>NC_141906.1:26524448-27729448 GCF_057802395.1 Ceratotherium simum simum | reverse complement strand
ATTAATCAGCAAGAAAATGCAAATGGAAACCACAATGATATGTCACCTCACCCCTCTTAGAATGGCTGTTATCAAAAAGACTAGAAATAACAAGTGTTGGTGAGGATATGGAGAAAAGGGAACCCTTGTACACTGTTGGTGGGAATATAAATTGGTGCAGCTACTACAGAAAGCACTATAGATTTTCCTCAAAAGATTAAAAATAGAACTACCATATTACCCAGCAATCTCACTTCTGGGTATTCATCCAAAGAAAATAAAAACTAACTCAAAAAGATATACGTACCCTTATGTTTATTGCAGCATTATTTACAATAGCCGAGATATGGAAACAACATAAGTTTCCATGGATGGATGGATGAATGGATAAAGAAATTACGGTGTATATATACAATGGAATATTATTCAGCCACAACAAAGAATGAAATCTTGCCATTTGTGACAACACAAATGGACCTTGAGGGCATTACGCTAAGTGAAATAAGTCAGACAAAGACAAATACCATGTGATCTCTCTTATTTGTGGAATCTAAAAACTATGTAGAAATAAAAGCAAGCTCATAGATACAGAGAACAGATTGGTGGTTGCCAGAGGTGGGGAGTGAGGGGTGGGAGAAATGGGTGAACTGTTTTTTTTTTTCAGTTTAAATAAACTGAATAAAAAAATCACAGAGAAAATGACACTGTATGTAGCATTAGTCAGATCCCTTTAAATGGAAGAAAGTATTTAAATAAATTTTGTTTGTATAATTATTTTGAAGTTGTGATGGCAAATCCAGATAAAGCCACGAGAATAAAATTTATTTGGATACTGGGCAGGCCCCATGGCTTAGTGGTTAAGTGCGCGCTTCGCTGTTGGCGGCCCGGGATCGGATCCCGGGCGCACACCGAAGCACTGCTTCTCCGACCATGCTGAGGCCGCGTCCCACGTGCAACAACTAGAAAGATGTGCAGCTATGACATACAACTATCTACTTGGGCTTTGGGGGGAAAAAATAAATAAAATTATAAAACAAAAAAAATTTATTTGGATACTATTTAAAAAAAGACTAACTTCCTTGTAAGTGTTGATATAAATACTAATTAAAATATCTGCAAACAGAATCCATCCACACTAACTTTTCTGCTTTTTCCATTCCTTTTCAGGCTGTGACAGCTTTCTTCAATAATTAGTTTCATGTAATCCCAGGTCTGGTGGTCTAGTGGTTGAGATTCAGCGCTCTCATTGCTGGGTTCATTTCCCAGTGAGAGAACCACACCACCTGTCTGTCGGTTGTCCTACCGTGGTGGCTGCATGTTACTGTGATGCTGAAAGCTATGCCACCAGTATTTCAAATACCAGCAGGATCACCCATGGTGGACAGGTTTCAGCGGAGCTTCAAGACTAAGACAGACTAGAAAGAAGGACCTGGCCACCCACTTTCAAAAAATTGTCCATGAGAACCCTATGAATAGAAGCAGAGCATTGTGTGATAATAGCACTGGAAGGTGAGAGGATGGTGCAAAAAGACCAGGCAGGGTTCCCATCTGCTATACACAGGATCACTAGGAGTCAGAATCAACCTGAGGGCACTAACAATGACAACAATCCCAGGTATTCTTCCATGTTATGTAGGCTATGACCTTCTAAGTGTGGGAGAATCATAAATGTTGAAAGTTCTTGCTTCTGCATAGAATACCTTTTCTCTATATCATTATTCTGTTATCTTGGGTCTTTGCCCTTTTGTGAGTACTTCTTCTTCTTAGAGCTCTTCCCCACTGCACTGGGTGTGGTGAGTTTAAGGCCATCCAGTTTGTGAGGATCCACTACTGCTCTTAATACCTCAAAAGAAGCCAGGTTGAACCACAGGGGAAAGTTGTCCATCTGTCCCCATTGGCACTGTTGCAGTTTGGCTGCCTCATCTCATGCCGGGGCTAATTAAATAGCATCCCTATGCCTTATGCATTTGACTGCCCACTTTTCCTATCAATATTCCACATTGTTGTTTAGGTTTATGTTCTGGCCTGTTCTCTGAATTATCCTATAGGCAACAGAGACCCACAAGTTTTCAAGTTTAAACTTTTAAGTACAGCAGTGTTGAAGACTGGCTGTCCTGCAGGCTTGAAGACTGAACCTTCTAATAGATGCTAAGCCTAGTAAATTGAACCTAAACCATTCCCTGGTCATTAGGAATGTGCTGGCTGAGGAAGGCATGAAGAGCCCCCACCCTCCTCCAAAAGACAGCAGAAGGCCTCTCACCATTCACATCGCTGATAAATATGTCTCTGCTGATGACTTGGGGAGCTGGGAGCATGTAGTATCATCTCCTGATTTTTCATATTTCCGTATATCTCTACATCCTTTGCCATTAAAAAAAAAAGAAGAAACTTCATATCTTGTGCCTATTGGCTTCTTTCTCTCAGCTTTATTCCAGCCCTATGATGAAGCTCAGGCGGAAGTCAAGACCTTTAAAATATGGCCCATTCATTCCACTACCCTTATTCATTTTCATTCTCTTTTAAGTACACTGGACTCTACCTTCTCTGGAGAATATTTCGTCATTTCATATATTTGTGCTGAGCTGTTTGCCCTACCCCCAGTTTGAAAGCTTATCTTCCTTGGTCTCCCTTACATTCTATTTCTCTTCTCTGTTCAAATAGGACTTTATAACATGGCGACATGAGAAATCTTTAACCAGTGAAGCCCACAGTGAGTCCCCAAGCTGAACTGAGGAACTGAACAGTGAAGTGGACTTTGAGAGGTTACGTATACTATCAGTGCGAATAGTTCTACAACAAAGTGAAATGAATTATGATTGCTAGAATTTGAATCCCTACTCTCTCCCTTACTAGCTTTGTGATCTTCTATGCCCTTAGTTTCATCTATCAAGTGTGGATGTAATAATGGCAGCTACTTCAGAGGGTTGTGAAAATTGAATGAGATCATACTTCAAAAGCATTTAGCAGAGAGCTTGGCACATAGAGGGCGTTCACACATCTAACCAATCTTGGGTCTCTGTTTTCTTTGCAGGATGCACTCCATATTCTTCTAACTCTTAGATATCCTCTGATGATTCAAGAAACAAAGACTCTTCAGCCACTAAGCATCTGCATCCTCTTGCAATCTGGAAAGCCCCAGGGGCCAGAGCACAGAGAAAAACCAGTCTCTGGAGGAGTTTCCATGTTTGGCTGGCTGCTGGGCAGAGGCCACAGGAAGCTGAGATGTCCAGAGAAAAAGCAAGATGATAGAAAATATAAAGGGGAAGAGGGTTCCTAATGGGAGTTCCTTGAAAGTGACGATACTCCTCACCGTGACTGTATGTTGTTCATCTTTGATCTTCTGTCGCTATTCCTGCTCCTCCTGAAGGGTCCTGTACAAATTCCTCTCTTTTTGAGTGAAAGAAACATGGACACCCCAGAGGAAGTTGAATAGACGAAACTCCAAGGATGTGAGTAACTTACTTGGGGACTGGGTTTTGGGCTGATGAAGTCTCAAGGCCAAGGTCACCCTAGAAAGGCGGCTATGAGCCCTTGACCTCACTAAAAGGGGATAACCAGGTCTTGTTGGGTACTGCTACTACCGAGACTACCTTCTGGAAATGATGATAGGATGGGGGATAGAGAGAGGGAACAGGGAACATATGACTACTTTGGTTCAAAGTTGGGAGAGAAAGGTGTAAGTCTAACCTTGAGATGACGGAGAAACAGTTTTCAGGGACCAAAGAGAGTTATAAGAAAAGAAACCAAGCAGTAGGGCTGATTGGGAGCATATTTATTTGGTTGTAGAGGGAGGGATAGGGTTATCATAAACACAAACACTGCCTCAAATGAGTCACGCATTACTGCTTTTAACTTCAAGATAATTTTAATTTGAATAGTGTATTTCCCATCCCTTAAATAGGAATGAAAAATCCTCACATATCTTTTGATTAGTTATTAAAGATTTTATTTATTCATTTTCTTCCCCCCAAAGCCCCAGCAGATAGTTGTATGTCATAGGTTCACATCCTTCTAGTTGCTGTACGTGGGACTCGGCCTCGCGCTGGACGGAGAAGTGGTGCCTTGGGGCGCGCCCAGGATCCGAACCCGGGCCGCCAGCATCAGAGCGCGCGCACCTGACCGCTAAGCCACGGAGCCGGCCCTGATTAGTTATTAGAGTTAAGTGACTCGTCTAAACTTTTCTTTATTGATTGGCCCTCCAGGTCTTTGCAAGGATGTCTCTGCAGGGTTGAAGGCAGGGGCAGGTGCTGGTCTGGAAATGTCTTAGGAGAGCTTGGCCAGAGCTTTCTGAAGAACAATGCATCTCAACAACTGGGAAACAATTGTGTATCTTGATCCGAGTAGTGGCTATGTGGGCATGTTCATGTGTTCACTTTATAAAATTTATCAAGTTGTACACCAGAAATGTGTGCATTTTTACAGTATATATGTTATACTTCAATCCAAAAGTTAACCAAAAAATGAGGGAGCAGGCAGTAGTGTTAAATGTTTTAGATAGGTCAAGTAAAATAAAGAATGAAGGCCCGGCCCTGTGGCTTAGCGGTTAAGTGTGCACGCTCCGCTGCTGGCGGCCCGGGTTCGGATCCCGGGCGCGCACCGATGCACCGCTTTTCCGGCCATGCTGAGGCCGCGTCCAACGTACAGCAACTAGAAGGATGTGCAGCTATGACATACAACTATCTACTGGGGCTTTGGGGGGAAAATAAATAAATAAATAAAATTAAAAAAAAAAAAGAATGAAAAGAAATCACTGGCTTGGCAACATGTCAGTGATGGAGGTCATTGTTGGTCTTAGCAAGAAAATTTTCAGTAGCATCAAAATGAAGAGTGAAAAGAAAAAAAAGATGACCAACCAAACCAAAGGTCCTGTCTTTTGAAAAGAATAATAAAATATACAAACCTCTAGTAGTGCTAATCAAGAAGAAAAAGAAATGAGGAAAATAAAAGTTCAAGGCAATGAAAGGTATGATCATCTAGAAGTTGCCAGGGCTGGAGAGGGAAGGGATGGACAGGACACCAGCTGAAAATGCCCTCAGAAGAAAGGTGGATTTATACAGGGCAGCAAAACAGGAGAGGAAGGTCTTTGATCAGAGATGAGTGGTAGGAGGAGGGATTCTTGTTCCTCAGGCTCTTTTTTGTCTCTTTAACCAGTGATTCTCAATTCTGAATTTATGTCATCCAGAAACACGCAGCAGTCTTAACGATATCCTGAATTAGTTTTTCCACTCTTCACTACCATCCTACTTCAAAAAGCTTTCCCTTGTCTTCTCACAATTTGTCACTGAAAATGTCTCACCCACTGACTATACACAGCAAGGTTCTTTTAATCTGACCATGAAGCAGAGCTCACTACTTTATTCAGTCTCTTCTATTATAAGGTATTTCTTATGTTTAGGGTTTTTTGTTGGTGGTGATGGCGGTTTCTCTGTTTCAATCAAGACCACAGTTTGCAATCATATCCCAGAAATTTGGCCTTTTAGAAAGCTTCTAAGGACTCTCACCAAGGCTGCTGTTGGTACCTGGGAGTGGAGTCAATCAGTGCTTGGTTCTCCAGGGGATAAATGGAAGGGGCAAATGTATGTCACATGGTTAGTTTTGAGAACCAGGTGAATGTTTGTCTAGTGCTTGGTTAACAGAGAAAATGTTACTGCAGCTGATGGGATCTTGTGGATACTACTCCATCAAAGTGACATACCCCATTATTTGGAGAGGTGCCTGTTCCCTGATGAGAAATTAAAAATGGGTAAGGAGAAACAGTGACCAGGTGAAGGAATATCGCAAATTCTTAGCAAGGAATCCCCTTATTGAGGGAAGAGACAGGAAATGATAGATAAAGGCAGGCTAATCTTGAGGCATGGCAAATAAGCACCCTTCATTTAAGATACCTGGACACTTGGGAAACAGTTCTTGGGTTATATATGACTATTGTAAAGTCAACATAAGTGATACAGTTGATGTGGTGACCCACGAGGCTGAGGCCTTGAGAGATGCAATATTTTGGTAATGAGAGTTTGAGGAAGGAGATAAATTGTACTTAATATGGCCTGGTCCACACCTGGGACCTTGACACTAGATCTGGGACAAAGCCAAACGTCCATGTCCCTAGGAACTGAAATGATCTGATGGTCACAGGAAAAACAGTTGAAGCAGTAATTTAGCTTGAATAAAGTATATTTTCCATACATACTTTCACTCCGTTTTTAATGCCATTTCAACTCGGCCAGAGGTATTGTATGGTAGCAGAGGGATTAACTACTCTTTGGCTTTCTTATTAGAGGTGGGTTGTTGGCAGATAGAAGGGAGCCCTTTACACAAAAGTGATGAAGAAAAAAACAAGCAAACAAACAAAAAACCTCAAAATAAAACAAAAACCCTAAACATGAGAACTGACCCATAATGGAACAGATAGTGAGCTCCTCTTCATGGTCATATTAGAAGAACTTTGCTGTCTATAGTCACTGAGTGGCACATCTTCAGTGACAGATCATAGGAGGAAAAGCTTTAGGCAATGCAGGGTTGAGAATGCCTTTTTTTTTTTTAATTTGGCCTCCAAATCATGTTTATCCATTTGAGTATGCAATTTACAGCAATCTAGAACTATAGTTTTTTAAAAAAGTCTTATTTTTTATATTTTATTGAGCAACTGTGTGACAAGCATTGTTCTAAGTGCTTTTAAGTAGCTTCTCATTTAGAGCTCAAACATATCTATGGATTAACGACTATTAGCCCATCTTACCAAGGAGGAAAGTAAGGCTTGAGAGTTTAAATGACTTGACCAAGGCAAAACAGCTGGAAAGTGACAGAGCAGGGTTTTCAGTCTTGGGAGCATGTATCTAGAATCAATGCTTTCAGCCCCTTTGTTATCCTGTCTCTTGATGATGTAGGACCAATAACACATTTTGAGTGGGGTACATAGAAGTATGCTGGATTTCTATGCTGTATTCTAAGGAAAGAACAACTAGGGGTTCTTTGAAGAAGTTCAATCCATGTCTCCCAAGGCTGAGTGATACCACCAGAGGAAGAAAGGTTGCTTGTAAGGAGTGTTCTCAGATGTTTGGGGGAATGTGCACATGCCCAAACACCATATGAAATCATGGAAACCATCCATCTGAAGCTGAAAAGTAAACAAAGGGATATCACACAGGAATGGAATGGTAGTTAACACTGACCCCTTATCTTCAGGTTTACCCAACCAGATTATTGCACATTATATGATATAGTAACACCTGAGTGAGGCAGATGGAGACTGAGTGCAGCAATAAACAGAAATCGACAAGTTCCTACTGTACAGAGTAGTGCACATCTGTCCCCTCAAAACTGGCTGAGTGAGACTCCGAACATTTTATTTTCTATTACTCATAGTTGTTCACTTGCCTATTAATCTTGGGCTGAATGGACACCTGGGGGTCACAGGTGTTTACAGGAGTTGGAACGACCTGTATTTGAATCTCAAATTTACCACCTACTTGCTATGGGATCTTGCACAAAATATTTAATCTCATATTAATTATATCAACTGTCTTGTATGGAATGCATGTTTGTCCTATTTTACAAATGGAGAAATACACTTAGATTATGAATACTACACTTTCCAACATAGTACTGGTATGTACTATGTATGCTCATTAAAGAGTGTTTTCTAAAGGATAAATCTTCATTGTTGTTTGGAATGTCTTGGTATTTTATCTTGAACAGAGAATTACCAATAGTGAAGAATCATAAAAACTTATTGGAGGATTCATCTATGGTTTTATTTGTTTAATCTATTTAATCTATTAATTGAGTGTAGCTCAACAGGAAATCCGGCCGAAAGTAAGAGAAGGTAGGGATTATAAATATTTCCAGACAGTTTATTATCTCCTATGGAAAAATATAATGTTGTTCTCTAATGACCTTATTTTCCTGAATCCACTTATCTGTTTCTTCAACTGGAGAAATGCTTCATTCGTCTTTTGTCTAGGCACTATACTAAAGATACAAAATATGACATGGTCAATCTCGGGAAGTTCATTGTTTCATTGAATAGTTTTTAAGTATTAGGAACTGAATATACAAAGATAAAAGAAAAACTTTTTCTTCTGATTTCTCATTCATTCTATGGAAACTATTTGCTATAATGAGTACACATATCTTCTTTTAACGGACTTGTGTCTTACAATTGTGGTTATAAGTAATGCCGTGAGCAACACATACATAATTGAATACAATCAAGTCATAGGTAGAGTATTGGAATTGCCAATTTAGGTCCCTCAGAGATCAGCATGGGAGATTCCATGAAAGCTCAGAAGGCTCCTAATTTGGCTATATCCTGGGATGCAGGAGCATATAGAACAGAGAAGGAGGTAACCCATGAGCATCATGATCCTTGAATGATGAATAGAAATTAGTAAGGCAAAGAACACTGAGGAAGATGGAAGGTGGAGCAGAATAACTTTGTCTGATGCCAGTTTTCTGATCCTGAGAATACCACTAGGATCTCCTAACACGATAGCTGGGAACAAGTCCTACAGAATTGCATCCTTTTCTTACATCATTTTATGTGTTAACAGGAAAGCAGTCTCAACTATGATGCTGGGGCCATCCTACAACCACACAATGGAAACCCCTGCCACCTTCTTCCTTGTGGGTATCCCAGGTTTGCAGTCTTCACATCTTTGGCTGGCTATCTCACTGAGTGTCATGTATACCATAGGCCTGTTTGGAAATACCCTCATAATGACCATTATCTGGATGGATTCTACTTTACAAGAGCCCATGTACTGCTTCCTGTGTGTTCTGGCTACCATGGACATTGTTATGGCCTTTTCTGTAGTGCCCAAGATGGTGAGCATCTTCTCCTCAGGAGACAACTCCATCAGCTTTAACGCTTGTTTCACTCAGATGTATTTTGTTCATGTAGCCACAGCTGTGGAGACAGGGTTGCTGCTGGCCATGGCTTTTGACCGCTATGTAGCCATCTGTAAGCCCCTACATTACAGGAGAATTCTCACACCTCAAGTGATGCTGGGAATGAGTGTGGCCATCATCATCAGAGCTGTCATATTCATGACTCCGTTGAGTTGGATGGTGAGTCATCTACCTTTCTGTGGCTCCAATGTGGTTCTCCATTCCTACTGTGAGCATATAGCTGTGGCTAAGTTGGCATGTGCTGACCCCATGCCCAGTTGTCTCTATAGTCTTATTGGTTCCTCTATTATTGTGGGCTCTGATGTGGTCTTCATTGCTGCCTCCTATAACCAGATTATTTGGATAGTATTTGGTCTTTCCTCAAGTAATGCTTGGTTGAAAGCATTAAGCACATGTAGCTCCCATGTGGGAGTTATGGCTCTGTACTACCTACCTGGGATGGCATCCATCTATGTTGCCTGGCTAGGGGAGAACATAGTGCCTTTGCACACCCAAGTGCTGTTAGCTGACTTGTACCTGGTCATCCCAACCACCTTAAACCCCATCATCTATGGCCTGAGGACCAAACAAATAAGAAAGCTTTCATGGAGCTTGCTGATGCACTGCCTCTTTGACCACTTCAACCTGGGTTCAAGAACACAAAATCTGTTCAGACGTTGAGCATTACAGACAACTTGAAAGAAGCCTTCGGATCTGTCAGCTGGTTTGGTTTACCTGGCACATTAGGAGTTCTAAGATGAAACTAAAGGGTATCTTTTCATAACTTTCCAATTTCTAGTGAAGATGTGAATGAAATGATTAACTTTGTGACAAGACTTTGAATGGTTTTAATCAACTAGTATCTGAATCAGAGATAAGTTTCAGCAGAGAATATAGAAGTAGGGTTTTTCTTTTTTTAGCTTCTGACCCATATTTCCAACTTAGTATCCTACCAGTCCCTCTGCAGAACAAACAGACTGTTTCATCCCCCAACACCTGGCTGATTTTCTCAGGATTGTTCATCTCCTATGTGATTATATGGAAGCAACATTTAATATATTACCCTACCTTCTGGCCCTTTGATGAATCCATTCAACTTGTGTCATGTACTCACACCTGGACCAGAGAGAGTCCTTCTCCAATAAAAATGAATTCCAGTTTATCTGAGGCGATATAAACTTGGATCACTGATAGTGGCCATTTTACAATACATGAACTTGGAAAGAGAAATCTGTTCCACAGCAGGAGAAGCAGATTAGCAAAATGGGATGAAGAAACGGAGTCTGTGATTTAATTCATTTTGGACACCCAGAGGGTATTCCTGTTATTATGTTCTATAAGATATTTCTATATACTTTTAATATATCCCCTATTAAGCTAGTTGGAGTCAGTATACTAATCACAAGCTTTTTATTTCTAAGTAACAGAATCAAAGGCAATGTGAATTTGGTTTTGAACATCTTTCTCTTTGCTTTCTAGTCCTGCTTGTGTAACTGAGAGACAGAAAAGAGACACATCAAATATAACACAGGTCTTTCTTCTCTTGGACACCTCTAAGGAGGTATGCTCTGGGATGAAAATGTTAATAGAGTATAATAACAATAATGCTGCTGAAATTATTATTCAAATAATAATAATTTGAATTATTGAAGGTCCTCTCCAGATCATCAGATACTTAATTGGTGTTTGTTTTTATTTTCCCCTTTCAGAAAGTCTTAAACAGAATAATCAGTACATGTTAAAACGAAAAGATTTCATATGTAAGAGATACGTAGGTTTGACTCTGGTACATTTGAAAATCTTAATAAAAGATAATTCTAATAGTGTTGATAGCAAGTTATATCTGAGTCTTACTATCTTCTTTCGACTGATGGGGGAAACAATGTTGATTCATGGAGGGTATTGAAGATTAAATAAAATACTGAATGGAGAGCACATAACACAACATCTGACGTATTATATATACTTAAAAATATAGCCAATAAATTTCTAGTTCCAACTATTAAGGGGTAGTTCTAGGCACTATTGAAACTGCAGTTCTGTGTAGATTAGTACTCATGTGATAACTGTTCGAAACAGATTTGTTGCTTAACAAATCAGCATTCATAACCTTTGCTAACATTGAAATTGTTTACCTACCTAGAATGTATTCTCTCTATTTCTGAATAGGTGCAGAGTAGGAATCAGCTCTAAAAATCTGATAATGATGCACTGTGTTCCCAAAGAGTAGTAAAAAGCCCTTTCGTCCCCTTGTCACCCTCTAACATAAAAACAAGTGAAGATCGTGAGCTGGTTAAGCACATTTGATAAGATTTCCATTTTGAAAATTACACTATTCTTTCTCCATTAGCAACCCAAAGAATTGGCAATTCCCACTATTTCAAAGAATATTAGATGCATTAAAGAATCTGATGTAACGTGACAAAGTTATAGTTCAGACTGCCCTTGAAACAGAAATTTCTTGCCGGCATTCCCATCAGAAGGCTGCCCTGCCAGCTTTGTGTTTCATTCACGTTATAATCCCTAAAACTAGCTGAGATCTACTGATGATAGTTAAATATTGAACTACATACTTCCCAAAGTGGACTGGTTCCCTGCCATGGTTACCCCAAAGTAGAAAGTCCTGTGCATCTCTTGATACATTCACATCTGACTCCTCCCTAATACAAGAGGTAATGTGTACTGCTTTAACTAGTTGCCTGGGACCCACAGTAGAATTTCAGTGTTTGGCTCTTCAGACATTACAAGCAATACTGCTTGAAAAAAACGGGAGACTGGATTTCCTTTGAGGAGTTGCAAACCCAAGGATTTGCCCTCTGTATCTAAATTTGCAGGACCCAAGCATTTCATGCTTTTAGTTGGCTTTCCCCTCAAGGCTCAGGCATTGCCCCTCTTGGTTCTCTGCTAGTAAAACAAGGAAGGGAAAGCTCATCCCTGCCTTGAAGTGAATGATCCCACCAAGTCAGAGTGCCACTCCAGACACTCCAGGAAGTGGTCCAGGCACTCTACCCTCCACATGGCTACCTACCTCTTCCCCTTCTGGACCACTTTTGAAATTATCCATCAAATTAGTAGCTGAACAGGGTTATAATTTAGTACCATCCAGTCTTTCATGCCCCTATGAGGCAAGAGCTTATTTTTGTTTTGATTCAAAGCATAGTAATGAAAGTTTCCTCACTTAAATATTTATCAACATACACACATACACACACACACACACAGTGCTAGACTGTGGCTACAATGGTGAACCAGACAAATAAGCCTTGTCTTAATGGAGTTCTGAGAAGGTGTTACGAGAGGTTTGGGGATTTGATCAGAGACGTAAAAGAAACTTTTTACTCCAAACAAATGGACTGAAGGTATATTTTATTATATAGAGGATAGCAAAGGCGATAGTCCACAAACAGATATGAATAGGTCAAATATTAAGAGGGAAAAACATCAGCTCAACTGGAAAGGGAAAACATCCACATTGGCTGAGATCGCAGCAGATTCGAATAGGTCATATAATGAGAGGGAAAAACATCAGATTGGCTGGAAAGAGAAAACATCCACATTGACTGAAGGGAAATGACATAAATCAACCGGAAAGAGAAACATCAGGTTGACCGAAAAGAGAACACCTCAGGTTGGTTACTTATAACATCCACGCTCCACTGTTGGGGAGAGTCCCTTTGACTGACAGAACTGGGCAGGAATCGCATCATCAGAGGTCCTGGGCCGGGTGTCCTCTCCACAGGTGAGACTCTCACCAGGCCTTGGTTTCCAGCAGTTTATATAAGCAGTTACAGAGTTTTTTCAGAGCAAGCATTCAATGTTCCCATGCACAAATGGTTATCGGTGGCATACGTGTACTGAGCCTCCTGGCTATCATCCTAGCCTGGCAGGCAGTTGTGTACCAGCATTGTTTTCCCCTGGTTGTCGTCCCAGCCTGGCACAGATGGCCAGTCTGCCCCAGGTCGTGACGCCCAAAGGACCTTGATATTTTTTATAAATTGCAACTATCTCTGTGGGAGAAAGGCCAGTTTCTGGGAAAAAGGCCAGTTTCCACCACACAGAAAGCAGCTTTATATTTCTTTGTGTGCTGGTGTCTATAGGTTAACGGAACGGCCAAACCTGGCTGCACTCATGTCAAGACATTTTTAGCCGTGGCCATTTCCATTAACCATAAGATACCATATGCACAGACAATGATCTTTGTACATAAGTATACAAGGCATATCCAAGAACCCAAAATCTAATGACTATAACAATTATAAAACTATCTCATAATAAAGGACCTCAATCCCAAGGTAATAAATTAAATAACCCCTTAGAATATGAAGTATTATTAACTTGATCTTGCAAATCATGTACAGTATTAAAGATAACATCAGATAAGGTAACATCTAGGCCTAACAAATTAGCTTATAGAAGTCCAGATTGTCTCCCGTCATGGAGGGTAGCAGAAGGCAGGGTAATAGAGAAATTATAATTAGTTTTGTGTAACTGATCAGATATAGGCTTATACTGAGAAGTTGTTTGATGTTTTTGAGACCAAACTTCTTGGCCATTTATAGTCCAGGTTACAGGTCCCACTGGTGTAGAGCAGTTGGTTTAGCAGTGTAGGGTCAAAGGTTATCCAACGGAGACATTAGTTGGTGTGTAGGTCTATAGCAGACATGGAGTTGTAGCATAGCATAGCGAGCGCAGTAGGAATATCTATTTACATAAAAAAACAGAATTTTTAGGAACATGAGAGAATTGTTTACGTTTTGGATACATGACTGTGAGTGTTGTAGTGAGCCCTTAGGCCATTACTTTTGTGGCATGGGGAGTCGCATTGGGTGCGTGTGTCACCCATACTTTTGTTTTAGGTTTTTATTCATCTGTAGACCCAAATCTTTGCATTTTTTTTTTTTAGTTAATTTAGTTGGAGGTTGTCCTTGTGACACACTTGGAGTCAAGAGGGGAAGCACCAATAATTGTCCCATTTGTTTTTTAGACTCTGTAATTAGCATTGTGTCACTACCATTATATAATATAAATTTTATTTTTTTTTGGTAATTTGGATCAATGACTCCTCCTAGTACGTCAATACCTTTTGCTGCTAGTCTAGAGCATCTTTTTTAATAAACTAAAAGTGTTTTGGGGAAATTATACCCCCATCTCAGTAGGGACTATAGATTGCTTCTTAGGGGGCAATTGAATAGAATAGACAGTGGATAAATCCAATACAGATGCTTTGGCCATGGCACGAAAAGGCGGTTTAGCAGATTGAGTCAATGGCTAAGAGGTTAAGGTCATAAGCTCATGGATAGTGGCTGCCATTTTTGTAATTTTTGTTGGTAACAACCTCGACAGGGGAGTCTCATTAGGGCCTAGTGGCCTGTTAGTTAACATATTTAGAGCAGTACTTAGATGGTTGTGTCATCCCTTTAATGAGCCATGACTGAGTTTTTTCAATTGTTGTTTAAGCAAGCCATGTATTTGTTTTATGAGGCCTGCAGCTTGGAGGTAATAAAGTACATGATAAATCTATTTTATATGATTTTTTTTGAAGAAGAAGAAGAAGAAGATCAGCCCTGAGCTAACATCCATGCTAATCCTCCTCATTTTGCTGAGGAAGACCAGCTCTGGGCTAACATCTATTGCCAATCCTCCTCCTTTATTTTCCCCAAAGCCCCAGTAGATAGTTGTATGTCATAGTTGCACATCCTTCTAGTTGCTGTACGTGGGACACGGCCTCAGCATGGCCTGAGAAGCGGTGCGTTGGTGCACGCCCGGGATCCGAACCCAGGCCGCCAGTAGCGGAGTGTGCGCATTTAACCGCTAAGCCACTGGGCCAGCCCAATATATGATTATTTTTGTATAAGTTTGAATCAACTTACTTGTAAAGTGGGAACGATTGTCACTCTGAATTTGCCTTGGTGTTTTATAGAATTTTATGGCACTTTGTTGGGTGGCTGCTTTAGCTGGCATAGCTAATAAATAACCAGAATATGTATCAGCAGCAAAGTAAGCATAAACATATCCACAAGAATTTGGCAATGGTCCAATAAAATCTATTTGTTAGGTATGGGCGGGAAATAATCCCCTTTGAATATGACCTTGGTAAGGGTGTGGAACTCCCTGTTTGTTTAACTGTTGGCATAATTGACATTGTTGTACTACAGTGGCAATATCATCATGGGTGACAAGGATTTCCTTTGTTGTGCCCACCTGTATGAAGTTTGTTTTCCCAAGTGTCCACTCTTTTTGTGGACCCAGCATGCTAGGCCTGGGTTGTTCGCTGCACGACTTTGCACTAGCTGATTAGCATGAGTTATATTTTTGTTTTGTAGAAATTAAAGAACTGTGAGCATCAATATGAAATACAGTAACAATTGTGTTTTAACATCATAATCATATGTCTTTTTATAATTTTTTTAAGTAAAAAAAAGACTTTATTTTGGCAGAAGTTTATCAAAAATACCAAAAGATTTTAAAACATTTGGTAAAATAGGAAATAATGCCTAGTTATTCATTTAATTAAGGTGACAACAGAAACAGTAAGGCAAACAGAGAGTTAAAACAGTCAAAAAAACAAAAACAAAAACCTTAATAGAGAGACTTTAGTCCTTTTGAACATAAGAAATTATTTTAACAAAATATAGATGTTTTGTTTTTTATATAGACTTATTCAAAGGAATACCCTTTTAACCTCTATATAAAGAGCAGATCAAAAGTTTAAGAAAATTACCTTTATAAGAGAGAAAGCGAAATCCTAATTTTTTATTAGCTTACTTTAGCCAACTTGATCACGTACAAAATTTTTCAGGGTTTTATTTTCACAAACCTTTTTCACTTACTTTTTATACATAGAATTTGTCCCATGTCTTTTTTTTTTTTTTTAGTACTTTAGGACAAATTTATCTTTTTTAATAAAACAAAAATATTTTTATTTTTTATATCTTTTTTATGGACAACATACATTTTGTTTTTTGTATACAGACTTTTTAGAAATACGTATTTTTTCATAGACAATTTCTCAACGTACACAGAAGATGTTTATCAATAAACGGAAGCATCTTTTAGTTTCTTTGAGATAAGAAACTACAAGCTTAGTAACCAATTTTTAATGTTTTATCTTATGTGGAAATGACCTAGAGACTCAATAAATTTTTATCAACTTAATTTAGCAAAACTCTAAAGCTTTAAGTTACCAAAAAGATTTTGGATTTTGGAAGCTGTTTTTGAAATAACTTTGCCTTTTAGAAGTTTCTGTGTATTAATAAAAGATGTATTTTATCGTGAGAGGTTTTGAATCCTCTCTTTTAAGAGTGACCCTGAAGGTGAACTCATCTGAAACAGAGGTTTTTTTAGAATAGCCATTACAATTTTAAATTACTTTAAAAGTTTACTTATTTTTACTTGCTTAAGTTTAGATCAGGAATTCCGGGGGAGTTGAAGCGGGAAGCTCAGCAAGGGAAGAGAGAGGAGCAGCAGATTCAGCTTCCACTGCTGGCATGTTTAATTATGTAATTATTTTTTCTTAAAGAGGCAGTACAGTATTCCTGATTTTATTTAGAAACCTCAAAAGAGTACAATAGGCTTCCCACTAGTTGTTTAACGTTTTAGCTGGCTTTTTTCAATTGCATAAGCAAAGATATCAGTTTTGGTAAACTGAAATTGCCCCGTTTTGGCCACTTTCTCTCTGAAGTCTATGGAATATTGTGGCCATGTGGTGTTACAAGAAAAAACTATCTTCTTGGACATGGGCTCCTAGCTGAATATAGTTCATTTAGCCAAGAGGTGGCCCAGAGGGCTTTCCTTGGGGCCGGATGGAATTCGCCCCCTTCAAAATTACAAACATACAGAACAGACAGTCAAATGGGATCCCAAACAAAACAGCTAGGTGCATCTAACAGATTCTGGGTAAAAGTCCTACAACTATTTCCACTCCAGTAGAGATAGCCCTGCCTCTTAAAGAGATAGGACCCCAGACGGAGGGAAAAGGAGTTTTCGGTGTAAGTAAAAACAAACAAACAAATAATTCTAGAGCCTGTTTCCCTGTCATAAGAAAATGTGTCCAGGGTCAGCAGCGCAGGGTCAGATGGAAAGCACTGGGAGCAGTCCCTAGGGCAAATCACCTAGGCAGCTGCTGGACTGTTTCCCAGGAAATCCCACCCAGCCACCCAGCCCAGGGCCGCCAAGCCACAGACAAAGCCTCCTGGCTGGCTCGCCAAATTATTATTGGATGCACATTCAGGCTCTCTATTTGTCACATAAGAGGGGCCAAATAAAACTAGAATGCCAGTCTCATGGCAAGGAAAGAGTTTCTATTTTGGGTGACATCACCTGGGACTGTAAATCTGAAGCTTCTTTTTCCAAGCGTACCTTCTCTCTTGTATTCTATCCCTATCTTCTATAGCCCGACGATAAGCAGTTAATAAACACCAACCTTGCTGTGCCAGAAAAGAAACGTCATCTCCTTTTTTTCCACCATCTGCAAAGCTTTGTTCACATCCAATAGTTGATATCTTGCAGACGAACATCCCAAGATTCACATAATCCTGACCTACGAGTCCACTCCCCAGCCAGAGTGTAAGAGGGAGCGTCCTCCTATCATGGAATTTCTTCCACCTTGGCTTTAGTTACCTTTTGTTTGAACAGGAAAGCCATCTCCTTAATCAAATCCTGCTCACAGTGCCAATTATGTTACGAGAGGTTTGGGGATTTGATCGGAGACGTAAAAGAAACTTTCCACTGCAAACAAATGCACTGAAGGTATATTTTATTACGTAGAGGATAGTAAAGACGATAGTCTGCAAACAGATCTGAATAGGTCAAATATTAAGAGGGAAAAACATCAGCTCAACTGGAAAGGGAAAACATCCACATCGGCTGAGATAGCAGCAGATTCGAATAGGTCATATAATGAGAGGGAAAAACATCAGGTTGACTGGAAAGGGAAAACATCCACATTGACTGAAGGGAAATGACACAAATCAACCGGAAAGAGAAACACCAGGTTGACCGAAAAGAGAACACCTCAGATCGGTTACTCACAACATCCATGCCCCACTGCTGGGGAGAGTCCCTTCAATTGACACGGCTGGGTGGGAATCCGATCATCAGAGTTCCTGGGCCAGGCATCCTCTCCACAGGTGAGACTCTCACCAGGCCTTGGTTTCCAGCAGTTTATACAAGCAGTTACAGAGTTTTTCCAGAGCAAGCATTCAATGTTCCCATGCACAAATGGTTATCAGTGGCATATGTGCACTGAGCCTCCTGGCTATTGTCCCAGCCCTGCAGTTGTGTATGTGCATTGTTTTCCCTGGTTATCGTCCCAGCCTGGCACAGATGGCCAGTCTGCCCCAGGTCGTGATGCCCAAAGGACCTTGAAATTCTTACAAATTGCAACTATCTCTGTGGGAGAAAGGCCAGTTTCTGGGAAAAAGGCCAGTTTCCACCACACAGAAAGCAGCTTTATATTTCTTTGTGTGCTGGTGGCTGTAGGTTAATGGAACGGCCAAATATGGCTGCACTCATGTCAAGACAGAAGGGAAGTGTAAGCAACTACCCTTGAGAAAAGGGTTTTCATACATTTAAGAACTTCAGTCTTCTTGCTTGGTCTTAAAAATCAGATAATAGGAAAAACAATGTGTTTATCCTTGTAATTTTTCTAACAAGAAATCATAGCACCCAAATCAGCTTATAAATGTCAAAAAAAAAATAGCACATTACAAATGAAGCCATTCCACTCCTTAATTCATTCTAGGTTAGAATGAATTTATCACCAAATAATCTTCTTATTCTAGGAAACTTCTAAGATTTGTACTAATAAAACCATAGTAAAAGATCAACATTGATTTGGCCTCTAGCCTCTTCTCCTGCATGTCAATGGACATAACTGGAAGCACTTCCTCAAGATTCATTTCTGAAGTCTATAACAATTTCCCAGGGAGTCCCCCCGCCACCTGCCCAAAAAAAGACACACTCTCTCTAATGTAGGTCAGCTCAATAATTTGCAAGACCGAGACAGTGACTAACCAGTTCGTTCCACTCCAGGCAGATGATGGAAACTTCTCCCCTTCTGCTACTAATACTCAAAGAGCAACGTGGAAGCATCATGGGCAGAATGAGTTTATTTCTATATTTTGGTGTGTTTTGCCTCATTCACAGGTGAATAGCCAAACAATAAATGTAGAAAGATAATTTTTGCTAGTTTTTATTAAAGGAATTAGTTTGCTTCTGCCTATACCTAACCTAATATCTACTTTGCTACCCAATCTTAAGCCAACAGTCACTACCTTCAAGTATAAACTACCTCAGAGGTTGTTACACAACATCACGGTGGCAATATGTAATGTACATATTGCAGCCCTTGCAATAGACAAGCCATTAGTTCTTGCCTTGCAGTTTGTTTCCAGCCACAATCATTCCCACATCATAAACGTCAGGCCTATAATGAATTATTTTTTCCACATACATCACTTTAGGGTCAAAAGCTCAGATATATAGTCTTAAGTCCCTTTCATTATAATGTACGGTTCCTGCACTGATCTTTTGTGCCTGGTCCAATTCTTTCTCCCCACCCTTCCCTCCTGCTTTCCTCCTTCTGTCATAGATTTAGAGAAGAGAGAGGCAGAGTATTATGTAGTTACCAGAACCAGGGAGATTCTCTTGGTGACATAAAGAGATCCGAACTTTAGATCAACCAGCTTATGGGTGAGTCTTTCTTGCAATGTTTTTGTTCTACATTTTTCTTTTTATTATTTCTATTCTCTACCCTGATGTCACGGTCTCCATTCTAATCCAAAAACAAGTACATATATTAGATGCACAATATATTACTTTGGCCTAGAGTTTGCCATTGGCATGGGCACTTTTCTATGTAAAGGGCTCTAGACCATCAGGAGAGGCCCTAAGAAACAAAGCCCCCACTGTCAAGATGCTGGCTGTCGGAAGGTGAGATAGGAAGGTGACATAGGCAAATTCCATGGATTGCCTTCCTCTATCCTTGAGAAAGGAACAACAATATCAGATGGATCTGAGATCTTCATAACAATCTTGTGAGGTAGGAGAGTATGCAGCTACTATACCCACTTTTCCACTGAGGACACTTGAAAGTCTTTCAAACAGGTGGGATGTTTCAGATCCAAATGTAATGAATGATATGCAGACATGTGACCTGAGAAGCGAGTTTGTCAATCTTGTTTCATTTGAATGTGAGAAATACTTTATAATCTTTTCAGTCTTCTTTCAACAGC
The DNA here is from genome assembly GCF_057802395.1 of Ceratotherium simum simum. Classification (NCBI taxonomy): domain Eukaryota; kingdom Metazoa; phylum Chordata; class Mammalia; order Perissodactyla; family Rhinocerotidae; genus Ceratotherium; species Ceratotherium simum. Next base: position 27,709,349 of record NC_141906.1, on the reverse strand, counting down.
TTTTTGAGAAATAACTTGCTGTTTTAAGGCCATTTCAGTTGCTTCATCCATCAAGTGAAAATAAAAACAAGGCTCACAGGATTTCAGATCCTGAGACTTAGGGTAAAGGGCAGGACCAGGACACAGGTCTCCTTAGAGTCTGAGATTGAGCGATTTGCCCAGCTTGCGTTCAGAGCATGGATGGTCACCGGGGTGGTCTGGGCAATGCTGCAATGCATTTATTTCTCGACTTAGGAGGTCAGAGAGCTGGGGTCAATTATGGGTTGCTCAGAAGCAGGAAAACTCAGATGAAGCATTCTTCTACTGGTATCAGCACAGAAACCAGCTCTGGACATGGACAGTATTCTTTTGGCTTCTTGGTACACCCTATCCAAAGGTTTTCCTGAACACTGGATCTACATCATCATTGTCACTGACTTAATCACGGCACCAACAGGGATGTGGAAGATGGGCACGAGCTACAGAAAGGATAGAGTCCTGATCCTCAGAACCGCTCTAATCTTCACCATCAGCCCTACCACACTTCCCTCATAAGGGTCCACTGCTCATTTGACTGAGCCTCAGCTTTTTCACATGAGTGGTTTAGAGCGAGACTTTGGCCCAGTGGCAACAGATCAGTGGGTCAGGCAGAGGAATCTCTGGATTCCTGGCTCAGCTCAGTTCAAGGGGACCCTTGTCTGTGGCAGTGCCCTCCAAGACTCCTGCAGTCCAGGTGAAATTCCAGGGCCTCTACCTATGATGGGGGCTCTCTTAGTCCTCTCCATCCAGGGAGCAGATGGGCAGAGGAGTGGTGTTGTTGGCGCCAATGCTGTAGAAAGGACTAAAATAGGGCAGGAGGCACCCAGGGAAGGGATAGTGGGGGAAAGTGAAAATGTGGGAGCAGTTACAGTCACATTGTAGAAGGAGATATCATGGGCCTCATAATCCAGGAAGACTTCCACCTGGTGTGGAGGGACTGCCAAAGACAAGAGGGGGTATTCATTGTTGCCTGCCCGGTACTCATTTCCTTCCTCAACCTTATCCCCCAGAATCCATAGCGGGGGGATAAATAGATCCCCTCCTTCCACACTTTCTTTACACACTCCCAGGCCCCATTTAGACCTGTCTACCACCTCCACCGCCCAGTAGTGCTGGCCTGAGGAGATACTTTGGCTGCCCAGGACGACACTGTAATGATAAAATCTCTCGGGATTCTCCAGCAGTTTATGCTTGGTGTCTCCATAGCGCATACATTTTCTTTCCTTGGACACGATGATGTGGGAATAAGCAGTGTTTGGTTCCAGGTTCAAGTAACCTAGGGAAAAAGATCCTGGATGGTATCTCAACAGAGCCAGGGGACATGGGTGAGGTCTCCTTCATAAATACAGCCACATTTTGTCAGTGACTGGGCTAGGGGGTGGGGATGGATGGGGCATCCAAAGGGCACTGAACCATTTTATTTCTCTGGGAAGCGTCTCTCCCACTGCCCGTCACAATCTCCCCCAGCATTCATTACTTGCATATGTCTTCAGGACTTCTCTTAGCCCCAGCACACAGCAATCCGTCTTCAGCTCCAAGGATACTGGTTCTGGCCTCTGCAGGCTCCAAGATTTGCTCCTGGTAGAGGAGGGGTAAGTCTTGGGGCCGGAAATCCTGGATCTGCCACATGGGCCTTCCCTTAGTGCAGGTAAGAGGGCCTTGGCCTGGGAGATATTCAGTGGGATGCCCCTGCCCAGCAACACCAGGCAAAGCAGAGATGTGATGATTATTAGACTTAGCCCAAAGGGTTTGTGGCACAGAGAGGAGAGCATTCCAATTCCTACGCTGTAGGAATGAACGGTCAGATGTGCACTTGACATTGGGAGGGGAGGAGGTGCTCCACAGAGGAAAAAGGTTCATACTCTGAGCTCAGAGCATAATGAAGACATCTGAACTGTTTTTCCCTCCTTGGGCGATCCACTTGAAACCACACTTTTTATAACTTTACCTGAAATTCTTATTGGTAACACTTGAAATGTATTTGATCAAGTACAAAGAAGAAAAAAGAAAGGTGAATAAAACTTCTTTAGTAAATACAATGATAGAGGGAAAAGATAATGGACCAGCACCCCACTGTTCCATAGGTACTGTGTCTATATTCCTTCCCAACCTCTGGTTATGGCCAGGCCCCACTATCCTTTATAAGGCCACCTAGGGGCTCCAAGGATGGGATGGGGACATACCTGTTTAAGACTTCCTGGGGCTGGCCCCATGGCTTAGCGGTTAAGTGCCCACGCTCCACTACTGGCGGCCTGGTTTTGGATCCCGGGTGCGCACCGACGCACTGCTTCTCGGGTCATGCTGAGGCTGCGTCCCACATACAGCAACTAGAAGGATGTGCAACTATGACATACAACTATCTACTGGGGCTTTGGGGAAATAAAAGGAGGAGGATTGGCAATAGATGTTAGCTCAGAGCCGGTCTTCCTCAGCAAAAAGAGGAGGATTAGCATGGATATTAGCTCAGGGCTGACCATTCTCACAAAAAAAAAAAAAAAAAAAAAAAAAAATTCCTGAATACCTTAGAAGGAGAAGAAAAAAGGAGCATGAAAGTATGTGCTGTTCCTTGGAGGGACCAGACAGACAGCAAGCTCTGAGAGGTGGTTTTTCTAAGAGAATGGGAGGCAGAGAACAAGGCTGAAGAGAAGGCCTACAGAGGTAGAGAGGGGAAGCCTATGAGAGGGGAGCAGGGCAGGCTGAGCTCTGGCTGGACTGGTCAACTTCAGGCTCCATCTCAAGACTCTTAGGCCAGAGAGAAGGCGCTGCCCCACCTACTAGGCTACAACTACAAGGGACCAAGTCATCCACTCACCGGGATACAGAACAGCAGGCATTAGTGGGAGGTGTACGGGTCCCATGTCAGGCTCCCAGGCCCCATTGAAGACTAGGGAATCCTCTCTCCTGGAGTCCCAGGCTTTCTTGAGCTCTCACTCAAGGTTGCCAGGAAAACCTGCTACTCATCTGTAGCATCCAGCGGACAGGCCTCTGAGATCTCTCTTCCAGCTCTGCAATCATCCTCCATAGGACTCAGCTCTGTTGGAGGAGCTCATTGTGATTCATCTCCACTTTTTGCATGGTCTCCCCCTGCTCCTGCTCTAGGCTGGCCAGAGCTGCAGCTGCCTCTACTTCCAGCCGCCACCCTGGTGGCTGTTTTTTCTGTGGTAATCTTGATACTTCTCAAACTCCCACATGATACTCTGCTTTTGGGTTTCCACCTGTACCTGCAGAGCCAAGAATGGAAATCGGCACAGATATTGTTCATGTAGGGCCTCCCAGGATTGAAGACACTGTCACATGCATACAGATATGCTCTGGAATGTTCTGATACCAACTGTATGCCTGGCACTTTAGATGCCAAGATAAAGGATACTATTTTTCCTACCTTTCTGTTCCCAGAGCTCCAGTACATGCTTCTGGGTCTCTATTCCTACTCTTACCGACCCCAGTAGGGCCCAGGTTATTATCATGGCACTACATACTCTAGACTATTTTCTATTTTCTTCATAATAATATTCTGTTTTCAGAATAATGACCAGAAGCATTACACTTAAGCCTCTAAGGCAGTGTAACCTAGCTACACTGTTAGATGCTTTTGCTTCTTGCTGGTACTATATAAACTCAATATGCTGTTTCAGTGCTACCTTCTATTGATCAAAAGTTTTGATTTTTTGGTAGTTATAGACCTCTAATTTATTTCAGAGGTGATTTTCCAGTATTGTAATAACAACTTTTAGTAAATATGCTCTAACTGGGAAAAGAGAAATAGAAACTATGCTTTACTAAGCGTTACACAAATGATGCTATTGTAAGCTAACACATTAGTGAGGCACATACTTTGCCTTGCTCACATATGAGGACACAAGCCCAGAGGTTAACCCTGTATCACAATCAAGAAACTGGAATTGAGAGGCTACATGTCCCACCTAAGGTGCATATGTTTAGAGAAAGCAGGTAAGAGGACCCCTGGCTATCTGACTTCAAACCCAACATTCTGCCTCACAGAGATGAGGAAGCTACCATGGGTCAGCTCCAGGAAAACACAGGGACCACAGAGGCTCCTTTCCCCAGGTGGCAACCTGCCTTCCAGTTGGCAGTTCGTTTCCTCTCACTAACTTCCAGCTTCCAGACCTCTTCTTGCTCTTTCCTCAGATGTTTCAGACCCTCATGCAGTTTGCATTGAAAGAGATAAAGACCTCATGAGGATGCCTTATCAGCTCAGGTTGATAAGGAGGCTTCCTAGCATTGGTGGATGATGCGAATACATGTGTCCCTCAGAGGGTGGGCCAAGATGAATGCTGGGAGAAAAGGGAATGCCACAACAGGAGCGGATTCATACACAGATGACATCCAAGGTAGCTCTTGATCTGAGAATCGTTTCAAGTCCCACATTTTCTAAGTTTCTGTAAGGTAGAAGAAAAGGTCCATTTCCAACCTTGCCAGAAAACGACCTTGGACTTTCCTATCCATGACTCTTGTTATCCTTATCTGATTTTTTTATCCTTTGCTCTCCTAAAGCCTTGTTCTTCAAAGCATGGTCCAAGTGAGTCAGCAACAACAGCATCATCTGGGAGCTTGGTAGAAAGGCAGAATCTCAGGCCTCACTCCAGGCCTCCTGAATTAGAATCTGAATTTTAACGAATATTTGGGTGGTTCCTATGCACATTAAAGGTAAGAAGCACTACCCTAGAATACTAATGCAAGAGATTACTACTAGAAAGCATCAGTGTTCTGATAATAATATTAACCATTTTATTAAAGATTTACCAAGTGCCACATATGGCTTAAGCACTAAATATAATTTAGTACTCACAATCCCTTGAGACTGGTATTATCCCCATTTTATAGATAAGAAAACTGAAGCTTGGAGAGTGAGCTACTCAAAGTCATTCAGCTTGTCAGTGGTTGGGCTGGGATTTACCCAGTTCTTTAATTCCTATGCGTATGTTATACTGCCTCCCTCTTCTAATACTCTCAAAACCAAATGAGTAAGTGATATTTTTAATTTTTTTACAAATTCTTCTTACATAGGAAAACAGCTAATATACAGAATTTGTCTTCTACTCTTGCCTTCTAACCTAAACTTTAAGAAAGAGAATTAAGACCAGTGCAGATCAATGGATCACTGAATCATTGGGATAAGGACTGTGACAAAGATGTTTCAGCATGGACATCTGAAGAAAGAACTAGAAGGTGGGAGCTGATCAGTGTAGCTATAAAAGGAGTAGCAGGTTTGTCAGAGATGACTTTCCTCTAAAAATGTCTTAGTAGAAGAGAAAGAACATGGGCAGAAGAGCAAAAAGACCTGAGTCCTAGCCTTTCATTTTCCTTTGACTAACTCAACCTAAGGTCAGAAGGGATCTGACAGGGTTAGATTAGATAATCTCACTCAACTCTAAATGACTCAGCCATGGTTGCTTCTAGCTTTAAAACCAATGAGCATGATCTCAAATCTCTAAGCCTCAATTTTGTCTATAAAAAGAGGGAGTTAATGTGACTCACCCAATGTCAAATGACTATTTGTATCATTTCTAGGAGGGTTGCAGGTTCTGACAGGTGCAGCCTTCACTACTTCACACCCAAATTCATCTAAGCATCCAGAACCCCAGCTAAACCAAACTGGTCTCCTTCAAATTCTCAGTATGGAAAGCATACTGGGATCGGGGATGGAGTGTGGAAGTGGGAGGGAAGGAAATAAAGGAAGTCATAAATGAAAGAAGGGTGTGGCTCACGTATAGGTCTCAGGGAGCTGTGGGTGTGAGGAGCCAAAGAAATGAGCTCTCATTTTGTCCCTGGGGCTGCTAGTCAAGTCCCTGATCTAGAGATAGCCAAGTGAGGGGCAGAGGAGATATGGGTGGCTAAGCTTCTTCTCTCATCTTAAGCTCCCAAGTGCCATCCTCCATGGGCATGACACTGTGGGTCTGATGCTCAGAGGGCCGGCTGCAGGCCTCACACGTGATCAGGCTATCCTTGCTGCAGAACATCTCCAGCTGTTCCCTGTGGAGCTCACACACAGCCCTCTTCATCCCCATTCCTGGATGCAGCCCTAGCAGTTGGACTTTTTCTAAAACATTGGTCAGCTGCCAATTAGGCCACAGGTTCCTTGGCTGAACAGGACCCTGGCAGAGGGGACCCGTGTAACCCCAGATCTCAGATTCTCCTGGGAACTCCCAGAGTCCAGAGAGACAGCTGTGGCAGTGGCTGTGGCCACAGTTGATGCTCAAGGGCACCCTCAGGAAGGTCATGCAGATGGGACAGGCCACTTCTTCCATAATGGCTTCCACTAATGCTGCAGGATCCATGGCTCCTTCTCACCTCCTCCTCAGAATACGAAATAAAGCAGGCAGAGGTAGTGAAGACTGAGAAGAAGAAAAGAAAAAGAAGTAAGAGAAAAAAGTAACAGAAAAGCAGAGAGATCAGTAATAGGGATAATTAGTGACTGAAAAAAACAATGTCCTTATTTGGATGCTTTACTGACTTTGTTTAGTAAGCACTGGCCTTCCCAACTGATGTCCTGAATGGGTCTCATTATTCACACCACACAAGGGACATCTGGGGATGCCTAAGCGAGTGGATGTTAGGAGTTCCCAGTTTTCACTCGCTTGTTCTCTGACCCTCCTCTGGGTTCCCTCACCAGACCATTCCCACTCCACCTCAATCCGGCTCTCCAAATCAGCATTGCTCCTCTTGAAGGTGGGGAAGGTCACATAAAATGTCGTATTTCAGTATCCAAAATAAGGCCAGACATACCCTTAGCTTCACTCTCTGGTACGTTTATATGTATATTTATATACTTTAAGGTACAGAAAAGGTAATATGCCAGAAGCCCATTGTCTAAATGCTCAATTTGTTTTCATCTGTTGGGCACTGAAGTGTAAGGTGTAAGGGAACGAGCAATATTTTCCCCACACTCTGTAAACCCCTACCCACTCCTCCAGCACTAACATTCACTAAGACGCCAAGACGCTCTCTTCAGTGATATGTTAGAAGGAGAATGAAGAGATACTCCTTGGGAGATACAAAGTTTTCTGATGATAATGAAGCCCTTACTGATGAATTCACTACTCTAGCAAGAAATCGAGATATCTGCCAGGGCCACATATGGGTACAGAACTGGAATGGTCAATGGCAGGCTCTTGGCACAGTTGGCAAGATTTATTTGTTCACTTTGCAGGTTTGTGTTACCAGTTATAGTCTGTAAAGGGAAGAGCCATGTTGGTCTTAGCCACTGCTGTATCCTGAGCACCTCAACAGGGCCTGCAGTTATTGCTGAATAAATATATGTTGAATGAGTAAATCAGCTAGACAGAAAATAATTTCTAAAGCCAAAATGTTTTTATAATTTGTTAGGTAATTGAGAGCATATTATACATTAATAATGTATAATATTATATATAATATATAATAATAATAGCAAACACTCCTTAAGCACTTACACTACATGCCAGGCACTATTCTGAGCATTTTACATGGATTAACTCAGTTTATTTCATAACTCTAAGTAGTACATAACTAAGTAGTACATTATTCTACTCTTCTCATTTTACGGATTTGTGAGGATCTACTATTGCCTTTAATGCCTCAGCAGGAGCCAGGTTGAATCTCGGGAGAGAGTGGGCCATCTGCCCTATTGGCACTCTTGTAGTTTAGCTGCCTCGTCTCATGCTGGGGCTATTTCAGTAGAATCCCTACTGCCTTATGCAATTGATTGCCCACTTTTCCTATCCATATTCCATGTCATTTTTTAGGTTTACATCCTGGCCTATCCTCTGAATTATCCTATAGGTAACAGGGACCTATAGATTTTAGAGTTTAAACTTTTAAGTACAGCAGTTTTGGGGAGTAGTTCTTCTCCAGGCTTGAAGACTGAAACTTCTAATAGATGCTATGCCTAGGAAATTAAACCTAAATCCCCTGGTCATTAAGAATGTGCTGGCTGAGGAAGACATGAAGAGCCCCCACACTCCTCCAAAAGACAACAGAAAGCCTCTCACCATTCGTGTCACTAATGACTGTGTCTCTATTGTGGACTTGGGGATCTGGGAGTGTGTGGCGTCATCTCTTGATTTTTCATATTTTCCATATATCTCTATATCCTTTGCCATTAAAAAAAAAAAACAGAAAAGAAACTTTATATGTTGTCCCTATTGGCTTCTTTCTCTCAGCTTCATTTCTGTCCCACGATGATGCCCAGGCAGAAGTCAAGACCTTAAAATATGGCCCATGTACCCTGCTAGCCTCATTTATTTTTATTGTCTTTCGAGTACCCCTCACTTTACCTTCTCTGGTTTATTCTCTGGAGAATATTTTACCATTTCATGTCTTTGTACTGAGGTCCATGCCCTTCCCCCATTTGAAAAGGTTTTCTGCCTTGGTCTCCCTTACATTCTATTTCTCTTCTCTGTTCAAATAGGACTTTATAATATGGTGTCATGAGATATATTTAACCAGTGAAGCCCACCATGAGTCCCAGGAAGAACTGAGGAACAAAAGAGTGAAGAGAACTTTGAGAGATTAAGTATACTATCAGTGTGAACAGTTCTACAACAAAGTGAAATGAATTATGATTGCTAGAATTTGCATCCTGACTCTATGGCTTAATAGCTATTTGACCTTCTTTGCACCTCAGTTTCATCTATGAATGTAGGTGTAATAATGGCAGCTACTTCGGAGGGTTGTGAAAATTGAATGAGATCATCTTTGAGAAGCTTTTAGCACAGAGCTTGGCACATAGCAGGCTTTCACAAATCTAACTAACCTTGGGTCTTTTGTTTTCTTTTCAGGATGCACTCCATATTCTTCTAACTCTTAGGTATCCTCTGAGGATTGAAGAGACAAAGACTCTTCAACCATTAAGCTTCTGTCTCCTCCTGCAATCTGGAAAGCCCCAGGGGCCAGAGTACAGAGAACAATATCTCTGGAGGAGTTATAGTGTTTGGCTGCTGGGTAGAAGTCAAGGGAAGCAAAGGTGTCCAGGGAAAAATCAGGATGATAGAAAATCTGAAAGAGAAAGAGGGCTACCAATGGGAGGTCTTTGAAAGTGACAATACTCCTCACCATGATTCTCTGTTGTTCATCTTTGATCTTATGTCACTTTTCCTGCTCCTCCTGCATAATCCTGTGTAAATCCCTCTTCTTTTGAATGAAAGAAACGTGGACACATTAGAGGAAGTCGAACAGAAAAATCTACAGGGATTTGGGTAACTGATGTGGGGACTGAGTGTTGGGCTGATGCGGTGTCAAGGCCAGAGTCAACCTAGAAAGGAGGATATAAGTCGTCAACCTGAGTAAAAAGGGCTGGTCAGGTCTAAAGGATACCACTGATACGAGCATAACCTTCTGGAAATGAAGATAGGATGGGGTAGAGGGAGAGGGAACAGGGAATACATGACTACTTTGGTTCAAATCAGGGATAGGAAGGGGTAAGTCCAACGTTTAGATGATGGAGAGACTGTTTTCAGGGACCAAAGAGAGTTATGAGAAAGGAAAACAAGCAGTAGGGCTGATTTGGAACATGTTACTTTTTTGTAGAGTGAGACATAAGGTTATCGTAAACAAAAAGACTCCATCAAATGAGTCATGCCTTATTTCTTTTACCTTTAAGACAATTTTAATTTGAATTGTGTATTTCCCATCTTTTAAATAGGAATGAAAAATCCTCACATATCTTATGATTTAGTTATAGTAATTAAGCAGCTTCTCGAATCTTTTTTTAAGTGATTGGCTCTCCAGGTCTTCATATCCCTGTGAATGTCTCTGCAGGGCTGAATGCTGAGGCAGGTTAAGGGCTGGAAATGTCTTAGGAGAGCTTGGCCAGAGCTTTGTGAAGAACACCTCAAAAACTGAGAAGCAATTGTGTCTGTATCTTGATCCGGGTAGTGGCTATGTGGGAGTGTTCATGTATTCACTTTATAAAGTTTATCAAGCTGTGTACACCTGAAATTTGTGCATTTTTACAGTATGTATGTTATACTTCAATCCAAAAGTTAACCAAAAAATGAGGGAACAAGCAGTAATGTTGAATGTTTTGAATATGTCAAGTAAAATAAAGAATGAAAAGGAATCCCAGGCTTGGCAACAGTTCATTGATGGAGATCATTGTTGATCTTAGCAAGAAAATATTTCAATAGCAATAAATTGAAGAGTGAAATAAAAAGATGACTAGTCAAACCAGAGGTCCTGTCATTTGAAAAGACTAATAAAATATGTAAATCTCTTGCAGTGCTAACCAAGAAGAAAAAGAAATGAGGAAAACACAAGCTTCAAGGGAATGAAAGTTATGAAGAGCTAAAATTTGCCAGAGCTGGAGAGAGGAGGGATGGGCAGGGCACGAGCTGAGACTTCCCTCAGAAGAAAGATGGATTTACACAGGGCAGGAGCCAGGAGAGGAAGGTCCTGGATCAGAGGTGAGTTCGTGGAGGAGTCATTCTAGTTCCTCAGTCTCTTCATCTCTAAGCAGTGATTCTCAACTCTGAGTTTGTGGCATCCAGAAAACACATAGCAGTCTTAAGGATATCCTGAATTATTTTTTCCCCTCTTCACTACCATTCTACTTCAAAAAGCTTTCCGTTTTCTTCTCATGATCTATCACTGAAGATGTCTCACCCAGTGCCTATACATAACATCGTTCTTTTATCTGACCATGAAGCAGAGCTCATTACTTTATTCCGTATGTTCCATTATAAGGTATTTCTTATGCTGAGGGTGTTTTGGTTGTGTCAATGGTGTTTTTCTGTTTCAATAAAAATCATAGTTTGTAATCATATCCCAGAAATTTGAATGTTAGAAACCTTCTAAGGACTTTCACCGAGGCTGCTGTGTTACCTGGTATGGAGTCAATCAGTGCTTGGCTATCCAGGGGTAAATGGAAGAGGCAAATGTATGTCACATGGTTAGGATTGAGAACCAAGTGAAGGTTTGTCTAGTGCTTGATTGACAAAGAATATGTTACCACAGCTAATGGGATCCTGAGTCCAGTGCTCCATCATTGTGATATACTCAACTTTTTAGACACAAACAAGGTCCCTGATGTAATATACTCAATTTTTTAGACACAAACAAGGTCTCTGATGAGAAATTAAAAATAATTAAGTAGAGATATTGTCCAAGGGTAGGGATATGGGAACTTCTTAACCTGGAAGCTCCTTATTGAAGGGAGGGACAGGAAATGATGGTTAAGGGCAGGCAAGTCTTGAGGCTTGGCAATTAAGGACCCTTCATTTAAGATTGCCTGGACACCTGGGAAATAGTTCTTGGCATACATATGACTACTGTAAAGTCAACACAAGTGACACAATTGGTTTGCTGACCCATTAGGCTGAAGCCTCCAGAGATGTAATATTAGGTTAATAAGAGTATTGAGGAAGGAGAAGATCAATTATAGTTAACATAGTCTGACCCACACCTGGGACCTTAAGTCCAGATCTGAGATCAAGCCAAATGTCCATGTGCCTAGGAACAGAAATGATCTGATAGTCATAGGAAAAACAGTTGAAACAGCAATTTAGCTTGGATAAAGGATATTTGTCACACCCACTTTCACGCTGTTCTTAATCCCATTTCAACTTGGCAAGAGTTGATGTGTGGCAGCAAAGGTGTTAACTACTCTTAGACTTTTTTTTTTTTTGGTGAGGAAGAATGGCCCTGAGCTAACATCTGTTGCCAATCCTCCTCTTTGTTGCTTGAGGAAGACTGTCCCTGAGCTAACATCTGTGCCAATCTTCCTCTGTGTTTTATATGGGGTGCCTCCACAGCATGGCTTGACAAGCGGTGTGTAGATCTGCTCAGGATCCAAACCAGTGAACCCTGGTCCACCAAAGTGGAGAGCGCAAACTTAACCACTATGCCACCAGGCCGGCCCCTCTTTGGCTTTCTTATTAGAGATTGATTGTCAGCAAATATAAGGGAGCCCTTTACAAAAAAGCTATGAATAAAAAAACAAGGAAACGAACAAAAAAGCTTCAAACAAAACAAAACCCTAAACTTGAGAACTGACCTATAATGAACACATAGTGAGTTCCTCATCATGCTCAGATTAGAACCTTGCTGTTTATCGTCACTGGGTGGCACATCTTCACTGATAGATCATGGGAGGAAACGCTTTAGGCAATGCAGAGTTGAGCTGCCTTTCTTTTCTTTTTTTTTTTTTTTAACTTGGTCTCCAAAGTCACACTTTTCCATTTGAGTATGCTTTTTAGAGCACTCTAGAATGACAGGATTGAAAAAAGAAGCCTCATTTTTTATTAACTATATTTTGTTGAGCAACTAGGTACCATGCATAATGCTAAGCACTTTTAAATATCTTCTCATTTATATCTCAAAAATGTCTCTAAGAATTAAGGACCATTAGCCCCATCTTACCAAGGAGCAAAGTAAGACTTGGAGAGTTTAAATAACTTGACCTAGGCAAAACAGCTAGCAAGTGACAGAGTAGGGTTTTCAGTCTTGGGAGCATGTATGTAGAACCAACGCTTTCGGCCACTTTGTTATCCTGTCACTTGATGATGTAAGATCAATGCATTCTGAGTGGAGTATGTAGAAATATGCAAGATTTCTATGCTGTAGTCTAAGGAAAGACAAACAAGAGGTTCTTTGAAGTTTGACCAATGTCTCCCAAGGCTGAATGTTATCACCAGAGGAAGAAGGGTCGCTTGTAAGGAGTGTTCTCAGACGGTTGGGGGAATGTGCACATGCCCAAACACCATATGAAATCATGGAAACCATCCATCTGAAACTGGAAAGTCACTAAAGGGATATCACACAGGAATAGAATGGTAGTTAACACTGACCCCTTATCTTCAGGTTTACCCAACCAGATTATTACATATTATATGATATAGTAACACCTGAGTGAGGCAGATGGAAACTGAATGCAGCAATAAACAGAAAGTGACAAGCTCCTACTGTACAGAGTAGTGCACATCTGTCCCATCAAAACTGGCTGAGTGAGACTCCTACCATTTTCATTTTCCATTACCCATAGTTGTGTTCTGGACTATTAATCTTGGGCTGGATGGACACCTGGGAGTCACAGGTGTTAACAGGAGCTGGAAAGACCTAGAGTTGAATCTCAAATTTACCATGTACTTGCTATGTAATCTTGGACAAACTATTTAATCTCATATTAATTATATCAACTGGATATATGGAACAGACATTTGTCCTATTTTACAAATGGTTAAATACACTTAGATTATGAATGCTATACTTTCCAAGACAGTACTGGTACATACTATGTTCATTAAAGAGTGCTTTCCTTTCTAAAGGATAAAGCTTCCTTGTTGTTTGGACTGTCTTGTTAGTTTATCATGAAGAGTTATCCATATTGAAGAATCATAAAAACCTATTGGGGTGTTCATCTATAAAGGAGCCTTAATGTCTTATTTGTAGCTATTTAACGTGTTAATTGAATCTAGGAAGTCTGGCTGAAATTAAGAGAAGGTAGGGATTCTAAATATTTCCAGATAGTTTATTATCTCCTAATGTTTTTCTCTAATGACATTATTTTCCTGAATCCATTAATCAGTGTCTTTAACTAGAAGGATGCTTCATTCATCTTTTCCTAGGCACTATACTGAAGATACAAAATATGACATGTTCAATCTCAGGAAGTTCATGTTTTCATTCAACACATTAAATATTAGGAGCTGAACATACAAAGATAAAAGAAAAACTCTTCCCTCTGATTTCTCATTCATTCATTTTTTCAACTGTTTGCTATAATGAGTACACATATCTTCTTTTAATGGAATTGTGCACCACAGCTATGGGTCAAACACTTGATATAAGGTGTAAGGTCACGAAAAAGACATACACGAGTGAAGATGTTAAAGCCATAGACAGAGTATCAGAATTGCCAATTTGCGTCCCTCGGAAGTTAGCATGGGAGATTCTATGAAAGCTCAGAAGGTACTTAATATAGCTTCAGTAGGGGGTGGGGGAGGATGTAGAGGAGAGAAGACTTCCCAAAGGAGGTAACCCCTGAGCCGATCTTTGAATGACAATTAGGAATCAGTAAGGGAAAGAATACTGAGGAGGATGGAAGGTGTAGCAGGATAACTTTGTCAGATGCCAGTTTTCTGATTCTGAGGATACCACCAGGCTCTCCCACACCACAGCTGGGAACAAATATTACAGGATTGTATCCTTTCCTTACAACATTTTTATGCACTAACGGGAAAGCAGCCTCATCTATGATGCTGGGGCCACACTATAACCACACAATGAAAACCCTTGCCACCTTCTTCCTTGTGGGTATCCCAGGTCTGCAGTCTTCACATCTTTGGCTGGCTATCTCACTGAGTGTCATGTATACCATAGCCCTGTTGGGAAACACCCTCATAGTGACCATAATCTGCATGGATTCTACTCTACAAGAACCCATGTACTGCTTCCTGTGTGTTCTGGCTGCTGTGGACATTGTTATGGCTTCCTCTGTAGTGCCCAAGATGGTGAGCATCTTCTCCTCAGGAGACAACTCCATCAGCTTTGGTGCTTGTTTCACTCAGATGTATTTTGTCCATGCAGCCACGGCTGTGGAGACAGGGTTGCTGCTGGCCATGGCTTTTGACCGCTATGTAGCCATCTGTAAGCCCCTACACTACAAGAGAATTCTCACACCTCAAGTGATGCTGGGAATAAGTGTGGTCATCATCATCAGAGCTATCACACTTATGACTCCATTAAGTTGGATGGTGAGTCATCTACCTTTCTGTGGCTCCAATGTGGTTCTCCATTCCTACTGTGAGCACATGGCCATGGCCAAGTTGACATGCGCTGACCCCATGCCCAGTTGTCTCTACAGTCTGATTGGTTCCTCTATTATTGTGGGCTCTGATGTGGTCTTCATTGCTGCCTCCTATAACCTGATACTCTGGGCAGTATTTGGTCTTTCCTCAAAGAATGCTCAGTTGAAAGCATTAAGCACATGTGGCTCCCACATGGGGGTTATGGCTCTGTTCTATTTACCCGGGATGGCATCCATCTA
Source organism: Ceratotherium simum simum (assembly GCF_057802395.1). NCBI lineage: Eukaryota > Metazoa > Chordata > Mammalia > Perissodactyla > Rhinocerotidae > Ceratotherium > Ceratotherium simum. The sequence goes on along the minus strand of NC_141906.1, from coordinate 27,694,348 downwards.
CGTGGCCTGGCTAGGAAAGGACATAGTGCCTTTGCACACCCAAGTGCTATTAGCTGACTTGTACCTGGTCATCCCCTCCACCTTAAACCCTATCATCTATAGCCTGAGGACCAAACAAATACGGGAGCGAATATGGAGCAGGCTGATGCACTGCCTCTTTGACCACTCCAACCTGGGTTCATGAACACAAAGTCTGCTAAGACCTTCAGCATTCCAGCCAACTTCAAAGATGTCTTACAGATCTCTGGAGTTGGGTTGCTTTACCTGGCATCATAGAAGTTCTAAGTGGGAGCTATAAAGTGTATCTTTGCATATCTTTTTAATTTCTTGGAAGAATGAGAATGAAATGATTGATTTTCTGACTATAGTTTTTAATGGTTTCAATCAACTAGTATCCAAATCACAGATAAGTTTGGGTAGGGAATATAGATCTGGGGTTTTTCTTTCTTTAGCTTCTCACCCATATTTCCTGCTTAATATCCTACCAGTCCCTGAGCAGAACAAACCAACCGTTCGGTCCCCCCACACTTGGCTGATTTTCTCAGAATTGTTCATCTCCTGATGAGATTATATGAAAGCAGCTATTAATATATGACCCTGGCTTCTGGCCCATTGATGAATCCACTCAACTTGGGTCATGTGCTCTCACCTGGACCAGGGTCTTTCTCCAGTCAAAATGGTACCCAGTTTATCTGAGGAGATATAAACTTGGATCACTGATGGTGTCCATTTTCCAACATATGATCTTAGAAAGAAAAATCAGTTCCACAGCAAGAGAAGCAGATTAGCAAGACGGAATTAAGAAACTGAGTCTCTGGTTCTCAGGTTCCAATTCTTTTTGGACATCCAGGTGCATCCCTGTTATTAAGTTGTATAAAATACTTCTATATCCTTTTAATATATCCCCTATTGTTAAGCTAGCTGGACTCATTGTACTAATCACGAGCTTTTTGTTTGCAAGCAACAGAAGCTAAGGCATATAAGTTTGGTTTGTGTCATCTTTTTCCATGCATCTGACTCCTGGTTGTGTAACTGAGTTTTAAGACACAAAAGTGAAGAATCAAATATAACACAGGCGTTTCTTTTTGTGCACACGTCTAAAGAGGCATGCCCTGTGATGAAAATTTTAATAGAGAACAATATGAGTAATGAAGCTGAAATGCCACTACTCTTCTTCAGGTCACCAGATACTTAACTAGGTTTTGTTTTTATTTTCCCCTTTCAGAAAGTCTTTTTTTTTTTTTTAATTTTTTGTTTATTGCAGTAACATTGGTTTATAACATTGTAAAAATTTTAGGTGTACATCATTGTACTTCTATTTCTGCATAGATTACATCATGTTCACCACCAAAATACTAATTACAACCCATCACCACACACATGTACCGAATTATCCCTTTCACCCTCCTCCCTCCTCCCTTCCCCTCTGGTAACCACCAATCCAATCTCTGTCCCTATGTGTTTGTTTATTGTTGTTATTATCTACTACTTAATGAAGGAAATCATACGGTATTTGACCTTCTCCCTCTGACTTATTTCACTTTGCATTATACCCTCAATGTCCATCCATGTTGTCACAAATGGCTGGATTTCATCGTTTCTTATGGCTGAGTAGTATTCCATTGTGTACATATACCACATCTTCTTTATCCATTCGTCCCTTGATGGGCACTTAGGTTGCTTCCAAGTCTTGGCTATTGTGAATAACGCTGCAATGAACACATGGGTGCATGTACCTTTACAAATTGGTGTTTTCAAGTTCTTTGGGTAAATACCCAGCAGTGGAATAGCTGGATCATATGGTAGTTCTATCATTAATTTTTTGAGGAATCTCCATACTGTTTTCCATAGTGGCTGCACCAGTTTGCACTCCCACCAGCAGTGTATGAGAGTTCCCTTCTCTCCACATCCTCTCCAACACATGTTGTTTCCTGTCTTGTTAATTATAGCCATTCTGACGGGCGTCAGGTGATATCTCATTGTAGTTTTGATTTGCATTTCTCTGATAGTTAATGATTTTGAACATCTTTTCATGTGTCAGTTGGCCATCTGTATATCTTCTTTGGAGAAATGTCTATTCAGGTCTTTTGCCCATTTTTAAATTGGGTTGGTAGTTTTTTTGTTGGTAAGATGCATGAGTTCTTTATATATTTTGGAGATTAAGCCCTTATCAGAAGTATGGTTTGCAAATATCTTCTCCCAATTGTTAGGTTGTCTTTTCGTTTTGTTGATGGTTTCCTTTGCTGTGCAGAAGCTTTTTAGTTTGATGTAGTCCAATTTGTTTATTTTTTCTATTGTTTCTCTTGCCCGGTCAGACGTGGTGTTTGAGAAGATGTTGCTAAGACTAATGTCGAAGAGCGTACTGCCTATGTTTTCTTCTAGAAGTTTCACAGTTTCAGGTCTTACATTCAAGTCTTTAATCCATTTGGAGTTAATTTTTGTATATGGTGTAAGGTAAGGGTCTACTTTCATTTTTTTGCATATGGCTATCCAGTTTTCCCAACACCATTTGTTGAAGAGACTTTCTTTTCCCCATTGTATGTGCTTGGCTCCTTTGTCAAAGATTAGCTGTCCATAGATGTGTGGGTTTATTTCTGGGCTTTCGATTCTATTCCATTGATCTGTGTGTCTGTTTTTGTGCCAGTACCATGCTGTTTAGGTTACTATAGCTTTGTAGTATATTTTGAAATCAGGGAGTGTGATACCTCCAGCTTTGTTCTTTTTTCTTAGGATTCCTTTAGCTATTCGAGGTCTTTTGTTGTTCCATATAAATTTTAGGATTCTTTGTTCTATTTCTGTGAAAAATGTTGTTGGAACTTTGACAGGGATTGCATTGAATCTATAGATGGCTTTAGGAAGTATGGACATCTTAACTATGTTAATTCTTCCAATCCAAGAGCACGGAATATCTTTCCATTTCTTTGTGTCTTCTTGAATTTCTTTCAGAAATGTTTTATAGTTTTCGGTGTACAGATCTTTCACCTCTTTGGTTAAGTTTATTCCTAGGTATTTTATTCTTTTTGTTGCAATTGTAAATGGGATGGTATTCTTAATTTCTCTTTCTGCTACTTCGTTGTTAGTGTACAGAAATGCAACTGATTTTTGTATGTTGATTTTGTATCCTGCAACTTTACCATACTCGTTTATTACTTCTAAAAGTTTTCTGGTGGATTCTTTGGGGTTTTCTATATATAAAATCATGTCATCTGCAAATAGTGACAGTTTCACTTCTTCCTTTCAAATTTGGATCCCTTTTATTTCTTTCTCTTGCCTGATTGCTAGGACTTCCAGTACTATGTTAAATAGGAGTGGTGAGAGTGGGCATCCTTGTCTGGTTCCTGTTCTTAGAGGGATGGCTTTCAGTTTTTCACCATTGAGGATGATATTAGCTGTGGGTTTCTCATATATTGTCTTTATTATGTTGAGGTACTTTCCTTCTATATCCATTTTATTCAGAGTTTTTATCATAAATGGATGCTGTATCTTGTCAAATGCTTTCTCTGCATCTATTGAGATGATCATGTGATTTTTATTCTTCATTTTATTAATGTGGTGTATTACGTTGATTGATTTGCAAATGTTAAACCATCCCTGCATCCCTGGAATAAATCCCACTTGATCATGGTGTATAATCTTTTTAACGTATTGTTGTATGCGATTTGCTAGTATTTTATTGAGGATTTTTGCATCGATGTTCATCAGTGATATTGGCCTGTAGTTTTCTTTTTTTGTGTTGTCCTTGTCTGGTTTTGGTATCAGGGTAATGTCAGCTTTGTAGAATGAGTTAGGGAGCTTCCCCCCCTCCTCAATTTTTGGAAGAATTTGAGAAGGATAGGTATTAAGTCTTCTTTGAATGTTTGGTAGAATTCACCAGGGAAGCCGTCTGGTCCTGGACTTTTATTTTTGGGGAGGTTTGTGATTACTGTTTCGATCTCCTTACTGGCGATTGGTCTATTCAAATTCTCTACTTCTTCTTGATCCAGTTTTGGAAGGTTGTATGATTCTAAGAATTTATCCATTTCTTCCAGATTGTCGAATTGGTTGGCATATAGCTTTTCATAGTATTCTCTTATAATCTTTTGTATTTCTGAGGTGTCTGTTGTAACCTCTCCTCTTTCATTTCTGATTTTACTTATTTCTGCCTTTTCTTTTTTTTCCTTGGTGAGTCTAGCTAAAGGTTTGTCAATTTTGTTGATCTTTTCAAAGAACCAGCTCTTGGTTTTATTAATTTTTTCTATTGTTTTTTTGGTCTCGATTTCATTTATTTCTGCTCTGTTTTTGATGATTTCCCTTCTTCTACTGATTTTGGGCTTTGTTTGTTCTTCTTTTTCCAGTTCCTTCAGGTGCATTGTTAGATTGTTTATTTGAGATTTTTCTTGTTTGTTGAGATAGGCCTGTATTGCTATAAACTTCCCTCTTAGAACTGCTTTTGCTGTATCCCATAAATTCTGGCATGTCGTGTTTTCATTTTCATTTGTCTCCAGGTATTTTTTGATTTCTTCGTTAACCCAGTCGTTGTTCAGTAGCATTTTGTTTAATCTCCACGTATTTGTGGCTTTTTCTGATTTTCTTCCTATAGTTGATTTCTAGTTTCATACCGTTGTGGTCAGAAAAGATGCTTGGTATTATTTCAATCTTCTTAAATTTATGGAGACTTGTTTTGTGGCCTAATATGTGATCAATCCTGGAGAATGTTCCATGTGCCTTTGAAAAGAACGTGTATTCTTCGGTTTTTGGATGGAATGCTCTGTATACATCTACTAGGTCCATCTGTTGTAGTGTGTCGTTTAAGGCCAATGTTTCCTTATTCATCTTCTGTTTGGATGATCTATCCGTTGGTGTAAGTGGAGTGTTAAAGTCCCCTACTATTATTGTGTTACTGTCTATTTCTGTTTTTATGTCTGTTAATAATTGCTTTATATATTTAGGTGCACCTACATTAAAAGTGCGTAGATATTTACAAGTGTTATACCCTCTTGTTGGATTGTTCCCTTGATCATTATGTAATGCCCTTCTTTGTCTCTTTTTACAGTTTTTGTTTTAAAGTCTATTTTGTCTGATATGAGTACTGCTACCCCAGCTTTCTTTTCATTGCCATTTGCGTGGAGTATCTTTTTCCATCCCTTCACTTTCAGTTTGTGAGTGTCTTTAGGTCTGACGTGTGTCTCTTGTATGCAGCATATATATGGGTCTTGTTTTTTTGTCCAGTCAGCCACCCTATGCCTTTTAATTGGAGCATTTAGTCCATTGAAGTTTAACGTAGCTATTGATAAGTATGTACTTACTGCCATTTTTTAACTTATTTTTTTTTCTCAGTGTTTTAGTACTCCTTCTCTGTTCCTTTCTTCTTCTATACAGAATTGATGGTCACTTTAGTTTGACCTCTGTCTGAAAGCTGTACTCTTTAACTCCCCTCCTCCCTCATGTTTTTGATATCATATCTAACCTCTTTGTTGTGCATTTGTATCCATTACTTTCTAATCATGGAAATACATAATTTTTCCTATTTGTGGTCTTCTCTTTTCCCCTTAAATCAGTCCCTTTAACATTTCTTGTAGCACTGGTTTCTTGGTGACAAACTCCTTTAATTTTTGCTTATCTGGGAAAATTTTGATCTCTCCTTCCATTTTGAATGATAACCTTGCTGGGTAGAGTATTCTTGGCTGTAAGTTTTTTCCTTTTAGCACTTTAAATATATCGTGCCATTCTCTTCTAGCCTGTAAGGTTTCTGCAGAGAAGTCAGCTGATAGCCTTATGGGGTTTCCTTTGTAAGTAACTTGACATTCTCTTGCAGCTTTTAGGATTCTCTCTTTATCTTTAATTCTGGACATTTTGATTATGATGTGTCTTGGTGTGGGCCTCTTTGGGTTTATCTTGTTTGGGGCTCTCTGTGCTTCCTGTACCTGGATGTCTGTTTCCTTCCTTAGGTTAGGGAAGTTTTCATCTATTATTTCTTGAAATAGATTCTCTGACCCCTTGTCTCGCTCTTCTCCTTCCGGGACACCTATAACACGGATGTTAGTGTGCTTGATGTTGTCCCAGAGGTCCCTTAGACTGTCCTCAGTCTTTTTAATTCTTTTCTCTTTTACCTGTTCACCTTGGGTAATTTCTTCTAGTCTTTCGTCCAGCTCACAGATCCGTTCTTCTGTATCCTCTACTCTGCTTTTGAGTCCCTCTAATGAATTTTTCATTTCCAGTATTGTATTCTTCATTTCTGATTGGTTCTTTTTTATATCTTCCATTTCTTTGTTGACATTCTCACTGAATTCATCTATTCTTCTCCCCAGATCAGTGAGCAACCTTAACACTCTTAGTTTGAACTCTCTGTCGGGTAGGTTGCTCATTTCTGTTTCACTTAGTTCCTTTTCTGGGGTTTTGTCCTGTTCCCTTACTTGGAATGTATTCTTTTGCCTCTTCATTTTGCCTCTTTCCCTGTGCTTGTGTCTACGTATTAGGTAGGTCAGCTACGTCTCCTGCTCTTGGATAGGTGACTTTATGTAACTGATGGCTTAGGAGGCTTCCAGTGTGCTTCCCTCAGTTCTCAAAGTTCCAGGGGTGACCCCTATGTGGGCTACGTGTATCCTTCTGTTGTGGCCTGTTTGCTCTCCCTGTAGGCGCCCAGGGAGGCTGAGTTATGCTCCTGGCCAGCTGTTGTAATGCTCAGCTGCTTGTAGTTGTTGTGGGCCCTTCAGTCTCTTTATCAGGTGTGGGGATCCCCAGCACAGTTGGCTGCAAGTTCTTTTTTTTTTTTTTTTAAAGATTTTATTTATTTTATTTTTTCCCCCCAAAGCCCCAGTAGATAGTTGTATGTCATAGCTGCACATCCTTCTAGTTGCTGTATGTGGGACTCGGCCTCAGGATGGACGGAGAAGTGGTGCCTCGATGCACACCTGGGATCCGAACCCGGGCCACCAGCATTGCAGCGCGCGCACTTAACCACCAAGCCACAGGGCCGGCCCAGCTGCAAGTTCTAATACCACATTTGTGTTGCAGTATTTCTTTTAAGTGAGTAGGCCCCCACCGTGGCAGGTTGTTAGGCTCAGGGCCTTACAATTGCTGTAAGCTTCTAGTCTATTAGGTCTCTTGTCAGCTCTCTGAGGATTGCAGCTGGGTGGGGCTGGCCTCAGGCACAGGAGCACCCAATTGTTTCAGGTTTTGGAAGGTGGAGCAAACCTCCTATGTGGGTCTTTGAGAAGTACAAGTCTTCTGCGCCTGAGAAGCCCTGCCGCCCACAGGTCCACACACACAGTCAACACAGTCCTGCCCCGTGTGGGTGCCCCGACCTCCCGAAGTGGACCCAGTCTCTCCAGGGCGGGAGCCCCACACACTCTGCCACCACCCCACACTCTCCACCTGCTCCTTGTGCCCACCCTCACCTGCTCAAGTCGGCTCAGTTGCCAGGCTGCAGAGAATCCAGTCACTAATCTATGCAGGCCCACAAGTTGCCTGAGGGCTTGTTGTTGGGTGGGGCCAGTCTCTAGGGTGGGCTGCCTGCCCTGGCTAAGCTGGATTAAATCGGTGCTCTAGCGGGTGGGGCAGACCCTGGGCTAGCAGGCCTCAGGGAGAACTCCAATGGTGTCTGTGTCAGCACGCCCACACCAGGCCACAACAATGGCCGCTGCCAATGTCCCAGTCCCTGGAGAGGTCTCACCCCTCACCGAGATGCACTCAGGGCCTATTAGGTGAGTCTCTTGTCACCAAAGCACTGTACACCTTTCTTTCTGGTGATTTTAGGGTGCTTCCTGAAAAGGGTGAGTTTGCGCGCGGGCCCTTTAAGAGCCAGTTTTAGTTTCTTTGTGAACCGGGTTTTCTGGGGGTGCTCCCCAGTGTTTTAGTAGCAGGCACAGTCAGATATTATGCCGCTGGTCTCGATTGTGCTGGGTCCACAATATGCCAACAGCGGGGGCGCTCCCCGGCTCAGGGCCCCGCGTCTCCAGGGAGGCTGCGTACCTGTGAGCTGCTCCCAGTGGCCGTGACGCTGGCGGCTTGTGAAGGCGGCGTTTTTCCTCTCCAGAAGGGAGTCTCTGCCTCTTCCACCTCAGTTAGGATTGTCCGTTGTTGCAGGAGTTCCTCTCATCCAGTTTTCAGTTCTGTCTCAGGGGTAATTTTTCCACAAGTAGTTGTAAATTGGCTGTGTCCATGGGAGGAGGTGAGTTCCGAGTCTGCTTACGCCTCCATCTTGACTCCTCTCTCCCTTTCAGAAAGTCTTAAATTGAATAATCAGTAGATGTTAAAAGAAAAAGATTTCTTATGTAAGAGATATGTACATATTTGACTCTGGTATATTTGAAAATCATAATAAAAGATAGTTTCCTAATAATATTGATACCAAGTTATTGTATCTGAGTCTTAATGTCTGCTTTCTACTGATGGGGGAAACAATGTTAAATCATAGAGGGTACTGAAAATTAAATATAATAATGAATGGAAAGCACATAACTCAACATCAACATACTGTGTGTACTTAAAAACTATACCCAATAAATTTATAATTTCATAATTTTAAGGTGTAGTTTTAGGCTTATTGAAACTGCAGTCCTCTGTAGATCAGCACACATGTGATGGGACCCACAGCAGACTCACAGTGTTTGGATCTTAAGAGATTACAACCAAACCTGCTTGAAAAAAAGGGAGACTGGATTTCCTGTGGGGAGTTGCAAACCCAAGGATGTACCATCTGTCTCTATCTTTTGCTGAACCCAAGCATCTCACCCTTTTAGTAGCCTTTCCCCTCAAGGCTCAGGCATTGCACCCTTTGGTTCTGTGCTAGTAAACAAGGATGGGCAAAGCTCATCCCTGCCTTGTAGTAAATGATCTCACCAAGTCTGAAATGCCACTCCAGATATTCCAGGAAGGTGGAGGTACTTTACCCTCCACATTACTACCTGACTCTTCCCCTTCTGGACCACTTTTGAAATTATCCATCTAATTAGTTTTTGAACAGGGTTATAATTTAGTACTATCCAGTCTTTCATGCTGCTATGAGGCAAGAAGAGCTTACTTTTGTTTTGATTCAAAGCATAGTAATGAAAGGTTCCTCAATTAAATATTTATCAACACACACACACAAACACAGTGCCAGACTGGGGCTACAATGGTGAACCAGACAAATAAGCCTTGTCTTCATGGGATTCTTAGAAGGAAGGTGTACCCTAGAGAACAGGGTTTTCATACACTTAAGAACTTCAGTCTTCTCTCTTGGTCTTAACAATCAGACAATACTAAATAAACAATGTGTTTAAACTTGTAATTCTTCCAACAAGTAATCATCAGCTTATAAATCAGCTTATAAATGTCAAAAAACCCCAACATAGCACATTAAAAATAAAGCCATTCCACTCCTTCATTCTAGGTTTGAAGGAATTTATCACCTAATAATCTTCTTTTTCTCAGAACCTTTCAAGATTGGTCCTAATAAAAACATAGCAGAAGAACAACATTGATTTGGTTCATAGCCTCTTTTTCTAAGTGTCCACGGACATAACTGGAAGTACTTCCTGAAGATCCATTTCTCAAGTCTGCAAACAATTTTGCAGGGAGTACCCACACACAAAGACATACAGTCCCTCTAACTTAGGTCAGATCAACTCTTTGCAAGATCAGGTCTGTGACTTACCGGTTCATTCCCCTCCAAGGAGATGATGGAAACTTCTCCCCTCTACTGCTAACAGTGCAGGAGCAACTTGGAAACATGGTGGGTAGAATGAGCTTATTTCTCCATTTTGGCCTGTTTCACATCCTTCGTATGTGAACAGCCAATACAATGAAAGTAGAAAGATGATTTTTGCTATACTTTATTACAGGAATTACTTTGCTTCTGCCTATACCTAACCTTGTATCTACTTTTCTGCCCAATCCTAACCCAACAGTCACTACCTTCAAGTGTAAACTACCTCAGAGGTTGTGTTACACAGCATCACAGTGACAATATGTAATGTACGTGTTGTAGACCTTGCAATAAGCAAAGCCATTAGTTCTTATATACTTGCCTTGCAGTTGGTTTCCAGCCACAATGAGTCTCACATCATACTATTAAGAGATTTAATGAACTATTTTTGCACATACAAAATTAAGTCTATATATCAAAAGCCCAGATATACAGTCTTAAGTCCCTTTCATTGTACACATGGCTTTCAAACTGACATATGTGCCTAGTCCAATTTTTTCTCCCCACTCTTCCTTCCTGCTTTCCTCCATCTGTAATAGATTTAGAGAAGAGAAAAGCAGAATATTATGTAGTTACCAGAACCATGAAGATTCTCTTGGTGACATAAAAGGATGCAAACTCTGGCCCAACCAGCTTGTGGGTGAGCCTTCCTTGCAGTGCATTTATTTTACATTTTTCTACTTATTATTTCCATTCTCTACCCTAATGTCACCATCCCCATTCTAATCCAAAGACAAATACATATACCAGTTGCACAATATATCACTGTGGCTGTAGTTTGCCACTGGCATGGGCACCTTTCTGTCTAAAGGGCTCTAGACCATCAGGAGAGGCCCTAAGAAACAAAAGTCCTGCTTTCAAGACACTGGCTGTCAGAAAGTGCGATAGGAAGGTGACAGGCAAAATCCATGGCTTGCTTTCCTCCATCCTTGAGAAAGAACGAAAGTACAGGATGGATCTGAGAATTTCACAATAATCCTGTGAGGCAGGAGAGTATGCAGTTACCATACCCACATTTCCACTGAGGACACTTGAAAATCTTTCAAAAAAGTGAGATGTTTCAGACCCAAATGTAATGAATGACATATAGACATGTGACCTGAGAAGCCAGTTTGTCAATCTTCTATTATTTGAATGTGAGAAATACTTTATAATCTTTACAATCTTTTTTCAGCAGCTTTATGAGAAATAACTTGCTGCATTAAGGCCATTTCAGTTTCTTCATCCATAAATTGAAAATAAGAACAAGGCTCACAGGGATTCTGATCCTGACATGTAGAGAAAAGGGCAGGACCAGAACACAGGTCTCCTTAGAGTGTCAGATAGAGAGATTTGCCCAGCTTGTGCTCCAAGAGGTGATGGCCACTGGGATGGTCTGTGCAATGCTGCAAAGCATTTATTTTTCTGGTTAGGAGGTCAGAGAGCTGGGGTCAATTATGGGTTACTCAGAAGTAACCAAACTTGAATGATGAAGATGAAGATGAAGCATCCTCCAACTGGTATCAGCACAGAAACCAGCTCTGGACATGGACAGTATTCTCTTGGTTTGTTGGTCAACCCTATCCAAAGGGTTTCCTGAAGGTTGGATCTACTTCATCATCGTCACTGACTTAATCAGGGCACCAACAAGGATGGGGAAGATGGGCATGAGCTACAGAAATGACAGAGTCCTGATCCTCAGACCCGCTCTGATCTTCACCATCAGCCCTGCCAGGCTTCCCTCATAAGGTTCCACTGCTCATTTGACTGAGCCTCAGCATTTTCACATGAGTGGTTTAGAGAGAGGCTTTGGCCCAGTGGCAACACACCAGTGGGTCAGGCAGAGGAATCCCTGGATTCCCAGCTTAGCTCAGTTTAAGGGGGCCCTTGTCCATGGCAAGGCCCTCCAAGATCCCTCCAGGTAAAATTCCAAGGCCTCTGGCTAGGATGGAGGCTCTCTTAGTCCTCCCCATCCGGGCAGCAAATGGTCAGAGGAGCGGTGTTGTTGGCACCAATGCTGTAGCAAGGACCAAATAAGGCATGGGGCGCCCAGGGAAGGGATAGCGGGGGAAAGTGAAAATGTGGGAGCCATTGTCAGTCACACTGTAGAAGGAGATATCTTCCTCATAATCCAGGAAGACTCCCACCCGGCGGGGAGGGACTGGCAAGGACAGGAGGGGGTATTCATCAGTGCCTGCCCGGTACTCATTTCCCTTCCTCAGCCTTATCACCCAGAATCCATAGTGGGGGGATAAATAGACCACCTCCTTCCGATCTACATTTTCCTTACACACGCCCAGGCCCCATTCAGACCTGTCTCCCACCTCCACCTCCCAGTAGTGGCGGCCTGAGGAGATGCACTGGCTGCCCAGGATGATGTTGTAGTGGTAAAATTGCTCAGGATTGTCTGGCAGTTTCTGCTTGGTGTCTCCATAGTGCGTGCATTTTCTGTCCTAGGAAATGATTAGGTGGGAATAATCAGTGTCTGGATCCAGGCATACATCAGCTAAGGAAAAATCTCCTGGATGGTAACACTGATAGAAACCCTGGTCTGAAACAGTGGTACACTGTATACGGGTACACTGTATACATATACACTGATACAGGGGGGCATGGGTGAGCTCTCCCTGATAAATACAGCCCCAGATTTCTCAGTTTGGAGTGAGGGGCTAGATGAGGCATCTAGAGGGCATAGAAGATTATGGACCAGCACCTGCTTTTCAGCAGGTACTGGCACATGTTTCTTTTCCACTTCCAGGTCTGCCCAGGACCGATTTTGCCTTATGGGGCTGCCAGGGGCTCCAACGATGGGAACATACCTGTTTAAGACTTCCTGAATATCCTGGTAGGAGAAAAAAAAAAGCACAACCTGAGTATGTGCTGTTCCTTGCAGGGACCAGACAGACCCCAAGCTCTGGGAGGGGGTTTCTCTAAGGGAAAGCGAGGCAGAGAGCAAGGCTGGAGAGAAGGCCTTCAGATGTAGAGGGGAGAAGCCTACAGGAGGGGAGCAGGTCAGGCCAAGTTCTGGCTGGACTGGTCAACTTCAGGCTCCATCTCAAGACTCTCAGGCCAGAGAGTAGATGTTGTCCCACCTATTAGGGTATAACTACAAGGGGCTGGGTCATCCATTCACCTGGGGATAGAATGCAGACAGGCTATTTGGGATCCATGTCTGGCTGACAGGCCCTACTGGAGACTACAGAATCCTCTCTCCTGGAGTCCCAGGCTATTTTCAGCTCTTACTCAAGTTTCCCAAGAAAATCGGTTACTCATGTACATCATCCAGGAGATAAGCCTCAGAGACCTCTCTTCCAGCTCCGCAATCATCCTCCACAGGACCCGGCTCTGCTGCAGGAGCTCATTGTGATTCATCTCCAGTTTCCGCATGGTCTCCCCCTCCTCCTGCTCTAGGCTGGCCAGAGCTGCAGCTGCCTCTATCTCTAGCCGCCGCCCTGGTGGCTGTTTTTTCTGTAGTAATTACCGACACTTCTCAAACTCCCACACGATACTCTGCTTCCGGGGTTTCCACTTGTATCTGCAGAGCCAAGATCGGAAATTGGCACTGACATATTTCGAGAAAGGGCCACCCAGGATTGAGGACACTGGCATATGCATGCACATATACTCTGTCATGTTCTGGTACCAACCACGTGCCTGGCACTGTAGGGGCCAAGATAAACGATGCTATTTTTCCCACCTGTCTGTTCCCACAGCTCCAATACAGGCTTCTGTGTTCCTATTCCTACCCTAATTGACCCCAGTAGGGCCCAGATTATTATCTTGGTACTATATATTCTGGACTATTTTCCTTTTTCAGAATAATATATTCTATTTTCAGAATAATGACCAGAGGCATTACACTTAAGCCTCTAAGGCAGTGTAACGTGACGACACTGTTAGATGCTTTTGCTTCTCACTAGTATCATATCAACTCAATATGCTGTTTCAGCCTGGTTCAATGTTACCTTCAATGTTACCAAAAGATGTGATAGTTTGGTAGTTATGGGCTTCAAATTTATGTCAGAGATGATTTTCCAATATTTTAATAACTTAACTTTTAGTAAATATGCTCTAACCCGGGGAAAGAGAAACAAACTATGCTTCACTAAGCATTGTATAAACGATACTACTGTGAGCTAACACATTAGTGAGGCGCGTACTTTTCCTTTCTCACATATGAGGACACAAGCTCGGAGGTTATTCCTATATCGTAATCAAAAAAATGGAATTGAGAGCTTCCAAGGCCTGCCTACAGCTGCACACCCTTAGAGAAAGCGGATATGAGGACCCCTGGCTATCTGATTTCAAACTCCATGTTCTGCCTCACAGAAACGAGGAAGCTACCATTGGTCAGCTCCAGGACAACACAGGGACCACACAAGCTCCTTTCCGCAGGTGGCAACCTGCCTTCCAACTGGCAGTTTGTTTCCTCTCACCGACTTCCAGCTTCCAGGCCTCTTCTTGCTCCTTCCTCAGATGTTCCAGCGCCTTATGCAGTTTCCACGGAAAGAGATAAAAACCTCATGAGGACACCTTGGGCAGCCCAATTTGATAATGAAGCTTCCTAGCATTGGTAGGTGATGGGGATACAACTGTCCCTCAGAGGATGGGCCAGGAAGAATGGGAGAAAAGGGAATGCCACAGAGGGAGAAGATTCCTGCACAGATGACATCACGGTAGCTTTTGATCTGAGAATCATCCAACTCCCATAGTCTCTAAGTTTCTGTAAAGTAGAAGACAAGGTCCATTTCCAACCCTGTCAGAAAATGACCTTGGACTTTCCTATCTATGCCTCTTGTTATTCTTATCTGCATTGTTGTCCTATGGCCTCCTGAAACCTTGTTATTCAGAGTGTGGTCCAAGTGGGTCGGCAGCAACAGCATCACCTGGGAGCTTGGTAGAGATGCAGAATCTCAGGTCTCACTCCAGGCCTCTTGAATTAAAACCTGAATTTCAACAAGATCATTGGGTGGTTCCTATGCACATTAAAGGTAAGAAGCACTATCCCAGAATACTAATGCAAGAGATTACTTCTGGATAGCATAAGTGTTCTGATAATAACATAAGCCATTTTACTAAAGATTTATCAAATGCCACATATGGCTTAAGCACTAAACATACATTTAATAGTCACAATCCCTTGAGACTGGCATTACCTCCGTTTTGTAGAAAGAAAACTGAAGCTTAGAGAGTGAGCTACTCAAAGTCACTCAGCTAGTCAGTGGTTGGGCTGCGATTTAACCCGGTTCTTTAACGCCTATGCCTATGTTATACTGACTCTCTATTCTTATACTCTCAAAACTAAATGAGTGAGTAATATTTTCAATTTTTTATAATTTCTTCTCAAATAGGAAAACAGTTAATTCACAAGATATGTCTTATATTCTTACCTTTTAATCTCAACTTCAAGGAAGAAAGTTAAGACCAGTATTTGGTCAGTGGATCACAGATTCATTGGGATAATGATTCGGATAAGATGTGTCAGCATGGAGATCTGAGGAAAGAGCTAGAAGCTATAAGTTGATGAGTGTAGCTATAAAAAAGGAGCAGCAGGCATGTCAGAGATTACATTTCCCCTCGAAAAAAAGACTTGGTAGAGGACAAAGAACACTGGTGGAAGAGCAAGAAGACCTGAGTCCCAGCCTTTTGATGTTCCTTTGACTAACTGAACTTAAAGTCAGAAGGGACCTGACAATGTGACATTAGATAATCTCACGCAAACCTAAAAGACTGAGCCATGGTTCCTTCCAGCTTTAAAAGCAATAAGCATGATCTCAAATTTCTAAGCCTCACCTTTGTCAATAAAAGGATGGAGTTCAAGTGGCTCACCCAATGTGACATGACTCTTTGTGGCGCTGCCAGGAGGAGTTCAGGTTCTGACAGGTGCAGCCTTGACTACCTTATGCCCAAACTCTTCCCAGGCACACAGAACCCCAGCTAAACCAAACTGGTCTCCTTCAAATTCTCAGTACAGAAAGCATCTCTGGGTTAGGCATTCAGCATTGTGGGGTTCGGAGATGGGTGTGCAGGTGGGAGGGAAGGAAGTCAAAGGACGTCATAAATGCAAGGAGAGCGTGGCTCATGCATCAGGTCCCAGGGATATGTGAGTGTGAGGAGCCAAAGAAATGAGGTCTCCTTTTGTCTCTGGGGCCCCTGGTTATATCCTTGTTCTGCAGATAGCGAAGACAGGGGCAGAGGAGACATGGGTGGCTAAGCTTCTTCTCCCACCTCATACTCCCAGGTGACATCCTCCATGGGCACGAAACCGTGGGCCTCATGCTCAGGGGCGATGGCTGCAGGCCTCACACATGATCAGGCCATCCTCTTTGCTGAACATCTTTAGCTGTTCCCTGTGGAGCTCAAACACAACCTCCTTCAGCCTCATTCCTGGTTGCAGCCCTAGCAGACGGAATTCTTCTACAACACTGGCCAGCTGCTAACTAGGCCACAGGTTCCTTGGCTGGACAGGAGCCCGGCAGAGGGAACACATGTAACCACAGTCCTGGGGATTCTCCTGGGACCTCTCAGGGTCCAGAGAGAAGCTGTGGCCACAGTCAATCCTCATGGGCTCCCTCAGGAAGGTCATGCAGATGGGACAGGCCACTTCTTCCATAACAGCATCTACCAATGCTGCAAGATCCATGGTCCTTCTCACTCCCTCCTCAGAACATGAAATAAACCAGGGAGAGATCGTGAGTGCTGAGAAGAAGAAAATAAAAACAAGTAAGAGAAAAAAGTAATAGAAAAGCAAAGAGATCAGTAAAAAGATAATTAATGACTGAAAAAACAAGTTCCTCCTTTGAATCCTTTGTTGACCTTGTTTAACAGGCACTGGCCTTCCCAATTGAAGTTCTGAATGGGTCTCATTACTCACATCACACAAGGGATATTTGGGGATGCTAAAAGAGTGGAAGTTGGGAGTTCTCAGTTTTCATCTATTTGGTCATCTCTGACCCTCCTCTGGGTTCACTCACCAGACCATTCCCACTCCACCTCGATCCTGCTCTCCAAATCAGTATTGCTCCTCTTGAACTTGGGTAAGGTCACATAAAATGTGGTGTTTCATATCCAAAATAAATCCATAAATACACCTAGCCTCACTCTCTGGTATGTTTATAAGTATATTTATATACTTCAATGTACAGAAAAGGTAATGTGCCAGAAGCCTATTCCCTATATGCTCATTTTTTTTTGTCTTGTGTTGCACACTAAAGGGTAAGGCATAAGGGAATCAGCAATACTTTCCCAACACCCTGTAAACGCCTGCCTACTCCTCCAGCACTAACCTTCACTAAGATGCCAAGACACTCTCTCCAGTGATACATTAGAAGCAGATACAAACAAACTCTCCTTGCAAGATAAAAACAAAAAAGGTCATCTGATGATAATGAAACCCATATTGATGAATTCACTACCCCAGCAAGTAAGGGAGATTTCTGCCAGGGACACATATGGGTACAGAACTTGAATGGTCAGTGGCAGGCTCTTGGCACAATTGGCCTTATTTATTTTTTCACTTTGCAAGTTTGTGTTACCAGTTAGAGTCTGCAAAGTGAAGAGCCATGTTGGTCTTAGTCACTGCTGTATCCTGAGAACCTCAACAGGGCCTGTCCTGCAGTTATTACTGAATAAATATTTATTGAATGAATAAATCAGCTAGACAGAAAATAGTTCCTAAACCCAAAATTTTTTATGATTTGTTAGGTAATTGTGAGCATACTATACATTAATAAAAATAGCAAGCACTCCTTAAGCACTAACACTATGTGCCCTTCAGTATTCTGAGCATTTTATATGGATTAACTCAGTTTATTTCACAACTCTAAGTAGCAACCATTATTCTACTTTTCTCATTTTACAGATTTCTGAGGATCTGCTATAGCTCTTAATGCCTCAGCTGGAGCCTGTTTGAATCCCTGGGGAAAGTGGTCCAGCTGTCCGCATTGGCACTGTCACACTAAGCTGTTTCACCTCATGCTGGTGTTATTTAAGTAGCTTCTCTATTGCCTTATGCATTTTATTGTCCTTTCCCTATCAATATTTCACAGGGTTGTTTAGCTTTACAACCTGGCCAGTCCTTTGAATTATCCTATAGGAAACATAGACCCACAGGTTTTAAAGTTTAAAGTTTTAAGTACAGCAGTTTTGGGTACTAGTTCTCTTGCAAGTTTGAAGACTGAACCTCTAATAGATGCTAAGCCTAGCAAATGGGCACTAGACCATCCTCTGGTCATTAGGAATGTGCTGGCTGAGGAAGGCACGAAATGCTCCAATCCTCCTCCAAAAGACAACAGAAGGCCTCTCACCATTCACATCACTAATGACTGTGTCTCTGCTGAGGACTTGGGGAACTGGGACCATGTAGTATTAGCTCTTGATTTTTCATATTTCCATATATCTCTATATCCTTTGCCATTAAAAAAAAAAAAAGAATAAACTTTGTATCTTGTTCCTGTTGGCTTCTTTCTCTCAGCTTTATTCCTGCCCCATGATGATGCCCAGGCAGAAGTCAAGACATTCAAAATATGGCCCATTCGCCTCATAGCCTCATTCTCTTTCAAGTACCCTGCATTCTACCTTGTGTGGTCCATTCTCTGGAGAATATGTTTTCATATCCTATCTATGTTCTGTGGTCCAGGCCCATTCCCCAGTTTGACAAGTTTATCATCCTTGGTCTTCCTTACATTCTGTTTCCCTTCTTTGTTCACAATAGGACTTTATAACAAGGTGTCATGAGAAATATTTAACCAGTGAAGCCCACCATGAGTCCCCAAGCAGAACTGAGGAAGAGTGAAGTGGACATTGAGAGATTAAGTATACTATCAGTGTGACTAGTTCTACCACAAAGTGAAATGAATTATGATTGCTAGAATTTGAATCCCTACTCTCTGGCTTACTAACTTGGTGACCATCAAAGCACCTGCGTTTCATCTATAAAATGTGGATGTAACAATGGCAGCTACTTTAGAGGTTTGTGGAAATTGAATGAGATAATCTTTGAAAGCATTTAGCAGAGAGCTTGGCACATAGCAGGCTTTCACATTTAACTCATCTTGGTTCTTTTGTTTTCTTTGAAGGATGCACTTCATATTCTTCTCTTAGGTATCCTCTGAGGATTGAGAAACAAAGACTCTTCAGCCACTAAACTTCTTCCTCCTTCTGCAATCTGGAAAGCCCCAGGGCCCAGAGCACAGAGAAAAATCAGTCTCTGGAGGAGTTACAGTGTTTGGCTGCTGGGCAGAGGCCAAGAGAAGCCAGGGTGTTCAGGGAAAAGTCAACGTGTTTGAGAATCTAAAGGAGAAAGAGGACTCCCAAAGGAAGGTCTTTGAAAGTGACAATACTCCTCACCATGACTGTATGTTTTTCACCTTTGATCTTCTGTCACTTTTCTTGCTCCTCCTGAAGGGTCTTGTGCATAACCCTGTTATTTTGAGTGAAAGAAACATGGACACATCACAGGAAGTCAAACAGAGAAAACTCCAGAGATGTAGGTAACTGACGTGGGGACTGGGTGTTGGGCTGATGGTGTCTCAAGGACAGAGTCACTCTATAGAGGAGAATATAAACCCTAGATCTGTCTAAAGGGTTGGCCAGGCCTGTTGGGTACTTCTGATACCACGATCACCTTCTGGAAATGATGAGATGATGGGGGAGAGAGAGGGAAAAGGAAACACATGACTAGTTTGGTTCAAAGCTGGGAGAGAAAGAAGTCCAACCTTGGAATGATGGAGAAAGTGTTTTCAGGGACCAAAGGGAGTTATGAGAAAGAAACCAAGCAGTAGGACTGATTGGCAGTATGTTTATTTGTTAGTAGAGGGAAGCATAGGGTTATCATAAACACAAAGGATCCCTCAACGAGTCATGCACTACCGCTTTTACCTTTTAGACAATTTTAATTTGAATTGTTTATTCTACATTCCTTAAATAGGACTGAAAACTCCTCACATATCCTATCATTTAGTAATTGGAGTTAAGGGACTTGTCTAAACTTTTCTTTAGTGATTGGCTCTCCAGGTCTTCATGTGAATGTCTCTACAGGGTTGAAGGCAGAGGCAGGTTCTGGGTTGGAAATGTCTTAGGATTGCTTGGCCAGAGCTTTCTGAAGAGCATCTCAACAACTGGGAAGCAATTGTGTCTGTATCGTGATCTGGGTAGTGGCTATGTGGGTGTGTTTTTGTGTTCATTTTATAAAATTTATCAAGCTGTACACCAGAAATTTGTGTACTTTTACAGGTATGTATGTTATACTTCAATCCAAAAGTTAACCAAAAAATGAAGAAGCAGGCAGTAATGCTAAATGTTTTGGATACGTCAAGTAAAACAACAAATGAAAAGGAATCACAGGCTTGGCAACAGATCATTGATGGAGATCACTGTTGATCTTAGAAAGAAAATTTTCAATAGCAATAGATTAAAGAGTGAAAAAAAAAAATGATGACCAACCAAACCAAAGTTCCTGTCATTTGAAAAGACTAATAAAATATGTAAACCTCTAGCAGTGCTAATTAAGAAGAAAAAGAAAGAGGAAAATACAAGCTTCAAGGGAATGAAAGTTATGAGGACCTAAAATTTGCCAGGGCTGGAGAGAGGAGGGATGGGTAGGACACCAGCTGAGACTGTCCTCAGAAGAAACGTGGATTTATACAGAGTAGGATCCAGGAGAGGAAGGTCCTGGATCAGAGGTGAGTGTGGGGAGGAGGGATTCTGATTCCTTAGGCTTTTCTTCTGCTCTTTGTTCAGTGATTCTCAACTCTGAGTTTATGGCATCCAGAAAACACATAGCAGTGTTAAGGTTATCCTGAATTATTTTTTCCACTCCTCACTATCATTCTACTACAAGAAGCTTTCCCTTGTCTTCTCATGATCTACCACTGAAGATGTCTCACCTAGTGACTATACACAGCAAGCTTCTTTTAATCTGACCATGAAGCAGAGCTCACTACTTTATTCAGTCTGTTCTATTATCAAGTATTTCTTACGTTTAGGTTTTTTTGTTGATGGTGATGGCGGTTTGTCTGTTTCAATAAAGACTACAATTTGCAATCGTATCCCAGAAATTTGGCTTTTTAGAAAACTTCTGAGGACTCTCACCAAGGCTGCTGTTGGTACCTGGGTGTGGAGTCAATCAGTGCTTGGTTCTCCAGGGGACAAATGGAAGGGGAAAATGTATGTCACAAGGTTAGTTTTGAGAACCAGGTGAATGCTTGTCTAGTGCTTGGTTAACAGAGAAAATGTTACTGCAGCTGATGGGATCTTGTGGGTACTACTCCATCAATGTGATATACCCAATTATTTGGAGAGGTGCCCATTCCCTGATGAGAAATTAAAAATGGGTAAGGACAGACAGTGACCAAGGGTAGGAATATGGGAACTTCTTAGCCTGGCATCCCCTTATCAGGAAATGATAGATAAAGGCAGGCTAATCTTGAGGCTTGGCAAATAGCTCCCTTCATTTAAGATGCCTGGAGACTTGGAAAACAGTTCTTGGGTAATATATGAGTATTGTAAAATCAACATAAGTGATACAGTTGATGTGGTGACCCACTAGACTGAGGCATTGAGAGATGCAATATTAGAGCAGTAAAGGTTTGAGGAAGGAGAAGATCAATTGTACTTAATATAGTCTGATCCACACCTGTGACCTTGAGTCCAGATTTGAGACTAAGCCAAATATCCATTTTCCTAGGAAGAGAAATGATCTGATTTCTATGGAAAACAGTTGAAGCAGTAATTTAGCTTGGATAAAGGATATTTGTCATACACACTTTCACTCTACTCTTAATCCCATTTCAATTCGTCGAGAGTTGTTGCATGGCAGCAGAGGAGTTAACCACTCTTTGGCTTTCTTTTTAAAGATGGGATATTGGCAAATATAAAGAGAAATGTACACAGAAGTGACGAAGAGAAAAACAAGCAAGGAACAAAAAGAGCCCCAAACAAACAAAGCAAAACCCTCAACTTGGGAACTGACCTACAATGGAACAGATTCTGAGCTCTTCATCACAGTCAGATTAAAAGAACCGTGCTGTGTATATTCACTAGGTGGCACATCTTCACTGATAGATCATGTGGGAAAAGCTTTAGGCAACGCAGGGTTGAGTTGTCTTTTTCTTTTTTTTTCAACTTGGCCTCCTTGTCACACATATCCATTTGAGTGTGCTTTTTAGAGCAATCTAGAACTACAGAATTAAAAAATTTTTTTGTTTAGCTATATTTTTGTCAGCTATATTTTATTGAGCAACTATGGTACATGCATGATGATAAGCACTTTTAAATAGCTTCTCATTTAGAGATCAAAACATCTGTATCATTCATATTAGCCCCATCTTACTAAGGATCAAAATAAGGCTTAGAGACTTGACCAAGGCAAAACAGCTAGCAAGTGTCAGAGTAGGGTTTTCAGTGTTGGGAGTATGTATCTAGAAACAAAGCTTTCAGCCACTTTTCTATCTTGCCTCTTGATGAAGTAGGACCAACAACACATTCTGAGTGGAGTACATAGAAGTACGCAGCATTCTATTTCCATTTCTGTACTCTGAGGAAAGAGAAACTAGAGGTTCTTTGAAGTTTGAACAACATCTCCAAAGCCTGAGTGATACCACCAGAAGGGCCCCTTGTAAGGAGTGGTTAGAGGAATGTGCACATGCCCAAACACCATATGAAATCATGGAAACCATCTATCTGAAACTGGAAAGTCACTAAAGGGATATCACAGAAGAATGGAATGGTAGTTAACACTGATGCCTTATCTTCAGGTTTACCCAACTAGACTATTACACATTATCTAATATGGTAACACCTGAGTGAAGCAGATGGAGACTGAATGCAGCAAAAAACAGAAATCAACAAGCTCCTGGCTGTGCAGAGTAGTGCACATCTGTCCCATCAAAACTGGCTGAGACCGCTATATATATATTTTTCCATTACCATAGTTGAATTCCTGACTATCAGTCTCAGGCTAGATGGACACATGGTAGTCACAGGTGTTAAAGGAGCTGGAAAGACCTCGATTTGAATCTCAAATTTACCACCCACTTGTTATATGATCTTGGATGAATATTTAATCTCATATTTCATTATATCAATTGTCTTGTATGGAATGGACATTGTTCTATTTTACAAATGGCTAAACACACTTAGATTATGAATACTATACTTTCCAAGATAGTACTCTTACATACTTTGTTCATTAAAGAGTGCTTTCCTTTCTCAAGGATAAAGCTTCCTCGTTGTTTGTAATGTCTTGGTAGTTCACCATGAAGAGTTATCCATATTGAAGAATCATAAAAACCTATTGGAGTGTTCATCTGTAAAGGAGCCCTAAATTTTTATTTGTAGTTATTTAATGTCTTAATTGAACCTAGCTCAATAGGAAATCCAGGCTGAAATTAAGAGAAGCTAGGGATTCTAAATATTTACAGGTGGTTTATTATATCCTATGGAAAATTATAATGTTGTTCTCTAATGACCTTATTTTCCTGAAGCCATTAATCTGTTTCTTCAATGAGAAGGATGCTTCATCCATCTTTTGTCTAGACACTATACTAAGGATACAAAATGTGACATGTTCAACCTCAGGAAGTTCATGGTTTCCTTCAACACATTAAATATTAGGAACCGAACATAAAAGATAGAAGAAAAACTCTTTCCTCTGATTTCTCATTCATTCATTCATTTAATTGTTTGCTATAATGAGTACACATATCTTCTTCTAATGGACTTCTGCACCACAGCTATGGGTCACACATTTGGTATAAGGTGTAAGGTTACAAACAAAACAGACAGGAGTGAATACAATAAAATCATATGTAGAATATTGGAATTGTCAATTGAGGTCACTCAGATGTCAGCATGGAGATTCTATAAAGGCTCAGAAGGTACCTAATTTCCTTTTAGCATGGAATGGGAGAGGAGGTAGAGCAGAGAAGACTTCCCAAAGGAGGTAAACAATGAGCTGATATTTGAATTATAAATAGAAATTGGTAACGGAAAAAATACCGAGGAGGATGGAAGGTGGAGAATAACTTTGTCAGATGTCAGTTTTCTGATCCTGTGGTCCACTGAGCTAAGAATACCACCAGGCTCTCCCACACCACAGCCGGGAACAAGTCTCACAAAATTGCATCCTTTTCTTACATCATTTTATGCATTAACAGGAAAGCAGTCTCATCTATGATGCTGGGGCCACACTATAACCACACAATGAAAACCCTTGCCACCTTCTTCCTTGTGGGTATCCCAGGTCTGCAGTCTTCACATCTTTGGCTGGCTATCTCACTGAGTGTCATGTATACCATAGCCCTGTTGGGAAACACCTTCATAGTGACCATAATCTGCATGGATTCTACTCTACGAGAACCCATGTACTGCTTCCTGTGTGTTCTGGCTGCTGTGGACATTGTTATGGCTTCCTCTGTAGTGCCCAAGATGGTGAGCATCTTCTCCTCAGGAGACAACTCCATCAGCTTTGGTGCTTGTTTCACTCAGATGTATTTTGTCCATGCAGCCACGGCTGTGGAGACAGGGTTGCTACTGGCCATGGCTTTTGACCGCTATGTAGCCATCTGTAAGCCCTTACACTACAAGAGAATTCTCACTCCTCTGGTGATGATAGGAATGAGTGTGGCCATCATCATCAGAGCTGTCATACTTGTGACTCCATTAAGTTGGATGGTGAGTCATCTACCTTTCTGTGGCTCCAATGTGGTTCTCCATTCCTACTGTGAGCACATGGCTGTGGCCAAGTTGGCATGTGCTCACCCCATGCCCAGTTGTCTCTACAGTCTGATTGGTTCCTCCATTATTGTGGGTTCTGATGTGGTCTTCATTGCTGCCTCCTATAACCAGATTCTTCAGGCAGTATTTGGTCTTTCCTCAAAGAACGCCCAGTTGAAAGCATTAAGCACATGTGGCTCCCACGTCGGAGTTATGGCACTGTACTATTTACCTGGGATGGCATCCATCTATGTTGCCTGGCTAGGGAAGAACACAGTGCCTTTGCACACCCAAGTGCTGTTAGCTGACTTGTACCTGGTCATCCCCTCCACCTTAAACCCCATCATCTATGGCCTGAGGACCAAACAAATACGGGAGCGAATATGGAGCAGGCTGATGCACTGCCTCTTTGACCACTCCAACCTGGGTTCATGAACACAAAGTCTGCTAAGACCTTCAGCATTCCAGCCAACTTCAAAGATGCCTTACAGATCTGTGGAGCTGGTTTCCTTTACCTGGTGCCATAGGAGCTCTAAGATGAAGCTCTGAAGGATAAACTTGTATAACTTTTCAATTTCCACAAAGAATCTGAATGAAATGATTAATTTTCTGACAATATTTTTTTTGTGGAAGTTCTTTTTTTTTTTTTGTGAGGAAGATCAGCCCTGAGCTAACATCCATGCCAATCCTCCTCTTTTTGCTGAGGAAGACCAGCCCTATGGCCAATTTTCCTCCTTTTTTTCCCCCAAAGCCCCAGTAGATAGTTGTATGTCATAGCTGCACATCCTGCTAGTTTCTGTATGTGGGACGCCGCCTCAGCATGGCTGGACAAGCAGTGCGTCGGTGTGCGCCTGGATCCGAACCCGGGCCGCCAGTAGCGGAGCGCACGCACTTAACTGCTAAGCCACAGGGCCAGACCCTCTGACAATATTTTTAATGGTTTCAATCAACTAGTGTCTCAATCAGAGAGAAGTGTGGGCAGAATGTATAGATTTGGGGTTTTTCTTTTCTTAGCTTCTGATCTATATTTCCAACTTAATATCCTACCAGTACCTAAGCAGAAGAAACCAACTGCTTGTTCCCCCTACACCTGGCTGATTTTCTCAGAATTGTTCATCTCCTCACGTGTTATATGGAAACAGGTGTTAATATATGACCCTGCCTTCTGGCCCATTGATGAACCCACTCTATTTCGGTTATGTGCTCTCAGCTGGACCAGAGTCCTTCTCCAGTCAAAATGGATTCCAGTTTATCTGAGGAGATATATACTTGGATCACTGATGGCGTCCATTTTGCAACACATGAACTTAGAAAGAAAAACCTGTTCCACAGCAAGAGAAGCAAATTAGAAAAATGGGTGAAGAAACTGAATCTCTGATTCTCTGGTCCCAGTTCATTTTGGACACCCAGGTGCGTTGTTATTATATTCTGTAAAACACCTCTACATCTTTTAATATATTCCCCACTGTTCAGCTAGTTGGACTCAGTGTACTAATCACCAGCTTTTGTTTTTAAGCAACAGAAGTAAAGACAATGTGAGTTTGGTTTTTGACATCTTTCTCTTTGCTTCCTAGGCTTGCTTGTATAACTGACCTGTAAGACACAAAAGAGAGTGATCGAATACAACACACATCTTTCTTCCTCTGGACACCTCTAAGGAGGTGTGCCCTGTGATGTAAAGGTCAATAGAGAACAATATAAATAAGGAAGTTGAAATGTCACTACTCTCCCCCAGGTCACCAGACACTTATTTCGTTTTTGTTTTTATTTTTCCCTTTCAGAAAGTCTTAAACTGAATAATCAGTATATGTTAAAAGAAAAAGATTTCATATGTAAGAGAGATATAATTGACTGCGGTACACTGGAAAATCTTAATAAAAGATAATTTTCCAATTGTATTGATACCAAGCTATTGTACCTGAGTCTTAATATTGCCTTTCTACTGATGGGGGAAACAATGTTAATTCAGAAAGTATTGAAAATTAAATAAAATAATGAATGGAAAGCACGAAAAGAACATGGAAACATCGTATGTACTTAAAAAGTATACCAAATATATTTCTAATTCCATAATTTTAAGGGTTAATTTTAGGCACTATTGAAACTGCAGTCCTGTGTAGATCAGTACTCACAGGATAATTCTTCCAAACAGATCTGCTGCTTAACAACTCAGCATCCACCCCTTTTACTAAAGTTGGGCTTGTTTACCTACGAGAATGTATTCTATTTCTGAACACAAGTGGGGTACGATTCAGCCTTTAAAACTCTGATAATGATGCACTGAGTTGCCAAAGAGTAGTAAAAAAAAAAAAAAAACAAAAAAAAACTCTCCTCCCCTTGCAAGCCCCTGACATAGAAACAAATCAAGATCATGACGTGGTAAGCATATTTGATAAGATATCCATTTTGAAAAGTCACACTATTCTTTCTCCATAAGCAACCCAAAAAATTATGTCCATTAAATCAAAAAACATTAGATACGTTAAAGAATCGATGTAAAACAACGAAAGTATAGTCCAGCCTGAGTTAATACAGAAATTTCTTCCCAGAATTTCCATCAGAAGAAGTCTGCCCTGCCAGCTTTGTGTTTCACTCACATTATAATCCCTGAAACTAGCTGGGATCCACTGATGATACTCAAATATTGAACCACATACTTCCCAGAGTGGACTGGTTCCCTGCCGTGGCTACTCTGAAACAAAATGTCCTGTGCTTCTCCCAATACATTCAGATCCAACTCCTGCCCTATCACAAGAAGCAGTATGTGCTTCTTTAACCAGTGCCTGGGACCCACAGTAGACTCTCACTGTTTGGAACTTGAGATTACAACCAGTGGTCCTTGAAAAAGAGAGAGACTGGATTTCCTGTGGGGAGTTGTGAACCCAAGGATTTGCCCTCTGTCTTTACCTTTGGCAGGACCCAAGCATCTCACCATTTTAGTGGCCTTCCCCTTCAAGGCTCAGGCATTGCACCTCTTGGTTTCTCTGGTATTAAAACAAGGATGAGCAAAGCTCATCTCTGCCTTGTAGTGAATGATCCCACCAAGTCTGAGGTGTCACCCCAGGCATTCCAGGAAGTGGTGCAGGCACTCTATGGCTACCTGCCCCACCCCTTCTGGACCACTTTGAAATTATCCATCAAAGTAGTTTTTGAACAGGATTATAATTAAGTACCATCCAGTTTTTCACGCCCCTGAGGCAAGAAGAGCTTACTCTTGTTTTGATTCCAGGCATATGAATGAAAGTTCCCTCACTTAAATATTTATACACGCGCACACACACACTAGACTGGGGCTACAATGGTGAACCAGACGAATAAGGTCCTTGTCTTCATGGGGTTCTTAGAAGGCAAGAGTAATCAACTACCCTAGAGAAAAGGGATTTCATATACTTAAGAACTTGAGTCTCCTTGCTTGGTCTTCAAATCAGAGAATATAAAATAATGTGTTTAACCTTGTAATTCTTCTAACAAGTAATCATAGCACCCAAATCAGCTTATAAACGTAAAAATAAATAAATAAATAACGTTACAAATGGAGCCATTTCAGACATTAATTCATTCTAAGTTTGAATGAATTTATCACCTAATAATCTTCTTTTGCTAGGAAACTTCCAAGATTTGTCCTAATAAAACCACAGTAAAAGAACCACAGTAAAAGAATAACACTGATTTGGCCTGTAGCCTCTTCTGCTAAGTGTCCATGGACATAACTGGAAGCACTTTCTCAAGATCCATTTCTCAACTCTATAAACAATTCCCCAGGGAGTCCCCACACACAAACACACAAGGTCCCTCTAATGTAGGTCATTTCAACCCTTTGCAAGACCTGGTCTGTGACTGACTATTTCATTCCCCTCCAAGCAGATGATGGAAACTTCTCCCCTTCTACTGCTAACAGTCAAGGAGCAACCTAGAAGCATGGTGGGTAGAGTGAGTTTATTTCTCCATTTGGGCCCATTTTACCTCCTTCATATGTGAACAGCCAACACAACGAAAGCAGAAAGACGATTTTTGGTAATCTTTATTATAGGAATTACTTTGCTTTTGCCTATACCTAACCTTGTATCCATTTTGCTGCCCAATCCTAACCCACAGTCACTACCTTCAAGTGTAAACTACCTCAGAGGTTGTGTTACAACATCACGGTGACAATATGTAATGGACATACTGCAGCCCTTGCAAGAGGCAAAGCCATTAGTTCTCATATGCTTGCTTTGCAGTTTGTTTCCAGCCACAATCATCCCCACGTCATAAACTTCAGTCCTGTAATGAATTATTTTTGCCACATACAATCACTTTAACATCAAAAGCCCAGATATATAGTCTTAATTCCCTTGCATATAATATATGGCCCCCAAACTGGCATTTTGTGCCTAGTCCAATTTCTTCTCCCCACCCTTCCCTCCTGCTTTCCTCCTTCTCTCATAGATTTAGAGAAGTATTCTGTAGTCACCAGAACCATGAAGACTCCCTTTGTGATATAACAAGACCTGAATTTCAGCCTAAACAGCTTGTAGCTGAGCCATCTTTGTAGAGCATTTGTTATACGTTTTTCTCTTTATTATTTCCATTCTCTACCCTAATGTCACTATCCTCATTCTAATCCCAAGACAAACACATATAACAGATGCACAATATATTACTGTGGCTGGCGTTTGTCATTGGCATGGGCACCTTTCTGTCTAACGGGCTCTATACTGTCAGGAGAGGCCCTAAGAAACAAAGGCCCTGCTGTCAGGATGCTGGCTGTCAGAAGGTGAAACAGGCAAATTCTATGGCTTGCCTTCCTCCATCCCTGAGAAAGGAACAACAGTATCAGATGGATCTGAGATCTTCACTTCAATCTTGTGAGGTAGGAGAGTATGCAGCTACTATACCCACTTTTCCACTAAGGACACCTGAAAATCTTTCAAACAGGTGGGATGTTTCAGATCCAAATGTAATGAATGACGTACAGACATGTGACCTGAGAAGTGAGTTTGTCAATCTTGTTTCATTTGAATATGAGAAATACTTTATAATCTTTACAATCTTCTTTCAGCAGCTTTGTGAGAAACAACTTGCTGCATGAAGGCCATTTCAGTTTCTTCATCCGTCAAGTGAAAATAAGAAGGCTCACAGGGTTTCTGATCCTGACATTCAGAGAAAAGGGCAAGACCAGGACACAGGTCTCCTTAGAGTCTGAGAGCAATTTGCCCAGCTCTTGCTCAGATTGGGGATGGCAACCGAGATGGTGGGGGCAATGCTGCTAAGTTAGGAGGTCAGAAAGCTGCGGTCAGTTTTGGGTTGCTCAGAAGCAGCAAACCTCAGGTGAAGCATCCTCTAACTGGTCTCAGCACAGAAACCAGCTCTGGACACGGACAGTATTCTCTTGGTTTGTTGCTCAATCCTATCCAAAGGGTTTCCTGAAGGTTGGATCTACTTCATCATCATCACTGACTTAATCTTGGCACCAACAGGGATGGGGAAGAGGGGCATGAGCTACAGAAAGGACAGAGTCCTGATTCTCAGACCCGCTCTGATCTTCACCATCAGCCCTGCCAGGCTTCCCTCATACAGGCGCACTGCTTATTTCACTGAGCTTCAGTATTTCCACATGAGTGGTTAGAGACAGACTTTGGCCCAGTGGCAACAGACCAGTAGTTCAGGGAGAGGAATCCCTGGATTCCAGGCTCAGCTCAGTTCAAGGGGACCCTTGTCCTTGGCAGGGCTCTCCAAAATTCCTGCAGTCCAGGTGAAATTCCAAGGCCTCTGGCTAGGATGGGGCCTCTCTCAGTCGTCCCCATCCAGGGAGCAAATGGTCAGAGGAGCGGTGTTGTTGGCACCAATGCTGTAGCAAGGACTAAAATAGGGTAGGAGGCGCCCAGGGAAGGGATAGTGGGGGAAAGTAAAAATGTGGGAGCCATTGTCAGTCACATTGTAGAAGGAGATATCATGGGCCTCATAATCCAGGAAGACTCCCACCCGGCGGGGAGGGACTGGCAAGGACAGGAGGGGGTATTCATCAGTGCCTGCCCGGTACTCATTTCCCTTCCTCAGCCTTATCACCCAGAATCCATAGTGGGGGGATAAATAGACCACCTCCTTCCGATCTACATTTTCCTTACACACGCCCAGGCCCCATTCAGACCTGTCTCCCACCTCCACCTCCCAGTAGTGGCGGCCTGAGGAGATGCACTGGCTGCCCAAAACAATGTTGTAGCGGTAAAATCGCTCAGGATTGTCTGGCAGTTTCTGCTTGGTGTCTCCATAGCGCACACATTTTCTGTCCTCAGACACGATGAGGCGGGAATAAGCAGTGTCTGGATCCAGGCGCACGTCAGCTAGGAAACAAAATCCGGGATGGTAACACTGATACAGAGCCTGATCTGATACAGTGGTACACCGTATACAGATACACTGATACAGCGGCCATGGGTGAGCTCTCCCTGATAAATACAGCCACAGATTTCTCAGTGATGGGGTGGGGGATGGATGGGAAATCCATAAGGCACTGGACTATTTTATTTCTCTGGAAGGGTCCCTCCCAGTGCCCATCACAATCTCCCCCAGCATTCATTACCTGCATATGTCTTCAGGACCTCTCTTAGCCCCAGCACACGGCAATCCGTCTTCAGTTCCAAGGAGACTGGTTCTGGCCGCTGCAGGCTCCAAGACTTGCTCCTAGTAGAGGAGGGGTAAGCCTTGGGGCCAGAAATCCTGGCTCTGCCACACAGGATTTCCCTTATGGCAAGGAAGAGGGGTTTGGCCAGGGACATCGTAAGTCGGGTGACCCCGCCCAGCAACACCAGGCCAAGGAGAGAGGTGATGAGTGTTTGACAGAGCCCAAATGGTTTGTGGCACAGAGAGGAGAGCACTCGCATTCCTGTGCTGTGGGAAGGGTTAGACGTGCACTTGACATCAGGAGCGGAAGAGGAGTGCCAAAGAGGAGAAAGGCTGATACTCAGAGCTCAGAACATAATGGAGACATCTGCAGTCTTTTTCCCTCCTTGGGAGATCTACTTGAAACTGTGAATTTTATAATTTACTTGAAATTCTTATTGGTAATATGTGAAATGAATTTGAGCAAGTACAAAGAAGAAAAAAAGAAAGATGAACAAAGCTTCTTCAGCCAATACAGCGAAAGTGGGGGAAGATTATGGACCAGCATCTGCTTTTCAGCAGGTACTGGCACATATTCCTTCCTCTTCTGGGTCTGGCCAGGACCGATTTTGCCTTATGGGGCTCTCAAGGGCTGCAAGGATGGGAACATACCTGTTTAAGACTTCCTGAATACCCTGGAAGGAGAAAAAATAAGCAGCACCTGAGTATGCGCTATTTCTTGCAGGGACCGGACAGACACCGAGCTCTGGGAGGGGGTTTCCTTAAGGGAAAGGGCTGCAGAGAGCAAGGCTGGAGAGAAGGCATGCAAGGGTAGAGGGGAGAAGCCTACAGGAGGGGAGCATGGCAGGCCAAGCTCTGGTTGGACTGTCCAATTTCAGGCTTCATCTCAAGACTCTCAGGCCAGAAGGTGGGTGACGCCCCATCTAGGAGGCTACAACTACAAGGGGCCGGGTCACCCACCCACCTAAGGATAGAACAGAAGGCATTAGCAAGGAAGGGTAAGGGATCTACATGTGTCTCACAGGCCCCACTGAAGACCAGGGAATCCTCTCTCCTGGAGTCCCAGGCTATCTTCAGCTCTCACTCAAGGTTCCCAGGGAAACCTGCTACTCACCTGCAGCATCCAGCGGACAGGCCTCTGAGACCTCTCTTCCAGCTCCGCAATCATCCTCCACAGGACCCGGCTCTGCTGCAGGAGCTCATTGTGATTCATCTCCAGTTTCCGCATGGTCTCCCCCTCCTCCTGCTCTAGGCTGGCCAGAGCTGCAGCTGCCTCTACCTCCAGCCGCCGCCCTGGTGGCTGGTTTTTCTGTAGTAATCGCCGATACTTCTCAAACTCCCACATGATACTCTGCTT
This sequence comes from Ceratotherium simum simum, assembly GCF_057802395.1. Classification (NCBI taxonomy): domain Eukaryota; kingdom Metazoa; phylum Chordata; class Mammalia; order Perissodactyla; family Rhinocerotidae; genus Ceratotherium; species Ceratotherium simum. The sequence continues at coordinate 27,662,027 of NC_141906.1, read as the reverse complement.
TCGGGTTTCCACCTGTATCTGCAGAGCCAAGATCAGAAATCAGCACTGATATTGTTCGTGTAAGGGCCATCCAGGATTAAGGACACTGTCATATACATACACATTGGCTCTGGAATGTTCTGGTACCAACCATGTGCCTGGCACTTTAGATGCCAAGATAAAGGATACTATTTTTCTGACCTTTCTGTTCCCACAGCTCAGTACATGCTTCTGGGTCCCTATACCTACTCTCATCGACCCCAGTAGGGCCCAGGTTATTATCTTGGTACTATATGCTCTAGACTATTTTCTATTTTCAGAATAATATATTCTATTTTCAGAATAATGACCAGAAGCATTACACTTAAGCCTCTAAGGCAGTGTAACCTAGCTACACTGTTAGATGCTTTTGCTTCTCATTCATATTATATCAATCCAATATGATGTTTGAGACTGGTTCAATGTTACCTTTTATTGATCAAAAGTTCTGAAAGTTTGGAAGTTATGGGCCTCAAATTTATTTCAGAGGTGATTTTCTAATATTTTAATAACTTAACTTTTAGTAAATATGCTCTAACTGGGGAAAGAGAAACAGAAACCATGCTTTACTACGCATTGTACAAGTGATACCACTGTGAGCTAACGCATTAGTGAGGTACATACTTTTCCTTGCTCACATATGTGGACACAAGTGCAGAGGTTATCCCTGTATCACACTCAAGAAACCTGAATTGAGAAGTTCTATGGCCTGCCTGAAGTCCCATGCCTGGTAGAGAAGCTAGTATGAGGACCCCTGGCCATCTAACTTCAAACCCCACGTTCAGCCTCACAGAGATGAGGAGGCTTCCATGGGTCAGCTCCAGGACAACACAGGGACCACACAAGCTCCTTCCCCCAGGTGGCAACCTGCCTTCCAGTTGGCAGTTCGTTTCCTCTCACCAACTTCCAGCTTCCAGGCCTCTTCTTGCTCTTTCCTCAGATGTTCCAGAGCCTCATGCAGTTTCCACTGAAAGAGATAAAAACCTCATGAGGACACCTTGGGCAGCCTGAGTTGATAATGAGGCTTCCTAGCATAGGTAAGTGATGGGGATACAAGTGTCCCTCAGAGGATGGGCCAGGATGAATGCTGGGAGAAAAAGGAATGCCACAGAGGGAGCAGATTCCTGCACAGATGACATCCAAGGTAACTTTTGATTTGAGAATCATTTCCACTCCCACATTCTCTAAGTTTCTGTAAAGTAGAAAAAAAGGTCCATTTCCAACCTTGCTAGAAAACTACTTTGGACTTTCCTCTCAATGCCTCTTGTTATCCTTATCTGCCTTGTTATGCTATGGACTCCTAAAATCTTCATATTCAAAGAGTGGTCCAAGCAATGTGCAGCAATAGCATCACCCGGGAGCTTGGTGGAGATGCAGAATCTCAGGCATCACTCCAGACCTCCTGAATGAGAATCCGAATGTTAACAAGATCCTTGGTGGTTCAAATGCACATTAAAGGTAAGAAGCACTATCCTAGAAGACTAACGCAAGAGATTACTACTAGACGGCATAAAGTATTTGTGGGGAATCAGAATTGGCCACCCCAAAATGTGTCTCTTTGCCTTGTCTTGATTATTTTTTAGAACAAAAGCCTCTAAAAGAAACTTTGACCTTCCCCCCTAACTGCCTGAAACGGTTTAAAATAAAAGGCCTTTTTTTAGAAATTCTTCTCACATAGGAAAATAGCTAGTTCACAGATTTGTCTTATACACTAACCTTCTAATCTGAACTTCAAGAAAGAGAATTAAGACCAGTACAGATCAATGGATCACAGAATCATTGGGATAAGGACTGTGATAAAGATGTGTCAGCATTGACATTTGAGGAAAGAGCTAGAAGCTGGAAGTTGATTAGGATAGCTATAAAAGGAGCAGCAGGTACGTCAGAGATGACTTTCCCCCGCAAAAAAATGCTTGGTAGAGGAGAAAGAATACCAGCAGAAGAGCAAGAAGACCAGAGCCCTAACTTTTCGTCTTCCTTTAACTACCTCAACCTAAAGTCAGAAGCGGCCTGACAAGGTCAGATTAGATAATCTCATTCAACCCTAAATGACTCAGCCACGGTCGCTTTTTAGCTTTAAAACCAATGAGCATGATCTCAAATCTCTAAGCCTCAGTTTTGTCTATAAAAAGATGGAGTTGGAGCCGGCCCGGTGGCGCAAGCAGTTAAGTACGCGCTCTCCGCTGTGGAATTCACCGGTTCGGATCCTGGGCGCACACCGATGCACCACTTGGCAAGCCGTGCTGTGGCGGCATCCCATATAAAGTGGAGGAAGATGGGCATGGAGGTTAGCCCAGGGCCAGTCTTCCTTAGCAAAAAAAGAGAAGGATTGGCAGATGTTAGCATAGGGCTGATCTTCCTCACAAAAAAAAAAAAAAAAAAAAAAAGATGGAGTTAATGTGGCTCACCCAAGGTCAAATGACTATTTGTGGCCTTGCCAGGAGGAGTTCAGTTTCTGACAGGTGCAGCCTTAACTACCTCATGCCCAAACTCTTTCAAGGAACCTAAAACCCCAGCTAAACCAAACTGTATGGAAAGCATCATTGGGTTAGGCATTCAGCCATACTGGGATCGGGGATGGGGTGTGGAAGTGGGAGGGAAGGAACTCAAGGGAGGTCATAAGTGCAAGGAGAGAGTGGCTCATGTATCAGGTACCAGGGAGCTGTGGGTGTGAAGAGCCAAAGAAATGAGTCTCATTTTGTCCCTGGGGCCCCAGGTCAAGTCTTTTCTCTAGAGATAGCCAAGTGAGGGGCAGAGGAGAAACTGGGGTGTCTAGCCTCCATCTTCTACCTTATACTCCCAGGTGACATCCTCCATGGGCACGACACTGTGGGTCTCATGCTCGGGGAACCGGCTGCAGGCCTCACACATGATCAGGCCATCCTCTTTGCAGAACATCTTCAGCTGTTCCCTGTGGAGCTCACAAACATCCCCCTTCCACCCCATTCCTGGGTGCAGCCCTAGCAGACGGACTTTTTCTACAACACTGGCCAGCTGCCAATTAGGCCGCAGGTTCCTTGGCTGCACAGCAGCCCGGCAGAGAGGACATGTGTAACCACAGTTCTCAGATTCTCCTGGGACCCCCCAGAGTCGAGAGAGACAACTGTGGCAGAAGCTGTGGCCACAGTCGATGCTCACGGGCTCCCTCAGGAAGGTCATACAGATGGGACAGGCCACTTCTTCCATAACGGCTTCTACCAATGCTGCAGGATCCATGGCTCCTTCTCACACTCTCCTCAGAACACGAAATAAACCAGGCAGAGGTCATGAAGCCTGAGCAAAAGAAAATAAAAACAAGTAAGAGAAAAAAGTAATAGAAAAGCAGAGAGATCAGTAAAGGGATAATTAGTGACTGAAAAAACAACTTCCTCCTTTGGATCCTTTATTGACCTTGTTTAATAAGCACTGGCCTTCCCAACTGAAGTTCTGACTGCATCATATTACTCATACCACAGAAATATCTGGGGATGCACAAGTGAGTAGATGTTAGGAGTTCTCAGTCTTCATTCATTTGGTCTTCTCTGACCAGAAATACCCTTAGCCTCGCTCTCTGGTATGTTTAAACATATAAATATATATCTCAAGGTACAGAAAAGGTACTATGCCAGAAACCCATTGTCTAAATGCTCAATTTGTTTTCTTGTGTTGCATACTGAAGTGTAAGGTGTAACGGAATCAGCAATACTTACCCGACACCCTGTAAACCCTGGCCACTCCTCTAGCACTAACATTCACTAACATGCCAAGACCCTCTCTTCAGTGATATGTTAGAAGCATGTATGAAGAAACTCTCCTTGGAAGATAAAAACAAAGGTCATCTGATGATAATGAAACCCATATTGATGAATTCACTACTCCAGCAAAAAATTGAGATATCTGCCAGGGCCACATATGAGTACAGAACTTGAATGGTCAACAGCAGACTCTTGGCACAGTTGGCAATACTTATTTGTTCATTTTGCAGGTTCATATTACTAGCTAGAGTCTGTAAATGGAAGAGCCATGTTGGTCTTAGTCACTGCTGTATCCTGAGCACCTCAACAGTGCCTGTCCTGCAGTTACTGCTGAAAAAACATGTGTCGAATGAATAAATCAGCTAGACAGAAAATCGTTCCTAAACCCAAAATGTTTCTATAATTTGTTAGGTAATTGAGAGCACATTTTACATTAATAATAATAGCAAGCACCCCTTAAGCACTTACACTATGTGGCAGGCACTATTCTGGGGGTTGAACACGGATTAACTCAGTTTATTTCGCAACCCTAAGTAGAAACCATTATTCTACCGTTCTTATTTTACAGGTGCTTAGCCTGGGCTCCACCATTCTATCTTGGGCAAATTACTTGGCCTCTCCAGCTTCAAGATATAACAAAAATTCAAGAGGAGAGAGAAATCACTGTGGTTTAAGGGTAGAACAGTAAGGCTTCCTGAAGGAAGTGGGGCAGTAAGTAGATTTTGCAGGGCTGCCTGTTATGGGGCATCAGGAGGTCCTGCCTTCTCACTGGCCTCACTGCTTCCTACTTTTGCTCCTCCCACTATCACTACCAAACTGTAGGATCCAGTATCCTAGATCCTAGTTCTACTAAATCACTAACCTACTAAAGAGCCTATCCTGGCTCCTCAGGACCCAGTCCAACAAGAAGCTCTCTCTCTTCACCCTGAAACAGCACCTGTGCTCAGTCAAGCAAGGGGAGAAACTTCCACACTTTCCTGCAGACCCCATGTCCACTCATTCTACCCCACTTGGCTTCCTGCTCTTCTCCCAGCTTGAAATGACCTCTCCACGATCCTGCTCTTAACATCATTTGAATGATGTATCGTGTATGAGCATCATGTATGTTTTTGTCTTACTTCCCACACTAGAAGTTTCATGAGGAGAGTGACATCATCTGTTTTATTCGCTACTATATCCCAACGCCAAGAACAGTGCCTCAAATATTTTTGAATATATGAGAATTAAATGTAAATGCTGGTATTAGACTGGAAGTGGAAGAAGTGTCAATATCCTCATCTAACACAGAGGGGCACCAAGAACTACCACCTAAAGCTGATACAACAACAGGTTGATATCTATGATTTAAAGCTACAATGATCAACGAAAGAATGAAAATAGCAACTGAAAATTGAGAACATGGTGGCAGTAGGGAAGTGAGGTAAAGAAATGTCAAAATGATAAATCAAGAAATACAGTGGAAGTATATTATTTAGATTTAGTAAGGTCATAAAAAGATCTAAACATGAACAAGTTAAAAGTGGTGGATTTAGGGGCAGGTAGCTATTGCTCTTTGAACGAAAGACCTGCTTTATTGTTTTATTTTTTATTATACATAAATTACTTCGACAAAACTTCAATTATTAAACGTTTAATTGCTTTCACCTTGCATTTGGCCAAGAGGAGAGCCAGTCTGGGACACACATTTGAGGGGAGGGGGCGGAGCCTGGAAGACTCGAGAGGCGGGACCAGAGCGGGGAGAAGGGAGGCGGTGACCTCCGGGCTCCGCCGCACAGGGGGATGGTAACCTCCTGGCCACAAGCCTCGGGGCAGGGCCCGAGGGCAGAGGGCGGGTGGGGGCGGAGTAGGGTGAGCCTGCAGGACCTCCGACTTCAGAAAAGGCACAGCTGTCTACCCACCTCCCTCCTCAGCCCAGACTAGCGCCCCGCTGCAGAAACCCAAAGTGGAGAGGCCTGGTTCCCACGACCGAGCGTCCGCAGCGTCAGAAGCCGCTGGTCCGGCAGCGCAGCACTTACCGCCAGCGCGGAAACGACGGCCCCAGCAGCGACCCGCTCGCCGGCCTCTTCCGCAGGACTCCGAGGCCCCGCCCACAAGACCGGAGCCAGTGAGCGGCGGGCACGGCCCGGGCGCCAGAATCCGCCCGGCCCGGACGTCTTTGTGGAAGCAGCCAATCACAGACAGGGATCCGGGCAAGCCTAGCCAATCGGAGATGGCTACGGGAGCTGCACACGCCTCTCGGCGTGCTAGTGTTCTTTCCCCGCCCCTTCCCCCACTCAGAGCCCCTGAAACCAGTCCCAGGACGGGTCAGAGGGTTCATCATCCTGAGTGTGGCCACTCAGGCCGGGTGTTACTGGAGGCCAAGTTGGCTCTTGGCCAAGGAACCCCTTCAGTCTCCGGCTTCCGTTCCTGCTGACTAGTGGCTTTTTAGAGCGAACCTTGTTCTTTCAGGGTAATAGCGCTAGACCTAATGCTGTTCATTTGCCAGTTTTCCACGTCAAACCCGGCAGCCTATGAGTTCAGCCATGTCTGGTTCTGTGACCGAATTTCGCCCTGAGCTGGGCACAGATATACAGTGGACTCTGCGGTTTCCTGCAAGATGAGCGACCTCTCCTGGATCCAGACTGCAGATATTGGGTTCTCAAAAAAAAAGCAAGAAGAAAAAAAAAAAGAAAAAACCTCCTGAGTTTTCCTGGCAAACTCTTATCCTTCAGTACTTCAGCAGGCAGCTTCTCATCACTATCGCCGCAACCCGCCTTTAGAATTAGAGGCAGATACGGGGCACTGGTGGAGTAGAAGTGGAATCCCTGGTCGGAAACTGTTTCAGAAACTGACAGTGTTTGTCCACAACTGGTACTGTCCCTCACTCAAATACACAGACGCAGACATGGACACACACAAACTACTACTGAAGGCAGTGATTTGGGTTTTTCTTTGTACTCCCTGTACCTTGTCCTTTTCCTGATACTTAGGTGTTTACTAAATCAGCAAATAAAAACACATTCTGTCCGCATGGAAAATGACCAGGAAATCCTCCCATTGAAGCCCAGTTCCAAATGATTTCATTGTTGGGGCTGATACTTTTTGGATCCTCATACTGATGTCAGGGCCCAGGCCATGGTTGAAATTCTGAAGGGTGAAGTCTAGAAAATTCTTGAATCAAATGGGGCCATGAGCAAAAAAGGAAGAATAAAAGAGGTAACTGAGGTATGAGCCGGACCCTCTATCTCACCTGGATCTGGAGAAATGGCTGCCCTCACAGAATAGTGAATGGATTAATTGAAACAAGCCACTTGAAACATTATTGAGCATCAGCTTGTTGTAACACTTTGTGCTGGGTGCTGGAATTACAGCTAAAGGCCACGCAGTCTTTGCTCTTAAGGAGCTCAAGATCAAGTTGCACCTCTCTGGAGCTTCTGTGAAGTCAAAACAGTTAATGGGGAGATCTTTTTCATTTGTAGCTTGTAACTGTCTAAACCGACTCTCAAGGGCCCTGGCATAAGGGCACCTTAGAATTGCTGAGGGAGGGGAAGGCTGAGCAGACAGCTTTTTAAGATAGATCAGTCCACTGCCCAAGCACAGAAGCTCTCTTTCCCAGCCTTCCTCAGGGTGCCTTGTTTGCTGTGACAGGCAGACAAGTGCATCCAGGTGAGACTCTGTTTTGGCTACTGAAGGGGAGGAAGACTATCCTTTATCCACCCCGGGTCCTTTCTGGCTGGGCTACAAATTAAATTGAGGTGAAACTGAATAGCAGGAGAAAATCAAAGCTTTATAACATGTATACTTGGGAGAAATCCGAGAAACTGGGTTTCTCGACAAATGGTGGAGGTTTTCACCTTAAATAGCATATTCAGGTAGACAAAGGAGGATGTTGGGGGTGAGGGGGGTCAGCTATGGGAGATTACCAGAAAAGCACAGTAAACAAGAGTGTGCAGATTTAAGTACTAGCCTTCCAAACTGACAAGAGTTTCTAGAGATAAAGTCATCCCCCCTGCTTCCTGGTACAGAGCCAGAGATACCTTGACAAATGGAGATTTTCCTTACAAATGTAATGGTCTCTTACAAAGGGTAACCTCTACTTTTACTTGGTTTTCAGAGCTTTGAAAAGAATGGGTTTAGCAAGGATCCTCCCAGTCTGTCCATATCCAGAGTTATCTATGGTGATGGCCTGTCCTGGGGTTAGGCCTTCTATCTTAAATCCTTTTAGGCAGTTAGTGGGGGGAGAGGTCAAAGTTTCTTTCAGAGTCTTTTGTTCTTGAAAATAATCAAGGTAAAGAGACATATTTTGAGGTGGCCAATTCTGATCCCCCACAATACATTCCATGGCTGTAACTGTAGGCCCCAGCCTTCTGCCTCAATCCAAGACAGACCAGGACAACAAGGTGGGTGGCTAACTGTGGGATAGTATCTATCTGTGTTCCGGGAGAGGAGCGTCATCAAAGGAGAAGCAAGGGCTGAGAACTGGTTGGGGGGCAGGGAAGGAGGTGCAGGCATTGAGGAAGTAGCTCTAAGGAAGGAGTGGGGAGCTAGTACAAAACCCTGGGGCCTGATATATGGAATGAGACTAGGGACTAACCATACTACATATCATACAATCTGCCTTGCTGAGAGACCCTCAAATGGTTCTCCTCTCTCTGTCTTTCTGAAAAGTATGAACCACAGCCTCATCAAATTTCATACAATCTTAGACCCGAACTTTAAAGGGAAGGAGATAGCTGCCTATAGTAGAAGCATAGCGGTCAGAAGAGAAACCTGCGTGAGGTGGAGGGAGGAGGCCAAGAGGAGTGTGGCTCAGGCAATGGGTAGTTGCCCCACTCCACCTCAAAAGTCTCTTCCTGGATCTCTTACAATGGGAGTTAATACCTCCTCTTCTTCCAGAATTCTAGATTGTCTTCAGTTTCCAAAAGGCAAAGCTGTCACCTCCCAGGGGTCCAAGCAGGGGAAGTTAGGGCCTCCCTCTCCCAACCACTCAATGCTAACCCAAGCTAAGAGACAAGAAATCTCAACTCAGAGCAGTAAAGCTGCAGGCCTTTGTTAATACTCTCATTTAGGCAGGGGAAGGGAGTCAGCGATGGAGAGCTAGGTGAGTCTAAAAGCTAAGACCTAGAATTCTGTCTAGAGGAGGTAAAGAGCCTTTTTGGAAGTGCTCTTGGGTCACTGGAGGCCAGTGGAAGGAAGAGGTCAGAGACTGGGGAATCACCTAGGATATCTAGTAGGTTTTAGGTGTCCCAAGAGACTGAGAGGCAGGGAGTAGAGAAAAGGGAGCAACTATAGAAGCAAAGGAAAGGAGTAATAGTAGGAAGAAGACCTAGCAAGAATGTGGTGGGGCAGCTTCAGTGTGAGCTGCCATGGATAGGAATATAGCAGCATATATGTATGTGTGTATGTGTATGTGACATGTTGTTAAAAATATGTATATATATATTTATATATGTTTTATTTATAGTTACCAAGATATATTTTTATCTTTATCTATCTATCTATCTATCTACTATCTATCTATCTATCTTTCTTTCAGAATATAACCATATATTAAAATAGCAACTGTTAATAGTTGTATATCACAAACAGAAGGTGTCTGGATAGTTGGCTGCAGAACAAACCAGACAAATACTGTTATTGGTTTTGATGTTAGTGTTATGTTAGATTAAAAAGTTAATAAGAAGAAATAGTTTTACAATTCATTGTATTGATATCTATTTAGATTTCTTTAAACTTTGAATCTATTTCAGTAAGTTATTTTTCTCTGAGTGTCTGTCTCCATGATTTATGAGTATACAATTATGCAAAGTTGTGATATTGTGAATTATAATAAGAAATATATATTTGGTCTTCATCAGGTTTCTGGCACAGAGCTCCTAACCTTGGAATTTCTTGGTGAGGAGAAAAGCAAAGGTGTCTTTTGTTATGTTAATGTGGTAACTTTTGGATGCACCTAAGAATGGGGGCTGGTTGCTAGGGGAGCCAACATTGTGATTAGAGGGTTGAAACTTTCAGTCACACCCCCATACCCGTGACCTCCAAGGGGAGAGGGGCTGGAAGTTGAATCAGTCGCCAATGGCTAATGATTTAATCAATCATGCCTATGTAATGAAGCCTCCATAAAACTCAAGAGGACAGAATTCAGAGCTTCTGGGTTGGTGAACATGTGGAGATTTGGGGAGAGTGGTGTGTTTGGAGAAGGCATGGAAGCTCTGCATCCTTTCCCCATACCTTGCCCTGTGCATCTCTTCCATCTGGCTGTTCCTAAGTTATATCCTTGTATAATAAACTGGTAATTTAGTAAGTAAAATGTTTGAGTTCTGTGAGCCACTCTAACAAATTGAACCCAAGAAGGAACCTCTGACTTATAGTTGGTAGGTCAGAAGCATGGGTAACAACGTGGGCTTGGGACTGCCATCTGAAGTGGGATGGAGGCAGTTTTGTAAAACTGAACTTTTAACCTGTAAAATCTGATGCTATCTCTGGGTAGGTGTGTCAGAATTGAGTTGAATTCTCACACACTGAGAGTTACTTGTTTGTGTGAAGAAACTATGTCCACCCCTTCCACATGTGAAAATTGTTTCAGGTTCAGGCACAAGTTGCCTAACCTCTTCCTCTAGGTCTGTTTCCTGTCTTGAAATTGGGGATAATAAAACCTACCTCATAAAATTGTTTTTTGTACCAAATAATAATGTATCTAATGTATTTATTAATGTATCCACTGTGCCTAACAGTACCTTGCACAAGATAAGCACACAAATGATAACTGTAAAGGAAGGAAGAACTACTAGTACCGTGTGGTACAGGATTTGAAACACCTTCCACACAGGAAGTTGACACTAGTTCACAGTTCATAACAACTATGTTTGCTCAATTTTTTGTACCTTGTTAAGATATTATTGATATATAATATGTGTAAGTTTAAGGTAAACAATGTGATGATTTGATATATGTATATATTACAAAGTGATTACCGCAATAAGGTTAGTTAACACCTACATCCCCTCACATCATTACCATTTTTTTGTGTGTGGTGATAACATTTAAGATTTACTCTCTTAAAATCTTTCAAGTATATAATACAGTACTGTTAATTATAGTCGCCATGCTGTTCATTACATCTCCAGAACTTATTCATCTTGTAGCTTGGAGTTTGTACCCTTTGACCAACATTTCCCCATTTCCACAACTCTCAGCCTCTGGCAACCACCATTCTACTCTCTATTTCTATGAGTTTGGCTTTTTTATATTCCACCTAAAAGTGAGAACATATAGTATTTTTCTTTCTTTGTCTGACTTATTTCACTTAGCACAAAGCCCTCAAAGTCCATTCTTGTTGTCATAAAAGGCAGGTTTTCCTTCCTTTTCATGGCTGAATAATATTCCATTGTATGTATGTACCACATCTTCTTTATCCATTCGTCCATTGATGGGCTCTTAGCTTGTTTCTATGTCTTGGCTATTGTAAATAATGCTGCAATGAACATGTGGTGCAGATATCTTTTCGAGATAGTGATTTCATCTCCTTCAGATATATACCCAGAAGTGGGATTTCTGGATCATATGGTAGTTCTATTTTTTTTATTAAATTTGAAGAAACTTTATACTGTTTTCTATCACAGCTGAACTAATTTACATTCCCACTAACAGTGCACAATGATTCCCTTTTATCCACGTCCTCACCAACACTTGTTACCTTTTGTCTTTTTGATGATAGTCATCCTAACAGGTGTAAGGTGATATCTCATGGTTTTGATTTGCATTTCCCTGATGACTAGTGATGTTGAGCATCTTTTTGTTTACCTGTTGGCCATCTGTATATCTTCTTTGGAAAAATGTCTATTTAAGTCCTTTGCCTATTTTGTAATGGGATTGTTTGTTTTTTTGCTATTGAGTTGTATGAATTCCTTATATAATTTAGATATTACCCCTTATCAGGTAGATGGTTTGCAAATATTTTCTCTTGTTCTGCAGGTTGCCTTTTCATTTTGCTGATTGTTTCTTTTGCTATTATACCTGCTCAATATATATAATATAATAAAACGTAATATATTCTTACATATATATTATATTAATACACATATATTGAGTGCTGAATACATTTCTACTGAATACTCGGAAGAAGAAACTGCTGTGGAAAGTGAATGGAGTGTAAAAGAGGCCTGCTAGAAAAGAGCTCGCTGCCCATGCCTCATCCTACAACTGGATTTGAAAGCAGAAGAAAAGGGAAATGTGGGCACAGGGAAAGGGAAGGTTGGCCCCTCATGAAGTCCAGCCCAACCACAAGTGATATCTGAAGTTCAGTTCCTAGCCACTGAGGTGCTTTGAGAACCTTTGTGCAGATCCCTGTAGAAACGGGACAGCGCAGCCTTCCTGAGCAGCCAATTCAAAACTGGGACAGGAAGTGTCCCAGCCAATTGAAGATGAGCAGAGAGACGCTTGTAGTCCATCTTGGCAGAGATGAGAAGGCGGGGCAGACCCACGCCCAGTTTCCTTCTGCTGCTTAGTTTTTCCTGCTGTCGTCTCCTTGGCTTCCTGGAAATGGACTGCAGAACGGGCGCGGATCTTAAATGTCTTTGAAGACTTCCCTTTGCCTACAAATGGTCTTGCAAAATGGGCTAGTCTTACACCTCTTCCTTAATCTGCAGAGATGTGGGATTAAGGGCACAGACAACACACAGTGTAAACAGTACAAATGAAGTCCTAATTCTGCTAGGAGATAGTCATAGGCAGACTTTATGAAAAAGACATTCCTGGTAGAGGGCAAAGCGAATGCAAAGGTGCAGAGGCACCACAGAACATGCACAAGAAGAGAGATCCTGGAGAGTCAATAGGTGCCAGATTGTCCAAGATTTATTCTCCCAACTAAGAAGTTTGAGTTTTGACTTTATCCAAAGGATAAAGTGAAGCCATAGAAGAGTTTTAAGATGGGAAGTGACATGTTTAGATCTGAAAGTATACCAGGGAACAGAGACTTGTGATTTTCAACAGATTTATTAGCCACAAAGCTTATTACCAGATGGTCACTCATGAACTTGTGTGCTCAGTGTGATTTGAAGATATGAATCAAGAAAATATTTGTACCTGTTCAGTTTTGTTTATAATTCCTTTTCTTCTTCCAGTAAAAAATTCCAGTCTAAGGAATTTAGATCTTCAATGTGCCCATTGCTGTCTGCAGTGAGATTGAAGCTTCTTATGGGTACACTGTGTTCAGGGATGAAAATTCAGTTTCCCTTAAAACCATTCAGGGTTTGACCCTCTAACTTTTAGATCACTGTTCTCAACCACAAGTGTGCATGAAAATAAATTATTCAGAACTTTGAAACACCGCTATAAGTGATTCTTACTCAGCCAACATTGTGAAGCGTGCTCTTAGAAATTAGAGCTTGGGACCATGCAAGACTCTGCAGCAAAAAGGAAGGCCATTCTAAAATAATGATAAGAAAAGATCAAGATTCAACACTGTACTCAGAAGGGTTCTGGGAAGATGGCAACAAAACTTTGATTCCCTCTTTCTAATTTTGTGTGTCAAAAAATTCAACTAAGAAGATAAAATTCAACAAGAATATACAGTCCTGCCACACAAAAGAGAGCAAAATGTCCTTCTAAATTTGGGATTCCCATGAGTCTGCTGAGAGTAAGGTAGAAAGCAACTGATCTACCCTGGAGGAAAGCTCTCATGAAACCATGCTGGGAGGCCCTCACTTCAGAGCCTCCGGTATTTGGCCCTTGTGGGAAGAGCTCTGCCTCATGTCTCTGTGAGTCTTCAGTTGCTTGAGAGTATGGGCCGGCCAGCTCACCTGTGCCATTCCTCACAGCCTTCCTCAGAAAAGACCTATCTACTCTTCAGTGAGAAGGAGGCAGAACACTATGAGAACATAATCAGCTAAGAATAATGATTTGTCAAATCATCATTCATAATCAACGAGCAGATAAAGAGAAGCAAGTAATGTGGAAAAATATCAGAGCTTGAAAAAAGGGAACAAATCTGAGAAATCAGACCAAATGGCCCAGTAAAAAACAGGGTAGAAATGAGAGAACTTAAAAAAAAAAAAACTGAATTCATAATATCAGTGAGAGCTGAGAAAGTCCTGCTGTCTTAAAACCAAGAACAGGTTGCTATAGAAGAAAAGCAATGTGCAAACAAAAATGAATTGTTGGAAATAGTAATAACAATAAAATAGAGTGCCAAAATTTATGGGAAAAAGTTGGTTGGTTATGAACCAAGAGGGGGAAGAAATAGGAGTATTTTCTTAAATCTCTAAAACCCCAAGGTATAAAAGAACAAACAGACTAGCCACTGTCTTTCTGCACAACATTATCGGAGAATGTCTCAAATTGATTATACATAATTCTTAATTTTTCAGCAAATATATAGACTTGAGTAAGAAAAGATAAGAGACATGGAGGGCAAATATAGGCATTCCAGAAGGAAGGAAAGGAGGGGATGGGGCAGATGGAGTAAAATCAACAATCAAGGAAATAACTAGGAGAAAATTTCCAAAAGCCAAAGACTCAAGTCTTAAAATACAATATGTTCACTTATTCATAAAATAAAAGATCTATACCTACGTAACTTCTACCTACGTAATTTCATACCTACCTACAAATTTAGGTGAAATTTCTGAACTCCAAGAAAAAAGAAACTGTCCAGCATGCATCTAAACAGATATGCCTGCAAAGTAATGCTAAATCTTACTGAGTAGCATGTAAGCTTCACAAAAGCTTCTGTCTGTTCTGTTCACTGATATATGTCCATCCCTTAGAAGAGTGCCTGTTCATAGCAGGCACTCAACAAACATTCAGAAATGAATTAGCTGACATTAAGAAATCAATCTCTACCTGAGGTCATGAAAATATTCTTTTATATTACTTTGGGAAGTTTAATTGTTTCGCCTTTTAGAATTATATCTACAATTCATAAAGAGTTAATACTTGTGAGAGGTATGAGCTTAGGGTTCAAATTCCATTTTTTCCATATGGATATTCAGTTGTTCCAGTACCATTTATTAAAAATAGCCCCCTTTCCTCATTGCTCCATAGTGCTACCTTTGTCATATGACAACCTATGTCATATATGAGTGAGTCTGCTTCTGGGCTTTTATTTCTATTCATCGGCCCAATTGTCTACTCTGCATCAATCTCACACTTTCATAATTACTATAGCTTTATAGTAAGTCTTCATATTTGATATAACAATTCATCCCACTTTGGTCCTATTCTTCAAGAGTGTTGTGGTCATTTTCAGCAATTTACATTTTCAGATTAATTTTTAATTAAGCTTATCAAGTTCTACAAAATGACCTGTAAGGATATTATTGGGATTGCATTTAATCTGTGGAAATATTTTGGGAGATAATTAAACTCTTCATATTATTGAATTTTCCAATGAAAGAAGATGGTTTTTTCTTCCATTTATTTTGATCTTCTTCAGTTTCTTTTAAGGATGCCTTCTGGTTTTCTGTGTAGAAGGTCCTCTATATCCTTTATTAGATTTAATCTTAGATATATGATTTTTCTATGCTATAGTAAATGCTGTTTTAAAAAAAATCATGTCTATTTTATAAAAAAATACAGTGGAATTTTGTAATTGACCTTGTACTCAACTAATATGTATATACTTACTTATTAATTCTAATTATTTATCAATGGATTCTTTCAGATTTTCTACGTATACAACCACTAATCCACAAATAATGATTATATAATTTCTTTTTTCTAACTCTCATACCATACATTTCTTTTTCTTGTCTTATTACAGGTTATTAACACAAGGAATCATTTCTATCTTCAGGTTAAACCATGCTTTCTTTTCATGCACGGTATTTGTGGCTCCTTATGTACACACACATTAGTATCGCCTAACAAAAACAATGGCATTACTCATCTGCAAACAGAATTTGGATACCCTTGGAAACAAGAGGACATTTTCTTTTTTTTTTTTTTAAAGATTTTATTTATTTTACTTTTTCCCCCAAAGCCCCAGTGGATAGTTGTATGTCGTAGCTGCACATCCTTCTAGTTGCTGTATGCGGGACTCGGCCTCAGGATGAACGGAGAAGTGGTGCCTCGATGCGCACCCGGGATCCGAACCCGGGCCACCAGCATCGCAGCGCGCGCACTTAACCACCAAGCCACAGGGCCGGCCCAAGAGGACATTTTCTTACAGGAAAGATTTCCTTGTAGAAGCAGCACCTAAAATGGAATCTAAGAATGGACGGTATGTAGAAGAGGGAAATGGAGAGGTTGACCATTCCAGACAAAGCCAGAGTTTGAGCAAATGCTTGGAAGTGGGTGTGAGGAAAGAGAACTTTCATTTGAGGAACTGAAAGAATGCCAGTGTAGGACTATATTGAGGTAGAGTTGGGGTGTCATGAGATGGGGCTGGGGAATTATTATCAGCAAGTTCATACCATTCAGGGCCTCCTAAGCCAAGAATTTGAGTATGTACTTGTCCAGAATTCTCTATTTTTGTCGGACCTTTTAACACTGCTTACATTGAATGATTTTTTCCTTCTTTCTTGTGAAAAATACTGAAACAAAAAGATAGGGATATAATATTATTTTAAAAGTCATACCATAATCCACCTTATTCAGTAAGATACTATTCTTTTTACAGTAACAAGTGAAAAAATATTTGAAAAATTCCTGTGAAAAATCTACATTCAAAAATTGTGCCAGCTTGGTGCTTTACGTTGCTACCAAAAATTTAAGGGGACTTGCCCATTAAACATGTGTCAGTTAAAGTAGTAGAATTGTGAGTTATGAGTATACATCAACAAGAGGACCAATAATTTCTGCATTAAGAGTGAATGAAAAGAGGACTCTGTAAACCTCCCCTTTTAAATATACACATCAGTGTCCAACCCCCCTACAAAAATAGGAGGATATGATCTGCTCGGAATTATTAAAAATAATTAATCTCATAATGTTAAATGCCTTAAGTGAAACAAAGGGAAAAGAATAAAGTCATTCCACAAGATTAGGGGTCAGGAAAGATCTTCCTAACGAAAGATGTTTAAACAGACACCTGAAGGCTAAGAATTAATAAGAACAGGGAATAGGATGAGTGTTCTTACCATGGGCAAATCTGAAGGGTGAGAGAAAGTATGGTACATTGAAGCAGTGGGATAATTTTGGTGGCTCTGTGACATCACATGCAAAAAGGGAGGTAGAGTGGTGGGAGATGGGGATGGAGACGTGCAGTGAGATGGCTCATGGAGGGCTTATGAGCTGAGTTAGGGAGTGTGAACTTAAACCTTTCATTCTAAAGTCAATGAGAAGATGCTAAGGACTGATTTGTGTTTGGAAGATCAGACTGGCCACAGGGTGACAGTGAATTGGTAGGAAAGATCTTCAGTGAGACTGACCACTGAACAAGTTGTTCTGATGATCTAGGCAAGAGATTATCTTGGCTTGGACTGGAGTGAAGGCAAAGGAGATGGAGAAAAAGAATTTGATGCACAAGATATCTAGGAGATAAAATAAAGAGGACTTGTGATTGATTGGATGTGATTGGAGAGCGAGGTGAGAGAAAGAGAGCGAGAAGGCAGAGATGATGGCTTCTAGGTTCCTGGCTTTGGCAACAGAGTCATTGCCTGACAGGGAAGAGAAAACAGATTGGGGGCATAGAATGGGGACAAATGATAATGAGTTTAGTTGGAAGCGTTGAGTTTGAGGTGCCCGAGGGACACCTAAATGGTGATGTCCTGTGGACATTAGTACGTCTGGGGTTCAGGATATTGGTCTGGCCTGTTTGGATGATGGAAGCTATGGGAGCAGGTAAGATTGCTCATAGTTACTGTATCTCTTCTAGCTCCAAAATATAGATTTTAACAACTCTCCTTACAGTTATCAATTCATATATTGCCCATTTCACTCCTTCTCTTCACACACAAACTTCTTAAAAGAGTCGTCTACATCCACTTTCTCCATTTCTTTCCAACCCACTCACTCTTCACTCTGCTGCATTCAAGATTCTATTCCTACCACCCCACCTCAACAGTTCTTTCCAAGGTAACCATTGACTTTTTATTTTCAGTCTTTATCCTGCTTATCTCAGCAGCCTCTGCACTGCTGTGTAGTCTTCCTTCTCAATGTATTTTTTTTTCCTCTGGCTGTTGTAGCATTATCTCAACTGGATTTCCTCCTACTTCATTGGCTCTTCCAGCTGTTTTGAGTAATAATAATGGACACAAATATTCACTGGAGAGTTGCTAGTCTCTCATTTTATTTTCCACATCAAACTGAGGCTAAGGATCGTTGTTAAGTGGTTGGGTTCAGATTTGGACACAAGTCTTCCCTGACAGAGCCCCACACTTAAACAACCACTCTACACTGTTTCGTTTCTGGGAGGGCATGAGAGCTATGATTAGCCGCCCAACGAAGAAAGGGTTGGCTTGTGAGGGAGGGAGTGCTAAGCGGCAGCGTGGTGCAGTGGAAGGAGCTCAGATACAAGGTCAGTTAGGTCCTTGGTCCTTGAGGCATCATCCTCAGAGCCCTTGCCCAAGCTGCCACAAGGCTGCAACTTCCCTACGTGACCACAAGGGGGAAGCATCAAGAAGCGAGAGGTGGTTACTGAGCACAGCTCTGGGTCCCCTTGGATAGTGCGTTCTGAGCGTGGGCAAGAGTATCCGTGTCTGTGTGCTTTCCGGGGAGCGCCCACGCCTCCATTCCAAGAGCTTCTTTCTTCCAGCGCCGGTCGTCCCTCTTCTCTTCTCCACCCCTCTGGACTCCCCCCCGCTTCCCTCTAGTCTCCTGAGCTAGTCTTAGAATAGTAACAAAGCGCTGCCCCTCTGGGTAGGAGTCAGGGTTCAGCTTTCCTTGGGCGCCTGAGCGGAGTGGAGCTCCCAGGGAGCCCGGAGTAGTTCACTCTTCATCATCCCTCACACTCCCTAGAGCCCCCCAGAGAAGCTATATATGGGCGGTGGCCTTGAGCGGAGGCATTGTTAGTGAGTGCGCCAGGCTCAGTTCAGGGAAGGGAGGGGAGGGGAGAGGAGGGGAGGGGAGTCTTGCCTAGGCCCTGGGAAGTCCGCGCAGATATGGGCAGGGAAGCGCGTTCTGGAGGAAGACTGAGCCTTTGCTCAGGCAGCCTGGTTGCTTGGAGATGTCTGCCAGCGCGCACACTTCCATATTACAGCGCCGGGATCCCAGACCTTGTTCAGTGACCTACTAAAATAGGAATTTCTTCAAACCACTGTGAGGCCCATTCCAAACTTTGTCTATCGCTTGTGCCAGGAAGGACTCCCCAGTTCCAGCCTCTTACCTTTCACTGAGAAAACAAGGCAAGGGGAATTAATTTACCCAGGGGAAAAAACTTGTGTGTGTGGTGGTGGTCGTGGTGATTGGTAATGAAGAGGGAAACTGAGAAGCTGGGCTGGAAAGTTAAGTTGGAGCCACGCTGTGAGGGGCTTTGAATGCAGACTATGGAGTTCCAACTTCATCTTGAACGCTGTGGGAGTCACCGGTAACTAGATAAGCAGGAGCCTCACATGTCCAGTTTTGCGTTTAGATGGCAGCAATGTGGAAGGTGGATTGAAATATCTGGGTTTGGAGGCAGGGAGGTGAGTTAGGAAGCTCTTTTCATAATCAGAGCAGAGAGGATGCTATAATGAGTTTGGGAGGGAGGGAAGGTGTTTTAAATAAGAGCAAAGGCTATAAAATGTTCATTGGAAAAACGGTCAAGCATGGAGATGAAAGCGCGGAGCAATCAAGGTGGGACTAGCTGCCCTGACTTGGCTGACTTGGCTGACTGAGTGGTACCGTTCAGAGGGGTCCTGTTTGGGACAAGATGAGTGTGAGGCCCACAGGCTATCCAAGTAGAAATATGAAGAGGTGGCAGGTTATATGGGTCTGGATCTCAGGACAGAGGCTTAGAACAGAGTGGTCTGTGTGGGGCAGGGAAGTTGAGCCTGGAGTGTTAAGTGGTCACCAGGGAGAATAGCGGAGGAAGGAGGAGGTCCTATGGACACTGGGTAGCACCCGCAGCAGCATGGACTAATTTTCTTTCCATGTCTCAGCTGCATCTGGTTTCTAGGTCACAGCCCAGCTAAGCATAATCTGGGACTGACTCTCATGTGGGCCTTCAGGTGATCCTGATGAAAGATTCTCTTCTCTTCTTTGTGGGGGGCTGGAAATGATAGTCTTTCTTCATCTCCATCTCCCCACCTCCCAGAACACCAGAACAGCTTTTCCCAAATTTCTCTGATTAAAAAAAAAAATCACCTAGGGAGAAGGGACTTACTGTTCTTTAACTGGATTTCTGGACCCCTCTCCTGGAAATTCTGATTCTCTAGGCCTGGAGTGGGACCTGGTGTTTTCAATAACTGCTTCAGATGATTCTATCAGGAAAGTTTGAGAAATGCTACTCAGGCCTAAACACAAACCTGTCTCTTGAAATCCAGTTTCAGACTGAACCCCTGCTTCCTGCCCTAAATAAGATTAGAGTGCATCTTAGTGGCAACCACAGACTGAGCCTCAAACTCTGGACCCAAACCAGCCCCTAACCCTGACGTGCACTAGAAGAGCTGGGGTCAGTGTGAAAGGTCCTGTGCAAGCCTGTCAGTTCTGTTGAGGAAGTGGCCAAGAGCAGCGTCTCTGGTCAGCGCCATCAGCTGTGGAAATGAAGGGCTGTTGCACGTGTTTTCTGCATGGGCCTTCACACACTGAGATTAATGTGACTTGCTGGGAAGTGTGTATATGGAGAATTAGGGCATAAAGAGGCTGGAGTTCAGAATTACTAGAAGTACTTAGTCTTTCTGTTTGCTGCTGTCACTATTCCAGTGCCCTTTCCTTACAAGTCCTTTCTCTCCTCTGAGCCATGACTGAATGATGTTTCTTCTCTTTCCTTTCATAGACTCTGGACTTGGGATGCAGAAGCCTCAGCTCTTGGTTCCTGTCATGGCCGCTCCAAATAGAACTCTAGTCCACCCAGCATACTTCCTGCTGGTAGGCATCCCTGGCCTGGGGCCTGATGTACACTTCTGGCTGGCTTTCCCACTGTGTTTTATGTATGTCCTGGCCACACTGGGCAACTTGGCCATTGTCCTCATCATCCGCGTGGAAAGGCGCCTGCATGAGCCTGTGTACCTCTTCCTGGCCATGCTTTCCACCATTGACCTAGTCCTCTCCTCCGTCACCATGCCCAAGATGGCCAGCCTCTTCCTGACCGGCATCCAGGAGATTGAGTTCAATGTTTGTCTGGCCCAGATGTTCCTTATCCATGCTCTGTCAGCCATGGAGTCAGCTATCCTGCTGGCCATGGCTTTTGACCGATTTGTGGCCATCTGCCACCCGTTACGGCATGCTTCTGTGCTCACAGGGCCTACTGTTGCCAAGATTGGACTAGCTGCCTTGACCAGGGGATTTATATTCTTCTTCCCCCTGCCCTTCATCCTGAAGCGATTGTCATACTGCCAAACACATACTGTCACACACTCCTTCTGTCTGCACCAAGACATTATGAAGCTCTCCTGTACTGACACCACGGTCAATGTAGTGTATGGACTTTTCGTCATCCTTTCAGTCATGGGTGTCGACTCCCTCTTCGTTGGTTTCTCCTACATCCTCATCCTGAGGGCTGTGTTGGAGCTGTCCTCTCAGGGGGCAGCACTCAAGGCTTTCAATACTTGCATCTCCCATCTCTGTGCTGTGTTGGTCTTCTATGTGCCCCTCATTGGACTCTCAGTGGTGCACAGGCTGAGTGGTCCTACCTCCCTACTCCATGTGATTATGGCTAATATTTATCTATTACTACCACCTGTGGTTAACCCTATTGTCTATGGAGCCAGAACCAAGGAGATCCGTTCACGGGTCCTCCATATGTTCTCACAGGATAGCAGGTAAGGAAGATAACCTCCCCAGTGTTCTCAATCCCTACCAAAGATGGCAGGATTAGGGTCCTGTTGAATGTCTTGGTGATTGGAACATCCAACCCATTGGGCTGTTTGCTCCCAGTTATCTAAATAGAACTTGGATTTCTGTCTCCAAGAATGTGTCAGTATGGAAGAACTTATGACCCAGTTTGGACATGCCATGCTGGAGAATGATCACCCTAGTCTTTCTGCTATGGTGGCCTTGCCTTATTCCCCTCTCCCAACTAGAAAATACATGTAGTTTTGACATGAGAAGACTCTGAATGCCACAGTTCATGATTCATTCCAGTCGTGATGTATAATTTTAATTATTTTGCTCCCGTGTATCCATGTCACTGAATCTGTGTTGGCTATAAAGCTTCTTTCTAGGGCTCCAAAAGTGGTTACAGAGTCATTGTTAGGGGTTAATGAAAGTATTTGGGTGACAGTAATTGGAGGGAGAGGGGGAGATGGTAATAGGAGAGGAGACAGCTCATATGAAGTGTTTACGTTTCTGTCTACATGTGGTGTACTTATGTGGAATCTGCCAATGCATCTATGTGGTTCTACTGGAGACTGTTTTTCCGTAAGGTGCTGTTTATTCTGGTTGTGCCTGTGTGTATGTAGGTAGGTATGTTTATGTGGCTATACGTAATTCTTAGTGTGTGTGTGAGCACATAGAATATATGCCAGTTGTGTTTTGAGAGTGTGGTAGCTGTGTCCTGGCATGTATATATTTCATGAATAATGTCTCTGATTGTACATTTACTGTGTTTGTGTGGTCTCTGTTAGTTAGTATGTGATATTCATCTAGGTGAGAATGGTGGACAATATCTTTCTGTGTATCTGGTAACAATGTTGCTCCTATTTTTTCTTCATATTTGTAATATGTAGATGTAGAATGTGATATGTAAAATGTAATATATGTAGAGTGCAATGTGTAGAGTGTAAAATATTAAATATTTGTAACAATGTAGAGTATGTAATATGCATGAGCGTGTGGAATGTGTAGTGTTGAGATTCTGTACCTTTTGGCATGTGTGGTGGTTATCTTTGGGCATATGTCTGTTATTCACAGTATTTGTGTTATGAAATCATTTCATGTGAGATATATGTCTTTAGTCATATTTAGGTGCAAGGTAATGTCTGAAGGGTGTGTGTGTACGTGTGTGTATGCATGCATTGTTTGTGATGATTGTGTTTTGGGCATTTGTCTGGTGCATGTATTTTAGGGCACGTTTCCTTTGTGTAGTGGGTGTGGATTATATGGCGCAAGAGTGAGTAGTTCCTGAGCACTGATTGGTGAATGGTGTCTGTATGCAGCAGGGGTGGAGGCAGGAGATTGAAGAGGTCCTGATTGTGAGCAGCAGACGTAACTTCCAAATTTGAGAGCCATGACTCTAAGAGGCCCAGTTTCTTGGTCTGGGCTCAGTCTTGGATTATGGCTCAGTCTCTGGGAGTGATAGATAAGCACAGTGCTTCTTCCTTCCATCTTCTCAAAGGCTAGGCCACACTTTCTTCATTCTGACCACAAGGATTTCAGGTGCTTGTCACTTCTTCCCATCTTTCCTCCCACCCTTCCTGTGGTATTGGCCTCCCTAACACCTGGCCTCCTGCCTCAATAGCAGGTCACAGTATCTTCCCCTCTCCCTTCCCTTTCTTGCTGGTCTACCAAACATGTTTAAATGTCCTGTCCTTGATTATAGGGAGTTTCTTTTAAACCCTTTGGGGAATCAGTGAACGAGGATAGGGGATGTGGGGGGAGACAATATGACACACCGCACAGGCTCAGGCGTCTCCTAGGAGCCTCTCACTCCAGGTACACTCACTCAACTTCCATGTCTTGGACTCTGTTGGGTCAAAAATGTTCGCATTGAAGAATGATAGGTAGAAAATAGTGTCAATGCGTTTAAGGCAGAGGAAAGAACACTGAAGTAGGACTTATAAGGTTAAAATCCAGGAAATATAGATGAGCATACCGTATAACCTCTCTAGATCTCATTTCCTCTTCTGTATAATGAGAAACTACAATAGCAACGATGTTGTAAAGCTTAAGTACTGTGAATGTCCTTTGTAAACTGCAAAGTGTTGTAAACACACAAGAAATGATCCTGCTCATGGTTGTCTTCTTGTACAACTTTAAGAAACACCATTTGCATCACGATCTATGTGAATGGTGCTCCCAGAATTGTGCAGCGTATCACCAATTTGGCCATGCGTGGTTGTCTTGACTTATTGTTAGTAATTAAAACAACTGTTTATCTCTTAATAAATTGTTTTCACAAAGTTTCAGAGAAGTTGCAATTCATTTCCCTGTGCTGGTGCCTGATTTACAAGTGAAAAGGACAATCTTGCCAGGAAGTTCGTTTAGACATGGTTGATATCTATATCAGCAAAGGAGACATTGTGGGGTTGGAATTAGATGCAATATAGGTTAAGATCACTAACTTTGATATTTGGGCAAGTTACTTAGCCTGCTGAACCTGGGTAATTTTGGAAACTGTAAACACTGCAAAACAGAAATCTAATGTAGCTCCTGTTGGGTGGTTGTGGGGATTAAATAGGATAATAAGTTTGAAAACACATGGAAAATAGAAAGTGATCAATAAATGTTGGTGGCAATAGTTTTAAATAATAAAACTGATAAAATGAGATATGTTTATTCCATTATAGGGGATAATATACAAAGTACAGCAATCTTCACCTTTCATAACCACCTTCTGTGCCAAGGCCAGAAGCTAGTCCCTTGTCCAGATTACAGTGTCACTCATTTTAGACTAACTCATGGCCTTCTTTCTCAGGAGACCTGGGAATATCTCTGAGTTCTCTAGAATCTCTTTACTTGGATAGCTGGTGGTGACTGGAGTAATTGCTGCTTGTTGGAGAACTTGGCTAACTGCCAGACTGGATTAAGGGCTTTCCCCAAGCTCCCACAGTCTCTGTGCTTCCCTCTATCATATAACTTAAAGCTCTGCATTCTGACTGGATATTTATCCCTTTGTCATAGAGCTTAAACAGTTATATGATAACTGTCTGTTTATCCTCCATCAAAGAACTTAAATATCCATATGATAGTTGTCTGTCTCCCTTGAAAACAAGAACTAGGTTTTTCTTTATCTCCAGGGCCTGGCATATAAGGTGCTCGATGGCTATTTGCATGGGGCCTCTCAGAGGGAGGGAGAGGCTGAGTGGATTCTGGTTCATTTTAGATAAACGAATTCACTCTTATTCCCTGCCCACCTCACCCCTGCCATCCTTTCTCATCTGTTGTTCCTTTCTGTGTAAATTATAGTCCTTAGTTTGACCTGTGTTATCTTATGAAGTCCACAAAGTACTTTTCCCACCTGTTAATGATCAATTATAAACTAAAGACAACATTAGACTGTAGGTAATGTTTGGTTATTTATTCCCTCCTATTGAGGCAAGATCCTTCTGTGTTATCTGCTCAATGCCCTGTGAGTCTTAAAGTTTTCCTGTCTGGCTCATGGGAACAGTCACTATCCTTGGCCATATGTGAGCACTGAACAATGTTACCTTGAATCTTTAGTACTTGCTCACATGCATGTGCTAATTAGTACCCAGTTGAATTTCTGAGGAGGATCCTCTACTCTTCTCTGGAGTTCTTTCTCTGTGTAGATCTCTCATCTCCAATACTCTGCCTTCAAATTGTAGCTAGCTTGATCTTCCTGAACCCTCAGCTCCATATCTTCAGCTTAAGGTGTCCACTGGACTCTGCCTGCATTCTCCTTTCCTGTACTACATCATGGAAACTCTCTCAAGGCAGTAAGCTGGGGGAACCACAGGGGTCACCTCGTTTGTTTCCCATGTCTCAGGGCTCACTGTCCTTCACTGCCTGATATCCAGTATCTCACAAAGCATTGCTTTATGTATATTGTCCATTTTAGGTTCCATCAGGTGGATGTTACTTCCTTTACTCCATCTTGGCCAGAAGTAGAAGTCCCTGGGGTATTTTTTTTAAAGGCTTCACATAGTCTAAGTCTATGGGAGGTTGAGAGAGGCAGCATAGAAGGCTCAAGGAGGGTGGCAGCTAGTGTCAGGCTGCAGGTTTGCAGGCACCAGGAGCTCTTGTAATCATTAATTTTGATGTGGTCTGAGTTGGAATGGCCAGATTTGACATTGTCTATTTTTGCATAGCTTAAGGCAGCATGCCATGAGTTGTGAATTTAAAACTTACACTGTGAAACTGACGAAAATACAAAATAAGGAGAAACCAAATAAAATTCACTTGGCTTTATTTATAGACGTGTTTTTTTTTTTTTTTTTTACTTATTTAAATATGTAAGATATTTAGTTTCACATTAAAATTGTTCTCTAACTCTCTAAAATGTTCTCTCACTATTTTTGTCACTAAGGGAGAAACCAGATGGCAGTGGTCTTATATGGCTGGTGTTGGGGATAGGGAAGGGTTAAGGAAACCGCATCCTCCTTCCTCAGCCAGTAGTTCAGAAACCCATGGCCAGGGAGTAGAAGGCAGAGGCATGGTCCCTGGGGACCCCTGTTATGAGTTAGCTAGACACAGGCCCCAGAGCCTGGGAGTCAAAGATGTGGCCCTAGAGTTTTGGGGAAAGACAGAAGCGTCCATTGGGATCCAGGCTCAGCAAAGACCCAAGCAGGGGCTACCAATGGGAAGAGACCAGAGGACAGAGAAAGCTTCAGGAAGGAGAGGAGCTAGCACTTAGTCATGGGACATCCCTGAAAGTTTATTCTGCTTTTTCTCTGGCTGAGTTTGATAAGCCTGGGGCGAAACTTGGAGAAAAGCCCCTCCAAAGGCCATGGGAAATGAGTTTCTTCTAGCCTTTCCTCATTCATTCCCCCTGCCTAATTTCACACAGGGAGCTGGCATAAGTGTCCAGCTGGCACAAGGCCCATCTGGGGAGCACTCTAGAGACCCCCTCTACCCACTGCGCTTCCTTTCCCTATATCCCCGGGCACACCTTCCCAGGACACAGAAGCCAATAAAGACACCAGATCCACAACTGGCTACTGAGGGGTACCTGCTGATAGACCCTCTTGGCAGCACCCCACCCCCCAGCAGGGAGAAGCAGAGGAAGGAGGAGGTAAGGCAGAGAATAAATAACCCTGACCAGGGAGGCCCAAAGGAGGAGGCGGAGACAGAGAGGGCTGTACTTCAGTGCAGCCTGCCCTGCCCGACCTCCTCAGGAAGAATCCTGGAGGAAAGGGCATACGTTCCTTCAGTGCAATTGAGGTGAGTATAGGAGACCAGGGGTACATCCAGGTGTGTGGGCTTCTTGTAGCCAGGGATCTCCCATTAGACTGCTGAGTGAATGAGAAACCAGGCTGTGAAGAACCACAAGTACAGGGGTGGGGCCAGGGGATGTGAAGGAGGGCCCTGGTTCAAAGGACAGACAGCCTTAGCAATTTCTGTATTTGTGTGGTGAAGGGAAGCATGGACGATGTTAGATGCTGTTGATGGGTAGTTTTCAAGCAATTTTCCAGTGATCAGTTTACTAAGAGCCTGGCAGGAGTTGGTCTAAATGAAGGTGAACAGGGGCAGAGAACAGACAGGGTTGGGACTGGATTAGAGTTGGTTTGGGGCTCAGTGTGAGAACAGGGCCCATACCCAGATTGTTAGTGTGGTTGAAGTTCAGTTTGTGATTGGGGGTCAGACTATAGCTCTGTTTGTGGTGTGGGCTCAGAGCAGGGTCAGACTCATTCTATACTCTGAATCAGGAGTCAGACTGTGGCTGAGATTGGGATTTAGCAATCTTCCCGGGGTTCTAATCTTGACTCAGTCTGTGCTTTGGATCAGGGTTCAGTCTTCAGCCCATTTAAAAAGTGAATGAGTGTCTACACTGCGACTTTCCCTGCCTTGCACTCTTTACCCCAGCTACACTGAACCACTTGCAGCTTTCCAAACATGATATGTTCTCTTTCTCTCTGGGACTTCAAATTTGCCAGAATGCACATTTGACAACGAGTTAGATCAGTCTGTTGCTTAAATTCCCTGAAGTGATTGAGAATTAAATCAAAGCTCTTTGCCATGTCCTGCAAGCCACTACATAATCTGGCCCCTGCCCTCCTCTCTGTCCTCATCTTCTAAAACTCTCCTGTGCTCTCAATACTGCAGCACATTGATCTTCTTTCTGTTCCGTGAAACTCCAAACTCATTCTTGTCTCAACACCTTTTTCTCTTGTTGTCTCCTCTGCCTGGAACACTCTTTCCCTAGATCTTAGAATGTGTGGTGTTTGCTCATCACACAGCTCTCAGTTCATATGTTACCTCCTCAGAGGCTTTCACTGAACCGCATCTCAAATATGGGAGCCCTGCCCCTGTCCTTTTCCCTCCTATCACTCTATCTTGTCTTCAGTGAACTTATCTTCCTCTGAAATTTTCTTGCTTTTTTGTTTACTTTTTGTTATTGCCCTCCTAGTGCATGAGCTCCATGAATGCAGTGATCTTTTCTGTTTTATCCACTGTTTTATCTCCAATTTGGGGCACATAGTAGGCACTCCATGCATTTTTGTTGTCTACCTGAATGCTGCTGTCCCCACACTCCCAATCCTGCCTGCTTAACTTCAGCTGGACCTGCAAGTGTCAGTTCAGTCGCCACCTCCTCGGGGAAGCCCTCTAAGCCTGACAACTTGGCAAACTCTTGTCTGATTTGCCTCCGAGGCCTTTGTGCTTACCTTGTCCTGGCATTTATCACAACATGCTGTGATGGCTGCGTACTTGTCTCAGTTTCTTCCCACCACTGGAAGGCTGAGCGGTGCTTCGTTTACTCTGTACTTCAGTATCTCCAGAGCACAGCACAGAGTCTGGCACACAGTAGTAGTCAATCAGTAATTGTTAAAAAAAAATCAGAGTATCGATCAAAGTCCCAGATCCAGTTTTTCCGCTGCACCACATTTCCCTGCATGCAGACAACAGCTAGAGTAGCTCTAAAGGGCACTGATAATTAGGTCATGATTTGCAGGTCTGTGGGACTCTTATTGGCTCTGGTACTACTTGGGAAAGTAGAGGGGCAGGGACCCGAACCCCTGGTGCCCTGCCTGGGGCTGATTTTGGGGGGCCAGGCTGACTTGAGTGAGTAGAGTACTCTGCTTTATTTGAGTTAGAAATTGCAGCCTCTCATTTTTCTGTTCCCATCTTGGCCATTCTAAAAAGAATTTCCAAGGCCCTGCAAGGGTTCATCTGCTTTATCAAGTCCAAGCAAGGTATGGGGGACAGAGGATGTGGATGATTTGGGGTGGATGTGATTCTGGATGTGTTAGGAAAGGGCATATTCTCCATGAATTGAGTGATGAGCTCCTGCAGTCCTTGCTGGCCACAGTGTTGCCCCTGAGGTCTGCTTTCCCTCTCTGGTCCTGGGAGTAGGAGTCAGAGACTCCCAGGTATTTCTGGGCTTGTCTCCAAGAACATTCTCTTTCAGATGTTCCCACAGAGGCTGGCAGTGGCTCCAGAGGCCCCCACCTCGCTGCTCTAGGCATGGAACACTTTTTGTATTTATACCATGAATCGCCTCTCCTATTCCCTCCTTGTTTCTCTTCCCTACTGAACCTAAGCGGGAAGAGCTGGTCAGGTATCCTAAGTCATAGGGAGGCTCTCTGGACTCATGGGTCCTCAAATTTTAGATTCCTTGGAGATTAACATTGAAATAGTCCTTATAAAGCATTGGTCCATTCTTATGGAGACTGGGAGAGGGGCAGGACAGTAGTTTGGCATATTGGAAAGCACACGGATTGGGCACTGAGAGCTCAACATCCTTATCTATCAAATGGGATTATTAATACCTGCCTGACAGGTTGAGGGGAGGCTCTAATCATATAAGAAGGAAGTATTTGGTAGAGAATAAAGCATTTTAATCTCCATTGTGGGCCTTCCCAAGTCACAGCCAGAGGAGTTGGGACTGAAAGGAGGAGAGTACCCAAGTGCAGTCCAGGGGGGTCCCCTTTACTGCCCTCTTGGGTGCCCTTCCAAGGGTCTGCCTGGGCCAGGTGTCCTACTTACCAAGCCCTTCTTCTACCCTGCCTCTTGGGCAGATTTTATTAGCTTTCGGAAGGTACATCACAATTAAAGGCAGCCTAGAAGAGAGGAAAATGTACAGGCCTTAGAGTTAGACAATCTAGGTTGAAGAGAGGAAAATGCACAGGCCTTAGAGTTAGACAATCTAGGTTAACTTTCTGCTTTATCAGCCAACTGTTAAACCCTGGGAACATTATTTAACCCTTTGGGACCTTAGTTTTTTTGCCTATAATATACAGAAGATACATTGAATTCCAATTATGCAGAGGTGTTCTTCGGTGAGAGATAAGCTTTATACAGCATCTGGCATTTTGTAGGCACTCAATGATTTCTGTTATTATCATAAAAACAATGAAATCAGTGTTGGGAGTGACCTCATTGTTCTCTTGGGTCAGAAGGAATAGAGCTTGTACCCCTGGTCTACCTCTATGACTGCTTTTCCATGGGTCTCTGAGAAGGAAGGAGTTCAGAGAGTTCTGGGAAAAAGTATGAGGATGGGCTAGCCTTGGGGGCTGAGTGGGCACAGGGGGACAGAG
Organism: Ceratotherium simum simum; assembly: GCF_057802395.1. Taxonomy (NCBI): domain Eukaryota; kingdom Metazoa; phylum Chordata; class Mammalia; order Perissodactyla; family Rhinocerotidae; genus Ceratotherium; species Ceratotherium simum. The sequence goes on along the minus strand of NC_141906.1, from coordinate 27,631,903 downwards.
TCCTGGAGACGAGGGGGAGGGAATGAGGAGGATTGAATGCCTCAAAATGGATTTCCACTGTGTATACCTGGGGGCTCCTGCTCCCCCATCCTCAAGAGAGGGCTAAGATGTCCTTCACAATTCAAGAAACATTCCTGGGGCTTGCTAAGATAGTGAGATTTTTTCAGAGAAAAGCTCAAGCACAAGGCTATTCCCTGGGGGTTAGGACAGTGTGGGCTTTAAAAAAAAAAAACAAAAAAACCCAACTATCTTTGTTTATTTTTCCTTGATTATGTTTTATTTTAAAAATAGAATGATTTAGTTCCAATCTCCTCCAGAGCTCTAAAATGTTCTCTGAGTGCGTGCAAATTTTCTAATTACCAACAGCTGCTCAGGCTGGCTGTCGTCTGGTCCCTCTGCCTACTTCCTGGTGGGACTGTGGGAGATTGGGATGCTTTAGGGCTGGACAGTTTGAAGGGTGCCAGGTGGACCCTCTTGCTGGATCCCCTCCTCATTCCTTCATTTCTCTCCTGCTGCAGTCTTTGGAGGTCCAGCAGCGTATTTTATCCCCAGCCATAGCTGCCCATTTTGTGCTGCTGAGGCACCTCCCTTCCAGGCTGGCTGAATCTTCCTCTCTTTGATTCCTGGTATCTCCGTATCAGTGCTTAGTCTTTGCCATTGTGAGAGATGGACTGCTAGTCAGTATGGTGTGTGTATGAGTGTGTGCTTGAGGTGGAGTGGCAATTAAGGTGACAAATAGGAGGGAAATGAAAAGGTTTTAGAAACTTCACATGTTTTCAGAGATCTTGTTCCTTATTTTTATGGAAACATGAGAAAAAGTGCTTAGTATACTGTGGTGCAGTTTTTACAACATCTTTTGAGATGCCTTATCTCATAATTTTGCAGCAGCACTATGAGGTTATTATCTTCTGCATTTGTTTAGAGCTGAGACTTGCATTCCTTGCCCCAGGACTCTGCTCACCACATCACTTTACCCTCAGGGGTAATTGAGTTGAATATACCAACCCATGATTCTTCCCCAATATGTTTCCTAAGGCAGCACATTTTGATCCTGGGAATTGCCCTGCTCTACTATATCTGTCCATGTGAAATGTCTGGATATCTGGCCATCTGAAGTACCAGAGCCTTCTTGCTGATGCCTCCGGGTGAGGGATCCTAGGTCACCCCCTCTCTCGGGCACAAACTATGCTGCATGTCCACTATGCGTTTCTTTAGAGCCAAGGCTTTGCACCTGCCCTGTTCTCCATGTATCGTCTCATGCCCTCTGGCTCCCTGGGAAAGAAAGGCCCTTTCTGTTTGACCTTAAAGATTCTTGTTCTGAACTTAAGACCACCCTGCACTGACCTTCCAAACATTCTTTTATTCTTCTCAGAAGTGTCTATAGTTCAGACAACTGGCAGCCCTTCCTACCCCTTCGCTGTGCCATCGTCATTAGATGCCTATTGAGGGATTCTTTTGATAAAACTCATTTTCATTTTCAGCAAACATTGAGTAAATGCTAATAAATACGGTAGAGTCCCTGCTATCAAGGAATTCATAATTCAGGGGAAAACAAATATAGCAATAATTATAGTTCAGGATGGTAAATGCATAAAAAGAGATCTAAATAAAGTTCTTTGGAGCACAGAACAGGAAATATTTAATTACACCCAGGGGAAAGAGTCTTAGGAAAATAGGAAAGGAGAGAGCCAGTAAACCAGGATGTGAAAGACAGTAAGATTTTGCTCAATGGGAAGTCAAGAAGAGAGGTCTGGGAGGATCTTGACAAAGGGACGAGAAGTAAAAAAGGTAAGACACAGAGGCATGGGAATCAATGCTACCTTCATGAAACAGTATGCATTCTAATGTGGCTAGAGTGTAGGGGCCTTGGTGAGGAATAGAGAGAGAGAAACCTAGGACCAGATGCTGAAAGACGGACGTTTTGCCATATCCTAGTAGTTTGGTCTTTATTCCAGAATTAATTTGGAGTTTTCAAAGGTATTTTTTTAAGCAACAGATAGTGACCTGATTTTATTTGGTTAGAAGGTTATTGGGATTGTGCAGATGAAGAAGGTTAGGGGCATGGCAGTCGGAATCAGAGCATCTAGCTTGTGTGATGGTTTAGGCCACCATAACAGAAAAAAGGAAACACTAGAGGAAAAAGGTTAACAACAACAGATATGATTTTTTTGCATATTTACTATGTGCCAGGCATTGTGTTGAATGCTTTACACTCATGATCTTATTTAATCTTCACGTTGACCTCTATTAGGCAGCGACTATTATTCTCATTTTAAAGATGAGGAAACTGAGGCTTGGAAAGGTTCAGTGATTTGCCTGAGATGGCACAGCTAACGAAGTTGTTGACTGGGATTTGAATCCAGGATCGATTTCAAAGCTCATACTCTTAACAGCTATACGATACTGCCTCTGGCAGAGTTTCTTTTTCAGACATGGAGAGTTTGATATACTTGAGAGAGATCCAGGTGGACTCTTTTAGTAAAACTTTAGAGTTATGAATCTGGATCACATAAGATAACCCAGAGCTTGCTAAATAGATTTGTGAACAAATAGTTTATATATAAGAACCGGATTTACTGAAGGGGATGAGATGGCCCAGGGAGAGGGTATAGAATAAGAAGAGCACCGAGGATAAAATTCTGAGAGCATTATCATTTAAGAATATGCTTAAGGGTCAAGCAGAGGAGGCTGAAGACCCAGAAAGGAGAACAAGAATTACTGATCAGAGAGAGATGAGGAGCAGCAGAAGGAGGAGGGCGAAATTTTAGGAAAGAGGGAACTACTTACAGTGTCATATACTACAGAGAGGTCAGTACGGAAGATTTAAGGGACATTGATGACTTTGGCCTCTTTGACTGAAGTTCTAAGTTAAAAATGGCTTCCTATATCTTCTCCCTCCAGCAGTTTGAATTAAATTGTCACTCTCTGTTCTAAAACTCTTACTCCCAGTGTTTTGCTCTCTCTGTCTGGTCCCAGGGAAACTCTGGGTAACAGCTCAGTGGTGGAACAAAGATTATTGACACACTTTGAGCCAAGTGAATGGTGTATAAGTCCCTCCTGATGCTGGCCATGAGCTCTTCTTCACACTCAACTGCTCTCTGGTAACCCATGCAGAAATCCCCTACCCTGGTTGTCAAGGGCCATTTCTCAAGAATCTCACTTTTCTTTTTTCTTCCCAAGATAAAATTATCTTAAATATACCTTAGCAATAAGTGGCACTATTTCCATAATGGAAAGAGGAGACAGCTAGCTCCCAAATTATAGCTGAACATATTTTTATATATATAATGTGTGTAAAGCTATATAATTTACATAATGTAATAAATAGTAGGACCATGAATATTTGTTGGTGGAGGAAAGAAAACGAGGAAAGGAGTTAGTTAACGCTCTAATTATTTCAACAGAGAAATAAGATCTGAGAAAACTCAAGTCTGACATTTCCCACTTCAGCAAGCTCTACTCATATCCATTACTTTTTTTTTTTGTGGGGAAGATCGGCCCTGAGCTAACATATATTGCCAATCCTTCTCCTTTTTTTACCCCAAAGCCCCAGTAGATAGTTGTATGTCATAGTTGGACATCCTTCTAGTTGCTGTATGTGCGACGCCGCCTCAGCATGGCCCAACAAGTGGTGCTTCGGTGCGTGCCCGGGATCCAAACCCGGGCCGCCAGTAGCAGAGTGCACACACTTAACCGCTAAGCCACAGGGCCGGCCCCTATCCGTTACTTTTGTAGCCAGATTTGAGGAGACCGGGATCCTGCTATAGGATTGATTATTGCTCTAGTGCTTTTAATGTCATCATCTCTCAGGTTTAGTCTTCTGTGTCAGTCCCACTCTCTTAAGTATGGTGGGTCCCCTAGAAACAGAGCTTGAGATGGAGATTCTTTTTTAAATGATATATTGAGGAAGTACTCTCTTGAGAAGAGGAGTGAGGGAAGCAGGATAGAGCAGAGAAAGAAAGCTAAGTAAGTCTGTGGTCTCAGGAAGGTCTGGTTCCTCGGGAAGTTCTGAAACACATGTTGCATCACAGCTTTGGTCCTACTTGGAGGCAAGCAGGCTAATCTTTTGTAACTTTATGTCAGTCAGTCATTGAACTCTAGATGTGCCCTGGGAGGGATAGCATAACTTCCTGGGTGAGGTGCCTCTCATTTGATCACAGACAATTTTCTGGAGAAGGGGAGAACTGTGAGCCGTTAGCATTCAACTAACTACTGCAGATGGGATATAGGTGCACTGGCTTGGTGAAGGGGATCTAGGTGGGATGCCAACGGCATCCACTGCAGCCATTGTTCCTTTTATGGTATAAACTGGGTAGTCTGGACAAGTGTAAGACATTGGATGGACATTTGGGCAAGAGTGAAATATAGAGTTAAAGTTCAGGATGAAGTTAGTGTGTCAGGTTTTTTAAAAAATTGAAATAGGGTTTATCATAATAAAGTAGGTATTATTAAGTTTTAGATTAAGTTTGAAATGACTACTAGAAGTAAGTCTTAGGTTAATATTAAAGTTAGGGTTACGGCTAGAATTGGAGAGATCATTAGGATTAGTGATAAGGTTAGGTTTCAGTGTTAATCTATGATACTATTAGTATTGCTGCATTTGGACTGGAATTAGTCTTAAAGATAATCTAATGATTTAGTTAGAATTACAGTTGATATTAAGCATAGGGGAGCATAAGGGTGGGATAGGACAGAAGAAGTGATGGGATTTTTTATCATCTAAGTCTGATGTGTACTCAATCAATAGTCCATCTTTGGTGAACTAAATGATTTAAAATAAGCTTAGAATTTTTGCCTTAGTATTTCACTTGTTTTCAGGATTGACTTTAGAGTGGGGTTAGTCAGTAGGGCTGGGTGAATTTTCATCTGGGTGTCGAGTTATGAAGGATGGTTAGGTTGAGTTTAGAATAGAGTCAGAGTTTCGATGTACAATGAAGTTAGAGTTTGGGTCAGAGAATAGGACATCAGTGTGGAAAGAAGTGTAGTATTGTGATTCTGGAGAATCTGACAATGGCTTATCTTTGCATTGCAGCTTCTACCTGCCTGGCACTGATCACAGCTCAGCTTCTTCATTATGGTGGTCCCCAATGGCAATGGATCCAGTGCCACATATTTCATTCTAATAGGCCTCCCAGGCTTGGAAGAAGCTCAGTTCTGGTTGGCCTTCCCGTTGTGCTCCCTCTACCTTATTGCTGTGCTAGGTAACTTGATGATCATCTACATTGTGCGGACCGAGCACAGCCTACATGAACCCATGTATATATTTCTGTCTATGCTTTCTGGCCTTGACATCCTCATCTCCACCTCATCTATGCCCAAAATGATGGCCATCTTCTGGTTCAATTCCACTACCATCCAGTTTGATGCTTGTATGCTGCAGATGTTTGCCATCCACTCCTTATCTGGCATGGAGTCCACGGTACTGCTGGCCATGGCCTTTGACCGCTATGTTGCCATCTGCCACCCACTACGCCATGCCACTGTGCTAACATTGCCTCGTGTTACCAAGATTGGCATGGCTGCTGTGGTACGGGGTGCTGCGCTTATGGCACCCCTTCCTGTCTTCATCAAACAGCTGCCTTTCTGCCATTCCAATATCCTTTCCCATTCCTACTGCCTACACCAAGATGTCATGAAGCTGGCTTGTGCTGACATCCATGTCAATATCATCTATGGCCTCATTGTCATCATCTCTGCCATTGGCCTGGACTCACTTCTCATCTCCTTGTCATATCTGCTTATCCTCAAGACTGTGTTGGGCTTGACACGTGAAGCCCAGGCAAAGGCATTTGGCACTTGTGTCTCTCATGTGTGTGCTGTTTTCATATTCTATGTACCATTCATTGGATTGTCTATGGTGCACCGCTTTGGCGAGCAGCATGACTCCCTCCTGCTCGTCATGATGGGCAACACTTACCTGCTTGTTCCTCCTGTGCTCAACCCTATCGTCTATGGAGTGAAGACAAAGGAGATCCGGCAGCGTATCATACGTCTTTTCCATGTGACCACACACACTTCAGATCCCTAGGTGTCAGTGATCAAACTTCTTTTTCATTCAAAGTTCTTCAATTCAGATATTAATATCAGCATTTTGGGAGATAGTATTTGGAAAAAAATCTTCCATAATAAAAACACAATGGACCTTTCAAAGATAAAACTAGTTGGAGAATCTCTATGTAGATAGGGGCAGCAGAACCACATATTCCATTTTTCAATATCATTTTTCCCTTTAGTTCTTCTCTCTATATAGTTATTACAACCCTGAAGCGGTTGTGGTTGGAGGGTTATTACTTCCCATTTAACCATTCAATCCAAATCTCTAAATTGCTTGCACTGCAAGTCCACAGCTTTCTGAGATAAGGGTGGTATATGTAAAGAATGTTTACCAAAGGATTAACATGGCAAAAGTAAAATATACACAAGAATACAATACCATCAAATAATTTGGTTTAAAACTATAATTTCCTCTTCAGAATCCTTAACCATATTGGATCTCAGAAAAAGAGATATACCTGCATTTCCTTCTTCAAAATGACCTCCACAGAGATAATTTCTTTTCTTCTGGGCACCAGACTTTAAGAAGAAGATTGGAAGTAAAACCATGAAAAGACTACAGCTACCTACATTAGTGAAAGATGACACACTCTGTTCTGAGAGTTTTCACAGCCCGTTTAGACTTTTCCTTATTTAATTTTCTTATCAACATTTTTATTTAGGCAAGAATATGATTAGTATCACCATTGTACCAATGGGGAAATTGATGTTCAATGGGGATCAGTGAATTACATGAGATCACGAAAAAAAATTGTCTTTGATTCCCAATCTCATATTGTGGGGAGGGACTGTTAGAGAGACGAATAGGGTAGTGACTTAGATATTTCCAGAGTCTTGCATTTTATAATGGAAGTATTTAATTTCCTTTCTCACTCATCCAGTATTGTATTTAGGAATTTCCTGTTAATGTTTCTGATGGCTTTAATCCCAATAGTTCCTGGTCCACTTGCCACTGTACTTGTGTAGTACTAGCAGGAACGTGTTTGAGTAATTCCCAAACAGTGGCTAGTTTGGGAAATAGTATGATTAGCTATTTCAGTGAGGACATTCACTGGATATCTGGAGAGACACTTTATGGAGAAATGTAACTGAGAACACTTAGAAGCTCATGGCAGAAATGACAAGTCTACCACAGAGCAGGGACTCAAGAGCAGGAGGCATGATGAGACTGAGCAGGGCCAATGGCCCATGTGGCTAGCCAGGAAGCAAGGCTAAGGCAAGCATGGGTCCATAGAAACTGAGAAGAGCGTATAAATGGACACCGTATATCCCCAGGGCTTTGAGCTACCCTATAGGGGAAGCCCACAGCATCAGTGCCCTGAGAATAAGACCATAGGAGAGGCCAATAAAGCCTGCATCCCTAGCAGCTGTAGTTACCATGAATATGGTCCCAGAGGTCCACCCAGGAGCCCCACAAGCCAGGCACAGCACTTCCAGAAGGAAGCTGAATGGGAAGGAGGGGTGTGGGTACTACAGGAGTGCAGTAGCAACGGACAGGGCAGAAATGAGACCACCACCTACATGGGGAGTGCTAGTCAGACCCAAAATGATGTAGGTGAGTGTGAGAGGCAGGTGTGAGAGCATGACACAGGCCAGGCAGTTTTCTAGCCATAGCTAGTACCACAGGACTGTTTGGTAGAGAGGGCATGGACAGAGCATAGCTGATTTCTTGGAATGGAATCTGGAAGATGAGAATTGTTAGCAGTGTGGAATCTAACGTGCCCAAGTGAGTGGTGGCCAGCAGTACTAGAATCAATAAACTAGAATAACGCAGACTGAATGGAGGATCAGCCTATTGCCCAATAGTGCCCTGACATTGGGATTGAGAGAAAGAGACAGACTGAAAGAGAAAGAAAGAGACAGACTTTTTTTCTCTTTAGGAAAGCAATACATGATTACTATAAACAAAAATATTAGAGACTCTGAAAATATAAAAGAAATAAAAATATAATAAAAACTCCAATAAACTTGTCACCTTAAAAGAAAAAAACATTGTTAGCATTTTGGTGTTTATTTGTCCAGATTTTTAATAAGCATTTGTGTGCATGTTTCTGTATGGGCATATGGTGAATGTGTGTATCTGTTTATATCTGGAATCCTATTAGAGATATAGATAGATGAATAATAAGCAGATAAATCAGACAGACACGTTTTAAATTTCCTCTAGAGATGCAGTCATTATCCTAGATTTTAGAAGAGATTTCAAGTCTATGATAGTTAATTCTCAGGATAAAGTTTCATGGTTTTGATCCTAAATGACTTAATGGTTTTGTGAGTGTAAAAACACATACACACCCCCCCACACACCCACCATCACCATCGCCACTACCCCTACCACCACCTTCCTTGTGTTTCTCAGTAAGTACTAAATGCCAGATACAGGGACAGAACTATAGCAGGAATATCCTAACTTCTAGATCAGATTTCTGGTCACTTACTTCATGAATACTCACTGGGCCCCTGGAAGGGCCTGGAGTTAAGGACTAGAATGAGGAGAAGCTGCCTCTATTAGGGGATTTGGCTGGAGGTTAGGGTATGTTCTGGACAAAGACCTTCATTATATGCCTTTTACATGGGCATTCTTTTACCTTCCCCATTTCCTTTGTTTGAATATTTCTGTCTCTGACCCTACCATCTCAGCCACATGGACCTTTGTTGGGTCCTGGAGAGGTCTGAATAATATTAAATCTCAGTCTATAAGTCACTTGCTCAATTTTTTAGGTTTTATCTGGAAATGTTTCATAAACATGTATTGCGTCCTCCATTCTAATGCCCAATGCTCTAGTCCAGATACTCACCTCTTGCTTGGACAATTACCATAACCTCCGTACTGGTACCTTTGCCTTGAACATCTTGGGCACTAGTCCTAAATCCCATGTAGCTTGCAGGAGGTTTTCCAAATACCACTCTGATTATCTAACTTCCCTGCTTAAGATCCATCAAAGGTCTTTTATTGCCTCCCATGTAGAGTTCAAACATCTTAGAATGTCAGTGGGCTCCTTCTTGTATCTTTTACACCTGTTCTTATCTTATTTTGCCATCTCTAATTTTTCCACATACTATGTTTGTCAGCTACTTAATATTTACTGTCTCATTGATTTCATGCACTTTGAAAGCCTCTGTTTCACCATGTTTTCTTTGTCTGAATTGCCTTTTGCCATTTTTCTTTTTAGTAACACCTTATAAAATGAAGCTCTTTATGATTCATCAGGCCAAGAGAAATATTCTCTCTTCAGCATTCCCATACCTCTTGGCACATACTTTAGAATTGGACCATTTCCAGTTCAGAAAAGTTTGAGTGAGACTGCTGAGTCATATCTATTCAAGTTAATAAAGTATCTTATGTCACTCCTTTTATTGAGTTGAGCTAAAACTTCCGTGGATGTAATGGACATAACACGTGGAAGGACATCCCATTCCACCATGTCTGGCCTTCTTGAGATAGGCGGACCTGAATTTGGAAAAGGACCATATTATGCCATTGGTTTAGGACTTCAGAGTTTATGTTCATTGTTTAAACATCTTAAACAAGGTGTTCAAACTTCTTGTCCATTCGGCTGGCATCTCATAACATTTTATTTTAGACTTGATCCAGAGGGAATGAAGCTGATGCAGAATCAGATTGTAGTCTGCCTTTTCCACCCCTAAGGAAGCCAACAGTGATGCAGGGCTTTTAACTCCAAGAAAGTTGAAGAATGAGGGCATGGGGAATCTGGAGGAGATCTGAAATGGGAACATAAAAGAGGATGCAATTGTCAATGTCACACTTCACCACGGAAACTGCCAGGCAAGGGAGTCTCTTGGAGAAATGGACATTCCTGAAAGAGGGTATAAGAAGAGTCAGTGCTGAGGCAGGTGGCACCATTTCACTGTGTCCCTAGCCAGCATCATCTGATCAACACATTTGTTTATTCACTTATTCAACAAATATTTATGGAAAAAATATAATAAAGTAAGATACTATAATGGGGGGCTAGGGCTACAGACAAGAATAGAACAGAGAACCTGACTTTAGAGAGCTTTCAGTTACTACATATTCTTGCAGCAATAACTATGTAAGCTTGCTCCCTGACCCCAAAGCATCCTTTCTTTATTTCTGCCACTGAAGTTGTAGAGCAGAGTTAGGGTGGATGGGGGAGGTCTGCTTTAGACCATACATTCCAGAGTAACTTGTATTGGAGGTAGAGATGTTCTTCCAGTGTCTCCTTCCCAGATGTTTCCAGAGCACTGACTTTCTTCCAAACTCATTTCCTCCTTCTCCTCCTCTAATTCTTCCTTTTCATCTTTTTTATCATCACGGTTGAGAGGAAATCTCTTCCTTACCTTTATTTTTATGCTGTTCAGATGGATCATTGTTCTGTATTAAAATATAGGTATACCACTGGAGGGAAGCCACACTTCCAAAGGTAGGGAGTGCAGAATTGGGAAGATAGAAATTCCTTCTAGTGAAAATAACCCAGAGAAAGTATCTTTAGAAAACGTAGGTGATGAGAAGAAAGACTCTAAGAAGGAGGAAAAGAAGTATCGTCCTTTTTTGATCCAGATATAGAAGGTTTTATGTCTTTCAAGAAATTTTTCATGTCATCTAAGTTGTCAAATTTACTGGCATAAAAGTGTTCATAATATTCTCTTATAATTTTTTAATATCTGTAGCATCTGTAGTGAGGTCACCTCTCTCATTCTTGATATTGATAGTTTGTGTCTTTTTTTTTTTTCCTTTCTCTTGTTCAGTCTGGCTAGAGGCTTATCAATCTTATTGTTTTTTCAATAAAACAGATTTTGGTTTCATTAATTTTCTCTATTGTTTTCTTTTTCTATTTTGTTGATTTCCTCTCTTTATTGTTTTCTTTCTCCTGCTTACATTGAATTTAATTTCCTCTTCTTTTTCTAGGTTCTTATAGTGGAAACTGAGGTTATTGGGATATTTTTTTCTTATTTAGGTGCTGTAGTGCTATACATTTTCCTCTAAGTACTGCTTGACATGAATCCCACAAATTTGATGTTTTATTTTCATTTAGTTAAAAATAATTAGTAATTATTGGCTTTAGAAGCATAAGAATTAGGCAGCTCTGTTTCTGAGGGGGCTATTTCCAAGGGCTAAGTGGTTTTGTCTTTAGTATGATATGAAAACAGTGTTGGCCAAGAAAGCCAAATAACAAACACTGAAACATGATCTTATATGTGATTGAGATTATTTCCTTTTTCAATCCTCAGGTTCCCTGATATGTATTCCCACAACACATTTTCTTCTCCTTTTGTAATACTCACCGTGACTGGAAATGCTTATTTAGTCCCTGTATTTGCTGCTGGCCTATATGTAATCACATGAGGGCACTGTTTCATTCAATCTGTTCATCACTGAATCCTCAGCCTTTAGCAATGTGCTTAGGGCATAGTAGAATCTTATGGTAGACATTGCTGTTCACCAAACCTACTTCCTCCCCGTCCTGGACACACAGCTAGGCATTTCCTAGCCTCCTTTGAGTTGGGTATGATTAAATTTTAGCCATTAATTCCAATATGAGTGGAAGTGACACGGCCACTTCTGTGCCTGGATCAAAAAACCCTCCCATGTATAATCTTTCATGTGACATCAAATGTGACTCGCGAAGCCATGTGTTGCATATGGTAAACCACCTGCAGCTTGAGTTCCTAAAAATTATGTGCTGTCAAACTTCTCCCACTTGCAACCTTCCACCAACCCGTATTTGCACCAGGCAGTTGAATAAATGAAAAATAAACGACTAAAGTGTCAAGTCTCTGAACATATTTCTGTTGTTCTTAAAGTAATCTAGCCTTGTAAATACAACTCTAAATAAATAGTTGTTGAATAAATGGATTAAAAACTAGTTGTTGAATAAATAGATTAAAAACTAGTTGTTGAATAGATTAAAAACTAAAGGAAATACAACCTAGTGAGTTAAGGGCTCAGGTAGGACTACTCTTTATTCTTCCAGAGAAAACACTAGAGGTATGAATTTATCAAATAGAAGATATTTCCTTATGTTAGCATAATTATTACAAAGTCTTTATTAATCAAGATGACACCACTCTGGGTCTCATATAGGTTTTATTAATTTGCTTTGGGTCAATATCCTCTCACTTTTCCAGGAACTTTACATTATTGTTCCTTTTCACTCTTGAATATTCAAACTCATTCTCAATCATTCCTAGCATTTATTATGTTTAAGTCTCTTCCTTAAAAACAACAATGACAACCATAAGTATAAACCTGCCTAGATCCTATATTCCTTTTTTACCTCTTCCCTTTCATAGCCAAATCTCTTAGAGAAGTTATCTATAACATATCTTCACTTATACATCTCTAATCTAACTCTTCCACTGCTCCAAGATAACTTTGCCCTTGGTCAAATTATCAAAAGAGCTTTCACTATCATCATCAAGGATCTCTGTGTGCCTGAGGTTTTCAGTCATTGTCTTCCCTGACTTCTCAACAACATTCAACACAGTTGACCACTCCCTCTTTCTTGATACATTTTCTTCCTTTGGCCTCTGTGGCATCACACTCTTGATTTTCTTATCTTTCTAGATACTACTTCTCAGTTTCTTTTGCACATACGTTCTACCCCTCCCAATGAGAGAATATGGTATAAAAGGGCCTAATATCAGGCCTTTACTTGTTATGTAACCACACTTGGGTTGATGGTTTCTATTGCCATCTGCATATCTTGACTTCAGTTTTATCTCTAGACTAGACCATTTAGCTAGTTTAGAGCTCTAGGCCTGTAAGTTTAATGGCCTGTGTAATCTAGCCATTTGGATACTTCCAAGGGAGTTTGGGATCAAAGAGTCCGTAATCAAACTCTGATATTCTCTACCCAACTGTGTTCCTCTATTCAGGTTTCATATTTCAGTTACTCACACCACCGTTTCCCTTGAAGTGCAAGTCCCAAACCTAACAGTCCTCCTTGGCCCTTCCCTTTTCTTCCCTTAGCGTTTATATGCAATCCAAAATCAAATTTTATAATTTCTACATCTTACATAACTTTGAACCCATCTGTTTCTCTCTATCTGCATCTCCATTCTCTTAGTCCAAGTTTCCAGTAAATCTCATCTTAACTATTTCAGTGGCCTTCTAACTGATAAATTTTCATGTATTATGGCTTTAATTTAATCTGTTCTCTACAAAACAATATAAAATGATCTTTTTAAAATAAATATAATCATGTCAAAACCACCCTCACCCCTGCTTAAAACACTAATTATTTCCTATATTTCTGATTGGTCCTCATTTATGTTTTCAGACATATCTTGAACCATAGGTCCTGTGCTCTTGGACTTCCAGTCACACTGCCTTTCATTCTATTCCTTTATCGCACCATGGTTCCTCTTCTACAAGCTCTTTGGAGATAAGGTTTTCTTTGCCTAATATACCTTCCCCTAAATACTCACTCTTCCTTTTTCCTAGCTAACTTCTCTTCAACATTCAGACATCACCTTAATTATTACTTCTTGAGAAAAGCATTCTTGATCCCTTTGAACAGGTCAGATACCCTTATTGTGTACTTTCATAGAGCCATCCATTAATTAATCCATTTACTTAGTCACTGTAGTAGGCAGAATTCTAAAATGTCCCACAAAAGTCTCCTGTTCTAGTTCCCCAAACCTTTGAATATGGTGAAATATCACTCCTGTGACTGTGTTGTTATATGGCAAGGTTGACCTTAAGATAGGGGTTCATATCCAAGTGGGCTTGATCTAATCACATAAGCCCTTGAAAGGAGAGACATTTCTGATGCTGGTGATAGAAGTCATCAGAGATATTTAATTAATGTGCATTCCTTCCAGAAGAATCAAGTTTGGTTTTGGTACCATTTTATTTTCATCACCTAGCAGAGTGCCTGGCACATAGGGATCACTAGGAAAAAAAAGACCTTTGTTAATACAGTACATAAGGGGTGAAATGTTCCAAGTTAAATAGCTGATAAGTATGAGACAGGTTTGACAGAATTTGAGTAAAGTTTGTTTACTGACTCTAAAGTTTATGTTCATAACCACTGTAACACATAATTCTATCTACCCAGTGCAGACACTATATACTCAGATCTTGTGATATTGAACCTCACACTTTTGGGAGGAGTGGTGATAAGGGAGGTAAAAAGAAAGATACACATCTCCTTATAGCTTCATTATGTAAGAAGATACACTCGGGTGGAAATATATTAATAAATTTTAGTATTGTAATTTTTTTTTTCCTACAAAAACTCTTTATGGAGCCAGAGTATTTCACTGAGGTGTGAAGGGCATCAATTCTGGGAAAAGGGCCTGCGAGATCCCCTAGGGTGAAAAACTAGGAAACCTCCACTAGGTGAGAGGGCTTGGTTTAGTCAATCAGTTGTTTTGCACTTCTTATACCTCCAGGTCAGCTACCCAGGTTCAACTGGAAACCTTTTCACAAACTTTTGCAATTATTTGTGTGTATTCTTTCCCCTGAAAGATCAGAGCTTCCCTGTAGGTCAATGTCTCCAAATTATCTCTTAAATTAATTAATCCATTGCCCTTTTCCCCATTCAATTCATGTAAACATTTAAAAGAATTATTGAGTAGCCATTATTCCAGGAACACCACTAGGCATTGAGTATATTTTGGCACTTTGACAAATTATTGCATATGTGCAGGAGACAAATACAGTCAGTAAATAATTAGACAGGATTTTCTGAGAAATTAGGTTTATACTTGACAAAAGAGAAAAGTAGCTAGAAATATTGATGTAGGTAGATAGGGGGATGAGAATGTTGCAGACAGAGTGCATGGAGTCTAGGAAGAGCCTGAGACCAGATAAGGGCTTAAACTTTGGTTTAAGTTTAAACCAAACTTTGGTTTGGTTTAAGTTGTCTTTTTGGTTCTAGTCTTGCCCATATGTCCAGTCTTGCCAACACACTTCTAACCTCCAATTCATACTCCTAACTTATTTTATAGTAAAAAATATTTAATAAATTATTTGTATAAATTAGGTAGAAACCAAACTATTTAGCATGGTATGTTCAATCCTGCGCAATTTGGCTACCTATATTTCTGGCTTCAGTCCCTACCACTCCCTCTTCAAACTCTGTGCCACAGTCATCCCTATAAAAATATAACAGGTGGCAGAGACATAAATGCAGGAATGCTCTTCTTTCCACAAACACATTTACTTCTTCGAAATATGGAGCCTTTTTTTACATGTTGCTCTTTTTTCCTAGATTTTTCTCTTTCTTACTCAACTCCTGCTTTGCCTAGAAAAACCCTACACATTTTTCAAGATGAAATAAGAAGCATTCTCTCATTTGTAGAGGTTTCTCTGATCTTCCCAGGCAAGATCTGGCAACTACCAATTTGCAAGCCCTAGTAATCTCTTGTACAGAACTTTATTATGGTACTTATAAGTCTATATTCTGCTTGTGTACTCTTTATATGCCTTTATCTTGGCACAACACTGTGAGTTTCTGGAGAGAAAGGACTATGTTTAATACATTTCTCAGTCTTTAATCCTCAGCACTGCTTCCAGTACAAAGTAAATGGTGAACATAAATTTGTAACGTGAATAAACCTGATGGTCTTCCTACTGTATTAGCACAGATTAGGAATTTTCACTGCTTGCTAAGGGTAGCAGGTTCCTACAAGGCTACAGCAAGTCTCTTTTATGGTACCCAGACCATGTTATATTGCATAGTTTCATCAGCCTTGGACTTTCCCTCTCAGCACCCTGAACATCGCCTCCCTGATGGGCTTGGATTTGACATTGTAGATGATAGGGTTGAGCACGAAGGGCACCATTAAGTACACATAGGCAACAAGAGCACGTACAATGTGAGGCTGGTGCCTTCCAAAACGGTGGATCATGGACATGGTGATAATTGGAATAAAGAAGACAAAGACCACCAGGATGTGGGAGACACAGGTGTTGAGGGCCCGGATACACTCCTGGGGAGAAACCAGTCCCATGACAATGTGCAGGATGAGAGTGTAGGATAAGACAATGAGCAGGGGGTCTATGCCTCCAGTGGACACAACCACATAGAGCCCATAGTTTATATTGATGATTATGTCGGCACAGGCTTTTCTCATCATGTCAGGGTGGAAACAGAATGAGTGGGACAGGAAGTTATTGCCAGGGCAGAAGTTTAGGCCCTTAATAAAAAATGGCACAGGGAAGAGGCACAAGGGAGCATGGGCCACAATCGCCAGCCTAATCCTGATGATGACATTATTTGTGAGGACAGCTGCATAGCGCAGGGGGTTGGAGATGGCCACAAAGCGGTCAAACGACATGGCCAGCAGCACTGAGGACTCCACCACAGAGAAGGAGTGGAGGAAGAACATCTGGACCAAGCAGGCATTGAAGCCGATGAGCCGATGGTCAAACCACAGCCCAGCCAGGGTGGTGGGCAGTGTGGACAAGGTGAGGCCCACATCGTTGAGGGCCAGCATAGACAGGAAGTAGTACATGGGCTGGTGCAAGTTGGGAGTCCTTTTCACAGCCAAGAGGATCAAGCCATTTCCAGTGAGGGCTGCAGTGTACATGGCAGAGAAGGGGATGGAGATCCAGCCAAGAATGGCCTCCAGCCCTGAGATGCCAAGCATCAGGAAAGCAGGTGGGTGGAAGAAGGAGATGTTGACATAGGACTGGGAAGGGATCATCCTTGGAGGAGGGATGAGGTGTCCAGAAAGACGTGACTTCTTCAATCTGGGTAGACACTGAGAGGATACAGGATGATAGGAAAGAGCAATCTACTATTGGATCCAAAGTCTACAAATCAAGTTCCATAATTGGTTGTACCATTTACTGATATGTTTAAAATATAATGACTATAACAAATGAAATCTTCGCTGACTCCTTATTATGTTATATTCCAGGTACTACGCTAGTGCGTTTGCCGAGATTTTCTCATTTTATTATAAAAATCATAAACTTCTTTTCTAATACCTGGTCCCTCTCAACTGCAAGATTGGGCCTCAAGAGTCATGTCACTTCTACACAGTCTTATCTATCCTGCAAAATTTCCTCATCCCTATAGTTTACCCCCCGTTTAGCTGATAGAATGAGATTTCCCTTCCAGGAAATAGTAATTGGAGTACAGAGGATCTAGTCATTGTCTACTTATTGCTCAAATTGAAGATGTGTTATTTCCATGTGCATAGGAAGAAAAGGAAAATTCTATTTGGAAAGAGATAAGAATAATTGAATCATATATGCAGAGAGAAGCAAGAATGAGAGTTCCTGCAGTCTAGTAAGAGAGAGTCTGAGAGAGTGAGAAGCTGCTTCTTCCACCACCCATGGAGAAGGCTTTGCACTTCTTGAAACACTTCTTCCTAAAGTCACATGTTTTTCTTGCTTTGACTTTTGTTTGAAACACTTTTGGTGTATAATAAATTGCTTCATTTGTGCTGAAGCATTTTTAACTGAATTTCTCCATACTCAGAATGAACAGAGACTTTGGACAAGGCCATCTTTCCCCTCCTATTATACAGATAAGGAAACTGAGACTCAAGCACTGCAGTGGCTGACATCTGAATGAATGGCTCATATATTGTAGTCCTGAACACTGAATCCAGGTCTGTCTGATTCCAAATCCAATACTCTTCACTGTGACCTCTTCTTTAGATGAGACAAAGTATGTGCAAAATTGTCTTAAATACAAAGCACCACAGACTTGATTTTTGTTATTTTTGTTGTATTGTCTAACACTTTGCATTTCTCTAAATCTTTTACTATAAATTATTCATTTAATCTTCAAAGTTATCCTGTGATGCAGACCCCGAAAGGATTACTATTCCTGCTTTAAGGATGATGTAACTGAGGTTCAAGGAAGTGACTGGTTTATATTACTTTCCTGCTTAAAACCCTTCAATCATTTACCAATGCTTTCTGGTAATGGCTTGTGATATGGCCTACAGATCCCTATGGTCTAGCACCTAACTGTCCACTCTTATCACATAATAGACTATCTCTTGCTCAATATTCTTTAGCCACACTGACCTTATTTCAATTTCTTAAATAAGCCAAGTTACTGCTTCTCTTGGGGCTTTCGTGTTCCTCCTGTACTCCTCTCTTTGCTTTTCACATGGCTGGCTCCTTCTTCTTTAGGTCTTAAATATCGTTTTCTCAGACAACCATTTGAGATGATCCTCAGTAAGTAGGTGCCCTGAGTCACATACCCCATCCGTTATCCTTACACCACACATTCTTAGTTTCCATTACACCACTCAAGACATTTTAAAATTTTATGATTGCTTCTTTCCTTGAAATTTTTTATTCTCTTTCACTAGACTGTAAGGTCCATGAGTACAGCAGCCATATGGTTTTATTTGCTGACACATAGCTCTTGCATAGCGCAGTGCCTGGAACAGAGTAGATTCTCAGTCAATATTTGCTTGTTTGAATAAATAAATGACAGAATGAATAATCAAGCCTATCAACTCATGAAAGAAAAGGAAGTAAAAGAAATGTTCTGTTCCCCTATCCTCCAGATAGATACTAGGATCAGTAGCTGATTTTTAAGTGAAGAGTGACTGAGATCCTATCACAGTCAATGATGCATTAGAGAATTGGAAATATGTTTGATTTATGGATGACAGGACGTAGAAGATATTTCCAGAGTACGGTTAAATTTCTGAAAAATGGATTCTGAACATGTCAACAATGAATCCTGAGTATTTAGGTCTAGCCATACCCTGTTTTGAGAAGTGTAATGGGGGCTCCTGCAGACACATGTGTACTTACAGCCTTATTGTTGGATGATCTGCATGAGAGTAAAGCTGATGGACGTCTTCTCATCCACTCATTCTATCTGCCTAATATGCTTTCATCTTTGCCCTCCTTCCCATTGTTCAGTCTGTAATTCAATTGCTCATAATCTCATCATTTCTCTTACAGCTTCTTAGGGCAGCTGCTTGGCTGGCATCTATCCCTCAACATACACTGCCACTACCTCCCCTTATAGATTTCTCAAACTGTTGCAATCAGCTCAATTTTCCTAAGGCACCACATCGACATTGGCACATCCTTCTCCATTGAATTTCATCCTCATTTTCTAGGCCCATCCGTCAGTGCATTCAGTTGGAGCTCTGTACTGTCACTTGGGTACACATCCGTTCAAGGCTCTAGAACTAGAATCTCTGGAAAAATTGTATCTATAGAGACCCTCAGGTTCTCTTTCCATGCTTTGTAATTGCTAAAGTAACACGAACACACAGCATGAAGCAGATACAGTACATTGCAACTTATTTTAATGTAGAGAATTAGAAGAGAAGTTTCTGGATCCAGGTATGCCACTATATCATTGCATTTTGCTGGTTATATATGACACATATTAGGAATTAGTCAAGTTTTGATGAACAATGAATTCCCTCAGCTCTGAAACAACATTGTGAGATAGATCTAACTCTCCCCACGTACACAGATAAAGCTACTGAAGCTTAGAGAAATCAAGTGTTTAGCAAGGAGACATGGTAGAATGATTTAATCTTGGTTCTGTTTGGCACCAAATACCTTGTTCTTTCAAATAAGCCACACTCTTTGTCACAGATTACACTTGGTTCCAGGCTTACTAAAAATATGTGAATTTATCTTTATGGTTTTCAATTTCCTCAGGGAAATTGGAATAGATTATCTGTCTTTTTAACTCTAGCATTCTATGATCGCAAGATCCAGTGTTCCTAAAACACAGTTACTTTTCTACTTTCACATGTCTTTACTTTGCTTTATTTTTTCCCTCTAAATCTCTTTTTCTTTGGTTTTCTAGATCCTAACTTTTTCTTTTTGCTACACCAACCAACACCTCTGAGACATATTTTTCTTTCCTTCTCTTTGTTCATTCACGTCTCTTAAAAACCCCATTCAATCATTCAGTCATTTATATAGTAATTTCTAATTTCTCTCTTCACTCAAGCCTGAGCTTCCCAAGAAGAGTAATTCTGATTTATATTGATAAGGCTCCACTCAACACACTGTATGGTACATCTTAGGAATTCAGTTGTTTTGATGAATGAATAAATGAAAAAATCACTGGAGAAATTTGTGGATCATACTTGCATATTGCCAAGCATGAATATCTGTATTTTTCTAGAATACCAGCCCTGAAAGGGATTTTGGTTCCCGTAACCACTACCACTTTGGATCACCAATATAGGCATCATTCTTAGACATAGAGTCTGGGATTCTGAGCCCTACTCTGAGCTACTTAATACTTGAGCCACAGGAAGAGATCCTCCTTGATCTCCTTTCCCTTATAAGGCAATAAGGGAAAGAATAAGGATAAGAAACTGCCAGCTGGGGGTACTCAATACCCAGGACTCCAGATTTCTCTGCTACCTCTGCCTTCTGTCATTTCTTTCTCTTTGACTCTTCCTTTGGAAGAGGACAGAAGGTGACAGAATTGCCCTCCAGGACTCTGGAAATAGAGAAGGGTCTGAGTCTGGGCCCTGGTTACTCACCGTCTGCTGCCTCAGGCTGCTTTGTTGTACCACGTTCTATAGAAGGCTGGAAGGCCCTGCAGCCAAGATACTCCTCTTCCTTGATGCTGCAGAGAAATGCAGCCAATCTCCAGGGACATCAAGCTTTGGGTCACAGAGAAGTACTCTCTCTTGAGCTCCACCTCTGGGACAAGGACATGTGATAAGACAGTAAGGAGGCTGGAGGAGGCTGGAGAGAGCTGTGAGGAGAAAGGAAAGCTCAGAGAGATTAGCGATATGAACAATCAGAACTCTCTGGAATGTAGAAACTCTTTGGTCATCTAGCCCTGCCCTCTCTGAGACAGGCTTTCATTAGTGAAGTTATTATAGGTTCAGTGCTCTGTGTCCTGCCAGCACATCCTCTCCAAGGTAAAGAACAGATTATTGCACTTTGTGCCTCCTACCATCAGCAAAGAGGCGCAACA
Source organism: Ceratotherium simum simum (assembly GCF_057802395.1). Lineage (NCBI taxonomy): Eukaryota > Metazoa > Chordata > Mammalia > Perissodactyla > Rhinocerotidae > Ceratotherium > Ceratotherium simum. The sequence continues at coordinate 27,610,970 of NC_141906.1, read as the reverse complement.
CCTGTCAATCTTCCTTGGATTTTAGAGATAGCACAAATACACTTGAGAATAACTCTTTGACCTATTTATCAGGTGCATAGTAGGCTGTCAGTTTTGAGAGCGCCTAGAGCAAGAGAGAGCTATGTAGCAGGTTCAGTCTGTGATGCAAGAATCTATGTCACTTGGGCCATATAACTTGGTAAAACCGTGGTGCCAGTCATATCTGTGGTAGAAAAATATATGTGAAGTCTCCATCAAGTCCTAGTAGGAATGCTGCAGCACACCTAAGATTCTGGAGTAAGGCCGTGCTGTCTGTAGCAGAGAATTCTCTCTGTTCAAAAAGCAGGTGTTGGAATGTTATTGGACCCTAGTAGAGATTAAACACCCAAGCATGGGACATCAAGTAACTGTGTAACTAAAATTGCCTAATTTATATGGCTATTGTCAGGCCCACCCATGTTGTAAGGCTGAGTACAGACAGTAACAATCAATTATTTGTTTCATAGATACAAGTTTAGAGGGCACAAGTGAGTTACATAAACAGGTGGCCCAGATTTCCTGTCACCTATATCTTTTGCATCAATGCCTCTTCCTCAGCTGACACCTATGGTGTCATGGGGATTTCTCTATATCTAGCTAATGGAGGAGCAAGTAACCTGAGCCTGATGGTTATTGGTTGGGGTGGCTTAGTAGGTAGGTGAAAGTAAAACAAATAACTTATGAAAGTGACACAGCATCACTTCTGCTGCATTCTGCTCATCAAAGAAGCCATAAAGGCCCATTCAGTTTGAAGGAGAGAGGAAGTAGATTCTATCTTTTCATGGTGTATTGACAAGGTTCTGGAAGAGCATGTGGGACTAGAAATATTACTGTGCCCATTTTTTCCACAATCTGTTATTCGATTACAACAATTTATATCACTCCTAATATGCAGTGCAAAATATAGTGGTCCATATCTCAATCCCCAGTGTTATCTCATTACAGCATCAAAGTACAGGCTTTAGATCCAGAGCCTTGTCATCTAAATTAGGTCCAGGTGTTGATGGATCGTGTTCCTCAGGTACAGTCTTCAAGTACAGTTCTCTCAATCCGAAGACCTGTGAACTAAAGAGAAAAGTTATCTGTCTTCCACATACCTATTATGAAATGGTGTGATAAAAATTGTATCACCTGTATGGATACCACCATTATAAGAGGGAAAATGGGGATCTGAAACAGCTTAGACTCCCCTGAGTCTCTATCTCTCTGTTGTTCCTCCACATGGTCTTGAGTCTCCTCCATGTGAAGGCATGAAGGTGCTGGAGTTTTGACATGGTAATTCAGGGCTCCAAAGGCATATGTCCCAAGAGAGAAAAAGTCAGGAAGAAACTATATCACCTTTAATGGTCTAGTCTTGGAAGTCATGCAACGTCACTTATACCTAATCTTTTTTTGTGTGTGTGTGAGGAGATCAGCCCTGTGCTAACATCTGCCAATCTTCCTCTTTTTTTTGCTGAGGAAGACTGGCCCTGGGCTAACATCCATGCCCATCTTCCTCCACTTTATATGGGATGCCGCTACAGCATGGCTTGCCAAGCGGTGCATCAGTGCGCGCCCGGGATTCCAATCGGCGAACCCCGCCCGGGCGGCCGCAGCGGAGCACGTGCACCTAACCACTTGCGCCACTGGGCCAGCCCCACTTCTACCTAATTTTATTCATTGAGGTGGGCAAAATTAACTATCGAGTTTTAAGAAAAGGTGAAATAGATTCTCTATCTTAATAAAAGAGTTATAAATGTTCTAGAAGAGTGTGTGAGACTGTGAATATTCTGTGACTATTTGGAAAATAGACTCTGCCTTAGTGACCCATCTGTGGAATCGCTGCTTCCTGACCTCTAAACTTTAGATTGTGTCTAGTTGTTTTCCTTCCCCTAGCGGGATGCTTATATCAAGGCACAAGAAAGATTCCACTAATTCTAAAGCTGTGGCTGCTGACTGGTCATTTTTGGGGTGCTCGTGCTAGTCATCATGCAGAAAAATAATGGAATTTATCATGAAGAATCTAGGGTTGCTTCTAAATAATGGAAGCAGGGAAGGGCAGATTTAGAATGCAGGAGGTGTACTGAGCACTTTTCAATGTTTCCATGAGTTGTGATATGATTAAATGGGCAATTGCAGCAGCTATGGCCTGACCTGGGAAGTCAGAGGCTCCAACTCCTCAGGGACAAAGGTCTAGGTTGCTTGCTATTGGGCAAGCAACCTGAACAAGCAGAAGTCTGCCCACGAATGAGGGGAATCTAGAGTGGATGATAAAGGAGGGAAATTATGAATATTACTAATATCTTGGAACCAATCACAGTAACAGGGCCTCTAGCTTGTTCCTCTAGACCCATAGGTGTAAATCTTTATTCTTTTTCTTTTTCTGAAATTGCCACCACCAAGAAGGATCAGTGATGGATGCAGTTAATTTAATGTAAACCTAGGATTTGAGTGATGCAAAGTGAAGAGGGTGGTGTACACTGTGAATATCCTCCCATAACCCTTTAGCACTCACTGTTCTATTCTGGAAGCATCCTACTGGATTCCCCATGTGACTCTCCACCTGGAAGCTTCTTTCTGCCACATGGGGCAGACATGAAGTGCTACGGAGTGGCTCTCAGCCCATGACAAACTGGAGGACAAATATCTCACCGTCTTGGCCCCTCAGGTGGGATAGCTCTGAGGCATATTCTACATTGTGTTTTGAAATTTCCTGTTGAGTTTTAACTCTAGTTATCCACAAAGGTGACATGCTCCATCACTCACTGTTATTGGTTTCTTTTACTTCTCTGGCTCATTTCTCTATCTCACCAACACTTCCTGGGAAAACCTTTCAGATAAACAACTTGTAATTAAATCTTGTTTCAAAATTTGCTTCTGGGGAAATTCAACCTAAGCGTCTTATAAACAGTCCTATCAGTTTTAGAATTTAGGAAGGAGATACTTTCCAAACTGCCATTTAGCTTCTCAATCTTCCTTTTCCTATGTCTACTGTGATTTCCTCTAAGAGTAGCCCTCGAAACTTCGACCAATGGTCATAGGGCTGTTTTCCTTAAATTTCACAAAATATAAAAAGTAGGAGAGGAAATGAATCTTTAGGAACTCTAATTGCTTAAATAAATATGTTTTAATCTATTTTGAATTTCAAGAAATTCATTATTTCTTTTCTTCATTTTATTATCTTATCCCTCTTGTGGCAGAATGGAGGAAGTATTATTATCCCTCTAGTTCAAATGCGGAAACTAATACTCAGACTTGAGAAAGTGTTTTTCGAGAGAACACAGGGAAAAATCACATCAAAGTCAGTACTAGAATCTAAGTCTTCCTATGTCCAGTCCAATATTCCTTCCCTCTGTCCATAGCCTATTTCAACTTAACAAAATCTCCAGTTAAAGTGTCATTAGACCCAGAATATTGAGTTCTCATCCAAGTGTGGTTCTGCCATTTTAGTCTTTGGAAAATTCACTTTGGCAAATCTTCACCATGCACAAATTCTCTGCTGGGCCATGTGTTTCTAGGAGACAAATAAGAAAAAAATCCTTGATATGGGAGTTGTTGCAAATTCATTATCACTAGACTATAAAGTAGATGATAATAAGTGCAGTATAAAGGTACAAAGATCCCTTTGGGATCTCACTTTAGGATCCCATTGGCCCTTCAGAGTGGAGAATGGACCATGGAAACAGCACTATGTTCATGCGCAGGATCAGATCCAACACCCTTTGCACAGATTTTAAAAGGTTTTATTGCATGAGCCTTGCTTTCCATTCCAGCCTCATCCTCTGCCAAGTCAGTCTCTTTTCTAGTCGTACTTAACCATTTGTTCTTCCATGAAAGCAAAGCTACTGATTCCTCCATTTGCAATGTCCTCTTCCACTATTTCTCCACTTTCCTCACACTAGTCCTTATTCCCTCATCTGCATAATATACCTCTTTTTTTAAAGGATCTAGCCCAAACAGAGCCTCCAGAAAACTCCTGAACCTCATACTTCTTTTTTGTTGTTTTTGCACATCCTCATGCTTACCCTGTATCAGGAACTTATTACTTGTCATTGTAGTTACCTGCTTATTTTTCTCTCTACTCCAATAGAGTATGAGGTTTTCAAAGGCACAAAGTTGAGTCTTATTCATTTCTGAGGTCTCAGAGCCTTAAATAGACACAGATCAAATATTTGTTCTGAAGAATCAGTGAGTAATTAATGCAATAAGAAGAACAGAAAAACTTTACTGATGTTTACTATATGTTATAGATCACTTCGCATATACATACACAACATTATAAGCTAGACATTACAATATTCCCAATTAATGGTAGAGGAAACCAAAGTGTACTGAAGTAAATCACTCGTTCCTCTGCTTACCCAGAACTCTGAACAAACATTTAGCAATGCACTAATTACACTGTATGAAATATTTTCGTAATTATGGGTTTTGTATATACTCAGATGTGAGTTTCTGAAGGTCAAGGCCATGTGTAAATGATTTCTGTGTTCCTGGTACCTAGCTTAGGACCTGAAAAAAGTTAGCTAGCCTTGAGAAAATACATGTGAAAAAAACATGAGAATATATAAATGAAAAAACAATTTCTCACCATTAGCTATCACCTCTCTTCCCACATGTCCATGAGAAAACTATGAGTGGGACTTGATCTATCCAGGATTTGTATTTTTGGTTTAACAGCCTCTTTTCAGGGACCCCAATCCTGCAAACATCCTGCATCATTAGCTCTGGCCTCTCCTCCTCAGCACCTTGAGCACGGCCTCCCTGCTGGACTTGGATTTCACACTGTAGATGATGGGGTTGAGCACAGGGGGCACTACCAGGTACACATAGGCAACAAGAGCATGAACAATGTGGGGCAGGTGCCTCCCAAAACGGTGGATCATGGACACTCCTATGCCTGGGATGAAGAAGACAAAGACAGCCAGGATGTGGGAGACACAGGTGTTGAGGGCCTGGATGCACTCCCGGGGAGAAGCCAGCCCCAGGACTGTGCACAGGATGAGAGTGTAGGACAGGACAATGAGCAGGGAGTCTATGCCCCCAGTGGACACAACCACATAGAGCCCATAGAGGATGTTTATGGTGATATCAGCACAGGCCTGCCTCATCACATCAGGATGGAAACAGAATGAGTGGGACAAGAGGATCTTGTTAGGGCAGAAGTTCAGACGTTTAAGCAGGAATGGCACTGGGAAGAGAGATAGGGTAGCACGGCCCACAATGGCCAGCCCAATCCTGATGATGACATTATTTGTGAGGACAGCTGCATACCGCAGGGGATTGGAGATGGCCACAAAGTGGTCAAACGACATGGCCAGCAGCACTGAGGACTCTGCCACAGAGAAGGAGTGGAAGAAGAACATCTGGACCAGACAGGCATTGAAGCCAATGAGCCGATGGTCAAACCAGAGAACAGCCAGGGTGGTGGGCAGTGTGGACAAGGTGAGGCCCACATCGGTGAGGGCCAGCATGGACAGGAAGTAGTACATGGGCTGGTGCAGGCTGGGAGTCCTCCTCACAGCCAAGAGGATCAGGCAGTTTCCAGTGAGGGCCGCAGTGTACATGGCGGAGAAGGGGATGGAGATGCAGCCATGAACAGCCTCCAGCCCCGGGATGCCAACCATCGGGAAAGCAGGTGGCTGGAAGAAGGAGATGTTGCCATAGGACTGGGAAGAGAGCATCCTTGGAGGACAGAAGAGGTCTTCAGAAAGATGTGACCATTTCAATCTGGGCAGACAGAAAGACAGTGACAGGACACCTGTCATTAGGAAGACATTTATTTATGCTGTGTAGGTTTTATCATTAATTATTTCCCATTTTATCAGCTCTTATTTTGTATTGTTAACTGTTTCAAGAATGTACATACTTTAGCTAATGTGTCCTCAAAACAGATGCGGAATTTAGGGTATAGTTTAACTTCTCCATGATTACTGGAGAATAAGTCACTGAAGTGGATTCAGAATTCAGTTATTTCTAAATGTAAATTCTGTAGTTTCCCCTCTATCACGTAGTGTCTTCATTAAATGAAGTGATGCTTGTTAATACTCTTCAACATGTAAAGCACCCTCTAAATGCTCATCATCATCATCCTCATCATCTTAGTCTTTGTCATTGTCCTTATTGTTAACCCACGGTCACTGCATTTTGCAATACTCTAAGTGTTTTCACATAATTATCTCTTGTTGTCTCACAATTACCTTGCTGATAGACAGAGAAGGGAGATATCTTGTCTAAAGTGAAAGGAGAGAAATTCTTAAGTCCATCAGATGAAGAAAACAATGTGGCTTTCCCCTAAACCCGTTATTAGGACTCAAGATCTTTTTGTGTTTGGAGGGTTTGAGTACAATTCCTAGGACATTCTCTTTTAATCAAGTAATGATAAAGTCCCAGGCTAAAAATGACAATAAACACTAGGAAAGTTTTGGTAAATGATGAGAGAACTGATTCTCACCAGGTCACTGAGAACACTTAAATATTTTGGGTCCATCTGTGCTTTGCCGAGAGAATATCAGCCTGAGTCATTGGATGGCTTTGTAATCCAGTCTACACATTGATTTTCAGGAATCATCCCCTCACTCCACTCATTCATCACTCCCCACAACCTTTAGAATACCAGCTCAATATTTTGTTCAGCCCCTTGGCACACCCAGCTTGAGGTCTTGATTTGCCCTTAAGTTTGCCTCCCTGTATATCACTCAGCACACATATCTGTCCCAGCTAGAGGACCACAGACCCTGAAGTTCTCCCAAAGTTGGAATTGCTACAGATACCAACTGAAAACATGAATCAAAGACATAAATTTAGGCTCCTTTAGTGTTCAGTAGGATCTGTCCTAGTAATGTGACTAATTTTAGTGTCTGATTCTGGGCAAATGTATTTACTAACTGATCAATTACTGAATATCTCATGTGTTTCAGATATTAGACTCCTCATTTTTTTGTCTGTTTGTTTGTAAAGAATATTTCTCAGTCTCAAATAGAACCATGTAAAGTAAGTATTATTGTAGCTTTTGAACAAATAATACTAATAACAATAATAATGATAATGTTAAAAAATAAATAAAACTGGAGGGGGGAGGCTTAGTGAGTTCCTGTGGGCCATGCTGAAAATGAGTCCACATTCACATTCAGGTCAATTTGGCTTGAACACTTTCAGCAGTCTCATACTGCACATACTGGCCACGGGCTGTACTGGAGGCTGCTGATTTATAAGGTGTGGGGCTGGTAGGATCAGATTATCTGGAAGAGCTTGTTTTCTTGTGATGTTTCCTGGTGACATGACTTGGGACTCTGTAAATGAAGCTCCTTCCTATTTCTCCAAAAATCTTTTTACTCCTCATTGTGACTTTTCAGGTGCTTCACATAAAGCCATTTGTCTTTTATTGTGTTGCTTATCTCCTACTTCTTGCTTTTCTTTCTACTAATCAAAGTCACATTTCTTCAGAAATCTCGTTCAGATTTTGATGATGTCAAAATTTCTTTCCTCTGTTGTTATTTTTTTTTTCAGGCACAGTTACTAAATGAATAATTGAATGAAGACTCCTTAATTTTATAATCCAGTTGCCCTGCACCCCAACCCTTAAAACAGTACCTCCAAGGTGCGTATGTTCATAATTTATACTAGATAGTTTGTATATGGTAAAGACTAGTGGCCCCTTCAGATTAACACAGCTAATATGTATTTTTATCCAGTCTTATTTGGGTTTACTTAGGATCAATCTGGGAAATGCTCTTTGTCACTGGTAGCTGAAGAGAGGGTGAAATCTGGGTTCTCCATGTAACTTACGGGACTCAGAGGATTAATCTTACCAGGGATTAATATCATGGTTCTCTTTCTTTCATCCTGCATTGATTTATCTACTATTGAGTAATTCACGAATCCTCTCTCTCTTATCTTAGAACTTGCATTTGTCCCCTAGTTGATACATAAGTCCTATGAACTCTGGGTGTTTGTCTTATCTATTGCTCTTGACCATGGTATAAGCATCCAAATGCTAAATTAAGCTGAATATTACAAGAAGCTGAGAGCTCACAAGAGTAAAATCCTAGGGTACCACTTAGACAAGTTGACAAAAATTAGGGGCAACTCTTATACAATCAAGCCAATTTCTCCCCTGTCTCTGGATAATGGCCTTTCTATCCCTTTTCATGTTTTGTGAATATTACCGTGTTATGAGGTGTCTGACTTTGGGAGGGGGTTCTGTGTGGTGAAAGGACAATTGTTTTTTTTTCTATTCTCTTACTAAAATGCTCACTTTAGTATGCACATTGGATTGACATATTTTCTGGTTCTCATTAAGTCCAAAAGCATTATATTAAATCACTTAAACCTAGGCATCAGACCAGGTCTGGTCTTCTGTTATTATCTCCAGGACACTAAAGCATCAAAAGTATTACTAATTATAGCTCTCCTCAGAGGAATTAAATCATTTCTATTTTAGCACTCTAGTGTTCTGTTAACTTCTAACTTGGTGAGTCTGGGAATGTCAAGTTGCCTGGAAACAAAAGGATGAATCCACCACACTTTCTTTTCAAAAGCCAAGTGCTTTTGTTTTCTTTCTTCTTTTTTTCCCACAAAAAAGAAACTACGTGATCTGATGGAGGTGTTATCTAACACTATGGTGTAATCATTTTGCAATATATAAGCCAAATTATTTTTGAAAAGGCTCTTCTTACTCAGAAGAATGTGAAGGTCGATCTCATAGTGAGAGCTGAGACACCAAGCAAGCATTCACATCACTCATGGGATGCTAACTGGGATGGAAATCCAAAATATCTTTTTATCTTTGCCCTACTTAGAGAAACAAAGGGGTGCTAATCTGCTTGGACAAAGAGTCTGGGTTTCTCAAAAATTATGTGAATTGAGAAAACTCTGTGCTTCAGGAAAATAGCCTTCTTCACTTCGTCTTCCTTAACTGGGAGCATAGACCTGCCTTCTGTGGAAGTGCCGGCCTCCTGACTTCTCTTCCTGTTTCTGACATCTGCTTATCCCTCATCCCATTGGCTCCTTCTCTTGGAAGCAGCTGACAGAGAAGGGATCTCAGACTCACTAACCAGGCCCCCAATCCTTCTAAAGAGAGTAGAAGAGATTATATCTGGGCCCCAAGTTACTCACCTTTCTTGTCACAGCCTTCTCTAAGTTTCCTCATCCTGAAAGAGCCCAGGAAACCTCTGCAACTAAGATACTACCTTTATACCACTGGCTGGATGCCTTAGTGAGTTGCCACTCCCCAGGGATGTCCAGGCCACAGGCCACAGTCCATAGAGAATATTCCCTGCTTAGTGTTTCTTGGGCAATGGAGAATGTGTGGGTATGTGTGTTTGGTTGGAGAGTTATAAGGCAAATGAGATATTTGAGCAACTGAGTTGAGGAAGAGAAGGCTAGCATCATCTTCATCTTTAAGTCCATCCATTCTACCACATCTGCAGGAAATTTTACTTGGCACCTCAATCTTTTCCGTTACTGTGTTCTTCAGTGATATCAGATATGCCATTTACAGTCACACAGAATACTTTCTGGCCCCTGCAAGTGACAGCCTTTCAGAGACTCAGGTTTAGTTGTTTCTATTTCCCTCTTCTCTCTCCTTGTTCCCCAGGGTTGTTCAAGCAGATCAAGCAGCCCCACCTCCTGTGTCTGTTCCTCATATGACATTGTGAAAGCCCAATACTGTTCTACAGTAAATATGTATTGAATAATAGGAAGAGATAGATGAGGAATTAAGGACCTTAAGACAGAGAGAGATGAATGAGGGCAGATGTGTTTACTGGGATTTCTTTCATATCTCCCTTTTTATATTCTTAGAGATGAAGAGTGTCTTCCACCTAGAAAATTTTTCTTGCTATCTTCTTCCATCTCCAAGGGCTTCTTTTCTTTCTAATAGAGTGAAATAAATTTAAAACATGAAGAGGCCTCAGAGCTGAAATGCAGAAGCATCTTTGTATGTGTGTGTGTGTAACAGCTTTATTGAGGTATAATTGATATACAAAAAACTGCATTTATTTAATGGATACAGTTTGATGAATTTGGATATATGCATACACCCATGAAATTATCATCACAATCAAAATAATAGACATATTCATCCCCTCCAAAAGTTATCTTGTTGCAAATGGCAGGATTTCTTTTTTTTGTCAAGGCTAAAAAATGTTCCACTGTATGCATATACCACATTTTCTTTATCCACTCACCTGTTGATGAACATTTGGTTTGTTGCAATATCTTGGATATTTTGAAATGATACTGCAATCAACACGGGAGTGCTAGATAAGTAAGGAATGTCTCTTAACATAATAAAGGACGTATGTGACAAGCTGACAATGAACATCATACTCAACAGTGAAAAAAACGAAATATTTTCTTCTAAGATCAAGAATAAGGCAAGGATGACCACTCTGTCCACTTCTATTCAATATAGTACTGAAAGTCATAGCCAGAGCAATTAGACAAGAAAAAGAAATAAAGGCACCAAAATTGGAAATGAAGAAGTAAAATTATATCTGTTTGCAGATAACATGATCTTGTGTACAGAAAACACCAAAACCACATAAAAATACTGTTAGAACTAATAAACCAATTAAGTAAAGTTGCAGGATACAAAATCAATATACAAAAATCAATTGTGTTTTTATACAATAATAATGAACTACCCAAAAAGAACATTAAGAAAACATCTCCATTTACAATAGAGTCAAAAAGAATAAAATGCTTAGAAATAAACTTAACCAAGGAGGTAAAAGACTTATATAGAGAAAACTACAAATCTTTGAAGAAAGAAGTTAAAGAAGACAGAAATAAATGGAGAGATATTGCATTATCATGGGTTGGAAGACTTAATTTTGTCAAAATGTCCTTATGAGCCAAAGTTATCTACAAATTCAATGCAATTCTTATCAAAATATCAATGACACTTCTTACAGAAAAAGAAAAAAGAACCCTAAAATTCATATGTAACCACAAAAGACCTTAAATAGTCAAAGCCATCTTGAGATAGAAGAACAAAGCTGGAGGCATCACACTTCCTGATTCTAAAATATGTTACAAATGTGTACTAACTTAAAATAGTATGGTGCTGGCATAAAAACTGACATGTAGAATAGAGAGCCCAGAAATAAAGTCACACATACACAGTCAACTGATTTTTGACATGTGTCCCAAGAATATACAAGGGACAAATGATAATCTCTTTAACCAATGTGTTGGGAAAACTGGATATCTCCATGCAAATGAATGAAATTGGACCCTTACCTCACACCATATACAAAAATCAACTAGAAATGGATAAAAGATTTGAATATAATACCTGGCTAAATAAAATTCTTGGAAGAAAACATAGGGGAAAACCTTCATGACAGTGGACTTGGCAATGATTTATTGGACATGACACCAAAAACACAAGCAACAAAAGAAAAATTAGACAAGTAGGACTATATCAAACTAAAAAGTTAATGCAAAGCAAAGGAAAAAATCGACAGTGAAAAGGCAACCTATGAAATGGGATAAAATATTTGCAAACCATATACCTGATAAGGGATTGGTATTGAAAAGGAACACCTAAAACTCAATAGCAAAAAAACAAAACACCTGATTAAAAAAATGGGAAAAGGAACTGAATAAGCATTTCCCAAAGAAGGCATACAAATGGCCAACAGGTATATGAGGAGGGGCTCAACACTGCTAATTATTTGTGAAAAGCAAATCAAAGCCACAATGAGATATTACCTCACAACTATCAGGATGGCTATCATTAAAAAAAAAAAAAAAAAAAGGTAAGTATTGATGGGGATGTGGAGGAATTGGAACCCTTGTACACTATGTTGGTAATATAAACTGGTGCAGCCACTATGGAAAGCACTATGGAGGTCCTCAAAAAATTAAAAATAGAACTACCACATCATCCAGCAATCCCACTTCTGGATATATACTCGAAAGAACTGATATCAGGATCTCGAAGAGATATCTGCAGAAGCATCTTAAGAGAACATTTGTTTCCAAACGTTGCCCTCCAAATCATGCTTCAACTTACAACTCCTCAATTTTCTGCCAGTGTGCCCACCAGTGAAGACATTGCCTCCTGAGTGGTCTCTTCAGGACATCTTTGGAAAGAAGGTGTCTCTATCCAAAAGACATCAATTCCAATGAATTTTAAGAGATGAGGGATAAGAGAGTTATGTGTAACTAAAGTCTAGGCTCTAATATTATAATCTCAGGCAATAGTGGAAGACCAGAGAAAGGCCTTTCTTGAACAAAAAGCTGCCCTTTTGGAGCAAAGGGTTCCCATTCGCTCCACAGCTGTGAAGAGCTGTATCTACAGCTTCCATTGCTTGGAAAGTGCTATAAATTTAGTAACTAGTTGATAACTAAATGAATGAATAAGCTTCCAGGTATTTTTTTAGGAATTATTATTCATAGATTTATTCAAGTAATATTCCTGAAGCCACTGCTGGGTCAATCCCTTTTCTGGGTATGAAGGCATTCAGTGTGAATCAGGTTTTAGTGCTGCCTAACAGGAGCTAGAATAGATCAGTATAAAGGATGATTTCAATAGCAAGTGATAAGTGCTCTAAGAGAGATGTATCCAAGCTGCAAAGGGAGCAGAAGAGAGATCTGGGAACAGCATACAGAGAACAGAACCTTTTATCTCTTCCTGGAAGGACAGGAGTCTTCCAGTGAAGATGGAGAAATCAGTAGGGGAGTACTATAGTAGTAAAGAAATCTGGGAGATCCATTCCCCAGGGCTGTGCAGTTATGGGTTCATCCCTCTGCTGCCTACATTTGGAGGTAAACGGCTGGAGGAATGCTAGACCCTGAGCCCAGAGGTCTTCATTTCTGACCAGATCCATAGGCCCTATGATACATTCTTCCACGTCTTAATTCATTCATTAAAACGTTATTTATTGAGCAGTGAGTTTTTATGTGCCAGGCTCAAGTTAAACCTTGAGAACATAGACAGAACTAAAACATAGTCCCCGATCCCTAGCTTCAAGGATTTCATAGTCTCATATGCAATTATTTATAATTACAATATAGTGTGTAAGTCCTACAATTGAAGGAAGCAAGAGTGCTGAGGGATCGCTGTTGAAACCCCTGACTTGTCTTGGGATGGCAGTGGGGAAAGTCCCAATTCAAATCTTAACGGAAATCACATTCTAATCAAGAGGAATTAATTTGTTTGTTCTGCATTCTAATTCTGCACTCTTTCTTTTTTTTTTTTTGTGAGGAAGGTCGGCCCCGATCTAACATCTGCCAATCCTCCTTTTTTTGCTGAGGAAGACTGGCCCTGGGCTAACATCCATGCCCATCTTCCCCTACTTTATATGGGATGCCACCACAGCACGGCTTACCAAGCGATGCGTCAGTGCGCGCCCGGGATCCAAACCCGTGAACCCCGGGCCACTGCAGCAGAGTGCGCGCACTTAACCGCTTGCCCCACTGGGCCGGCCCCTAATTCTGCACTCTTAACACCAATGGATCACCTTACCCAGGCTTAGTCATGGGTCCTCTCCCAGCATTCAATAATTATCTGAGTGTCTCTCTCTCTTGATATATAGGACCATGAGCATGAGGGTCTCCCTCTCTCTCTCTCCACCTCCTCTTTCCACACACACACACACACACACACACACACATATGCAAACACACATTTTTTTCTGCGGACTCATTTGGAAGTAAATTGTAGACATTGCAACCTTCTCGATAAATATTATGAATGCACCTCCTAAAAAGAGATTCTCTTACGAAACCACCGAATCATTTTCAAACCTAAATGAATTATACTAACCTGATAGTATTATCAGTATACAATACATATTCAAATTTCACAATTGTCCTGATAATGACTAAGTTAATGCTAGTATTCAGTTGTTATGTCCCTTTAATTTCTTTTAATTTAGATTAATTCCCCTGACATAGTTTCATAACATTGCATTTTTAAAAAGATTCTAGGCCAGTATGTGTGTGTGTGTGTCTGAAATGCTTCCCATATTCGAGATTTTTCTGATAATTTCCTCATGGTTAGATTCACCTTGAACATTTTTGATAGGAATTTTACATATGTGATATTGTGTTCTTATTGTTCATCTCATAAGGTACATAAGGTCAAATTATTCAAATTATTGGTTAAGCTAAATTTGATCACTTGCTTAAGGTAGCAATTGCCAATCTTTTCACTGTTAAAGGACGTTCATCCTTTTCTATTTAGTAAGTAAGCTGTGTAGTGTTACTTAGAGACTATGTGAATATTCTGTTTCCCAACATCCTTTACACATTTGTTGATTATTTTTAAGTTACATTAAAAACTGCAAAAAGATAATTTTATAAATCCATCAATACTTTAACATTTCTTACATGACATATTTTTATAAAAGAGTTTTCTTTTTTTCCTTCTTCTTTTCTCCTTTGTTTTGAATATCACTGTGGACTCACACTTTTTAAAAAAACTCAATTTGTGATCATCAATTGCTGTCAAAATTATTTTTAGTCTTCCAGTTGACCCACTTTTGGCCACTGGTAGCCCATTCAAATGAGATTCTGTGTATATATTTTTTTTACATGACCTTATTGTTTTTGTATTCTTTATTGTTTCAGGCATAAGCTATTCCAGTATCACCTGATTCATGCTGAGAACTACCATTGCTCCAAGGACCCCAGATTATTTGTAGTGGGGAAGTGTATTTAGAAAGCAGGAGGTGGGTGCTAACTGTACTCACTGCTACTGGTGTCACTGGTTCCAGGCACTTTCAGAAGACAAAGAAAGGAAATGTAGAGATACAATTTTTAAAAAGTACATCCACTTTTTTCCATTACTGGTGACACTGACTTAATTTTAGCTTCCATTCTCTTTTTCCTAGTCTGTCACAACAACCTCTTAGATGGTTTCCTTGGTTCTTTTTCTCCTCCACTTTCACCTTTCTAATCTGTAATGCACAGGTAAGCCTGTGCAACCTTTAGCAATGCAATAGCCTTTCCATGGCTGGGTTTTAAACAAAGAATGAAGGTCAAATGTTTCAATAGGTCTGAGAGGCACCAAGAAGTCTCACCATTGCCCATCATTTATTTATAGCTCATCTCCTATTCTTCTCCCTCCAACATAAGCATAGTTTTCGCTGAGCCACATATAATGACTAACCTTTCCAGGAGCATAACAAGTTATTCCACAGCTCAGTTTTTTGTTTTTGTGTTTTTTACATTCTTTTCCCCTTCTTAGGTGTGTCCCCCCCTTGACTATCTTTTCTAACTCATACTCACATTTTGGCCTCCTTACCTGCTTCCTTTCTCATTTCCTCTTGACAAGGCAGTAAGCCCTCTTCTAGGTTCCTATAGCACTTTGTGTGTACCTATCACAGCTCCATTAAACTTGATTATAATCGTGTATTGACAGGCCTCTGGCCCCAATGGAGAGAGGAGACCATGTATAATGCATTTTAATATCTCTAGTAATAAGCACAGATTCTTGTACAAATAAACACTAAAAAATATCTGAAGTTAATGAGTGCAGGAAAGAATCAAGACTGTTCATCCAACAGTCTGATGGTATCCATTTACATGTCATACTCTTGATAATATGTCTAGGTGAAGGCTCTGAATAAGGGCAAACCAGACATATTTCCTCTCAGACTCTGTGCTTGTTTCTTGGTTTAGTCAGCCTTGCCTCATCAGCACCCCGAGCATGGCCTCCCTGATGGGCTTGGATTTCACACTGTAGATGATGGGGTTGAGCACAGGGGGCACTACCAGGTACAAATAGGCAACAAGAGTATGAACAATGGCGGGCAGATGCCTCCGAAAACGGTGGATCATGGACACTCCAATGACTGGGATGTAGACAATCAGAACAGCTAAGATATGAGAAACACAAGTGTTAAGGGCCCAGGCACACTCCTTGAGAGAGGCCAGATGCATCACTGTATGAAGAATAAGGGTATAAGACAGGACAACAAGCAGGGAGTCTGCAACCAACGTGGACAGAACTACGTACAGCCCATAAAGGATATTGACAGTAATGTCAGCACAGGCCCGTTTCATGACATCTGCATGGAAACAGAATGAGTGGGACAGGAGGATCTTGCCAGGGCAAAAATTCAGTCGCTTCAGTAAGAAGGGCACAGGGAAGAGGGACACAGAGGCTCGAGTCACAATGGCCAGCCCAATCCTGATGATGACATTATTTGTGAGGACAGCTGCATACCGCAGGGGATTGGAGATGGCCACAAAGCGGTCAAATGACATGTCCAGCAGCACTGAGGACTCCACCACAGAGAAAGAGTGGAGGAAGAACATCTGGACCAAGCAGGCATTGAAGCCGATGAGCTGATGGTCAAACCAGAGCAGAGCCAGGGTGGTGGGCAGTGTGGACAAGGTGAGGCCCACATCGGTGAGGGCCAGCATGGACAGGAAGTAGTACATGGGCTGGTGCAGGCTGGGAGTCCTCCTCACAGCCAAGAGGATCAGGTAGTTTCCAGTGAGGGCTGCAGTGTACATGGCGGAGAAGGAGATGGAGATCCAGCTGTGAATGGCCTCCAGCCCTGGGATGCCAATCATCAGGAAGGCAGGTGGCTGAAAGAAGGAGATGTTGCCATAGGACTGGGAAGGGAGCATCCTTGGAGGACAAATGAGGTCTCCAGAAAGATGTGACCTCTTCAATCTGGGCAGACAGACAGACACTGACAGGATACCTGTCATTAGGTAGACATTTATGTATGCTGTATAGGTTTTATCATCAATTATTTCCCATTTTCTCAGCTCTTACTTTGTATTTTCAACTGTTCCGGGAATGTACATGCATTAGCTAATGTGTCCTCAAAACAAATGCAGAATATAGGGTATGGTTAACTTCTTCATGATTACCAGAAAATTAACGACTGAAGTGGATTTAGAATTCAGTTGTTTCTAAAGGTAAATTCTGTACTCTTTCCCCTCTATCATGTAGTGTCTTTGTTAAGCGATGTTTGTTAATACTCTTTAATATGTAAAGCACCCTCTAAATGCTCCTCATCATCATCACCATCATGAACATCACCTCTTCATCATCATAGTCTTTGTCCTCATCATTATTCCATGGTTACTGCATTTTGTAGTATTCTAAGTGTTTTCCCATAATTATCTCATGTTTTCTCAAATTACCTTGCTGATAGAAAGAGAAGGGAAATATTTTAGCTAAAGTTAAGGGAGAGAACTTCTTAAGACCATCAAAGGAAGAAAACAGTACAGCTTTCCCCTGAACCCATTATTAGAACTGAGGATTATTTTGTGTTCGGAGGGTTGAGTACAAATCCTGGGACATTCTCTTTTAATCAAGTCCCAGTAATGACAAAGTCCCAGGCTGAAAATGAAAATAAATACTATGAAAGTTTTGGTAAATGAAGAGAGAACTGATTCACATCAGGTCACTGAACACACTTAAATATTTGGGGTCCATCTGTGCCTTGCCCTGAGAATATCAGCCTGAGTTGTTGGATGTCCTTGGCTACACATTGCTTTTCAGCAATCATCCCTTCATTTCATTCATTCAACATTCCCTACAACCTTTAGAATATCAGCCAAATGTTTTGTTCAGCCTTTAGCACACAAATCTTGAGGTCTGGACTTGTCCTTGAATGCGCCTCCTTGTAAATCGCTCAGCACTGCCATCTGTCCTAACTGAGGGGTTAGAATTTCCACTGACACCAACTGAAAACAGGGATCAAAGACATAAATTTAGGCCCCTTTAATGTTCAGTGGGATCTGTCTGAGTAATGTCATTAATTTTAGTGTCTGATGCTGGGCAAATAAATTTAATAATTTATAAATTAGTAAATATCTCATGTTTCAGATATTAGACTTCTCACATTTTGTTTGTAAATAATATCTCTCAGTTTCAAAAAGAACCATGTGCTGTAAGTATTATTGTAGCTTTTGAACAAATAATACTAATAACAATAATAATGATAATGTTATCAATCCTGGAGAATGTTCCATGTGCATTTGAAAAGAACGTGTAGTCTTTGGTTTTTGGATGGAATGCTCTGTATATATCTACTAGGTCCATCTGTTCTAGTGTGTCGTTTAAGGCCAGTGTTTCCTTATTGATCTTCTGTTTGGATGATCTATCCGTTGGTGTAAGTGGAGTGTTAAAGTCCCCTACTATTATTGTGTTACTGTCTATTTCTGTTTTTATGTCTGTTAATAATTGCTTTATATATTTAGGTGCACCTACATTGGGTGCGTAGATATTTACAAGTGTTATATTCTCTTGTTGGATTGTTCCCTTGATCATTATGTAATGTCCTTCTTTGTCTCTTTTTACAGTTTTTGTTTTAAAGTCTACTTTGTCTGATATGAGTACTGCTAGCCCAGCTTTCTTTTCATTGCCATTTGCGTGGAGTATCTTTTTCCATCCCTTCACTTTCAGTTTGTGAGTGTCTTTAGGTCTGAAGTGTGTCTCTTGTATGCAGCATATATATGGGTCTTGTTTTTTTATCCAGTCAGCCACCCTAAGCCTTTTAATTGGAGCATTTAGTCCATTGACGTTTAAAGTAGCTATTGATAAGTATGTACTTACTGCCATTTTTTAACTTTTTTTTTTTCCTCAGGGTTTTAGTAGTCCTTCTCTGTTCCTTTCTTCTTCTAGACAGAATTGATGGTCACTTTAGTTTGGCCTCTGTCTGAAAGCTGTACTCTTTATCTCCCCTCCTCCCTCCTTTTATGTTTTTGATATCATATCTAACCTCTTTTTTGTGCATTTGTATCCGTTACATTCTTATCATGGAAATAGATAATTTTTCCTATTTGTGGTCTTCTCTTTTCCCCTTAAATCAGTCCCTTTAACATTTCTTGTAGCACTGGTTTCTTGGTGACAAACTCCTTTAATTTTTGCTTGTCTGGGAAAATTTTGATCTCTCCTTCCATTTTGAATGATAACCTTGCTGGGTAGAGTATTCTTGGCTGTAAGTTTTTTCCTTTTAGCACTTTAAATATATTGTGCCATTCTCTTCTAGCCTGTAAGGTTTCTGCTGAGAAGTCAGCTGATAGCCTTATGGGGTTTCCTTTGTATGTAACTTGACATTCTCCTGCGGCTTTGAGGATTCTCTCTTTATTTTTAATTCTGGACATTTTGATTATGATGTGTTTTGGTGTGGGCCTAAATGGATTAAAGACTTGAATGTAAGACCTGAAACTGTGAAACTTCTATAAGAAAACATAGGCAGTACGCTGTTTGACATCTGTCTTAGCAACATCTTTTCAAACACCATGCCTGACCGGGCAAGAGAAACAATAGAAAAAATAAACAAATGGGACTACATCAAACTAAAAAGCTTCTGCACAGCAAAGGAAACCATCAACAAAATGAAAAGACAACTTAACAATTGGGAGAAGATATTTGCAAACCATACATCTGATAAGGGCTTAATCTCCAAAATATATAAAGAACTCATGCATCTCAACAACAAAAAAACTACCAACCCAATTAAAAAATGGGCAAAAGACCTGAACAGACATTTCTCCAAAGAAGATATACAGATGGCCAACAGACACATGAAAAGATGTTCAAAATCACTAACTATCAGGGAAATGCAAATCAAAACTACAATGAGATATCGCCTCACGCCCGTCAGAATGGCTATAATTAACAAGACAGGAAACAACATGTGTTGGAGAAGATGTGGAGAGAAGGGAACTCTCATACACTGCTGGTGGGAGTGCAAACTGGTGCAGCCACTATGGAAAACAGTATGAAGATTCCTCAAAAAATCAAGGCTAGAACTACCATATGGTCCAGCTATTCCACCGTTGGGTATTTACCCAAAGAACTTGAAAACACCAATTTGTAAAGGTACATGCACCCTTGTGTTCATTGCAGCGTTATTCACAATAGCCAAGACTTGGAAGCAACCTAAGTGCCCATCAAGGGACGAATAGATAAAGAAGTTGTGGTATATATACACAATGGAATACTACTCAGCCATAAGAAACGATGAAATCCAGCAATTTGTGACAACATGGATGGACATTGAGGGTATTATGCAAAGTGAAATAAGTCAGAGGGAGAAGGTCAAATACCGTATGATTTCCTTCTTTAAGTAGTAGATAATAACAACAATAAACAAACACATAGAGACAGAAATTGGATTGGTGGTTACCAGAGGGGAAAGGGGGAGGGTGGAGGGTGAAAGGGATAATTCGGTACATATGTGTGGTGATGGGTTGTAATTAGTATTTTGGTGGTGAACATGATGTAATCTATGCAGAAATAGAAGTATAATGATGTACACCTGAAATTTTTACAATGTTATAAACCAATGTTACTGCAATAAACAAAAAATTAAAAAAAAATCAGAAAAAATAGAACTAACCCAGGGCTTAGTTTAGTATAAAATAGTCATTCCCGAGGATGCTGTACATCCAAAGAGATGGGCTACTAATGTGGCTCTGAGCTTTCTCGTAGCCAATCCAGAGGAAAACAGAAGCAGTTACGTGACTATGTGGTGTCTGTAGCATAAAAACAGTTTGTTCTTTTATCATGTCTGTGTATTCGTTCTATGATAATTTTAAACTATTGAATTTAAAATAAAACATCAACACCAAAAAAAAAAAATAATGATAATGTTAAAAAGTAAATAAAACTGGAGGGGAGAGGCTTAGTGAGTTCCTCTAGGCCATGCTGAAAATGAGTCCAAATTCACATTCAGGTCTGTTTGGCTTGAACACTTGCAGTAGTCTCGTACTGTCTGTGCTGGCCCTGGGCTGTACTGGAGGCTGCAGATTTGTAAGGTGTGGGGCTGGTGGGATCAGATTATCTGGAAGAGCTTGTTTTCTTGTGATGTTTCTTGGTGACATGATTTGGGGCTCTGTAAATGAACCTCCTTCCTATTTCTCCAAAAATTTCCTTTTTACTCCTAATTGTGACCCTTTGGGTCTTTCTTATAAAGCCATTTGCATTTTATTTTGTTAACTATCTCCTCTTCCTGCTTTTCTTTTTATTAATCCAAATCACGTTTCTTCAGAAATCTCTTTCAATCTCATTGTTCTGATTTTGATGATTTCAAAATTTCTGTCCTGTTTTTTTTGCTTTTTTTCAGGCACAATGGATAAATGAATAACTGAATGAAGACTCTTTAATTTTATACTCCAGTTCCCCTCCACCCCAAACCTTAATATAGCACCTCCTAGGTGCATATGTTTACAACTTATACTAGTTAGTTTGTACATAGTAAAGACCAGTGGCGCCTTGAGATTAATATAGTTAATATTTATTTTTATCTGATCTTATTTGGGTTTACTTAGGATCAATCCAGGAAATGCTCTTTGTCACTGGTAGCTGAAGAGAGGGTGAATTCTGGGCTCTCCATTTAACTTGCATAACTCTGAGAATGTATCTTACCTGGGATTAATGTCAGTTCTCTTTCTGTCATCCTTCATTGATTTGTCTATTGGTGAGGCACTCACAAATCCTCCATCCCTTACCTTAGAACTTGCCTTTGTCCCCTGGTTGATATGCAGGTCCTATTAAGTCTTGGTATTTGTCTAATCTATTGCTCTTGGCAGTGGTAGAAGGATCCAAATGCTAAATTAAGCTGAATATTACAAGAAGCTTAGAGCTCAAAAGGGTAAAATTATAGGGTGTCATTTAAGACAGCTTGACAAAAATTAGGAGCAACTCTATACAATGAAGCCAATTTCTCCCCTGTCTCTGGATAATGGTCTTTCTATCCCTTTTCATATTTTATGAATATTACAGTGTTATGAGAGGCTTGACATTGGGATGGGATTCTGTGTGTAAATGACATTTTTTTTTTATTCTGTTCTTTTTAAAATGCCCATTTTAGTAGCCAAGTTGGATTGACAGGTTTTCTGGTTTCCATGATGTCCAAAGGCATTATATTAAATCACTTAAACCTGGAAATCAGACCGGTTTGGTCTTCTATTATTATCTCCAGGACACTTAAAGGGTCAAAGATATTACAAATTATAGCTCTCCCATTAGGAATTAAATCATTTCCATTTTAGCACTCTAGAATTCTGTTAACTTGTGAGTGGGTGTATCTGGGAAAGTCAAGTTGCCTGGAAACAATAGAATGAAACTTCCATGCTTTCTTTACTTTACCCAAAGCCAAATTCTTTTGTTTTTCTTTCCCACAGGAAAGCAGTGGTAGTCATATGACCTGATAGAGGTGTCATCTAACACTACGGTGTAATCATTTTGCAATATATAAACCACGTGCTTTTCTAAAAACTCTTCTCACTTAGAAGAAAGTGAAGGATCATCTCATAGTGAGAGTTGAGACACCAAGCAAACATTCAGATCACTCATGGGATGCTAAGTGGGATGGGGTTTTAAGAAACCCTTTATACTGTTGTCCTACTTAGAGAAACAAAACGGCGCTAATCTGCTTGGAGTCAGAGTCTGGATTTCTGAATAATTATCTGAATTGGGAAATCTCTGGGCTTTAGTAGCCTTTTTTACTTCCTCTCCCTTATCTAAGGGCATAGACCTTCCATCTATGGAAGTCCAGGCCTCCTTGCTTCACTTCCTGTTTCTGACCTCTGCTCAACCCCCATCCCATTGGCTTCTCCACCTGGCAGCATTTGACAGAACGGGGATCTCAGAGTCACTAACCAGGCCCTGATCCTTCTAAATTGTGTGGAAAGGATTCTATCTGGGCCCGAATTTACTCACCCTGCTTGTTGTCACAGCCTTCTCTACCTCTCCACATCCTGAGGGAGCCCAGGAAAACTCTGCAACTAAGATACTACCTTTATACCACTGGCTGGATGCCTTAGTGAATTGCTGCTCCCCAGGGATGTCCAGGCCACAGGCAACAGGCCACAGAGGATATTCTCTGCTTAGTTTTTCCTGGGCAATGAAGAATGCATGGGATATGTGTGTTGGGTTGGAGAGTTATAAGGGAAATGAAATATTTGGGCAACTGAGTTGAGGAGAAGTCTAGAATCATCAAAATCTTTAAGTTCATCCATTCTACCACATCTTCAGGAAATTTTACTTGGCACTTCAATCTTTTCCGTTACTGTGTTTTTCAGTGATATCAGATCTGCCATTTACAGTCACACAGAATACTTTCTGGCCCCTCCAAGTGACAGCCTTTCAGATACTCAGGTTTATTTTGTCTATTCCCTCCACTCTCTCCTTGTTCCCCATGGTTCTCAAACAGGTTAAGCCACCCCACCTCTTGTGTCTGTTCCTCATGTGACATTATGAAAGCCCCATTCTGTTCCACAACCAATATGCATTAAGTAATCAGAGGAGACAGACGAAGATGAAGGGGCCCTAAGAAATGGAGAGATGAACAGGGGCAGGCATGTTACAGGGAGCTCTTCCATATCTCTGTTTTTATGTTGTTAGAAAGGCGGAGTGTTTTCCAATCTAGGAAACTTTTCTTGCTATCTTGTTCTGTCCCCAGGGTCTTCCTTTCTTTCTAAAAGAGTGAAATAATTTGAAAGCATTAAGAGGCCCCAGGCTGAAATGCAGAAGCATCTTTCTGTGTGGGTGTGTGTCTTTTTGTGTGTGTGTGTGTAACAGCTTTATTGATGTATAATTGATACACAAAAATCTGGATTATTTAACTTATACAGTTTGATGAATTTGGACATATGCATATACCCATTAAATCATCATCATAATCAAGGTAATAGATATATTCATCCCCTCCAAAAGCTTCCTTGTTGCCGAAGGCAGGATTTTTTTATTTTTTTAAGTCTGAATAATATTCCACTGTGTGCATATAACACATTTTCTTTATCCATTCATCTATTGATGAATATTTGGGTTGCTGCAATATCTTGACTATTTTGAATGATGCTGCAAAATGAAAATGGGAGTGCTAGATAAGTAAGGAATATCTCTCAACATGAGAAAGGACATATGTGACAAGCCCGCAATGAACATCATACTCAACGATGAAAACTGAAAGCTTTTCCTCTAAGATTAGGAACAAGGCAAGTATGCCCACTCTGTCCACTTCTATTCCACATAGCACTGAAAGTTGTTGCAAGAGCAATTAGACAAGAAAAAGAAATAAAGGTATCTAACTTGGAAATGAAGAAGTAAAATTATCTTTGTTTGCAGATAACATGATCTTATGTGTAGAAAACCCCAAAAACTCCATTAAAAATCTGTTAGAACTAATAAACAAATTTAGTAAAGTTGCATGATAGAAAATCAATATACAAAAATCAGTTGTGTTTCTATACACTAACAATATTCTACCCATAGAGGAAATTAAGATAATAATCCAACTTACAATAGCCTCGAGAAAAATAAAACACTTAGGAATAAACGTAACCAGGGATGTGAAAGACTTATACACTGAAAACTACAAAGTGTTGATGAAAGAAATTAAAGACAACAAGTAAATGGAAAGACGTTGTGTTATCATGGATTAGAAGACTAAATATTGTTATAATGTCCATGTTACCCAAAGTTATCTACAAATTCGATGCAATTCCTATCATAATCTCAAAGATATTTTTTACAGAAATAGAAAAAAACAGTCTTAAAATTCACATGTAACCACAAGAGATCTTAAATTGTCAAAGCTATCTTGAGATTGAAGAACAAAGCTGGAGGCATCACATTTCTTGATTTCAAAATATTTTACAAATTTTTAGTAATTTAAAACAGTATGGAACTGTCCTAAAAACTGACATGTAGAATAGAAAGTCCGGAAATAAACTCACACATACTTAGGCCATTGATTATTGACAGGAGTCCAAAGTACAATAGGAAAAGGGAATTCTTTTTAACTAGTGGTGTTGGGAAAACTGGATAACCTCAGGCAGATGAATGAAATTGGGCCCTTATTTCACACCATATTCAAAAATCAACTAAAAATGGATTAAAGATTTAAACATGAGACCTGAAACTATAAAACTCCTAGAAGAAAACATAAAGGAAATGCTTCATGACATTGGACTTGGCAATGGTTTATTGGACATACCCAAAAACACAAGCAACAAAAGCAAAATTACACAAGTGGGACTACATCAAACTAAAAAAGTATAATCAACAGAGTGAAAAGGGAACCTATGGAATGGGAGAAAATATCTGCAAACCACATACCTGATAAGGGATTAAAAAAAAAGGTAAGGATTCATGAGGATGTGGAGAAATTGGAACCCTTGTATACTGCTGTTGGTAACGTAAACTGGTGCAGTCACTATGGAAAACAGTACGGAGGTCCTCAAAAAATTAAAAATAGAATTACCATATAATCCAGCAATCCCACTTCTGAATATGAACCCCAAAATTGGTATCAGAATCTCAAAGAGATATGTGCAGAAGTATCAGAAAATAACATTCGTTTCCAAACATTGGCCCCCAAATCCTGCTTCAACTTACCACACCCAAGTTTTTGCCAGTGTGCATGCCAGCGAATAAAGTGTCTGTCTGAGTGGTCTCTTTGGGATGACCTTTGAGGTGTCTCTATCCAAGGGACAGTGAATTTTAAGAGGTGAGGCAGAGGAGAGGGATGTGTAACCAAAGTGTAGAGTCTCAAATATTATACACTAAGGCAATAGTGGAAGACCAGAGGAAGGCCATTCTGGAGCAAAGATGTGTCCTTTTGAAGCAAGGGATTCCCATTTGCTCCACAACTGTGAAGATCTGTATCTACAGCTTCCATTGTTTGGAATATGTTGTAAACTTAGCAACCAGTTGTTGAATAAACAAATGATTAAACTTCAGAGTATTTATTCCAGAATTATAATTCATAAATAGGTTTATTACAGTAATGTTCCTGAAGCCACCTCTGGGTCAATCCCTTTTCTGAGTAATGAAGGCATTCAATGTGAATCAGATTTCAGTACTGCCTTGCAGGAGCTAGAATAGATCAGCACAAAGGATGATTTCAGTAGCAAGTGAGAATGGCGCTAAGAGAGATGTATCTAAGCTGCAAAGGGATCAGAAGAGAGAAGATCCAGTAGAAGCACACAGAGAACAGAACATTTTATCTCTTTCTGGAAGGACTAGAGTCTTCCAGTGAAGATGGAGAAAAAAGTAGGGGAGTACTATAGCAGCAAAGAAGCTGGGAGATCTACTCCCAAAGGCTATGCAGTTATGAATTCATCCCTCTGCTGCCTACATTTAGGGGTATACTGGGGGAGGAATGCTAGAACCTGAGCCCAGATATCTTCATTTCTGACAAGACCCACAGGCCCTATGATACATTTTTCCACATCTTCATTCATTCAATAAAACGTTATTTTTTGAGCAGTGAGTTTTTATGTGTCAGGCCTAAGTTAAGCATCAGGGACACAGAGAGAAATAAAATATAGTCCTTGATCCCCAGCCTCAAGGATTTCACAGTCTCATATGCAATTATTTATGATTACAATGTAGTGCGTAAGTACTATAATTGAAGGAAGCACAGCTTGCTGAGAGATCACTGTCAAAACCCTTAACTTGGCTTGGGGTTAGAGTGGGCAAAGTCTGAATTCAAGTCTTAATGGACATCACATTTTAGTCAAGAGGAAATACAATTATTTTGCTTCCTCTGCATTCTACTTCTGCATTCTTAGCACCAATGGATCAGCTTACCCAGGATCAGCCTTCGTTCCTCTCCTAGCATTCAATAATTATCTGAGTGAATGTCCTCTCTCTCTCGATATATGGGACCCTGAGTATGAGGGTCTCCCTCTCCATCTCTCTCCTTCTCTCCTTCTTCCTCTCCACACACACACACACACACACTACACACACACACAGATTTTTCCACAGACACATTTGAAAGTAAATTGTAAACATTACAACCCTACTTAATAAATAGTAAGCATGTACCTCCTAAAAATAGATTTCCCTACATAACCACAAAACCATTTTCAAACCTAAGCAAATTATACTAATCTAATAATATCATCAATATATAATACATATTCAACTTTCACAATTGTCCTAATAATGACTAGTTAATGGTAGTATTTGGTTACTATGCTCCTTTAATCCCTTTTAATTTAGATTAATTCACCTGTCCTAGTTTTTATAACATGGCATTTTTTAAAGATTTCAGGCTAGTGTGTGTGTGTGTGTGTGTGTGTGTGTAATGCTTCCCATATTTGAGATTTCTTTTCTTATAATTTCCTCATGGTTAGACTCATGTTGAATATTTCTGGTAGGAATTTATACATGTAATGTTGTATTCTTATTGTTCTGCCCAGAAGGTACATAAGGTCATATTATCTCATTATTGGGTGAACTAAATTTGATCACTTGTTTAAGGTAGTAATTGCCAATCTTTTTATTGTTAAGTTACATTCATCCTTTTCTACTTAGTTAGTTGGCTGTGCATTTGTACATTGAGACTGTGTGATGTTTCCCAACATCCTCTATGCATTTGTTGGTTTTTTTTTTTTTTTTTTTGGTGAGGAAGATTAGCCCTGAGCTAACATCCAATGCCAATCCTACACTTTTTTGCTGAGGAAGCTTGGCCCTGGGCTAACATCTGTGCCCATCTTCCTCTACTTTATATGGGCCACCACCACAGCATGGCTTGACAAGTGGTGCATCTGCACCTGGGATCCGAACCTGCAAACCCCAGGTCGCCAAAGTGGAATGTGCAAACTTAACTGCTATACCACCGAGCCGGCCCCTTGATTATTTTTAAATTACATTAAAAACTAGAAAAAGGTAATTTTATAAATTTATCAATACTTTAGCATTTATTACATGACATTCTTCTCTAAAGAGGAGTTTTCTTTTTTTTTCCCCCCATCTTCTTTTTTCCTTCTTTGTTTTGAATATCACTACGGACTTACTTTTTTAAAAAACTCAATTCATGATCATTAATTGCTGTCAAAATTATTTTTAGTGGTCCAGTTGACCCACCTTTCACCACTGGTGGCCCCTTCAAATGAGATTCTGTGTATATATATATTTTTTTACAAGTCCCTATTGTCTTTGTATTCTTTATGGCTTCAGGCATGAGCTATTCCCGTATCACCTTATGTTTTCCCACTTTATGCCTGGAATTACCATTGCTCCTTTGATCCCAGGTTATTTGTAGTGGGAAATGGTGTATAGAAAGCAACATGTTCATCCTAGCTCTGCTCACTGCTACTGGTGTCATTGCTTCCAGGCACTTTCAGAAGAAAAAGGAGGGAAATGTAGAGATACAATTTTTAAAAATACATCTACTTTTTCCACTAGTGATGACGCTGACTTTATTTTAGCTTCCATTCCCTTTTTCCTAGTCTATTACAACAACCTCTTAGATGGTTTCCTTGTTTTTTTTTTCTCCTCCACTTTCACCTTTCTAACCCGTAATACACAGTTAAGACTGTGCAACCTTTTACAATGCAATAGCCTTTCCATGGCTGGCTTCTAAACAAAGAATGAAGGTCAAATATTTCAATAGGTCTGAAAGGCCCCAGGAAGTCTCATTTCTGCCTGTCATTTCTAGCTCTTCCCTTGTTGTTCTCCCTCCAACACACACACAGATTCTTCTGAGCTACATATGACTACTCACCTTTCCATTAGAACATCCAGTTATTCCACACCTCAGTTTTTGTTTTTTTTCCATTCTTTTTCCTTTCTTACATATGCCCATCACTTCCATACCTTTTCTGCCTGACAAACACCTACTTACCTTTCAGCCCCCTTCTTATCTACCACTTTTCTCATTTCCTCTTGACAAGGAAGTAAGCCCTCTTCTAGGTTCCTATAGCACTCTGTGTGTACATATCACAGTCCCGTTACACTTTACTATAATTGTTATTTGCAAGCCTCTGTCCTCCAACAGAGGGAGGAGACCATGTACGGTTCATTTTAATATTTCTAGTAACGAGCACAGATTCTTGCACAAGGAAACACTAAATAAAATATCCAAAGTTAATGAGTGCAAGAAAGAATCAAGACTGTTCTTCAGCCATCAGCCTGAGGTTACCCATTTACTTGCCATACTCTTAATAATGTGTCTAGGTCAAGGCTCTGAATAAGGGCAATCTGGACATGCTTTCCCTCAGATTCTTTGCTTGTTTCTTTTTTTTTTTTTTTTAAAGATTTTGTTTATTTATTTATTTTTCCCCCCAAAGCCCCAGCAGATTGTCGTATGTCATAGATGCACATCCTTCTAGTTGCTGTATGTGGGATGCAGCCTCAGCATGGCCAGAGAGGCGGTGCGTCGGTGCGCGCCCAGGATCCGAACCCGGGCCGCAGCAGCGGAGCGTGCGCACTTAACCGCTAAGCCATAGGGCGGGCCCCCTTTGCTTGTTTCTTGATTTCGTCAGCCTTGCCTCATCAGCATCCTGAGCATGGCCTCCCTGATGGGCTTGGATTTCACACTGTAGATGATGGGGTTGAGCACAGGGGGCACTACCAGGTACACATAGGCAACAAGAGTATGAACAATGGCCGGCAGGTGCCTCCCAAAATGGTGGATCATGGACACTCCAATGACTGGGATGTAGAAAATCATAACAGCTAAGGTATGAGAAACACAAGTGTTAAGGGCCCGGATACGCTCCCTGGGAGAGGCCAGATGCATCACTGTACGAAGAATAAGGGTATAAGACAGGCCAATGAGCAAAGAGTCTATACCCACTGTGGACAGAACTACATACAGCCCATAAAGGATATTGACAGTAATGTCAGCACAGGCCCGTTTCATGACATCTGCATGGAAACAGAATGAGTGGGACAGGGAGATCTTGCCAGGGCAAAAGTTCAGTCGCTTCAGTAAGAAGGGCACTGGGAAGAGGGACACAGAGGCTCGAGTCACAATGGCCAGCCCAATCCTGATGATGACATTATTTGTGAGGACAGCTGCATACCGCAGGGGATTGGAGATGGCCACAAAGCGGTCAAATGACATGGCCAGCAGCACTGAGGACTCCACCACAGAGAAAGAGTGGAGGAAGAACATCTGGACCAGGCAGGCATTGAAGCCGATGAGCCGATGGTCAAACCAGAGCAGAGCCAGGGTGGTGGGCAGTGTGGACAAGGTGAGGCCCACATCGGTGAGGGCCAGCATGGACAGGAAGTAGTACATGGGCTGGTGTAGGCTGGGAGTCCTCCTCACAGCCAGGAGGATCAGGCAGTTTCCAGTGAGGGCCGCAGTGTACATGGCGGAGAATGGGATGGAGATCCAGCCATGAATGGCCTCCAGCTCTGGGATGCCAACCATCAGGAAAGCAGGTGGCTGGAAGAGGGAGATGTTGCTATAGGACTGGGAAGGGAGCATCCTTGGAGGACAGATGAGGTCTCCAGAAAGATGTGACCTCTTCAATCTGGGCAGACTGAAAGACTCTGACAGGACACCTGTCATTAGGAAGACATTTATTTATGCTGTATAGGCTTTATCATTAATTATTTCCCATTTTCCCACCTCTTATTTTGTGTTATTAGCTGTTTTATCAATGCATATCAGCTAATATGCCCTCAAGACAAATACAAAATGTTGGGTATGGTTTAACTTTTCCATGATTGCCAGAAAATAAGTGACTAAAGTGGATTTAGAATTTAGTTGTTTCCAAATATAGATTCTGTACTGTTTATTCCCTACCATGCAGTGTCTTCATTAAATGAAGTGATGTTCGTTAATACTCTTCAACATGTAAAGCACCCTCTAAATGCTCATCATGATCATCCTCATCATCCTCATCATCCTCATCATCTTAGTCTTTGTCCTTGTCCTTATTGTTAATCCATGTCACTGCATTTTGCAGTATTCTAAGTGTTTTCACATAACTATGTCAGGTTGTCTCACAATTACCTTGCTGATAGACAGAGAAGGGAGATATCTTGACTAAATTGAAAGGAGAGAAATTCTTAAATCCATCAAAGGAAGAAAACAATGTAGCTTTCCCCTAAACCCGTTATTAGAACTCAAGATCTTTTTGTGTTTGGAGGGTTTGGGTACAAATCCTATGACATTGTCTTTTAATCAGATCCCAGGAATGACAAAGTCCCAGGCTGAAAATGCAAATAAATACTATGAAAGTGTTGGTAAATGAAGAGACATCTAATTCTCACCAGGTCATTGAGAACACTTACATATTTTGGGTCCATCTGTGCCTTGTCCAGAGAACATCAGCCTCACTCATTGGATGCCCTCGTAATCCAGTCTACACATTGCTTTTCAGGAATCATCCCCTCACTCTATTCATTCAACATTCCCCACAACCTTTAGAATATCAGCTCAATATTTTGTTTGGCCCTTTAGCACACCCATCTTGAGGTCTTGATTACTCCTTCATTGTCCCTCCCTTTAAATCGCTCAGTACTGACATCTGTCCTAGCTAGGGGGTTAGAATTTTGAAAGACACCAAGTGAAAACATGAATCAAAGGCATAAATTTAGGTTCCTTTAGCGTTCAGTGGGATCTGTCCCAGTAATGTCATTGATTTTACTATCTGATGATGGGTAAGTGAATTTACTAATTTACCAACTATTGAGTGTCTCTTATGTTTCAGATATTAGACTTCTCACTTTTTTGTTTGTAAATAATATCTCAGTCTCACAAAAATCACATAAAGTAAGCATTATTGTAGCTCTTTATCAAATAATACTAATAACAATAATAAGGATAATGTTAAAAGTGAGTTCCTCTAGGTCATGCTGAAAATGAGTCCAAATTCACATTCAGGTCTGTTTGGCTTGAACGCTTTCAGCAGCCTCACACTGCCTATACTGGCCATGGGCTGTTTTGGAGACTGCAGATTTGTAAACTGTGGGGTTGGTGGGATCAGATCATCTGGAAGAGCTTGTTTTCTTGTGATGTTTCCTGGTGACATGATTTGGGACTTTGTAAATGAAGCCCCTTCCTATTTTTCCAAAAATCTTTTTACTCCTCATTGTGAGCCTTTGGATCTTTCTCATAAAGCCATTTGCTGGAGCCGGCCTGGTGGCATAGTGGCTGAGTTCCCACTTTTAACTTCCATGGGTCGGGGTTTGCCGGTTCAGATTCTGGTCATGGACATATGCACTGCTCATCAAGCCATGCTGAGGTGGCATCCCATATAGAAGAGCTATAACTCTACAACTATGACATACAACTATGGACTGGGGTTTTGGCGAGAAAAAAGAAAAAAAGAAGAGGAACATTGGCAACAGATGTTAGGGCAGGACTAATCTTCGTCAGAAAAAAAAAACAGCCATTTGCCTTTTACTGTGCTGATTATCTCCTCCTTCCTGCTTTTATTTTTACTAATCCAAGTTGTGTTTCTTCAGAAACCTCACTTAATATCTGTTCTGATTTTGATGATTTCAAAATTTCTGTCCTCTGTTTTTTGTTTTTGTTTTTCAGGCACAATGAAAAAACGAATAACTGAAGACTCTATAATTTTATAATCCAGTTCCCCTCCACCCCCACCCTTAATACACCACCTCATAGGTGTGTATGTTCACAATTTATACTAGATAGTTTGTATATAGTAAAGACCAGTGGTGCCTTCAGTTAATATTTATTTTCATTCAATCTTATTTGGGTTTACTTAGGATAAATCCAGAAAATGCTCTTCGTCATTGGTATCTTAAATCAGAATAGAGGGTGAATTCTGGGCTCTCCTTTTAACTTGCTGGATTAATTTTACCAGGGATTAATGTCACAGTTCTCTTTCTTTCATCCTGCATTGATTAATCTATTATTGAGTAATTCATGAATCCTCCATCCCTTATCTTAGAACTTGCCTGTGTTCCTTGGTTTATATGTAGGTCCTTTGAATTCTGGGTATTTGTGTGATCTGTTGCTGTGGATCACGGTAAAAGGATTCAAATGCTAAATTAAGCTGAATATAATAAGGAGCTTAGAGCTCAAAAGGGTAAAATTATAGGATACCATTTAAGACAGGTTGACAAAAATTAGGGGCAACTCTTACACAGTCAAGCCAGTTTCTCCCTTGTCTCTTGATCATGGCCTTTCTATCCCTTTTCATGTTTTGTGAATATTACAGTGTTAGGAGGGGCTTATCATTGGGAAAGGATTCTGTGTGGGGTAAGGACAGGTTTTTTTTTATTGCTTTACTAAAATGCCCAATTTATTAGTCAAGTTGGATTGTCATGTTTTCTGCTTTCCATGAAGTCAAAAAGCATTATATTAAATCATTTGAACCCGGGAATCAGACCAGGTTTGGTCTTTTATTATTATCTCCAGGACACTAAAGGGTCAAAGATATTACAAATCATAGTTCTCCCACGTGGAGTTAAATCATTTCCATTTTAGCACTCTGGAATTCTGTTAACTTGTGTGTGGGTGTATCTGGGAAAGTCAAGTTGCCTGGAAACAATAGGATGAAACTTCCCTGGTTTCTTTACTTTACCAAAATCCAAGTATTTTTATTTTTCTTTCCCACAAGGAAGAAATGGTAATCATATGACCTGATAGAGGTGTTATCCATCACTATAGTGTAATCATTTTGCAATATATAAGCCACGTGCTTTTCTAAAAACTCTTCTCACTCAGAAGAAAGTGCAGGACCATCTCATAGTGAGAGTTGAGACACCAAGCAAACATTCAGATCACTCATGGGATGCTAAGTGGGATGGGGTTTTAAGAAACCCTTTATACTGTTGTCCTACTTAGAGAAACAAAACGGTGCTAATCTGCTTGGAGTCAGAGTCTGGGTTTCTGAATAATTATCTGAATTGAGAAATCTCTGGGCTTTAGTAAAGTAGCTTTCTTTACTTCCTCTCCCTTATCTAAGGGCATAGACCTTCCATCTATGGAAGTTCAGGCCTCCTTACTTCTCTTCCTCTTCTTCTCCTTC
The DNA here is from genome assembly GCF_057802395.1 of Ceratotherium simum simum. NCBI lineage: Eukaryota > Metazoa > Chordata > Mammalia > Perissodactyla > Rhinocerotidae > Ceratotherium > Ceratotherium simum. The sequence continues at coordinate 27,577,283 of NC_141906.1, read as the reverse complement.
TGACACCTGCTCATCCCCCAGCAAATTGGCTCCTCCACCTGACAGTAGCTGACAGAAGAGGGATCTCGGACTCAGTAACCAGGCCCTGATATTTCCAATTAGTGTAGAAGAATATGCATCTGGGTCCCAAATTACTCACCCTACTTGTTGTCACAGCCTTCTTTCTCTACTTCTCCACATCCTGAAGGAGCCCAGGAAAACTCTGAAGCTAAGATACTACCTTTATACCACTGGCTGGATGCCTTAGTGAATTTCTGCTCCCCAGGGATGTCCAGACCACAGGCAACAGGCCACAGAGGATATTCTTTGCTTAATTTTTCCTGGGCAATGGAGAATGTGTGGGATATGACCGTTGAGTTGGAGAGTTATAAGGGAAATGAGATGTTTGAGCAACTGCGTTGAGGAGGAGAAAGCTAGAATCATCATCCTCTTTAGGTTCATCCATTCTACCACATCTGCAGGAAATTTTATTGGGCACGTCAATCTTTTCTTTTACTGTGTTCTTCAGTGATATCCGATTTGCCATTTGCAGTCACACAGAATACTTTCTGGTCCCTCCAAGTGACAACCTTTCAGATATTCAGGTTTATGTGTGACTTTTCCCTCCATTCTCTCCTTGTTCCCCATGGTTTTCAAACAGGTTAAGCCACCCCACCTCTTGTGTCTGTTCCTCATGTGACATTATGAAAGCCCCATTCTGTTCCACAGCAAATATGTATTGGGTAATCAGAGGAGGTAGATGAGGAAGAAAGGGCCTTAAGACATGGAGAGATGAACAGTGGCAGGCATGTTACAGGGAGCTCTTCCATATCTCTGTTTTTATGTTCTTAGAAAGGCAGAGTGTCTTCCAAAGTAGGAAACTTTTCTTGCTATCTTGTTCTGTCCCCAGGGCCTTCCTTTCTTTCTAAAAGAGTGAAATGAATTTAAAACATGAAGAAGCCCCAGGGCTGTAATGCAGAAGCATCTTTGTGTGTGTGTGTGTCTTTGTGTGTGTGTGTGAATACCTTTATTGAGGCATAATTGATATACAAAAAACTGCATTTAATGTATACAGTTTTATGAATTTGGATATATGCATACACCCATGATATCATCATCACAATCAAGATAATAGACATATTCATCTCCTCCAAAAACTTCCTTGTGGCAAATGGCAGGATCTTTTTTAAGTCTGAATGATATTCCACTGTGTGTGTATACCACATTTTCTTTATACGTTCATCTGTTGATGAATTTTTGGGTTATTGCAATATCTTGGCTATTGTGAAGAATGCTGCAATTAACACGGGAGTGCTAGATAAGTAAGGAATGTCTCTCAACATAAGAAAGGACATATGTGACAAGCCCACAATGAACATCATCCTCAACAGTGAAGATCTGAAAGCTTTCCCTCTAATATCAGGAAGAAGGCAAGTATGCCCATTCTGTCCACTTCTGTTAAACATAGTGCTGAGAGTTCTAGCCAGAGCAATTAGACAAGAAAAAGAAATAAAGGTATCTAACTTGGAAATGAAGAAGTAAAACTATCTCTGTTTGCAGATAACATGATCTTATGTGTAGAAAACCCCCCAAAATCCATTAAAAAACTGTTAGAACTAATAAACAAATTCAGTAAAGTTGCAGGATAAAAATCAATATACAAAAACCACTTGTGTTTATAAACACTAACAATGTACTACACATAAATGAAATTAAGAAAATAATCCAACTTACAATAGCCTCAAAAAGATTTAAAAAGAATAAAACACTTAGGAATAAACTTAAACAAGGAGGTGAAAGACTTGTACACTGAAAACTACAAGTCATTGATGAAAGAAATTAAAGAAGACACAAGTAAATGGAAAGACATTGCATTATCATGGATGGAATAGTTAATGTGGTCAAAATGTCCACGTTACCCAAAGTTATCTGCGAATTCGGTTCAATTCCTATCATAATCTCAATGTCATATTTTCTAGAAATGGAAAAAAACAATCCTAAAATTCATATGTAACCACAAGAGACCTTAAATAGCCAAGGCAATCTTGAGATAGAAGAACAAAGTTGGAGGCATCACACTTCCTTATTTCAAAATATTTTACAAATCTTTAGTAGTTTAAAACAGCGTGGAACTAGCATAAAAACTGACATGTAGAATAGAGATCCCAGAAATAAACTCACACATACACAGTCAACTTATTTTTGAAGTGGGTCCCAAGAACATACAATGGACAAAGGACAATCTCTGTAACTAATGGTGTTGGGGAAACTGGATATCCCCATGCGAATAAATGAAATTGGACACTTATCTCACACTATATACAAAAATCAACTAAAATTGGATTAAAGAATTAACCATAAGACCTGAAACTATAAAACTCTTAGAAGAAAACATAGAGGAAAACCTCCATGACATTGGACTTGACAATGCTTTATTGGACATAGCACCAAAAGCACAAGGAGCAAAAGCAAAATTAGACAAATGGACCTACATTGACCTGAAAAGTTAATGCACAGCAAGGGAAATAAGCAACAGAGTAAAAAGACAACTTACAAAATTGGAGAAAATATTTGCACACCATATACCTGATGAGGGATTGATATTGAAAATACATAAGGAACATCTACAACTCAATAGCAAAAAAACAAATGACCTCATTAAAAAATGGGCAAAGGAACTGAATAGACATTGTTCCAAATAAGACAAAAAAGGCCAATAGGTATATTAAAAGGTACTCAATATTGCTAATTATTTTTGAAAAGCAAATTAAATCCACAATGAGATATTACCTAACAACCATTAGGGTGGCTATCATTAAAAAAATAATAATAAGTGTTGATGAGGATGTGGAGAAATTAGAACCCTTGTACACTGTTGTTGGTAATGTAAACTGGCGCAGCTACTATGGAAAACAGTATGGAGGTCCCCCAAAAATTAAAAATAGAACTACTACATCATCCAGCAATCTCACTTCTAAATATATACCCAAAAGAATGGATATCAGAATCTCAAAGGTATATGTGCAGAAGCATCATAAGAGAACATTTGTTTCCAAACATTGGCCTTCAAATTATCACTCCCCAAGTTTTTGCCAGTGTGTGTCAGTGAATAAAGTGCCTGCCTGAGTGGTCTCTTTGGAATGACCTTGGAAGTGTCTCTATGCAAGGGACACTGAATTTTAAGAGGTGAGGCAGAAGAGAGTGATGTGTACTAAAGTGTAGAGTCTCAAATATTATACACTCAGGCAGTAGTGGAAGACCAGAGGAAGGCCATTCTGGAACAAAGACATGTCCTTTTGGAGCAAGGGATTCCCATTTGATCCACAGCTGTGAAGAGCTGTATCTACCACTTCCATTGCTTGGAATATGGTATAACTTAGTAACTAGTTGCTGAATAAACAAATGAATAAACTTCAGAGTATATTATGATTCATAAATAGGTTTATTACAGTAATGTTCCTGAAGCCACCTCTGGGTCAATCCCTTTTCTGAGTAATGAAGGCATTCAATGTGAATCAGATTTCAGTGCTGCCTTCAAGGAGCTAGAATAGATCAGTACAAAGGATGATTTTAGTAGCAAGTGATATGTGCCCTAAGAGGGATGTATCCAAGCTGCAAAGGGAGTAGAAGAGAGAAAGATCCAGGAACAGGACACAGAAGACAGAACATTTCATCTGTTCCTGGAAGGACTAGAGTCTTCCAGTGAAGACGGAGAAAGCAGTAGGGGAATACTATAGCAGTAAAGAAAGCTGGGAGATCCATTCCCCAGGGCTGTGCAATTATGGGTTCATCCCTCTGCTGCCTACATTTGGAGGTAAAGGGCAGGAGGAATGCTAGACCCTGAGCCCAGAGATTTTTCATTTCTGACAAGACCCACAGACCCTATGATACATTCTTCCGCGTCTTAATTCATTCATTAAAACGTTATTTACTGAGCAGTGAGTTTTTATGTGCCAGGCCCAAGTTAAGCATTGAGAACACAGAGAGAACTAAAACATAGTCCCTGATCTCCAGCCTCAAGGATTTCACGGTCTCATATGCAATCATTTATAATTACAATATAGCGTGTAAGTCCTACAATTGAAGGAAGCAAGGGTGCTGAGGGATCACTGTTGAAACCCCTGACTTGGCTTGGGGTTGGAGTGGTCAAAGTCTCAATTCAAGTCTTAATGGAAATCACATTCTAATCAAGAGGAAATACAATTATTTTGCTTCCTCCATGTTCTACTTCTGCACTCAACACCCATGGATCAGCTTATCCAGGGTCAGTCTTAGGTCCTCTCCTAGCATTCAATAATCATCCGAGAGAGTGTCCTATCTCTCTTAATATATAGGATCCTGAGCGTGAAGGTTTCCCTCTCTATCTTTCTCTCTTTCTCTCCCTCTTCCTCTCTCCACACACACACACAGACACACACACGCACACACACACAGAGACTTTTCTGCAGACTCATGTGGAAGTAAACTGTAAACGTTATAGCCCTTCTTAATAGATAGTAGGTATACACCTCCTAAAGATGGATTCTCTTACATAACCATAAAACCATTTTCAAACCTAAGCAAATTATACTAACCTAATAATATCGTCAATGTACTATAGATATTCAAATTTCACAGTAGTCCTAATAATTACTAGTTAATTCTAGTATTCAGTCATTATGTCTGATTAATCTCTTTTAATTTAGATTAATTTCTCTGACATAGTTTTTATAACTTTGCATTTTTTAAAGATTTCAGGCTAGTTTGTGTGTGTGTGTGATGCTTCCCATATTTAAGATTTTTCTGGTAGTTTCCTCTTAATGAGATTCACATTGAACATTTTTGGTAGGAATTTATACATGTGATGTTGTGTTCTTATTGTTCATCTCAGAAGGTACATAAGGTCATATTATCCCATTATTGGTTAAGCTAAATTCGACCACATGTTTAAGGTAGTAACTGCCAGTCTTTTTATTGTTAAGGTACATTCATCTTTTTCTATTTAGTAAGTAAATTTTGCAGTGATACCTTGAGACTGCATGAATATTTTTTTCCCTTCTTTTATGAATTTTTTGATTATTTTTTAAATTACATTAAAAACTGCAAAAAGGTAATTTTCTGAATCTATTATAATACCTTAGCATTTATTACATGACATTCTTCTATTAAGAAGAGTTTTCTTTTTTTTTTTCCTTCTTCTATTCTCCCTCTTTGTTTTAAATATCACCATGGACTCACATTTTCAAAAAACTCAATTCATGATCATCAGTTGCTGTCAAAATTATTTTTAATGTTCCAGTTGACCCACCTTTGGCCAATGGTAGACCCTTCAAATGAGTTTCTGTGTATTCTTTTTACACAGCCCTATTGTCTTTGTATTATTTATTGCTTCAGGCATAAGCTATTCCAGTATCAGCTTATGTTTTCTCTGAGTCATACCTGGAATTACTATTGTTCCAAGAATCCCGGGTTATTTGTAGTGGGGAATGGTATTTAGAAAGCAGGAGGTGGGTGCTAGCTCTGCTCACTGCTGCTGGTGTCATTGCTCCTGGGCACTTTCAGAAGACAAAGAAGGGAAATGGAGAGATAATTTTTTTTTTATAATACATCTACTTTGTTCCACCAGTGATGACGCTGACTTTATTTTAGCTTCCATTCTCTTTTTCCTAGTCTGTTACAGCAACCACTTAGATGGTTTCCTTGGTTCTTTTTCTCCTCCACTTTCACCTTTCTAATCTGCAATGCACAGTTAAGACTGTTCAACCTTTAACAATGCAATAGACTTTCCATGGCTGGCTTTTAAACAAAAAAAATGAAGATCAAATGTTTCGATAGTTCTGAGCAGCCCCAAGAAACCTCGCCACTGCCCATCATTTCTATCTCATCTCCTATCGTTCTCCCTCCAGCACACACAAAGATTCTTCTGAGCCACATATGACTACTAACCTTTCCAGGAGCATAGCAAATTATTCCACAGCTCAGTTTTTAGTTTTTGTGTTTTTTACATTCTTTTCCCTTTTTCAAGGGGTTTTTTACATCCCCTTGCCTATCTTTTCTACCTGACATACTCCTACTCACATTTCAGCCTCCTTCTTACCTGCTACCTTTCTCATTTCCTCTTGTCAAGGCAGTAAACCCTCTTCCAGGTTCCTATAGTACTTTGTGTGTACCTATTGCAGCCCCATTAAACTTTATTATAATTGTGTATTTACAGACCTCGGTCCTCCAACAGAGGGAAGACATCATGTATGGTTCATTATAATATTTCTAAATTTTAATATTAAAGTTTAATATCATTTTAATAAGCTCTAATACACAGATTCTTGCACAAGTAAACACTAAAAAAAATCTGATGTTAATGAATGAAGAATCAAGACCGTTCTTCACCCATCAGTCTGAGATTATCCATTTACTTGTCATACTCTTGATAATGCATCTAGGTCAAGGCTCTGAATAAGGGCTATCTGGACATAAAATTTGACCTACCATGTTTTCTCTCAGATTCTGTCAGCCTTACATCATCAGCACCCTGAGCATGGCCTCCCTGATGGGCTTGGATTTCACACTGTAGATGACGGGGTTGAGAACAGGGGGCACCACTAGGTACACATAGGCAACAAGAACATGAACAATGAGGGGTAGGTGCTTCCCAAAACAGTGGGTCAAGGATACTCCAATGACTGGGGCGTAGAAAACCAGAACAGCTAAGATATGAGAAACACAAGTGTCGAGGGCCCAGACACGCTCCCTGGGAGAGGCTAAACCCATCACCGTGCGAAGAATAAGGGCATAAAACAGGACAACAAGCAAGGAGTCTATACCTCCTGTGGACATAACTATGTACAGCCCATAGAAGGATATTGACAGTAATGTCAGCACAGGCCCATTTCATGACATCTGCATGGAAACAGAATGAGTGGGACAGGGGGATCTTGCCAGGGCAAAGGTTCAGTCGCTTCAGCAGGAATGGCAGTGGGAAGAGAGACACAGTGGCTCGAACTACAATGGCCAGCCCAATCCTGATAATGACATTATTTGTGAGGACAGCTGCATAGCGTAGGGGATTTGAGATGGCCACAAAGCCATCAAATGACATGGCCAGGAGCACTGAGGACTCCATCACAGAGAAAGAGTGGAGGAAGAACATCTGGACCAGGCAGGCATTGAAGCCGATGAGCCGATGGTCAAACCAAAGCAGATCCAGGGTGGTGGGCAGTATGGACAAGGTGAGGCCCACATCAGCGACGGCCAGCATGGACAGGAAGTAGTACATGGGCTGGTGCAGGCTGGGAGTCCTCCTCACAGCCAGGAGGATCAGGCAGTTTCCAGTGAGGGCTGCAGTATACATGGCAGAGAAGGGGATGGAGATCCAGCAGTGAATGGCCTCCAGCCCTGGGATGCCATTCATCAGGAAGGCAGGTGGCTGGAAGAAAGAGATGTTGACATAGGACTGGGAAGGGAGCATCCTTGGAGGACAGATGAGTTCTCTAGAAAGATGTCACCTCTTTAAACTGAGCAGAAAACTAAGAAGACAAGACAAAATTATTGGAAAAACACCAACTCTGATATTAGGTGACTTGAGTTCACATGCGATAGCAAATATGAAATGTGAAGGAGATTTAAAAACGTACTCTATCTAAAAGCAAATTGGAGAATAACTATTATTTAAGCTGATTGACTATGAAATATCATTTGGTAGGGTGGAACACTGATTTCTTTGCATATTGATGAAAGTAATGTTTTCTTTAAAAATATGTGAGATAATTCTATAGAGTCTAATCAAAAATCTCTATTTTAAGCCAGCAACAGTGGTCCTATGGAAATAAATTCCAAACATACTGTAGATGCCTGACGTGTTGACAGCATGGACTTATTATTTTTCTTTTCTTGGTTTCACCTTTAAATACCCCCCAAAACAAACAAACAAGTAAATAAGCAAACAAAAAACACTCAAAAGGTAGTTCAATAAAAGAACATAAGGGAAACAGCCACCGGAATATCTTTTAGCAGAGATTTTAAAACCCATCAAAAATAGGTCTGTGAGACAAAAGGAATTTTAGTATGAATGCTGGGGTCTACAGTTATGCCGTATTTAGCCAATGGAATCATCTCACTCTGAACGTAAGGCTGACCTTTTTTTTTTGTTTTCTTTTGGAACAGGAGTGACATACATTGTGCCTCTAGAGCAGAGGATTGTGCATCTTTTGATAGAAGATTTTGAAAGAAAGCATAGTCAAGTAAAGCTGCTGACAGTGTCAGTTTTGTCACCCTCCACGCCTTCTCTTTCAGACACTATTTCTGAGCAAATATCAAGACCTAATGGAAGTCACCTCATTCAAAGATGAGGAATAGAGAAGTTCCAACATAGAATTTGTGAAGACATAGTTCATAAAAATTAAAAGGCATAAAACAAGATAAAGATATGTGAAAATACTCTTTGAGATAAGGAATTATTTAGGAAAGAGAAGAAAATTCTTTATAAAAATTTTCTAAATAAAGAAATCATGAACCAAATTAAAATTTTTGATATTAGAGTATAATAATGAGTTGATAATAAAAAAGAAAATGAAAATCAAAATGTAAACCAAAGAAAATAACATGAGGAAAATTATAAAAGCTATCATGAAATAGAAAATATTTTCATTACAAAAAGGTGTACTGCTTAAAACACTCAGAGATATAGAATAGAATTATGAATAATAAAACAAAATTAAATTAAAACAATGATAAAAGTAATTAAAGGTAACAAAATACAAATGCCAAATAAACAGTGGAATTGGAAACATAGGAATTCTTGAATAGGAGTAAAATAAAAATGAAAAACAGAAAAATATTCAAATGTATCAAAAAATATTTTTCTGAAAGATGAAAGAAAAAAACCTAAACCTTTATATCAAATTGCTTATAATGTACCAGAAAATAAATACTGACAAATAAGCAAATCTAGATGTATCTAGCTACAGTTATTATATTGTAAGGAGAAATGAAAATTATATAAGCACTCTGATAGAAGCCACAAATCTCAAAATGGAAAAATGTCAGATAGCCCAGAAATCTCTTAAGACCACTAGACCACAAAAAAAGGATCAATGTATAGAGAGACTTGTGGAAAAATTGATGTAATCTAGTATTCCTAATACATTTAGAATGTTGTTCAGGTGGAAAAGGAAAAAATACATCAAAGTCAATATTTTAATTATTATTTCAAATATGGACCATTATTATAGGATAAATCATTTGAGTAATTATTTTAATGCCCTTGGAACTAGAATTTTCAGATTAAGAATAAAGGATACATATCTAAAATCAAACAAGTTAGTTAAAATGCTGTAATCATAAAGTTGAGATGGAAATATAAGAATATGCTCAAGAAATATTTCTCTTTTAACTAATATGTATTTCTCAGCTTTATTCACAGAAAGTGACAAACAAGAACAACTCAGTAGCAAGGAACACACCTAATGCTTAGACGTGGTCTCTAAACACCCTACTCCCCCAAAAGGAGTCAGATAGCCTTTGATAAATGGCTGATTTCAAGCCTTGGGCTGGAAATATACCAGATGAGCTTGGATATCTTTTAATACTAGAAAACAAGGAACCAATCAAAGAAAATTAGGATCATTTAAAAAAGACAAAGAAGTCAACTTAAGAGGCTCCCACTTGCCGACTATGGGTCAATTGATCATCAAAGAGAAAATTACTGCAATAGACTGAAATACATTAAGTGTGTGTGTGTGTGTGTGTGTGTGTGTGTGTGTGTGTGAGGATGAGGTCACCAAGGCTAGGTAGTCAGTATTCTGAAAACTGCAAATAACCTGCCTTTTTTCTACAAATTGTTGTCTGGTGTAAAGAAAAAAAATTGATGAAAGAAAGTTTCTCTCTACAGAAGTGTTCCAGCTACTAAGAAATAATAGAACTAAAGTATTTCTTTTTTACAAATCCAATGAAATAATGGCAAAAAAATCTTCAAGTGCTGATAGCATCAGAAAAATGAGAGAAAATTAGATATTTTACCAAAATAACAAGCCTGACTCATATCTGACTACCAATTTATAGAGAATATAGGAGACAGCAGCCAAGCAGACACGTTACAAGACACCAAGTGGTGCAGTGAGAAAGATCCAAATTCAAAAAACCCCAAAACCTTGACAGAACAAAATTCTAGCTTCGTCCACAAATAAATTACAAGAAAATAAAAAAGGAAGAGGGAAAACCTGTAGATTAAGAGAGACTTATATCAACCAAATGCAACATATGAACCTCATTAGGATATTGTTTTGAGCAAATCAAATATAAAAAGTGAGCAAACTAAGAACCAAAAATACTTTTCTGGAATAATTGGGGAAACATGAATACTGGTTGAATTCTTGATAATGATGTTTTATTTTGGTGTGATTATAGCATTATGGCTATGTTTTAATATCTGAAAATATTTTCAAAATAGGAATGACATAGTGACTTAGATTGACTTCTAAATAACTGGGGGAGTGGGGGACACCTGAGGGAATTGTGTGGAGCTAAGCTGCAAGAGTGGCTGCGAGCAGATGATTATGGTAGCTGGATATGGTCATATAGAGATTGATTTTATCCTCTTTCTAATTTTGAGTATTTTTGAATTTTTTCATAAGAAAATATTAGCAAATAAATAGTTTTCTCTATAACAAGTAGCAACATTTAATGGGAAGAGTTTTCTAGTTAAACATGGTGAATTGCACACAAACATTTATCTCCACTCTCTCCAAAACCCCACTTAAATGATAGTAAAAATAAAAAAATATTTTCTCATAGTAACAGAAGAACAGAATGTGATATAAGGCATATCAACAATACTATGGTTGATCGATAAAAATAGGAAGAGTTGTAAGAAACCTGTAGAAATAGAAGATTGAGTTCCTATGGAGAGGAAGTTATGCTACAGATCCACTTGAAAAAGCCTGAGGAGTTAGAGTAGATAAATGCAAGAGTGAGGAGTGGGATTGAAAACAGGATGATTTTGTAAAGAGCAGCTGTAAGATTCCCTTCTTGTACCGTACACTCTTGCAGAAGACAGATTACTTTCTGGAAAATTCTACTAGCAAGGTTCTGGACTCAGAGATGCCAGACAGAAGTGAAAGAAGAACAATATTGAAAACAAGGCAATTGAGGAAAGGTGAGGCTGCCCAGCCCTCTTTTCCCCACTTGGTTCACAGAGTCCTGGCAATCAGGTTTATTCTGCCTCATGAGGTGGCCACCCCGGGGCCCTCTCAGCAGATGAGTGTGACAAGGCATGCCTGCAGAGAAATGCCAGTCCAGACAAGGACAAGCTTGGCTGAGATACTGAACCAGTGCTCAGATGACCTCAGAATGCCAGATGGACATTGACACATCCTCTATCTACTCCCTCTCAAGACGGTGAGGGACATACCTCCTTGGAGGTGTGGTCTAGAATTCCAGTTCATCTCTGAGCTGTAAACTCCCCAAACCTCAGGAAGGCAGTGTTCTTCAGGCCGTCTTCTTCAAGCAGGGCATGGGACTACTGTCTCTCATTGTCTAAGACTGATTATTTCTCCTCCTTCTGCATTATTTCCAGACCCTTCCCACTGATATCTCCATCTGAGGCTGAGGTGCTGGCAGTCATCCATCTGGGAAGTGAAGAAGGGGGTGTGTAGGGGCTCCAGGTTACTCACCTTGGCCATTGTCCCAGGCTGCTCTGCCACTCCACATCCTGCAGGATGTCTTTGTGGAAGAGGGATTTGGTTTTATCCCACTGCACGGGGATAGCTTGGCAGCAGTGCCTATCTCCAGAGAAGGCCAAGCCTGGGGCAGAGAAGAATCACTCCACTCAGGTCCCTGGGGAATGGAAAAGGTGGGTTTACTTTGGAATCAGAGGAAGTGTTTGGAGTGACTAAATAATAAGGGGCAAAGGGAGACAGGATCATAGATTCTACAAAATCCCACCATGTTTAATTATCTTCAAAGACTGTCAACATCTCATCTGCATTTGAAATCCTTCCAGGACGACATTCCCAGTGAGGCCCCAGGAGGAGTCCTGCAGGAGTTCCCAGTCCTTGCAGAGGGTAGGGATATGCATCAATATGTTGGGAGCCTAGAAGTGTTGGCCTAACTTGGCCTAAAGTAGTCAGGGAAGGCTTCCTAGAGGAAGTGGAGACGGAGCAGACTTCTAAAAGGCTTACAGACCCTATTCTAAACAATCATCTCTCATTCTGGGACAGACCCCAGGACTTGCAGGTCCAGACTGGGGCTGGCACAGATTCTGCCCACACTCTTAGCCTGGGACTGAGCTGCTGAATCAGACAGGTTCAAAAAGGAGGGAACTTGGACAGTGGAAAGAACATAAACTACAGAGCCAGTCAGACCTGGGTTCAAATTCCTGATCTATTTCTCACTGCATACAAGCTCTTTTTCCATTCTTTCTCACATTCTGGAGAGTTCCACCCCAAAATAGCTGTGTCCTCAGCTCTTTCCTAAACCAATTTGGACTACAGTCATTCACCTGGAGCTGCTTTCAGTGGGCACTTTTGACTTTTCTTCTCTTTGATTTTGGCTGCACTCTCCCTCACTCTGAACTGGGTCTAGCTTGTCTGTCTACCTTTCTCCTCCGGAGGTGATAAGTAAACTTATGGAAAAACCATAAAACTTTGAAATCTTATATCAAAACAAATGTGTGGTCATTAACCTGAGCTGAGACTCTAGCATCACTCTTCAATTCTTTCCTTTCAGTTTTTAAACTGTCACCATTCTTTTCAAGCACTTTATCCAACCTGCCATCTCTGCTCTCAGTAGCTCCTAACTTCACACAGGAAATGGAGGCCATCAAGTATGTCTTCTCTAAGATTCTTGTCCAACCCACCTTCTCTCTTACCCACTTCCACTCCTACATCCACACTCTGTCAGAGAGACCATTCTAAGGCACATGGGGCATCATGTCAATCTCCTCTCCTCTCTTTTAATCACTTCTTTGTTGGCTGCCCATCCCTTAACAGGAAAAAATAATCTAAATGCCATAGCATGGAACTTAAGACCCTTTAAGATGTTGTTTTAGAAAAAAGTTTTTGTTTTGAGATGGTTGTAGATTTACATGTAGTTGTAAGACTTAATACAGAGATCCCTTGTACCATTTACCCAGTTTTACCAATGGTAACATCTTGGGAAATAATAGTACAGTATCAAAATAAGGATATTAACATTGCTACAGTCGAGATACAGAACATTTCCTTCACCACAAGGATCCCTCATGTTGTGCTTTTATAGACACTCCCACTTCTCTCCCTCCTCATCCCCCTTTTTTTCTTTTTTGTGAGGAAGATCAGCTCTGAGCTAACATCCAATGCCAATCCTCCTCTTTTTTGCTGAGGAAGATTGGCTCTGGGCTAACATCTATGCCCATCTTCCTCTACTTTTTTGTATGGGACGCTGCAACAGCATGGCTTGACAAGCGGTGCGTTAGTGCACGCCTGGGATCCGAACATGCAAACCCTGGGCCGCCAAAACGGAGCACGCGTACTTAGCCTCTGCGCCGCTGGGCTGGCCCCTCCCCATTCCCTTTTTTAATTATGGCAATCCATAATGTGTTCTATCTCTCTATAATGTCATCCATTCAAAAATGTTATATAAATTGTTAAATATATAAATTTATTTAATATATATAAATATTTATATATAAATTTATATATAAAATGTTAAATTTATATAACAAAAATGTTATACAAATGAAATTACATAGTATGGTATCTTTTGGGATTGTGGGTTTTGTTTGTTTTTTCCCACTCAGCATAATCCTCTGGAGATTTACCCAGCTTGTTCTGTGTATCAACAGTTCATTCCTTTTAAATGCTGAGCAATATTACAGAGCATGGCTGTACTGCCACTCACCTGATGAAGACCATCTGTGCTGTTTCCAGTTTTTGGCTATTAAGAATAAAGCTACTATAAACACTTGTGTACAACTTTTTGGTGAACATTTCTCTTCTTTTCTCTGGGATAAATGCCCAGGAGTGCAAATGCTCAGCCATATGTTAGTTTCATGTTTAGTATTTTTAGAAACTGTCTAAATGTTTTTCAGAGTAGCTGGCTATTCTATTTTGTATTTCAACCAGGAATGTATGAGTGATCCAGTTTCCCCACATCCTTGCCAACATTTGATGTTTTCACCTTAAAAAAAAAATTAACCATTCTGCTAGATGTGTAGTGATATCTCACTGTTTCTTTCTTTTTTCTTTTTTCTTTTTTTTTTTTTTTTTGCTGAGGAAGATTCACCCTGAGCTAACATCTGCTGCAAATCTTCCTCTGTTTTGTATGTGGGCTACTGCCACAGCATGGCCACCAACCAGTGGTGTAGGTCCATGCCCGGGAACCAAACTTGGGCTGCTGAAATGGAGCACACAAAACCCAACCACTAGGTCACTGGGGCTGGCCTCTTGCTGTGGTTTTAATTTTCATTCCCTACTGGCTAACAATTTTGAACATCTTTTCATGTGTTTATTTACCATCTGTGTATCTTTTTCCATGAAATGTCCTTCATGTCTTTTGGTTAATTCTAATTAGATTGTTTTTTTCCAGTTGAATTTTCAGAGTTCTTTATATATCCTTTGCTGGATAAATAATTCGAAAATATATTCTCCCAGTTTGTAAGTTTTCTTTTCATCCTCTTAACTGAGTCTTTGACGCAGCAGCAGTTTTTAATTTTAAAAAGTCTAATTTACTATTTTTTTCTTGAATGAATCATGCTTTTGGTGTCAAGACTAAGAACACTGCCTTAGATCCTGAGGATTTTCTCCTATGTTTTTCTAAAAATTTTATAGATTTATGCTTACACTAAATTGTTTTTTTACATCTAGGTCAGTGATAAATTTTGAGTTAATTTTTGTATGTATTGAGGTATAATTAACAAATAAAATGTGAACTGGTATAGTCACTATGGAAAACAGTATGGAGATTTCTCAAAAAATTAAAAATAGAAATACCATATGATCCAGCTATCCCACTGTTAGGTATTTATCAAAAGGACATGAAATCAACAATTCAAAAAGATTTATGCATCCCTATGTTCATTATAGCATTTTTCACAGTAGCCAAGACATGGAAGAAAACCAGGTGCCCATCAATGGCTGAATGGATAAAGAAGAAGGATAAGGATGAATGAACTACTACTAAGCCATAAAAAAAGATGAAATAGTGTCATTTGTGACAACACGGATGGAACTTGAGGCTATTATCATAAGTGAAATAAGTCAGATGGAGAAAGACAAATACTGTATGATTTAATTCATATGTGGAATATAAACACATGGATAAGGAGAACAGATTAAGGGTACCAGATGGGAAGGGGGTGGGAGGGAGGGAAAAGGGGTAAAGGGGCACATATGTATGGTGATGGATAAAAACTAGACTATTGGTGGTGAACAAAATGCAGTCTATATAGAAAATGAAATATAATAATGTACACCTGAAATTTACTCAATGTTATAAGCCGATATGACCTCAACAAATTAGAAAAATAAAATTATAATATATTTAAAGTGTACAATGTGATGATCTGATACATGTATACATTGTGAAAGGACTCCCATCACCATTGAGTTAATTAATACTTCCATCACCTCTCATAGTTACCTTTTTTTTTCAGCTGAGAACATTTAAGTTCTACTCTCAGCAAATTTCAATCATATAATACAGTGTTATCAACTATAGTTACCATGTTATACTTAGATCCTCAGAACTTATTCATCTTATAACTGAAAGTTGGTATTCTTTTAGCAACCTCTCCCTATTTCCCCATTCCTCAGCCTCTGGAAACCACCTTTCTATTCTCTGTTTCTATAGTTTGACTTTTTTTTCCTCCTTGATTCACATGTAAGTGATAACATGCAATATTTGTCTTTCTCTGTCTGGTATATTTCGCTTGGCAGAATGCCCTTCAGTTTCATTCATTTTGTCACAAATGGCAGGATTTCCTTCTTTTTCAAAGCTGAAAATATTTCATATATTATATATAATACGCATATATCACATTTTCTCTATCCATTCAGCCATCAACAGACACTTAGGTTGTTCCATATCTTGGCTATTGTAAATAATGCTGCAATGAATATGAGAGTACAGATATCTCTTTGAAGTAATGATTTTGTTTCCTTTGGATATATACTCAGACAGAAGTGAGATTGCTGGATCATATGGTAGTTCTATTTTGAATTTCTTGAGTAACTGCCATACCATTTTCCATAGTGACTGCATCAATTTGTATTCCCACCAATAGTACACAAGTGTTCCCTTTTCTCCACACCCTTGCCAACATTTGTTATCTTTTGTTTTTTGGATAATATCTGACACCCACGATAATATCCACTATTGTTTATTTTTGTATTCCCTTCACCTTTTACAGGGCCTGCAAAATTGTAAACAACTCTTGAATGTTTAACATTGAATGATATCAAAGAAATGGACACCGGGCATGAATTCTGGCACCAGCTGGAGATTTGGCGGTGATCATCATCGGAAAGAATCTCAAATATGTGATGCTGGTAATCTTTAGTCATAAATACGTATTGAGAGTAAATCTTTTCTTCCAATAATAAAAAAAAACTTGGAGAAATCTCTATGCCTAGAAACAAAGAAACATATGTTCTGTCCTTAGTTCTTGTCAATCCAGCCTGGGATAAATGATATGCTGCTCAG
The DNA here is from genome assembly GCF_057802395.1 of Ceratotherium simum simum. Classification (NCBI taxonomy): domain Eukaryota; kingdom Metazoa; phylum Chordata; class Mammalia; order Perissodactyla; family Rhinocerotidae; genus Ceratotherium; species Ceratotherium simum. Next base: position 27,560,651 of record NC_141906.1, on the reverse strand, counting down.
AAATGGGGGCTAAATTAAATTTCTGGGAGATGGGAGCTGTCCTAGTTACGGGGCAACCTCAGACTCTCTGGCTCTCAAGGGGAGTTGGCTACCTAAACTGCTGCACTCCATTGACCAGGCCAACATAAACATGGCTGGGAACAGGGCAGTGTTTTTACGGTCCTCGGTCCCTGGAGACACTTTTTTGCTGGGAAAGATATTCTCACTCCAGTGAGCAGTTGCCTGAGACCCAGGGGCCTCTCACACAGGGGTGGCCTGGGACCACCTCTATGAGTTAACTCAGCTCCCCAAGCACCCAGAGGACCTCCTTCTGGAAGCCGTTTCAGATAAATGGGAACGATAAGGCAAACACTCTCAGGACCCTTGTCCACGTGATCAAGGAGTAAGCAATGGCCCTAACTTCCCTTTAGTTTGCCACCTTCTAGAATGCAATCTCATTTTCCTGGGACAACATTGAAAACTATGGCCTTTCTTGTTGGTCTTCCTCCTTTAGTGCATAACATCAACCACTTCAATCCCATCTGAATCTCATTTAAATCCCAACTCCCCCATCCACCACGCTCCCTTACTTTTCCCCATCCCCCAACCTTAGTCCTGGGATGGGTATAAGAGAGAGAGAGAGAGAGAGAAAGCCCAGTTCTTAAACATTAAGGTCCCAGGCTAATGTGACCAGATGAGTGTTTAAAAAACATTTTGTTTAGGGGACGGCCCAGTGGCGCAGCAGTTAAGTGCCTATGCTCCACTTCTGTGGCCCGGGGTTCGCAGGTTAGGATCCCTGGTGTGCACCAAGCCACACTTATCAAGTCATGCTGTGGCGGTGTCCCATATAAAGCAGAGGAAGATGGGCATGGATGTTAGCCCAGGGCCAATCTTCCTCAGCAAAAAGAGGAGGATTGGCAAGAGATGTTAGCTCAGGGCTTATCTTTCTCACCTCCCCGCCAAAAATATTGTTTGGCTTGCTTGCTGCATTTCTATCCCTTCAATATCCCTATGAAGCAGAGATTATTACCCACCCCATCCATGGTAAGAATAATGAGTATTTACTGAATTCATACTATGTGCTAAATTTTGTACATGGATTATTGCAGATAATTCTCACAAAAACACTGAGAGGTAGATACTATTATCATCTCTAATAAACAGATGAGGAAAACAAGCCTCACAGAGGGTGAATTGACTTGAGCCACAGAACCGTTTGCTCTTTCTGTTGGACTGGGTTTCCTTTTAGAAAGCCTATCTCTTCGATTGGAACATTGCCAATCTTTGAGAACAGTTTTGATTTTTGGAAGAACCATAATTGGCAGAATCAGAGGGTAGGAGATCAAGATGATAAATACCATTTTTGGGCAAACAGCAGGTGTGGCCTCAAGGAAGGGGGCTGGCTTTCTTAGGTGAGTCAGAAAGCAGTTCCCAAGGAATCCCTTGAAGGTTTCAGCCTTACAGTCCCTTTGGAATTGTTCCTGGCTTCTTAATGTTCAGATCACATGATGTTTAGAATGGGGATGGGATTTAGAGATTACGTAATTTAATCATTATATTTTATAGAGCTAGTTCAAAGAGTTTATGTGAATTAGACAAGGTTACCCACCTAGTGGCAGAAAAGGAACTATAGCTCAGAGATCCCAAATTCTACCCCAGGGTTCTGTCTTCCTCTCAATATGAGGGATTAAATCCTCTTTGAGATACTTTTAAAAAACCTTAATAGTATATATTCTTTAACCCAACATATCCAAAATACAGTCATTTCAACATGGTCTTGATATTAAACTGATAATGAGATATTTTACATTCTTTCTTTGATGATTATTTATTGTGGTAAAAAATACATAACACAAAATTTACCATTTTAACAGGTTTTTAAGTGTATAATTAAATAGAGTTAAGTATATTCACACTGTTGTACAATCATCACCACTATCCATTTCTAGAACTTTTTCATCTCAAAACTGAAACTCTGTACCCATTGAACAATAACTCCTCCTCCTACCCTCCTCCCAGCCCCTGGTAACCTTTATTCTGCTTTCTGTCTCTATGAATTTGCCTATTTTAAGTACCTTATCTTATTTCATTTAGCATAATGTTCTCAGGGTCCATTCATGTTTTAGAATGTATCAGAATTTTGTTCCTTTTTATGGCTAAATAATGTTCCATTCTATGTATATACTACATTTTGTGTATCCATTTATCTGTTGATAAACATTTGGGTTATTTTCCCCTTTTTGGCTATGGTGAATAGATCTGCTATGAATATTGGCATACAAGTATTTGGATAACTTTTAAAAAATGAAAATCTTAAGGGAGAGAGAAGGGTAGGGGAGACAGCAGTAGAATATGAATAAGTTGGGCTGCAGTAGAATACAGTAAGAGATTTGGGAGCAAGATACATGCATTATTAAATTGTCAATCTGGCCGTGTTCTTAGGCATATGGAAGTAGGCAGGAGGGCAAGATTTGAGGTAGAGTAATGCACAGGGAGATGGAAGAGGATGAAGATTGTGGAGAGAGACATAAGGGGGTTCAACCTCATAAACTGAGGCCCCTGACCTCATTATTTGGGGTGAGGCCCAATACCTGAATCTCCACTTTTACAGAGCATGGGCATCCCTTCATTTCTTTAGGGAAGTCACCCATTTCTTCCATTCTGCCTCTTTGTCTCAGCCCTGGTCTATCTGCATTTATTAGCTGCATGACTTTGGAAACCACTTTGCTGTCTCTGAGCAGGGAACCACAATTGGAAGCTCACAGATACATATGCCAGGAGGGCCCTTCTCCAGGAGAGAGGTTCAGTGTCTGAGGTTCCCTCTTCCTAAGAAAGAGCCCGTAGGTTGGAGTCTCCTCCATGGTTTATCCACTCAAGTCCCCTACCCAAGATTTGTTCAGTGAAGCTACTGAGGGGATGCATAGGCACAATGATAGTGAGATTTCAGCTTCTCATCAGATCTGCTCAACAACAAATAGCCCACATTGAGAGAAGATGCATTCAAATTCTGGCACTGGTGGGAAAGAAGACTAGGGAAGTTACCACATCTCCAAATCTGAGATTTGGATTCTATACATGTAAAAGTAATAAGCATAACATTTAGAAAAATTTAAAATAAAATTTTATTATATCTTATACCTATGTTAAAACTCAGACATTCAAAATATTTGAAAGATACAGCTTACACTAAAAAAAGAGAGACATGATTGAGAAGATGTAAGAGATAAATAGACAAAAATATTCTCCCTTAATCTGGAAAGAAGCAGGCTGTAGAACATGCAAGGTGGCTGTAGAATATGAGGAGTAATCTAGATTTGTTGCCCATAGCAAGGGCACGGTTACCTCTCAACACAAATACAGTCATTCATCTTCTAAGGCACACAGCATAAGCTTTACAGGATTTTCACAGGCTGAGGAAATAAATGGCACATGTTAAACAGGAAGCAATATAACATGGACTGTAAGTAACTGTATTTGGTTATCAAATTTAATTTCAAATCTTGGCACAGCACTCACAAAAGTGTGAGTTAATTATCGTTTCATTTCTGTCACTTGTAATCAGTGACAAAAATGGTACCTAACACATAAAGTTGCTGTGAAGATCAGGTAAAACGTATAAAGCACTCATCATGGTGACTCAAAGACTATAAGCACTCAAGATATATCCATTGTTATTATTACATAGGGCTTAAATTCCCAGGTAATGGGTAGTAAACCAGCACTGAGGTCTGCCACGAGCCCTGGTTTATGTAAATTATTAGTTTCATTTTCCCCATTTTAAAAGTTGTACATGTCAACTAAACAAGACCTCCATAACAAATAAATTTAGAAAGTAGGATCAAAAATAAGTCATTAGTAGTTTGAGCACATTTCCTTCAAGGCATAGGTTGTTTTTCAAGGTAGTTTCAATCATGTGTCCTTATTGTTTTTCTTAACATTATATGCATGTTTCATTTTATAGCAGAGTCTTTAAAGGTCCACATAATATTCCTTTAATATGGATTATTACCCATAATATTCCATTAAGTGAATGGACAATACTTGAGTTTACTTTCCTTACTTTTATAGATCATATCCAAGAATTTCTAATATATGATTACTCTAAATAATGGTGTAACTAATATATTTTTTGAAAAACCTGTGTTCTATGTTTAGGGATATTTTGTTAGGATAAATTTTCAAAGGTGAGATTATAGCACTAAAGCATGCAATTTTTAAAAATTTCTTGCTATATATTGCCAATTACACCATCAGCTGTGACACTCAAGAATATGTGTTTCAACACAATCTCCTTTTTCATTGTGAATTTCATTAATAAAAACTGCTAATTTAATAAGCAAAACTGCCTAAACTGCCTAATTATTGTTTTAATATAGGTTTCTTGGATTATTAGTCAGATAGAATAATTTTTCTCTTGTTTCAAAGCCAATTGTATTTTTTGTCGCTCTTCTTTATTTTTTTAATTACTTATTGGGGCATTGGTGGATTTTCTAATTTAAACTTTTTATATAATAAGGATATCAGTAACATTTTGACCTATGGAAGGGAATCGTAGCTCCCCAAATTTCACCCTGAGCAGAAGCAGAATTTGGTGGCCAAACCAGACAAGCATTGCTATGCTTATAGGCAACTGGAATTAAGCTAGCATTAAGAAATCAATATATCAAGCCATTAAGGATAAGAGAAAGTAGAGTGGTAAGGGTCACCTGCCTCCCACAGCCTGAAGGTCCTTGTCACAGCTCATCCTGAACATAGCTAGCACCCGAGTTCTGATCTGTTTGGTCTTGGCAGCATAGATGATGGGATTGATCACAGGAGGCAGCAGTAGATAGACATCACCCATGAGAACATGCACAAGGGGATCAAGGCTGTTTCCAAAACGGTGCACCACTGAAAGGCCAATGAGAGGCACATAGAAGGCCAGCACCACGCCGATGTGTGACACACAGGTTCCAAAGGCCTTGGCCCGCTCTGACTTGGAAGGCAATTGTAGAACTGTTCGTATTATCAGAAAATAGGACAAGGAGATGAACAGGACATCCACACCCATGACCAGGAGAATGGCGGTAAGACCATAGACCACATTGGGCAATGTGTCTGCGTAGGCCAACTTCATCACATCCTGGTGCACACAATAGGAGTGTGAGAGCACATTGGAGTGGCAGAAGGCCAGCCGCTTGATGAGCAGAGGCAGTGGGATAAAGAAGAGGGATCCACGGACCACTGCCACCATACCAATCTGGGCTGTCACTGTATTGTTGAGCACTGCGGCATGGCGCAATGGATGGCAGATGGCTATATAACGGTCAAAGGCCATGGCCAGCAGGATGGTGGACTCAATGGCTGAGAGAGCGTGAATAAAGAACATCTGGGCAATGCAGGCATCAATGGTAATCTCCCGGGAATCAAACCAGAAGAGGGCGAGGATCTTAGGCATGGTGGATGTGGACAAGGCCAGGTCAATTGCTGCCAGCATGCAGAGAAAGAGGTACATGGGAGCATGAAGGCTGCGCTCCGTCCTTACGATGAAGACCACGATGCAGTTTCCAAACGCTGCCATGGCATATATTAAAAGCAGGGGGAAGCCAATCCAGAAATGGGCTTCTTCTAGTCCTGGGATGCCAATAAGCACAAAGGTAGCATGTGTGAAGTTGCAGGAATTCATAGCTGGCACTAAAAAGTGGCACTGGAGAGGATGAAGTCACACTGGCAGCCTGCTAGCCTGCTAGGACATGGAGCACAGTCAAAGATGTCAGCCCTGGAAATCTGGGAACTGAATGTACCTTAGCTCTCCCTCCTCTATTTTCCCACTCTCTGAAGCCATTTAGGATCTCTGATAAGCCCTGAAGTCCTCTTCCAAAGGGAAAAGTGACAGCTCAAATTTATTTATCAATCACTACTCTCAAGGTCCATTTACATTTTTTAAAGGGATCCTGGGGAGAACAATGCTTATCCCAAAGTGTATTCTTCCCAAGTTCCCTCAGACTCCTTCTCCTGGCCCGTACCTTCATTGTGTGGACACTGGGTGGTCCTTTTCTCAGATAGGTGTTAAGAGATGTTGGGAACCCATTCCAGATAGGGCTGCATCCCCTTTCCTCTCCTCTCCTTCTCTTCAATTATTTATTCATTCCATAAGCATTTACTCATATGACCTACTATGTACAAGGTTATTTTCTGGATGATACAGAGGTAAAAGACACATCTTTTGCCCTTCAGATTCCCTGCCTACTATGGTGGAAGATAGACAAGTAACCAAATTATTAGAGTTTTGGGACAGGTGTTAGCATAAGGTGTGCATTTAATGCATGGGAGGGGGAGAGGCATGATCAGAAGAACCTTTCTGAAAAGGATGATACTTCTGTTTAGTCTTGAAACATGAGCAGAAATCAAACAGAGAAGAGAATAAAGGGTATACCAAGCCAGTGAGGGTACGGAGGTTTTCTTTTTTTTTTTTTTTTCCAAATTTTCAGGATTCCAGGTCTCCAAGTTTAAGGTCAGTGAGGGGGAAAAGAAACACAACAGTACTCAAAAAAAAAAAAAAAAAAAAAGTGAAAAGAAAAACAAAACATAAGAAATAAAGGCAAAAATCAATCTGTTAAGGAAAAAAAGGAAACTCATCTGGGGTCATCAACAGAAAGGCAGTAGCTCCTTCCAATGACTTCTCTGGAGATGAAGGTGCTGGGAGGGTATGTGGCCTCCAACAGATCCTAGCTGCCTGTCATGTTCCTTGTGAAGGCTCTTCTCTCTGCTCCTGGCTGATGGGTTCCCGCACACCTGAAAGCTGCCCCCATGGTCACTCTCATTGCCCCATAGAGAACTTGGGTTGAGTCCTGATACTCCCAGAGCTTTGTCTTTCCTGGAACCTTTGCCAACAAGTCATTCATTATTAGAGGAGACATTTCCTTTTTGAAAGCCCAGTATTGCTGTGGCCCCGCACCCCTACCCAAATACCTCTGACCTCATTAAATGCTTTCCATTCTAAGCTCCCTAGGTGCCATGGTCTTTAGAGCTAGTTGTCTCTAAAGAGCCAAGGGCTTGGCTTTAAGAAGAGCCTCTGAATCTTGGGAATAAACTTGGCAGTTGTTTCTCGTCATTGATATTCAGGTTAACCTGTCCATCTCCCCAGGATTCTTCTTCACTCCTAATCTGGGTCCTTACTGCAACTGAGAGATGCTCTTTCATTTGGCCTTAGTGGAGAGGGTTTGGAGACCAGCAGTCTTAAAATATAATATGATAAATTCAGAACTAAAAGATTTAACTTTGATTATCCCCCAACATGGATAAGCAAGGAAGAACAGATCCAGGGCTCAAAGGTCACAAAATCCACATCTCTGACCACTATTTACTCTTCTTTATCCTCAGAACTTGTGCAAAGACATAACAGCTACCCTCCTTGACAAATATCAGATTCCAAATTTGGCCACTCACTGCTGTCAGAGGATGAAAAGCTCTTTTCAAAGGCAAATAATTACATCCTTCAGTGAAATAAAAGACAGCTTATATCTTGTATCCATCCAACCATCTATGTATCTATCATAGATAGCTCAGGGAGGGAGATTCAGAAATCCAAACAAATCAGGCTGAAAAGTATGACATAATGCTAGGGAACCTTCCCTGGAAGGAGGCCATATCACTGGACCTCTGTGTCCAAGAGAAATGGGGAGCAGGTGAAAAACAGGGCAGGCATAAAGGGGGATCAGGGGAGCATAGTAACATATGTCCCCTTTCTCAAGGCCACTTACCCATGCTCCTGCCTACAGCACTGACAGATATGAGGGACTCTGTTGGCCTCAAAGTAGGATACTCTCCTGACTCCTCTCTCCGCAGGGCATCTTTTCTGCTTTGCTGGTCATAGTCTAAGACTTTGGGCCACCATCTCATCTCCCTAGTTACCTATCCTAGAAGATCTCATGTTTCCCTCCCATGTTGTCTGGCCTTCTGCCTAAAGATCCAATTTCAGCTTCTCTTAGTCTGAATGTGGCTGTTGCATTCATTCTCAGTTGCCTTTCTGGACTGTCAGCTAATGGTCTGGGATATTTCTTCTCAGGCTATGAAGGTGTGGGTGGGACACAATGGCCTCCCCCTGCCCTGCCATGAGGTAGTCCGTGGGGTCTTCAAGGTCCCTTAGGATGGCAGGAGTTTGGGCTGCCCAACCTCAGGTGAGGGTGCACTCACTTGAAAACAGTGCAGTCCTACTGAGAGAGCAGCTAGAGCTGGCTCACCCTTTCAGGCACAGGCCTATTTATAATGCCTCCCAGGGGCCCATGGGAACAGGCTGTGGGAGCATGGACTGAGGCCCCAGGGGCTTAGTAGACAGAAGACAATATTTCCATGTCCACTTGTGTGTCACTCCCATTCTCCAGTGTTTCTGTCTGTGGGGAGGCAATCACAAAGGGCCCACTGCCTCTGCCATCGCTCCACACTCACACATGTAGGGCTCTCAGCAGCCTATCTCCACTCTTTCTAGTAACTTAAGCTCAGTTAGCCACGCTGGTTAGTGCTTTTCCTCATTAGCCACTTTGCTAGACACAGCAGCCAATGTGGGTATATAGTTATATCCTTGGGCTCTAGGAGTTTACAGACATTTTAAAAACTAAGACGGGTACACAAAAATGTAGTCCCATAATTCAAAACGAGGGCATGCACTTCTTCAGCTTTTCTTTTCCCAGCTTTTCTTTCAGTTGATGAAATAGACCTTGAAGTAGGGAAGCCACTCTTTATGGCACCTGTGTTACAGGTAAAGGATAGAGGAGATAAACGTTCTTTGCCTTAGGTTATACGGTTAATCAGTGATAATATTGGTTGGATAACTAGGAATTCTGACTCTATTCATTCACATTCAACAAATATTCATCAAGGGTCTAAAATATAACAAGAAAAATAGACAGAAAAAATCCCCACCCTCATAGAGTATACATTTTAGTGAGGGAGACAGACAATAAATGGAGTTAACATGAAAAACTAAATAGCATGTTAAGTCATCTTAAGGAGAAAAAATAAATCAAAGAAGGGAACAGATAAATATCAAGGGGGCAGTTGAAATTTTAAGTGAAGTTGCCAGGGAAGGCCTCACGTAAGGAAATATTTGAAGAGAAGCCTGAGAGAGTGAGAAATATATCCGTGGAGATATCTGAGGAAGACCACTCTAGGAAGAAGGAACAGAAACTACAAAGTTCCTGAGAAAGGAGTGTGTCTGGTGGTTTAGAACAACAAGGTGGCCAGTGTGTCTGAGCAGAAAGAACAAGGGAGTAGAGAGATGTAGAGAGATGGAGTCAGAGAGGTAATGGGAGCTGGATCATATAGGGCCTCAGAGGACTTTCAGGACATTTAAGGATTTTTACTTGGGCTCTGAGTTCAAGTAGCTACAACAGTGGCCATGTGTCTACTACTGCTCTGGCTTTTAGGAAAGTCTCCAATTCATTGTGAGCTTGCTCACCTTCATCAGAGACAACATTTACTCTGAAAACCACCCATTCCCAAAGTGTCCAAATTACCCACTCCAAGGGATGGAAGCTTATAATTTTCCAAGATTGTTGGACAGTGGGGCTGTTCTCATGTTACTGTGGGAGAGGGAAGGAGGGGGAGAAACATCTGTAGAAGTAGGGTGAACATCTTGGCTGTCTGGTTCTTGAGAGGAAGGTTCCTTCTTCTCCTTCCCATTTTTAGGACTCTGAGTACCCTCAACCTTTTTCTCTAACTCAAGTTGCTCTTTTTCTCTCCTCCTTTTCTCTGTACCCCATCTTATACAGTGCATGGAAACAAACAAACAAAAATCCAATCTGTAGGCCTACATCATCTGAACTTTTTTGCTTATTTCCAACAGTGAGTAAGAAACAGTCTCTGGTCTTGAGAAGTGGGCACAGAGTCTGTCGTGGGGAGAATAGTTGCAGTAGAGTCTGAAAAGGGACGTCATGAGAAAGAAGCACAAGGTGCTGCAGGAACACCTGGAAAGGACGTAAGGCAGACTTGAGAAGTCAGGGAAAAGTCTCTGAAGGAAAGTCACTTCTAAGTCAGGCAAAGGGAGAGGATGAGGGTGCTATAGATGGAGGTAATAGCTTGTCAAAGGCTTGAAAGTGAGATACAGCCATCAGGGTTAAGGAAATGCAAGTTGTTTCTTGTGCCTGGAGCATTGTATAAAGGGGAAGCAGTGAGACTTGAGAAGTAAATAGAGTCAGGTCATTCCAAAATTTTATTATTTTTACTATGTGGAACGCCCTGTTTTAGGGTCTGGAAAACAGCATAAATGAAACAGTCCTTATTCTCAAAGACCTTATTTGTAATGGTGAAACTGTAAAAGAAATAAATAGATATGTAACATTTTGGGGTCGGGGATGAAAGTGCTAGAAATTAAAAACAAAGTAGGTAAGGAAGAGTGTGAATGCAGACAGGAATGAGAGAGAGGTGTTGTTGTTATTATTTTTTTAATAATGTTAAGGGCCCTGTAATAAGGTAGCACATAAACAGAAACCTGCTTGAAGTGAGGCAGTAAGTCACGTGGCTATCTGGGGGAAGACCATTCCAAGTAGGGAGAAGAGCAAGCGCAAAGTCTGATGTTGAAGCATGCTGGGTGAGTTTAAGGGAATATTTGGAAGCTGGTATGGGTATGGTAGAGTGAATAAAGGGGAGAGTAGTAGGAGGTGAAGTTGAAATGATGGAGGAGAGTTAGATCATATCGATCCTTGTAAGCTCTTATAATGACTGTGAATTTTCCCTGGGTAAGGCAAGAAGCCACTGGAACGTTGAACAGAGTAAGTGATGGGATCTGTCTTGTGTATTAAAATAATCACTCTAGCTACTGTGGGCAAATAGACTGTAAAGCAAAAGTGGATGAAGGAAGATCCACCAGGAGACTATTATATTTTGGGTCCAAGATGATGATGGCTTGAATCATGGTGGTGGCAGTAGAGGTGGTAGAAAGTAGTTGAATTCCAGACATTAATATCTGGAAGAGTCATCAGCATTTGCCGACAGGTTTGATGTGGAATGGGAGAGACAGACGGGCATTCTATCTCAGCAACTTGAAAGGCAGAGTTTCTGAGTCATGGAAGACTGTGGTTGGGCTTGTTTTTTCCTTGATGCAAATATTAGGATATGTTTTTGGACATGATGAGTTTAGAACGGTTATTAGATATTCAAGTGGAGATACTGATACATAGGCAGTTGGATATGAGTCTGGACTATAAATATTAATTTGGGATTTGTCAGCATACAGGTGGTATTTAAAGCCATGATGCTAGATGACATGACCAAAAATGGGAATATAAAAGAAAAAAACAAGTCTGAGAACAAAGTCCTGGGACATACCAACATACAAAGATCAGGGAGATGAAGACTAACAATAATTGAGACTGAAAATGTTATTGTCAAACACATTGAGGATTTTGACATCATCCTTATTATAAAATAGCCAGTACTGTAGTCATTTAATAAATTTCCCTGTAGATAAGAATGACTACTTCTACTTTATTGATGGATCTGATACCAGATATAGGCCCCACCTTTACTGAGTGATACCAATGTGTCGTTGAAATATATGCTTTAAAAATCTGAGAATTAATGGATATATCCAGGTTGGAAAAAATAATTAACTTGCTAGATTAAGCCATTACATGAAATATATGCCACAAATTTAAAAATTTCTGATTAAATGACACAAATGGTAATTCACTTGCTATTCATAGTCTCTTTTCAGTTTTTGCTAGGGCAGAAAGTTGATGGAGGGCAGAGAAAAATTCTGGAATATGCTTAGTTGGGAAAGAACATCAGGTAGAAATGCATTTGAGAAGCTTGAAAATGTTGTTTTGGGTTTTTCCTCAGTAATTTAGTTGAAAATTTCTGGAGGACAGAGTTGTGTTTTTGGTTTGTTTGACTTCTTCATGTCCCCCAGTACAAATCACATGGAACGATAAATATGTGTATATACCAAATACATATACATATATATTTATATTACACGCAACAATATAGCATTAAAGTTAAGAATGAGGGGAACGCTGGAGTCAGTTTGCATGGATGTGAAAAATGGCTCTGTCGCTAGCTAGCTGTTTAAGCAATTTGCTTAACATTTTTGGGGTTCAATTTTCTCATTGATAAGGGAAGTAACTACCTTATAATGTTATTATGGATATAAAATGTGTTAATATATGTAAAAAGTATTTAGAACTGGTCAATGACTGGTTAAAGAAATAAAAGTTAGTTAAAATTATTATTACAGTTAGAAAATACTACTTATTTTTCATAAAGGAGTGATTTTTTCATAATATGTCTTTTTAACCGCTGTGAAATGGATGAATAAGAAGAGAAAGGCTATTGGCAGGATAAACAACAGTTTAGAGCAAACAGTGATGGGGAAGAGAAATTTTAGTCTTAGAGCTGTTCATTCTTCCCATTCCCATGTCTCTAGCTCCTCATTTATAAAATAAAGGGATCAGTTTAGCTGATATTCTAAATATATTCCAGCTTTAATTTTAAATTTTGTACACGTAGCTTCAAGCACCAGTTTTGTTTTTTAATTGATAACGTGACCTGACATAGACCACCTCTAGAATTCTATGATTCTATGTGTTTTTGGAATGGAGAATTTTTATCATAGCTCTACGTATCTGTTTTATCTTCACACTGTAGATGATGGGGTTCATTACAGGAGGGACCAGCAGGTAGGTGTTAGCAATCATAGTATGTGCATAAGCTGGGGCCTGTTTCCCGAATCTGTGAACAAAGGACAGACTGATCAATGGAATATAGAAAATAGCAACAGCCCCAATATGGGAGATACATGTGCTGAAGGCTTTCTTCCTCTCTTCTGGAGACGCAATACTGAGGACAGTCTTAGTGATCAAAATATAAGAAAAGAGGATGAGGATTGAGTCCACACCAACAGTAGAGATCATGGCAGTCAACCCAACTGCACTGTTGATCCTGGTGTCTGTGCATGAGAGCTTCATCACATCAGGGTGGAAGCAGTAGGAGTGGTGGAGTATGTGGCTGCGGCAGAAGGACAGTCTTTTAAGAAGTGCTACCATTGGAGTCAGCGTTATTGTCCCCCTGATAACAATTGCCACTCCAATTTGAACCATTCTGGAGTCAGTTAAAATGGTGGCATACCTGAGGGGATTAAAGATGGCCACAAAACGATCAAAAGCCATGGCCAACAACACAGAGGATTCCATGACAGTGAAGAGTTTAATAAAGAACATCTGTGACAAGCAGGCATTAAAGCTGATCTCCCTAGCATTGAACCAGAATATACCCAACATGGTGACCAGAGTGGATATGGACAGCCCAAGGTCTGTGGTGGACAACATGGAGAGGAAATAATACATGGGTTCATGGAGGCTGGGCTGAGCGACAATGGCAAAGAGAATCAGGCTGTTTCCTGAGAGAGCAGTTATATAGAGAAAGCAGAAGGGAATGGAGATCCAAGTTTGAAAGACTTCCAATCCAGGAACACCAGTTAGCAGGAAAATGATGGAAGAGGATGTGGTATTCTGGAAGTTGGACATGCTGGATTGAAAATACAGAAATCCAAGATGGAACTCTGGAACAACAAAAAAACTATATATATTTTTTTATTAATGCAACTACAGATCATTTTACTCAACCAAAAGCTAACCAAAGATGAATATCTATACACTGTGTAAATATGAATGGCTCATTTAAATTGATAAAAGCATTGTATGATTTCAATTACTGTGGTAGGTACCTTTTTTGTATTTTGTATTTGCCGCAGCCCATGAGTTATCTTCCCTGGGGCCCTTTGATGGTAGCTATTTTTATACTATGTGATCTTTCCTCCTACTCCTCTAAGCCAGAGATAACTGGACTAAGAAAAGACACCTTACGCAAGATTGGTCAATCATATTCCATTCTCTCTGGAATGTTTTAATTGTGATAAAGAAGTAGCAGGCTAGTTTTTCTCTATAGTTGGCATCAGAGGAAAATAGATTGGGGCCACAGAGCAGCAATATTACGTTGGCCATAAGTATAGAAATCAGAGAAGCTTACAGACAATTTGGGAAGCCAGAAAATACTGAGAAAGAGATACTTACAATACAAAGTAACACATATGAAGTAATAATAAATGGCTTAGGTACCAATGCAATCATGTGCATGTGCCTACTCTATCTAACCTTTAAAGTGATACTTGCAATGCAACACAGGCATTGTATTTGGGAGAGATAGAAAGTTAGAACACAGACCTATCACCTGCAGAGGCCTCTGCCCTTCACGTGATATAATGTGCTGCCATGTTCAATTGTATTTCTCTCTTCAATATGCCTGAAGACTAGTTGTTCTGCAGAACAGATTTTTTCCATTATCCTTTTTGTTAAGACACACTTCTCAGGAGATACCTAATAGAATGTTACTGTTTTGCTTTGGAGGGAAATATGTAACTTTATTACAAATATCCTATTTCTTTTTTCACTGAGTAGAGAATTGTAGACTAGGCAGATGAGTTTGTATGCATTGGAAGAAGGTGTCTGGGGAAAAAGAGAGAGTAGAGCTGTGTCTGGAGAGGGCTCAATCAGCGAGAACAGCCAATTGTAAGGTAACTGTTTTTCAGGGGAGCTGAAGTGTTTCTAGACCACACAAGTTCACCCGGATAAAGTGCCACCTCAAGAATTCCCTAAATAAATCTCTTAGTTTTAAAGATTGGGAAATTTTAAATTGAAATTAATGGATAATTAGAGAAAAAAAGAAGTGTTAAATTACATGAGTTCACAAAATAAGTGAACTATAACTTTAGACTCTCATGTTTAGAGTAATGAGAGTGTCCTCAGAAACCAATGAAATTACTATCAAAAATGTATTATTAAAGCTCATAATGGAAATTAGAGTTAACAGAAAGGGAACATTCATTAAGAAAGGGAACATATTTTTTTGACACAACTTCCAATGACTGTTTATTGAGTGTCATGAATTTAACCGACATTATAATATAGAAACAAAGTGGATACAGTCTTGTTAGACTGGCATGCATTTCACAATTAATTGTGAAAGTGTGAAAGGCTAACAAATTCTATTAGCAGTTTTCATAAATAGGTTGATTTCTGAAAAACATTTTTAGTAATTATACTTAGTTTTAAAAAATACGTATTGATCAGAAGGACAAGCTAAAAATGCATTTAAGTGATTAGTGCTTAAGAAAATTTAAAATAGTAGGTTCACCTCTCATTTTCCACAAGTCTTTGACCTGTTTATTTATAACTAATTCACAGAACTTGGTACTTGTTTTTTTTAAGTTAACAGTTTCCTGGGGTTACTGGGAGGTAAAGTAATTATGAAAAAGGAGAACACTTCAATTCTATGTACAAAAGGTTTGGGGTATTTGGAGAGGCTTTGTAGGGAAATCAGTGCTTGAAAGATTTCTGCGTTTCATGCAAGTCAAGATGAAGTATGCCAAGGTTTTTAGGATGGTGTATGTGAAAGTGTTGAGCCATAATAAATTTGTAGCATCTCTTCATTTGCTCCTGCCTTACACTCTTATAGACACTTACTGAGTACCTACTTTGTGCACAGTGGTGTTAGAAGCTAAGACATATCACAAACAAACCTCTCTTAAAGAGCTTATAATCAAATGAGGGAGAAAGAATAGTAGTGTTTATAAATAACTTCAATATCTAGTGTACAATGATGAATAATACAAATGGCTATGGGAGTGCAGAGGGCCTCCATATATGCTGATTAATTCTGGCTATCATGGTGATTTTCACAATGATTATCACGGTGCAGTGATTGAGTTGTAATTTTTGCCATTGAGTTCTAGGAAATTTTATGTTTTTCTTTTTTAAATGAATTGCTATCTGAACAATTTCTCTTTCACCCTAACTTCTTCATGGCTCCCTTCACATTATTACATTAACTCAAACATTTTATTCATTGCTCATTTTCATTCTTATTGTCAGTTTTTTTCCTTTCCTTTCTTGCTGAGAGATCAGAAGAAAAACACAGTATAGGTTAAACTGATCTGTGCTGAGCCTGGTAGAAAAGAACTCCTTCAAATTCCTTCCTTTCCATCGCTCTACAACCATATCTTCCTGTACCCTCTCTTCATCCATGCTGGGCTCAGACACAGAGAATTCCTTATTCCATTTCATAGTTATTACTTCACCTAAGCTCTTGATCATCCATCATAAACACTTAGTTCATTTCAGTATCAAACATATACTAGGAGCTCATTGTGTATTGTGTCAGCACTAAGGATATGAAGCAAGCAAAATAATAGTGGTTTAGTGCCTGAGAAAACAAGAGAGATTGTCAGAAGCTGAATCTTTATAAGCCTAAATACCTTATCTTTAACAAGAGCCCAATGACTCTTATGAAAATGAAAAATGAAACATTACCAGTTTTGAATATCTACTACATACCAGGCACTGTATTAGGCACAGTGAATATCAGAGGAGGTAGAGACAAAGAAACACCACTAGTTGTGGAGTGCCCAAGGACTAGACGTTTCTCAGAGACAAGACAGAGATAGTGTGGAGTGACAGATTCTGAGTGTGTGTGTACGTGAATGTGTCTGTGTGCATGTCAAATGGGATTAGTTCCAAGAAATCTTAACAGAATAGATGAAGATTACTTAACAGAGTAGATTATTACTGTGTAAAGTTTTGATGAGTGGGTGCGAGTTCACAAGGATGAAAAGCATGAAAGGGATGTTCTTGACATAGATAACATGAGCTGAGCCTGAATGAAATGATAACACAAGACAGTTTGTTGAATAACTACAAGAAAACTTACATGCTGGAGCCTTAAATGTGAAGCTAGAGAAATCAGTGAAGGCCAGGACATAAAAATCTTGAATTCCATGGAAAGGATAGGAAACTTAGATTTTATCTACAGAGCATCAAGAGCCAGGGATTTCCAAATATTTTTATGAATAAGTAAACAAATTATTCTCCATCTCTTCTAATTTAACTTCAACAAAATTCCTTTCTTTCTTTAATATCCTATTTAATACCAATGGATCACTTTCTGCATTCTATAATACTCAAGTTTTACCCCAACACATTAATGAAAGCCTCCCACACTTTTATATAGATATTTTCAACACATTCAACCAAGATATATTGAACATCTGTCATAATTGGCCACTGTGCTTAGCTAGTGAGGGAAATAAGACATAAACCCTCTTTCTCTCTCAATTCCCTGCCATATCTTTTTTTTTAATTTTTTTATTTATTTACTTTTTGTGAGGAAGATCAGCCCTGAGCTAACATCCATGCCAATCTTCCTCTTTTTGCTGAGAAAGACTGGCCCTGAGCTAACATCTATTGCCAATCCTACTCCCTTTTTTCCCTTTTTCTCCCCAAAGCCCCAGTAGATAGTTGAATGTCATAGGTGCACATCCTTAGTTGCTGTACGTGGGATGCCGCCTCAGCATGGCCGGATAAGCAGTGCGTTGGTGCGCGCCCTGGATCCGAACCCGGGCCACCAGTAGTGGAGCACGCGCACTTAACTGCTAAGCCATGGGGCCGGCCCCATGTCATATCTTTTATAATGACAAAAAAAAAAAATGTTCTCTGAAGAACAGTCTGCTTTTGTTTATTATTCCTCTACCCTGAGCAATAATCTGGGTTCTTTCTCTAACGACTCAGAAAATTCTCCAACCGATGTCACCAATGACTTTCTAAATACCAAGTCCAGTGTAATTTCAGAGTTGTTTTCCTCTCCATCATCTCACTGTTTTGCAGTGTTGACCACCTCCTCTTTGAAACTTTCGCTCATTAGCTTCAATGATAGCTATTCTGTGGGTTCCCCCCCACCCCCAGTTTACCAAACAATGCCTTTGTTCTCTGTCTTCTAATGGTGGTGTGTTCTTTAGAAGTCTGTTTTTCTTCCAAGAAGCACCTCTTCTTTTTCTTGCTCTCCATATTCCCTCCTTGGGATATCTTCATTATTCCCATGACGTTAAATAGCACTTATATCCAGACAACTCACAAATCTGAAATCTAATTGTGGCGTCTCCTGAGTTCTATATTTCAAACGTTGACAGAATCTTTAGAGTTGTGATAAGGTTTCTGGCTTAAACTTGAAGGCAGTAATAAATCATGGAACTAGAGTGAGGAGATCAAATTGGCAATTTAGAAAAATAACCGGCAGTAGTTTGGAGAACAAATCAAATCTCTCTGCTTAGTGTCCTTGAATAAAAAGTTCACTATTTTATCTACCCTTGAGGGACATCTCCACCCATAATCTCTCAGACATCTTAATCTCAATATGAGCCAAACAGAACTCATTCCTTCCCCCATTCCTTACCTGGCTCTCTCTCGTGCATCATTTATCAGCAAATGGCATCAAACTCTAGCAAATCATCTAATTAGAATTATCTCCCTCGTTCGCACAAATATTCACACACTCTTCTCCCTCTCTCTTATCCTCTATATACAAATATTCATTAAATTTGTATTGATTCTATTTCTGAAATGTCACAAACTAGAGCGTCAGGAGGTCTATATGTGAAGGCTAAGTAATAGCAACCTGCTTGGTAGTGGGTACTTGAAGCTGTATTTCATTGCATTTCTTTCACTGAAAAAATGTAACTGTTCATATCAAAGAATAAAAGAGGACTAACGAACATTATTAGGGAGAGGCACTAAAACTCCCCCAAGCTACTCTTTTGTACTGCCATCAGCCTTGAATCTGTTCAATCCATGCTCTCTGATCCATACACAACCTTCATTTTCTCTTGTGATAAATAGGCTATAGTCTCTCAACTAATTTTCCTGTCCGCTCAGATCACAGTGATGCTCTTCTTCATTGCCCTGTCATGAGCTGTAGCTTGTGGCTATGACTTTAACCACCAAAATAGGCCACATGGCATTATCAATATTATCCAAGCCATTGCCAATGGCATGGCTAGAATGTGTGACTAATTTGGGTTCAGATACTAGCTCAAACACTAACCAGTTTTGAAACCTTGTATAGCAGTGATAATAAAAAAATATTACTCATAACAGTAATATTACTGTTATGTAAGTAACATCTATTGCAACTTGTTCTTTGAATGTTACTGTGCTAAGCACTTTATAAAAATTCTATTTTTTGATTCTTATTATAACACCCTGTGGCGAGTATTGTTAAATTCACTTTAAATCCACTTTTCTGATAAGGAAACTGAGTATCAGAGAGGTTATCAAACATATTCAGGATCACACATACTAGTGAATGCCAGAGCTGGGATTCTAAACCCAATTCTTTTTAATTCCAATGCTCATGCTCTCAAAAACTATTGTTTCACCTATAAGTAATGTAAACTTTCTTTGATCCAGTTTCCTCACCTATAAGGTAGAATGTGCACTGTTCCTAATACAGTGCTCGGCATGCAGTAGGTGTTCAAAATTGGTAGTTTTTTCATTTTTAGTAAGAATCATTGGGATTAGAAATGAAGTTTTCAGCCCTGACAATCTCTTTGGTTTTTGCAAGCAGCAAAACACTAACCATGATAAATACATTAGCAACTGATTAAGCTATTTGAGTAACAAACGACAGGCTATCCCATCCACACCAGGCAGAACAAAGTGCCCATTGTCTACAGATTTCCTGAGAATAAATAATTCTACAAATTCTGCCATCCACCTCACCCAACCATCCCACTATCTAATCTAATTCTGCACAGTGTGAGAAAGTTCTTACCTGTAGATAAGAGAGCTCAGCTCATCTAGGGTCGAGTGTTTTCACTGAATAAAACAAATTTACTTACGAGCCTGTACAGCAGTTCTGACTGTCCCTCCCGGGCTGACTCAGAAGGCAGAGGAGGCTTTAGATTCCAGGGGAGGGCTGAGTTATGAGGACACTTATTCCAAGTCTGGTTGGAGACAGTCACAGAGCTGAGAGGCCAATTCCTGGTAGTGGTGTAACTCACTGTGTCTCCAGGGTCTGAAGGTTCCCGGAAGACTTCTTTTACCTCATACAGCTTTTTTATATCTGTTCCATTATACAATGACTTATGGTGGCTATGTGCTTTATAGGCTGATGTACTTTTTTTGTCCTTGTGTTCTTTGATTAAAGAGCTTTTTGCGGCCGGCCCCATGGCTTAGCGGTTGAGTGCACGTGCGCTCCACTGCTGGCGGCCTGGGGTTCAGATCCTGGGCGAGCACTGACGCACCTCTTCTCCGACCATGCTGGGGCTGCGTCCCACATACAGCAACTAGAAGGATGTGCAACTATGACATACAACTATCTACTGGGGCTTTGGGGGAAAAAAAAAGGAGGAGGATTGGCAATAGATGTTAGCTCAGAGCCGGTCTTCTTCAGCAAAAAGAGGAGGATTAGAATGGATGTTAGCTCACGGCTGATCTTCCTCACCAAAAAAAAAAAAAAAAAAAAGAGTTTTTTGTAAAAGCAGTTTTGAGATATAATTCACATACCATAAAATTCACCCATTTAAAATGTACAGTTCAATAGCTTTTAGTAAATTCACAGAGTTGTGCAACAACTATCATCGCAGTCTAATTTTAGAAAATATTCATCACCCCAAAAAGAAACCCCACACCCATTGGTAGTCACCCTGAAGAGGATTTTAATAAATAAAATATTATACCAGATTGCTAAAAATCATCTCCTATTGTGAGTATAAATCATTCTCTACCCCATAACTCCTTAGTTTCTATCATTAGTAACAGCAGTCCTGTTTCATTAACCTACCTGTACTTCTTAGCAGCCTCCCTCTTAACGACTAGGGAAAAATATAATTTATCTATCCATATTACATCCAATAAATATTTTAAAGAGTGTCCTATGTTCTGAACATCATGCTAAGTGCTGGAGATTAAAAAAACAAAAAACAAAAAAAGAATACAACATAGTTCTTACTGTCCCGGGGCTCCTAGTTTAGTGTAGAAAATAGACAAGTTAACTGATAATTACCAATACAGATAACCAATGATCAGATTATCTTAGAGACAGGAACCAAGTACTTGGAGAATATCATAGGTAAAAATATAGGTGTGCAGAAAATAAAGTTTTATTTACTTTTTAATAATGTAACCTATTTTCTATTTTGAAGCTCCAGCCCACTAAGTGGAAGAAAACTAATCACAATATTTTGGGGTTCTCCCCACTTGTGTTCAAATTTTGAGGATCTTATATTGTACCAAGGAATTTAAATAGGTAGATGTTGGAGCTGGCCAGTGATGTCATCTGATGTGAGGTGACTATTGTCCTTTTTAGTCTTTAATAAATAGTACTCACAGATTGTTATAGACTGTCCATCTTCTTTACTTACGGTTACTTATGGTCTATCAGATCCTCAGATATTCCCACCATTTCTGGACCACTCTTGAGCATAAGAGTCTTGGAGTCAGTGTTGATTTCTGTTTCTTACACTCTGCACACAAACCTGCAAATCCTGCCAATATCTTTGAAAATATAACCAGAATTTAATAAATCTCCATTACCTCCAAAAAGTCTTCCCTTTCCAAGTCGCAATAATCTCTCACTTGGATAATCTCAGTAGTTTCCTAACAATTCTCCCTGCTTCCATCCTTATCTCTCACCACCACCAAGGCTGTTTCACCACAGAAAATGTCTTGGCCTGAAATATTGTATTCTTTATAATGTAACAAAAACAATAACAACAACAACAATAATATTTTATTATACGTTCTGTTTACAAGATATTATGCCAAATGTTTGTGGTAGGCAAAATAATGGCCCCTGAAGATGACTCCATCCTAATGCCTGGAAACTGTGAATATGTTACCTTTACGTGGCAGAAGGGATTTTGCAGATTAAAGTTGAAGACCTTGAGATGGAGAGATTATCCTGGGTTATCTAGGTGGGTCCAATATAATCATATAAATCTGGAAAAGTGGAGAACTATAGAGATGGCAGCACGAGAAAGACTTGATCCACTGTTGCTGGCTTTGAAGATGGCAAACAGAAACCATGAGCCAAGGAATGCAGGTAGCCTCTAGAAGGAGAAAGCACAAGGGTGTTGGTTCTACCCTAGACCTTCTAGAAAGGAATGCAGCCCTGCTGATGCCTTGATTTTAGCCCATTGAGACTCTTATCAGACTTCCGACTTATATAACTGTAAGATAATAAATTTGGGAGAAGAATCCATTATTACTTCGATTTATGTTGTTACAAAGAGTTATAGGGTTTGAATAACTTACTTAGGTCTCCCAGCTAAAAAGTGGCACAACCAGTATTCAAGGCTTGGGCTATTGAAGACCCTTTCAGGTTTAAAACTCATTCCCTAGAGAATCTTCACATGACCATTCATCCACCACTAATTCCAATTCAAGTCTCTCTAAACCCAACAGCATGCATGCATGCTTAAGTGCCAGACTGGATGTTAACATATGGTCACTTGTGCATGTTTATATTTTGCATATGAAGGTTTGTTCTGTTGTATCTCCTCACCGTGAACTTCTCAAGACCTTTGAAAACATTTTCTCTACCAGGCTGGGCAAATTCTAGGTCGGTGACTGCTTTCCCATCAGTCTCAGAAACTACTTGGGAATGATCGATCACTTTTGTTTTTCCCATGGCCAAAAGAACATTACTTTTATCTTAGAGCAATAGAGTTACTATAGTAGTATCATGTATATTCTGTGCCAGAGCTTGGTGCATGCACATGGAACTCATGTGCATGCTAGTAAGGCACTGATACACACAGTGATACATGTATTTTCAAAATATGGCCCTTCTCACTGCCCTCCTCTCACACCAGTCTAGCAGAACAAGTAGCTGGTAATTTGATTCAGCCTTCTGAAAGTCTGAGCAAAATGTCCCCCAAAATCACATAGCAACAGAAATGTGCAGTTGTCAGTATGTCAATACCAATACCATTGAACCCAGGAAACATACCATAGTCTATGGCATCATTGGACTTCATATTAATGTTTCCCAAACAGGAACAGGAAGGGTAGAATTTCCCAAATCCTAAAAGGAAGGGTAGAATTAGAAACAAGAAAACTGTGCCATGGAGACTTGCAATAAATATTATTTAGGTGTCGATATTTTATTACAGTAAACAGTAAAATATTCTTGCTTATCAAATCAGTGATTTTTTTTTAACTTATAACACACAGTGTTGCGTTGCTGTGTTACGGCAAAAGCATTGTTTAACAATACTCCTATGAACTTTTTGGAAGTGGGTTTTGCAGGATATTATTGCCTTAAAATGTCCATAATATTCCATTTCTAGAAATTTATCCAAAGGAAAAAATATCAGAGACGCAGACCACGTTTTATGTAGGGGAACATTTACTGCAGCATTATTCACAGTCAAAAAGGTAGGTAATTCTTAATGACACAGAAGTAGATAAAGTATTTACATGCAGACATGTTATACAACCTTTAAAATTCCATGCATGTAGCAGCTGATGTGGGTGGTCAAGGTGAATCAGGAAATGGGAAAGCAGGACTCAGGGCTGAAAGTCTTATAAGGCAGTATACAGTGCAGGTTCTGAAAGAAACAGAAAGTCTGAGACGGGAGCAAGAGGCCAGAGGTAAATCAGGTAATCTAGGTTAATGTATCCAGATTGTAGAAATAAACTTAAAAGCAAGCAAACAATAATAGAGGAAGATTGGCACAGATGTTAGCTCAAGGGCAATCTTCCTCAAGCAAAAAGAGGAAGATTGACAACAGATGTTCGCTCAGGGCCAATCTTCTTCACCAAAAAACAAAAGGGGGAATTAATAGAGATCTTGCTACTAAGGAGCCAATAGTATTGGCATCGCCTAGAAGCTTGTTAGAAATGTAGAATGTAAGATGTACTGAATCATACTTTGCATTTTTCAAGATACCTAAGGACTAATGTGACATTCAAGTTTGAGAAGCACTGATATAGATCACATAGGTGTTGGGACAACCTAGCCCTGTGTGGTCAAGGGAGGCTAACCAAATATAATTGCTAAAATAAGATCTGGGGAAATGAGAAGGATTGTCCCAGGGGAGCTAGGGATGAGGGTGGAGGAGCAGAGGGTAGAAGGAGGAGATGATAGGAGGTGAAGGAAATGTTCTAGGCACAGTGAATAGTGTGGTGTTTCAGCCCATAGGCAGACTAAGCACAATATTAGGGAACTGCAAAGCAAGGCAACTAAAAAACAAACCCCAAACAAAATCAAAGCAACATAAACAAACAAAAAACCCACAATATTCAGTTTCCATGACTTATCTTCAACTTTGAAATCAGAAAATCTAGGAAAAAGCTGTTTTAATTTTAATACAAATATACATTTTAAGTCAATAAAAATGCAATCTCTTTTGAATTATATTTGGGGCAGAATTTAGGAATCAGTAAACACCTTAAGACCTCCTTGGAGAACAGAATGAGGCGAGGCTCAGAGGTGAGCAGAAGCATGCAATGTTCAAGACATTGAAGATGAGTTCAGTATGGTTGACGCAGAGAGAGTGGAAAGACAGTGCTTTCAGGATAGAACTCTAAATGGGTAGGTGAATGCAGGGAAGGTGCCCAAAATATTCAAGTCCTGGGACAGGCCAACTAAAAAGATACTTTACCAGTCAGAAGGAACATTGGTCATAATGCCCTTTGTGTACCCACTGGTTATTTGGTCTGGGCTGGTGAATGCTTTAATTCCCTTGAGTTTGTCCTAGAAAAGAGCCTGAGGTTCTACTAACTGTGTACCATCTCCTGCAGCCCTACTCATGGACCAAAACTCTTCAGATTGGAATCCTTAGCACAGCCAGCAAGATTTTCACATTTATATCCCTGTAATGGCTTTTTATGCCAAAAAGCATGTTTAATTAGTTATTGTTCTTGAAACTTATCAATCCTCTAAGTTCACCACTAATTGTCAAAGGCTGTATTAATGGACAAAGGCTGAAAGTCACTTAAAAGTTTCCACAGTTTTAACAGAAGCTGTGTCAAACATGGTTAATGTCTCCACCACAGAGGTAGATATACTGGTATCAGTCTTAGACCAGTTATCAGAGAAGCCTAGTGCCTTTGCAAGCTTGCAAGGGACATACAAGGGACTCACAGTTTTGTAGCCTTCTTTAGTTGCTTCCTTTTTTTTTTTTTTAATAGATTTCATTCTTTAAAGAAGTTTTAGGTTCACAGCAAATTGAGGGGAAGATACAGAGATTTCCCATTTATCATCTGCTCCCACACTTCCATAATCTCTCCCATTATCAATATCCCCCATCAGAGTGGTTCCTTTGTTAGAACAGATGAATCTGCGTTGACACATCATTATCACTCAAAGTCCATAATTTACATTAACAGCTCTTGGTGTTGTGCATTCTATACGTATGGAAAAACGTATAATGACATGTATCCACCATTATAATATCATACAGAAGATTTTCACTACCCTAAAAATCCTCAATGTTCAATCTATTAGTTCCTCCCTCCCCACTCGCCCTCAGCAATCATTGATCTTTTAGCTGTCTCCATAGTTTGTCTTTTCCAGAATGTCATATATTTGAAATCATACAGTATGTTGCCTTTTCTGACTGGCTTCTTTGATTTAGTAATGTGCATTTAGGTTTATTTCATATCTTTTCATGGCTTGGTAGCTAATTTCTTTTGAGCATTGAAAATATTCCATTATCTGAGTGTATCATAGTTTATCCATTCACCTACTGAAGGACATCTTGGTTGCTTTCCAAGATTTGGCAATTAAGAATAAAGCTTCTATAAACATCCATTTGCAATTTTTCTGTAGACACAAGTTCTCACCCTCTTTGGGTATATACTAAGGAGTACAATTGCTGGATTGTATGGTAAGAGTATGTTTAGTTTTGAAAGAAACCACCAAACTGTCTTCCAAAGTGGCTATACCATTTTGCATTCCCACCAGCAATGAATGAGAGCCCTGTTGCTCCACAGCCTCGCCAGAATTCGGTGTTGTCAGTGTTCTGGGTTTTTACCATTCTAATAGGTGTGTAGCAGTATCTCATTGTTGTTTTAATTTGCGTTTCCCTGATGACGTATGATGTGGAGCGTGTTTTTATACGCATTGCTGAGTTGCTTCTTTTTAAGTTATCTTTTTCTGTGCCTGTGTACAAGGTAGCTAAAACTCCCAAGATATTCAGGGTGCCTAGGAAAGGTCTTGGGCTCTGAATCAGATACTATTGCACCGGCCTCAGTGAATATAGCTACTTAAGTACTTTCCTACCTGGGTTCTATGTCTTATGATTGCTGTGATATTGGCGAATGACTAGTGAACAAAGTTATGGGTGATCCATTAACAGCACTTCTCCCTTATTTTTGCCGGATGCAAAGCTTTGACTTACAGCTGTTCAGGGGTCAAAATGTTTTTGAATGAGAACTGGAATTGTAATTCATCTCCCGGATTCTCTTTTGGGGAAGAATGAAGCTACACGGAAAAGAAATTGTCCTTCAGAGCCTGTCATTTGGGGCATAAAGGGTTAGTGGGACACAGGTGTATAGAGTCCTCTCTGAGGAATTCGTTTTTCTGCTGGGTAAATGGCTCTCACCAGGCGGCTTCTGGGCTCCTATTAAAGGCTGTCCTTCTCAAATCTGATAGCTCTCCTGTTCCTAAGAACTCCCTGTGAGTTCTGGCAAAAGGGAACCTCTTTGGAGATGGTTTAAGGGGGCCAGACTGATCAGGGACTGTTTCTCCAGCCTTAGGACAGAAGGACTTTTCTGCCTGTAAGTTGTGAGGTGGAGATAATCTCTCTCTGTCTCTGGCTTTAAAAGACTCTCTGTTGCTGCCTGGGATGACTCTTCAGATAGCAGGGGGCAGGATCAAATGACCTCCTTTTCCAGACCCAAGAATTCTTCTTTGCATGAGGTCAGTGTTTTAGTGCATTGAAGTCTTTTCTGAACACATCAGGGACTAAATAATCTTCAGATAGTTCATAAAACCAAGAGTTAGAAGAAACTGGTGAACTCTAGCATATATTCAATAGATTTATATATTATATACATATTCATATATCAATTTAAAAACAATTGCTGTATTGTTCAAAATAGTTATTAAAATGCAGACTACAGCCATGAAGTCATGAGCATGTGTTCATTCATTCCACGTTTTTTAAAAAAATTAAGTACTTTTTAAATAAGGAGAGGCAAAGCATGGCATTTGAAGTCAGAGAAAACAGAGTTCAGTTCTTGGATCTGCCATCGTCATGTTGGATAAATGTGGAAAGTAACATGAGTCCTCTGAGCCTGGGTTTTCTAATCTTAGCCTCAGCTTTCTCATCTGTAAAAAGGAGATAATAAGACCCAACGCATGTTGTTGTGATAGTGATGGATGTGAAGCTTTGTATTTGGGGCAGTCTATTTATATAATCCTGGTGGTTCTGTTACAAGGATGTTTAAGTCATAGCCACGTCTTGGAAGAATTCTCTGTGGGGGAGAAAGAGAAATTTAAATGCATATTTCCAAGAATAGTTATTAATATTTGCTCATTAGTTTTAGTGCAACAGCACCCAAGAGTGGTATAAAATCATAGAACTGAAAAAAGAGAGAAAGCTATTTCTGTCCAGAAGCTTTACTGATAGAGTTCCCTGCATTAGAATAGTCCTACTGTGTTTTCTTTGATTACATGAATTGAAAAAAGATACTGTGAAATACATGCAGACCAGTGGAAAGAAGGATTCAGAGAAAGAGATATAATGAAGTAAATTATTTGGCACATAGGAGACATTTAATACATTATCACTACTGTATTAAGGAAAAGCCTAGCTTGGACACTCAGATAGTACATCGGGATCTCTTAATTTATTTGCTATAATAAAAAGAGCATTAACTTGAGAGCCTGCTTCCTCATCTTTAAAATAGAGAGGATATGATTTAAAGGTCTTCACAATTTCATCTAGAAAGATTAGTTTTTATCAGCAGTTCTAAATTTGAGCAAAGTCCTAGTATCAAGGATAAAAAACAGATTAATAAGAAAAATGTTAGTTTATCTCATATTTTAGTAGATGTCAATAAGGTTACATAAACTTTCCTTCTAATTTGAGGGGATCATATAATAAAAATCACAATATATTCCTGATATTAAGTGTCTGGGGTCTCTCACTATTATCAGATAAAATGAATTCATTTATTCAACAGATACTCTTAGGTACTATTGTGCCAGACATTTTCCCTGCCTCTGAGATCACTGGTCTGAGGAAATCTGATGAAGTCTTTGCCTTTTCCTAGGGGTCATTTTCACATTAGTGGCCATGCCACTGCAATCTCATTAGTATTTGCTTTTTCTGCCTTTTCTTTAAATACTGCTATTCTCCCAGGCTCTTTGCTCAGACCTCCTTTCCCTTAGATTTTATTACTCCAAGATATTTTTCACTACTCCTGTAACTTCAACTCAGACATCAGTTTGGCAACTTGCTATCAGGGCAGAAGTCACTTTGTTGGGAATGCAGAATTAAGTACATATTCTAATTCTTGCATATAAGTCACAAATGAAAAAGTGATGTTTGTATTCCAACTGATGTCCAAGGGCTGAACCAAAACCCATGTATATTATTTTGTTATATGTTGCCTATCAATTCAAATTTTCTAGCCATTATTATTATTATTATTTTAGTGAGCATTCAAGAGGCTTCCTGTATTGAACATTTTTCTCTTTTCATCTTCTCTTATGCCCTCTTTATCACACTTTGTGTAACCAACTATTCCCACTCTAGCTGAAGCCACTGCCTGTTCATTCAGGGGTTGGAATGAAACTCACCAAATTAACTTAACACTCAGGTATTTTCTTTCCCAGAGTCATGGACAGACCTTCTTGGAGCACCAGGTCTACTTCTAATTCTGTCCATTGCATACACTAGCATTTTGTAGGTATTTAAATATGTGGTGAGAGAATGCATGCATTAATAAATGAAAGAGGAACACATGCTTTAAAAACCAAGCATTCTTTCTGTAGGTAAATACAGAGTGTCAGAAAACTTAGGATAAGAATCAACATAGAGGAACTCCTTTAATCCTACAGATTTCTTAATCTGGGTGAACACATACTTATATACTCAAACAGAGGAGATAGTTCACTGTTGTCCTCTTCCATCTGAGTGGAGATGAAATAGACGCAATGAGGGTTTCTGAGGGACCACACTCCCACCCCCAAAACCCTCCATTTATTTTCAATGCCCTTTTGCAGTAATGGAATATTAAGAATCTTACTCAGGTAATTCTGCTCCAATTATTATCTGTTAGCTTGCAATGAATTCCTTGTTTTTGTTAAAATTAACTTTAGGTCATATTTCTTCAGGGAAAATTTCCATTAAACAATATCACATTCCCAGCTACTACCTATATAATCAAACACTTTACCAACCATCACCCATTGAACTCTATTTGACAGACTGAATTGGTTCTTTCCTAGTGTTTAGTTTTTATCAATAGCTGATCTGTATTTATTTAATCAGAAGTATTTTACTAGAAAATATTTAATATTATATTTATTATCATATTTTCATTCCATACACAAGGACTTATAAATCTTAATGGACCTCTTAAGGGTTTTTGCCTTGGAAACTGAGAAGTGAATAAAAGCAGTATGAATTGCCTTTTGTGTTGTCCTACGGTGAACAGAAATATCCTATCTGTCCATGGACATAGAATCCTAGAGCTGGGAAATATGTTACTATTATCTAATTTGACCTCCTTTACACATTTATAGGGAAACATACTGTATAGATGTAACAGGTGGGACTCTTGCTAAAACTCTGGTGTCCTCAGACAGTTTAGTGGTCTGTCTCTTTCCCTAGTTCACCAAAGATCAACTCCAAATCAAAGAAAAGAATAACTGGGTATGTACTTCCATTGAAGAATAGGACAAACTTCACTAGAGATCCTGAATTGTGTGATATATAGAAGAGAGCGAAAATATTTTTCTTCCCTATTTTTGCAGAATATTGTCCTTTCCCCCAAGGAAATCTGTTCCTTCACTCATCATGCCATCCTTCAATCAGAGCATTTTCCACCCTGCAGTCTTCTTTCTTACTGGCATCCCTGGTTTGGAAACTTACCATGCCTGGATCTCCATCCCATTCTGTTGTCTCTATGCCATTGCCATCTCTGGGAATGGCATGATCTTGTTTGTCATCATCACTGAGTCCAGCCTCCATGAACCCATGTACTATTTCCTCTCCATGCTATCCTTCACAGACCTAGGGCTGTGCCTTTCCACACTGGTCACCATGTTGGGTATTTTCTTGTTCAATGCTCGAGGAATCAGCTTTGATGCCTGCATTGGCCAAATGTTCTTTATCCATGGATTCACTCTTATGGAGTCCTCAGTACTCCTGGCGATGGCCTTTGACCGCTTCATTGCCATCTGTAACCCACTGAGATATGCCACAATCTTAACTAATTCAAGGATCATCAAAGTGGGCTTTGCAATTGTTATTAGGGGTACAACAGCTCTCGTGCCTTTACTCCTGCTGCTTAAGCATCTGTCCTTCTGCCATAGTCATGTTCTGCACCATTCATATTGTTTCCATCCTGATGTGATGAAGCTTTCATGCACAGACACTAAGACTAACAGTGCATTTGGCCTGGCCATTGTCATCTCTACTGCTGGCTTGGACTCCGTCTTGATCCTCCTCTCCTATGTTCTCATTATCCACTCTGTGTTCAGCATTGCCTCCCCAGAGGAGCGGAAGAAGGCCTTCAGTACCTGTGTCTCACATGTAATTGCTGTTGCCATCTTCTACATCCCCATGATCAGCTTGTCACTGGTGCATAGATTTGGCAAGCACGCCCCTCCTCTTGTTCACACTCTCATTGCCAATGTTTATCTGCTCATCCCTCCTGTAATGAATCCCATAATCTACAGTGTGAAGACAAAGCAAATTCACAAGGCTGTGCTCAAAGTATTTCTTTCTAAGATAATTTAGGAAATTTTCAGGGTACCATTTCTTTTCAAAGACTTCTCTGACTCATATTTGATCATTCACCAGTGTGAGTTATAACTATACCTTGAAAAAGCATGTTTATACATGCTTTCACTCTATTCTGATGATCCACTAACTTACTATTACACAGTTCTAGACTGTTAATTCTCTGAGAGCAGGGATTGTGTCTTGTGTACTTCTGGAGCTTCCACAAATACTGCACCTGGCACAGAATAGGATCATGGGTAAAATCTGTCTACAAGCATGGGCAAATGAAGTCATATTTTGAAGTCTAGACAGTCTCACCATTTCTAGAGTATATAGCTATCCAAGGTATGTCTGATAAAATTTAGATCCGTCGGAAAGTGTATGTTTCTGTAACTCTCAGTTTATTGATAATGATTATTATTCCCCAAAATAGATTATTCTTGGCTAAGGAACATGAATAAGGGCAATAAACAAGAAGATATGTGAATCAAAAGGGTACTTGCATAATTCTAAAGAAGTCCTTCAGGTAAATTTGGTAAATATATTAATATTTTAATTACGCGATGTATAGTGATTCATCTTCTAAATACACGTCTAAAGGGGGAAAATGGGCAAGAATGCAAAGTTGTATTATGATGTTCAACACATCATTATACAGTGCAATGAAAATCTGGAAACTGCTTAAACAATTAGTTTAGGATATTGGTTAAATAAAATATGAACTATCATGCAATAAGCTAAAACTGATATAGATATAAATGATACATTGTTAAGAGAAAAGATAAATTAGCATACTGGGTACTTATCATTGTGTATATATTTCATGTAAATATATACATCCATGTACACACAAACATTAAAAAAGTATGGTCCACAATAGTCTAGCAGTCTGGGGGAAAATGGAGACTGCACTTCGGGCTCACAGACACCATAACTCTGCATGCTACTCAGTACAGAGCAACGGGATGAAAAAGTTCAGCTATCATGTCCTGCTTGGAGAGTGAAAGTATACAGCCATGCAGACAGCACCCCAACTTCTTCAAGAGGGCTCCCAGAGGACTGACCTCTGTTCTTCCAGTCTTGGAGCTTGGACGTGTTGTCCACAGCCTGGCAGCCTGTGGGAGAACGGAGACAGCAGCTTGGACTTGAAAACACCGTAGCTCCCCATCCTGCTCAGCACAGAACGAGTGGATGATAAAGGCCACCTCTCAGTTTCCTCCTGGGTTGGGAAGGAGTCAAGCTATATGTACAATGCCCCAACTTCTCTGAGGGGGCCCCCCAGAAGACTGACCTCTCTCCTGTCAGCCTTAGAGCTTGGATGAGTCCACTACAGTCTACTAGCTTGGAAGAGAAAGAAGCCAGTAGGTTGCGCTGGCAGATGACACAGCTCACCCTGCTGGTTTACCATAGAATGACCCGAAAAAAACCCAGCTACCTACTTTTCCCTGGGGAGGGAAACAGTTGATAGAGGGCCCCAGAATCTCTCCCCAGGCTTATTGGTAAACGTTGTCTTCTCTACAAGGCCAGTCTTTGAAAACTGGGAGAGAGGTCTGCTTTATCTAATGTGCAGAGATTTACACAGAGAGTCAAGGAGAAAGAAAAATCAGCCAAAGATGTTCCAAACAAAGGATCAAGATAAGTCTTCAGAAACTGACCTTAATGAAATGGAGCAATATGATTTATCTGACAGAAAATTAAAAATACCTGTCACAAAGTTGCTCATCGAGGTCAAGAGAACAATGCATGCGTAAAGTGAGTATTTCAACAAAGTTATAGAAAATACAAAAAAATACCAAGCAGATATATAGACAAATAAAGAATATTGTATTACTGTAATGGTAGTGGGTAAATCATTTTTAATTCAAACATAAAAGTTAAGGGAAAAAAGCATTAAAATAACTATAACCACAGATATGCTTAAACATACACAGTATGAACAGATATAAATTGTGACAACAATGGCATAAAGTATATGGAAGGGAAGGATTTAAAGTGTTGCCTTTTTTGGGGCCGGCCCCGTGGCTTAATGGTTAAGTGTGCATGCTCCGCTGCTGGCAGCCCAGGTTCGGATCCCAGGCGCGCACCAACGCACAGCTTGTCCAGCCATGCTGAGGTAGCATCCCACATACAGCAACTAGAAGGATGTGCAACTATGACATACAACTATCTACTGAGGCTTTGGGAAGAAAAAGGAGGAGGATTGGCTATAGATGTTAGCTCAGGGCCAGTCTTCCTCAGCAAAAAGAGGAGGATTGGCATGGATGTTAGCTCAGGGCTGATCTTCCTCACAAAAAAATAAATAAAATAAAGTGTTGCATTTTTGTATGCAATTGAACTTAACTTATTATCAACTTAAATTAGATTGTTATAAATATAAGATGGTTTATGTATTCCCCATACAAAAATACCTACACAAAAAACTTACACAAAGAAAAACAGAAAGGAATCAAAGCCTATCAGTACCAAAAATCAACAAAATACAAAGAAGACAGTGAGGAGACAGCAAAGGAATTACAAGACTAACAGAAAATAACTAACAAAATGACAATAGTAATTCTTCCGTATCAATAATCACTTTAAATGTAAACAGATTGTATTTCCCAATCAAAAAAAAAGAGAGTGGCTGAATGGATAAAAAAACATGATCCATCTATATGCTGCCTACAAGAAACTCAGTTTAGACTTAAGGACACACATATGCTAAAAGTGAAGAGATGTAAAAATATTCTATGCAAATGGTAACCCAAAGAGAGCAGGGGATGCTATTCTTATATCAGACAAAATAGACTTCAAGTCAAAAACCCCATCACAAGAAACAAAGAAGGACATTACATACTGAAAAAAGGGTCAATCCACGAAAAAGATATAATTATAAATATATATGTACTGAACATCAGAGTACCTAAATATATAAAGCAAACACTGACAAAACTGAAGGGAGAAATAGAGAGCAATACAATAATAATAGGAGACTTCAATATTCCATTTTCAATACTGGATTGAACCACCCGACAGATGATCAATAAGAAAACAGAGAGTTTGAGCAACACTATAGACCAAATGGACCTAAAAGACATATACAGAGCATTCTACTCAACAACAGCTAAATACACATTCTTTTCAAGTGTACCTATGTCTTTCTCCAGGATAGATCACAATTAGGTCACAAAACAAGTCTCAACAAATCTAAGAAGATTGAATTTATACTGAATATCTTTTCTGACCACAATGGAATAAATCTAGAAATCAATAGCAAAAGGAAAATTGAACACTTCACAAAAATGTGGAAATTAAACAACACAGTCTTGAGAAACAATTAAGTCAAAGATGAAATAAAAAAAGAAATTAGAAAATACCTTCAGGCAAATGAAAACAAAAATATAATACATCAAAATTTGTAGGTGCAGCAAAAGCAGTAGTGAGAGGAAAATTCATAAAAATAAATGCATACATTAAAAAGAAGACAACCTGACATTACACGTCAAAGAACTAGAAAAAGAAGAACACATCAGGCCCACAGTTATCAGAAGGAAGGAAATAACAGAAATTAGAGAAGAAATAAATGAAATGAAAATAGAAAAACATCAAAAAAGTGAAAAGTTGTTTATTGAAAAGATAAAGCAAATTACAAACCCTTAACTACACTAAGAAAAAAAGAGAGAAGATTCAAATAAGTAAAATCAGAAATGAAAGAAGAGACATTACAACTAATGACACAGAAATAACAAGCATCATGAGAATACTATGGACAATTGTGCACCAACAAACTGGACGACCTAAAAGAAATGATAAATTCCAAGAAACGTACAACCTAGTAAACCTAAATCATGAAGAAATAAAAAGCCTGTACAGACATATAACTAGTATGGAGATTAAAACAATAATCAAAAACCTCCCAACAAAGAAAATTCAGGACCAGACGGCTGCACTGGTGAATTTTACCAGACATTTAAAGAAGAATTAATGCTAATCTCAAACTTTTCAAAAAAATTAAACAGAAGAGAATACTTCCAAACTCATTTTATGAGGCCAACATTACCCTGATACTAAAGCCAGACAGAACCACAGGAAAGCAAAACTGCGGGCCAATGTCTGTAATGAAATAGATGCAAAAATCCTCAGCAAAATACTGACAGACCAGTTTCAACAGCACTTTAAAACTATCGTACACCATGACCAAGTGGGATTTATCCCTGGGGTGCAAGAATGGTGTAATATACGAAAATCAATTAATGTGATATATCACATCAATAGAATAAATGGTAGAAATCACATGTTCATCTCAACATATACAGAAAAAGCATTTGATATAATTCAATATCCTTTTATGACAAAAACTCTGAACAATCTGGGTATAGAGGGAACATACCTCAGCATAATAAAGGCCATCTATGAAAAGTTCACAACTAACTTAATACTCAACAGTGAAAAACTGAAAGCTTTTCCACTAAGATCAGGAGCAAAGCAAGGATGCCCACTCTCATCACTTCTAATCAAGATAATACTGAAAGTCCTAGCGAGAGCAATTAGACAAGAAAAAGAAATAAAGGTATCCAAACTGTAAAGGAAGAAGTAAAATTATCTCTCTTTGCAGATAAAAAGATCTTATGTACAGAGAACCCCCCAAACTCCATAAAATACTGTTAGAACTAATAAACAAATCAAGTAAAGTTGCAGGATACAAAATTAAAATACAAAAATCTGTTGCATTTCTATATCTTAACAATGAACTATAGGAAAAAGAAATTAGGAAAACATTTCCACTTACAATAGGAAAAAAGGGGAATAAATACATACGAATAAACTTAACTAAGGAAGTGAATGATTTACATATGAAAAACTACAAAATATTGATGAAAGAAATTAAGCAAGACACAAACAATGGAAAGACACCTTGTATTTGTGGATTGGAAGACTTAATATTATTAAAATGTCCATACTACCCAAAATGACCTACAGATTCGGTGCAATCCCTATTAAAATTCCAAAGACTTTTTTTTTTTACAGAAACAGAAAAAACAATTCTACAATTCATATGGAGCTACAAAAGAACACAGCCACAAATAAGGAAGAAGAGCAAGCCATGAGGCATCATAATTCTTGATTTCAAAATATATTATGAAGCTATAGTAATAAAAACAGTATGGTGCTAGCATAAAGACAGACATATAGACCAATGGAACAGAACAGAGAGCCCAGAAATAAATTCATGCAAATATAGTCAACTGATCTTGGACAAAAGTGCGAATACATAATGGGAAAACAGTAGTATCTTCAACAAATGGCATCGGGAAAACTGGACATCTACATGTAACAGAATGAAATTGGACCTCTATCTTACACCATACATAAAAATCAACTTAAAATGGGTTAGAGGCTTGAATGTGAGACCTAAAATTGTAAAACTCCTGGAAGAAAACAGAGGGAAAAATCTTCATGAAATTGGATGAGGCAATGATTTCATAGATATGACACTGAAAGCACAGGTGACAAAAACAAAAATAAACAAGTGGGACTACAGAAAACTAAAAAGCTTCTGCACAGCAAAGGAAACAATCAACAGAGAGAAAAGGCCACATACGGAATGGGAGAAAATATTTGCAAACCATATATCTGATAAGGGGCTAATGTCCAAAATATAAGAGGAACTCACACCACTCAATAGCAAAAAAACAATTAACCCTATTTAAAAATGTACCGAGGACTGTAATAGACATTTGTCCACAAAAGATGTACAAATGCTCAACAGGTTTATGAAAAAATGCTCTTCCTCACTAATCATCAAGGTAATGCAAGTTGAAACCACAATGAGCTATCACCTCATACCTGTCAAGATGGTTATTATCAAATAAACAAAAGACAAATTTTGGTGAAGATGTCGAGAAATTGTAATCCTTGCACATTGTTAGTGGGAATTCAAGTAGTGCAGCCACTGTGGAAAACAGTATGGAGGTTCCTCAAAAAAGTAAAAAAATCAAACTAACATATGATTTAGCAATCTCAATCCCACTTCTGGGTATATAGCCAAAAAAATTGAAATCAGGATCCCAAAGACATATTAGCTATGTTCATTACAGCACTATTCACAATAGCTAAGATGTAGAAACAACTTAAAAGTCCATCAATGGATGGACTTTTAAGTTGTATGAATGGATAAAGACAATGTAATACATATAAAATGAAATACTATTCAGCCTTAAATAAAAAAAGGAAATTCTGCAATATGTGACAACATGGTTGGACCTTGAGGACATTATGCTAAGTTTAACAAGCCAGACATAAGGACAAATACTGCATGATCTCACTTAACTGAGGTATCTAAAATAGCCAAATTCATAAACTCAAAGACTGGAATGGTGGTTATCAGGAGCTGGGTGGGGGGCAGGGGGAAAAGGGGAGTTATTATGCAATAGGCGTAAAGTTTCAGTTAAGTGAGACAAATAAACTCTAGAGATTTGCCCTACAACATTGTATCTATGGTCAACAATTATGTACACTTGAAATTTGTTGAGTGTAGACCTCATGTTAAGTATTCTTATCACATACAAAAAAGATATGGATAGACATACCCCAAATGTCAAAAGCATTTATCTTTTGATAGTTGGATATTGGTTTGTTTATATTTTCTTTATAATTTCCTGCAATTTAAAAATGTTCAATAACGTCTTTTTAAAGCTTTTCAGATAATGAAATAATCAATTTCCATTTAATAGCAACCACCAACCAACTTTCATTGCACACCTTCCACAGGATCTTCATTTCCATGAGTCTTCATACTACCTATTGGATACATTTATAGTATGGTATCCGCTTTCCACTTCTATCCATCTCTTTT
Source organism: Ceratotherium simum simum (assembly GCF_057802395.1). Lineage (NCBI taxonomy): Eukaryota > Metazoa > Chordata > Mammalia > Perissodactyla > Rhinocerotidae > Ceratotherium > Ceratotherium simum. The sequence goes on along the minus strand of NC_141906.1, from coordinate 27,523,065 downwards.
CTCAGTGTGGTATAGCACCAGTTCATCAGAACTACTTGATATTTTTTTTAAAGTGCAGATTCCTCAAAGCCACGTCAGAATTTCTTCATCAGAAACTCTTCAGATGGAGCCCAAGGATTTGCATTTTAACAAGCTACCTGCAGGTTATCATGCATGCTAGAGTAACATTCTTCAGGGGTCTAGAGTAACATCTACATCTGAAAAACACCATGAATATATTGCCCTTAGTCTTTGATCATTTTGCTGTCTATGACTGAAGTATCCACCTGCTTTTTTTCCCCTGCTAGTTGCTTTTTCTTCGTTTTAACAGGAGCCATTTATAAATTTTTGTATTATAGGCGATTAGGTCTCTGTACTCATACTGACTTGAAACCTTTTGAAAACAACCATTGTACCTTGGGGATTATATATCTTGCATGGATCCAAGCACTATTAATAAACTGCTTTATTAATAATTGTTACTTAATATATATTTATTGAATTAAATTTATTTTTATATAACTTTGCATATATTCTTCTTACATATTTTGAGCATATTCATTTTGGCAAACAGTGTGGGAGGTCCTGGAGGTGAAACAGTGGACAGTGAAGACACAGACTCTGTTCTTAAGGAATAACAATTGGATTAAACATATGTAAATTGAAATAATATTTTAACAAAATGTTTCTTTTGAATGAGACTGTGTAGGAAAAGTTGTGCTAGATGCTAAGAGGAGTCATAGGTGGTGATCTCTCTCTTTCCCAGGAAGAGCCTGAACTAAAGGGAAAATCATCAACCTAGGAAACTCTTAGCATGATGAGAAAAATATAGCTTCTAGAAATTTACTGTTTAACAGAGGAGATATGACATACATTCAAATCTAAGCAGAAGAGATTCAAATTTCATATATGCACAGGAATAATTTTGAAAGTGGAGAATTTTGACAATAGGGCAACCATATTTTTGGGAGTGTTTTAAAATAAATATATTACAGAACGTTCTTATGAAAGCTACAACTCTGACTTATGCTGCAATAAGAAGATGACTCATGAAGTGTCAATTACATATAATTTTGTGACTACAGTCACATGTACACTAATAAAATCCACTTTAAAGTATATTCTTTTTTCTTCTTTATAAAGTGATAGTAGTCACAGAAAATTACATAAGTAAAAATTGTTTTTAATCTTACAAGCTATAGTTTTTGCTATTCTTTACTAGCTGTGTTACACTGCAAATTCAACACCATCCAATATTCAGGTTGTTTTGTGCCAGTTTCAAACTATTGATAACTAGAGTTGTGGATGGACTGGCCCTTGTGGTCTTACTATGATTGCAAGGTGCCCTTCAGCAGTAACAATCAGGAAACTTAGAAAGAGACAGGGTTTATTAATTACAAGTCCCGGAAAGTACATGGCACACTTAAGGTCACACAGGGAGGTCAAAGGTAGAGAGAAAGCGAGAGAGAGAAATCACAGGCCTGGGGTTCTTCTTTTATTGGGCTTAAGGGTTGGGGCTTAGGTTTTCATGAATTCACTCTATATTGGTGAATTTAAAATATAAGAGCAGGAATTAAAGCACAGGAAGAAAAGAATAAAAGTGGCTAAATAGTTATCTAAATCAACCAGATCCCTAAAACAAAGGAAATATGGGGTGGGAGACAGCCTGACTCTTTATCTAGTCTTGTGGCTGGTGATGTGTGCTTCTTTTTTCTTTCCTGAGATAAGTTACATCTTTTGAATTGGATGTCCCTTTGAAGTAGATGCCTTGGCAATCATAGCTTAAGTCAGACACTTGCACTACAAAAAAGAAAAAACAACTGTCAGGGCTTATACTACAGAGGTCTATACATTTTCACAGTTTTTGCTTTTTTTTTAACAGACCTCAAGAAACGACACTTGTTCAAGACTGTCTGAGCCAATGCTGAAAACAAGTCTGGTTAATCCGATGTAGAATTTGGAAGAGTAGGTAATGGGTGTCTGCTAAGACCTTATGAGCACATTGAGATTGTTTGAGAATGTTTCTTAAACTGATATTTCTGTAGAACTGATATATTGTGGCTTAGAGGGAAATTTTGATATTTTTACCATTCACATTGATACTGACACCAAGTAGAGAACCACAGTATATTATGGGGCCTCAAATAACGTGCCTGACTTCCTCAGTTGCTTCATGAGGAGCTGCAGAAATGTGTTTTTCTAGGAAAAGAGAAAGATTAAATCCCATGCTGAGCAATTTCTGTGTCATTTAGATTCAAATGCCTTAGAATGACAGTACTTCCAAGAGACAGATCCTGCTTCCCTGTTTAGCTTCATGACCTGCTACTTGCTCTCCCAGTTGCACCCAGGATTCTAGGCATGCTGAATATGTTATTAGTCACGTCTGTTCTATCCATGCTTTATGCTCCCTTGTCTCCTGACTGACCTGGTGCTGACCTTCCTGCAGTTTAAATACATGCTTGTCTATGCTCTCATCAGGATTACAACATCCCTGTTGTAATCTGTGAGTTTTAGATCTGTTTCTTTACTAGTTTTTGAGCATTTGAAGGAAAGTGATTCTGTTCCATTCTCTGTATTACCAGTGCAGATCCCTGGAATGTGATAGTTAAAAGTGTTTTATGAAAGAATTAAAGAAGCATTTTTTTTTTTTTAGCAGAAGCAAAGAGGTTTCTAAAAAAAGTACAAAATTCATCCAAATGATGTTGGAGGAAGATACATTTATCAGCTGGATGTAGGGGTAAGGAGTGAGCTCATGCATAAAGCAGATGTTTTGGTTTGGAATTTTATATTCACAAATTTACTTTAACAAAATTTAATCAAGATGTAAGATCAAAGAACTGTAACAGCAGTCTCTGCAAAAGTAAGTGCAATGAGGTAGAAGGGGAAGGAAGCCATGACGTAGAATGAACCCATGGGAAGCTTCATACTCTGGGGGCCACTAAAAGGTCCACCAGGAGTTTTCTGATTAAGAGATTTCAGGTAGCTGGAGTCATGTCTCTTTAAGTATGCTACCTAACCCTGAGTAGAAAACATCCCCAGTTCTTCAGTCCCTCCCTGGCAAACAAGGCAGGAAAGACCACATCTCCATACTTTGTAAGTAAAACTGCTGCATTTAGGGAAAACATCAGCTTTGTACATAGTGTTTCCTTTAAGAATGAGGGAGATTTTATTAACTGCAAAGTGTTCTCACGGGTGCCTAAGGAAAACCGTGGAAATCTTTCTCCTGAAATCTGTATCTCTAGGGACTTTTTTTTTTTTTTGAGGAAGATTTGCTTTGAGCTAACATCTGTTGCTAATGCTCCTCTTTTTGCTGAGGAAGAAGACTGGCCACGGGCTAACATCCGTGGCCATCTTCCTCTACTTTCTATGGGACGCCGCCATAGCATGGCTTGATAAGCAGTGTGTAGGTCCGCTTCTGGATCTGAACCTGTGAACCCTGGGGCTGCCAAAGAAGAGCATGTGAACTTAACCGCTACACCATCAGGCAGGCCCTCTAGGGGCATTTTATTATAACTGATGGGGTTCAGTATATCTATGGGCCATATGTCTTGCTTTTGGAGCAGGCTGTTAGTATGTGCATGCAATTGGTGAGAAATGAGTTTTGGGTTGTGCTACGTTTCAAAATTCTTGCCCAAGGCCAGCTGGCATACTGCCACCAGTCAGCACCATCATCATCCTAATTCTCATCCTTATTTACCATTATTAAGTGCTTCCCATGTTATAGTCAGTATATTAGATGCTTTACAAATGGTATATCATTTAAACTGTACAAATTAATGCTATTGGTGAGCTCCAATTTCACAGAAGTGAAATCTGATGTAAAGTTGTTATTTGGAGAACCCCAGCTAGTTGGTGACAGATCCAGCATTTGAACCTAGGCTTGCTTGACCCTATAATAATATTGCTGACTCTCTGTAATCAGAGGAGATAACTCAAGATAGCCCTGCAGAGAATCTGAAGCAAGCGCTTAGAGTGGATTTGGAGTATTATCTTATAAGAAGAAGAGAATTACTGTCAACACATGGTGCGGGGCACATAAATGTTTACTCTACAATACAAGGACAGAGTCTGCCATCAAAAACAACAAAAAAACCTCCCAAAATATAACATGTGCACCACACACATACACAGGCACAAACACATACAGATATTACTCAGTTTGTGGGAATGAGGGAGAGCTCAGTAAGATAATTCCAACATTCACATGTGTAATTTCAGGAAACATAGCATGACTTAAATAGGCAAAACAAGAATATATAGAGGTTCTGATATATTTCCAGAATCCTTGATTTACAACTCTTGGATTTAATGTATATTGGGTATATATTGTTATCCCACACTGTCTGAAAAGAATGCAAATTATTTGGAATATAATCATGAAAAGCAATGATCCACCTGCCAGTAACTTATTTTGGTTAGAGAGGACTATTTTCAAATAACTCATGCTTACACAGTGAAATGACCACTATTCTAGATGTGAACATAAAAAAAAAGATGTGACTCCAGAGGAAGCAATAATTTCTTTGGAGTAGACAAGGAGAAGGTGATGTCACAAAGTGTTTCCTAAAGTAAATAAATTAATATTGAATTTATAAATGGATTAATGGAGCAAATAATGAGTCTAAAGAATTTAGGTGTATTCAAGAAGAGTGGGAAGTACGTGCACTAAGGAAAGTACAACATTGTGAAAGAGCTTGCTGTATTTGATGGTTTGGTGAAGTAGGAAAAGCCAAGGTTGACTATATGGCAAGGTTCCTGGGATAGGGAAAAGGATAGGCAGCAGTAAAACTTGATTTTGGTCAGATTTGGAAGATCCTCGACAGCTGTAATAAAGAGATAAAAGCGTTTTGATTTCACGGTGAAAACAATGAAGAGCTCCAGGTGAGGACTGATGTATTTTTGAGAGATCAGGCTGGCAATGATATGGAGATAGTTTGGCAACACTCGAAACTCAGGGCAGGGAATTTACTTATGAGAATATTGCTGTAGTTCCTGTAAAAACTAATGATAGTGTTACATAAAATAGCGGTAATGGAACTGGAGGATGACGATGGTCAACCAAAGGCCGTTTCAGAAGTTAAACCTATATAAGTTTGGATATTGGATGGCCTAGATAGTTGTGGTAGGCAGAAGTCTAAAAGGTCCCTCAAGATTCCGGTCCTCTACACACTTGTCTAGTATAAACCCACCCTTTGAGTGTGAATGGAGCTATGGATGTAATGGATATCACTCCTGTTATTATGTTGCATTATATGCAAAGGGACTTGGCAGATGTAGCTAAGGTCCCTGATTCCTTGACTTTGAGTCAAAAGGGAGATTAAGCTGGGTGGGCCTGACCTAATCATGTAGTCTTTAAAAGAGACAAAAAGCAGCAGAGATTCTCCTGCTGGATTAGAAGAGTTAAGACGTCATGCTGTGAGAGGTCCACATGGCTGGGACTGAGGATAGTCTCTAGGAGATAAGAGCAACCCCTGGTGACACAGCCGGCAAGAAAATGGAGACCTCCATCCTATACCCCAAAGAACTCCATTCTGCCAACAACCTGAATGAGTCTGAAAGAGGGCCTTGAGCTCCAGATGGGAACTCAGACCTGGCTGAAACCTTGATTTTAGCAGAGTGAGATCCTGAACAGAGATCCTACTTACATTGTGCTCAGGCATCCGACTTACTGAAATGTGAAATAATGAATGTCTGTTTTAAATCATGAATTTGTGGTAGTTTTATGCAGCAATAAACCTCTAATGCAACAGCATATGTTTCAGTCCAAAAAGAAACCAAATTTCAACTATGGATGTGAACCATTAAATAGGAAAATGAGGATAGACAAATATTGAATAAGTTGTTGGTTAAGGGAAGGAGACACATGCAACAGGGAGGCAGGGTTAGTAAGAAGGAAGTTGGAATGTTTATATACTTTGGTTATGGTACAAATGAAAGGAAATAGAAATTACAAAAAATAGAAAGGAGGAAAAATTGAGTTTATTTCTCAGAGCAGAAAGAGATCTATGTATTCATTCTTTGCTCAGTGTTTAGAAAACATCCACATTCCTTACCCTTTTAAAGGTGACATGATAATTCTATGATGAATCCTTGTTACTCTTAAACACTACCTTTTAGCACTTGTATCTCACAGTTTAGTGGCTTTTCTAAAATATCTGAAACGACATAACTTGGATATGGTTAGAATATATTCACGGTGATTTTTAACTATCATCCGCTGTACGAGTCATCTTCATGTTCTCAAGGAAGCCTTTCTTGTCCCGTCCCTCACACAACTTTCTAATATATATAGCCTCTATATTTTAAACACAAACCCATTATTGTATACATCACACTGCATATTGTTCACTTGTTTACATGTTCCTTTTCCTCACTATCCTATCCTTTCCTAAATATCCTCAAAGGTAGGTGTCATGTATGGTTCTATATTGCTATAGTCTGGATTACAGCATGCACTCAGTAATTTAATGTTAAACTAAAGTAATATCCAAAATTCATTGAGAGGCTTAGTGCTAGAGTTGTCTTTGGAATGGAGCAAGAGTTCATCTGAATCAGGAAAGAATGAAGAAAAGTTGAGAAAATCATAGCTGTGGAGGAAGAAGGGACCACATGAAGAAGTTATTAACCAGTGGATGCTGCCTAAGTCAAACTTAGATAATATTTTCATCTTTTCTTTTAGCTCTGAGATGATAAGACATGTGGATAAGTGGGAAGGCCTATGCAAATAGAAGTGGGAAAGGAAGGGAGAGAAATGATTGTACAATACTTAACTTTGATTTTTTCAAGTACTAATAGCTAATATTTGGTGAACTTTTACCACAGTGAGGTACTCTCGTGAACTTTTCACCTGCAGTAACTAAGTTAATCCTCATAGTAATCCTACAAGATGTATATATCATTATTTCTTTAGACCTCGGGAGATTCAGGCACACTCGATTTAGTAACTTGTCGTGTAGTCACTTAGTTGATAAGTGCATTAGCCCATGCTTGAATCCAATCAAAGTTTAGAATTTCAATACTAAAAAATTGACTTGGCATGAAGGATAAAAATTCATAACATCAATCTGTCCGTAATACTCATATTGTAGATCCTATGTACTCAGATTGTTCTGTTTGTAATTAGTTAATTGCTCATATTTTGAAGAGAAGATTTCTTTTTAGGCCTCTTGAAGCTAATATAATTTATTTTATGTATTAGAATCACTCATATACCATTTCCTATTTGTCTAACAATTCTTACAATGCTTTGGATACATTTCAACAAATATTTATTAACTGTCTACCATGTGAAATCAGGAAGTCCTTCAGGACTCAAATCCCAGCCACATCACTTAACAGCCATTGTTCCATTAGTTTGTGTATAAATTTTGTATTCTTGTAATTGCTCATTTCCTATTTTCTGCTTCTTTGTTTGAGGTGGTCTTAGTTTTATTTTTTTAACCAATGTATATTGATATGGGTTTTAAATGTTATTGATGTTTACCTGGTGAAATAATTATTTTCATGCTCAATTAAAAATAAATTGAAGTGTTTTATTATTGAAGGACTCTTTGCTTCAGATTCTGCGGTTTGAGTTCAATATGTCAACTTTCCAAAATGCCACATCTTCTTCCATCATTTTCCTGCTAACTGGTGTTCCTGGGCTGGAAGCCTTCCACACCTGGATCTCCATTCCCTCCTGCTTTCTCTATATAACTGCTCTCTCAGGAAACAGCCTGATTCTCTTTGCCATTGTCACTCAGCCCAGCCTCCACGAACCCATGTACTATTTCCTCTCCATGCTGTCCACCACTGACCTTGGCCTGTCCATATCCACTCTGGTCACCATGTTAGGTATATTCTGGTTCAACGCCCGGGAGATCAGCTTTAATGCCTGCTTGTCACAGATGTTTTTCATTCAACTTTTCACTGTCATGGAATCTTCAGTGCTGTTGGCTATGGCCTTTGATCGTTTTGTGGCCATTTCTAATCCTCTTAGATATGCCTCTGTCTTGACTGATCTTAAAATAGCACAGATTGGAGTAGCAATCATCACGAGGGGAACATTAATACAAATACCTATACAGGTGCTTCTTAAGCGTCTATCATTCTGCCGCAGCCACGTGCTCCGTCATTCCTATTGTTTCCACCCTGATGTGATGAAGCTTTCATGCACAGACACCAGGATCAATAGTGCAGTTGGCTTGACAGCTCTGATCACCACTGCTGGGGTGGACTCAATCTTCATCCTCCTCTCATATCTTTTGATCATTAGGACTGTCCTCAGCATTGCATCCCCGCAAGAGAGGAAGAAAGCCTTCAGGACATGTATCTCCCATATTGGGGCTGTTGCTGTATTCTATATTCCATTGATCGGTCTGTCCTTTGTTCACAGATTTGGGAAACAAGCCCCACCTTATGTACATACTCTGATTGCCAATGCCTACCTGCTAATCCCCCCTGTGATGAACCCCATCATCTACAGTGTGAAGACCAAACAGATACGTAGGGCTGTGCTGAAAGTTCTCCATACCGGTGCAGCACAGAAGTGAATGGGATTTTCAATTTTTTGTAGTCCTCGTCATCGTATAGATCAGTAAATGCGATTTATAGAAGTTAAAATGTTGAGACTCATGCTTCAGATGAAAGCATCCCAAAAGATCACTTTAGTTTTAAGTATGAGCTGAAATCCTCTATTACTGTTTTCCTCAAATAACCACAATAATATTAACCTTTCTTCATTTAAGATGAAAGATTTCCAGTGGCCTAAACTCTGGAATTATTATTGTTTTTTTAAAAATGAAAATGGAAATAAAAAGTGTATTAGCAATAGCAAATTACTGAATATTATCATGTAAATCAGGAACATATAATTGGCATTGTCCATGGTTATGGAATTGTTCCAATTATTCTCGCTTTTCCGCTTTGCCTATGACCTGCCTGACCTGCCTGACCTTTAATATAATAGCTAGTATCATCATCAATACATGTTTCACTGCTTTGTCAGTAACTTAACCTTTTTTGCTCAAATATTCGTACTTTCCCCAGCTCTTCCAAGAAGATTTTTAGCAAGAGTATTCTGTGAAAAAGAAGTCTGCTTGATTTAACTCCAATCTATATAGTTCCTTCAGAAGTACTAATGTCATGCTTAATGCTTAATAAGTCTGTTTTTGGTTTTGGCAAATATAATCTAGAAATGAAGTCATATTCTCTGAAGTCTCAAGATTACCAAGAACCAAATGCAGACATAGTTTAATCTGGTTGGATTTATATTGCCATAGTGGACTCTCTCCTTAAGGAAGGTTGAAGTGGGTATGTTAGTCAGGATCTAGATAGAAAAACAGAAATCATACCGGTAGTTAACGCTCTGAGGATTTAATCCAAGGAACTGGGTAAACAGTTATCGGAAGACTGAGAAGGCACAAAGGGAACACTTTTGTATTTGCTGGCTGCTCATGGACTTTTCTGCAAAATTTGTACTTGCTTTTTGTTTTTAGAGCATCTCTCACTTTCCCAGTTACTCTCATTTCTGTTAATAAATCCTCATTTCCAAAGACTGAGCATATGCCATGTCTTTGAATGGAAACTTGTGCTCACTATTTTCACAGCCATTCCCAGTGAAATAGATCTACTGCTCATCCTTTTGTTCTTTGCTTGATGCTTTAGGGTATTGACCCAAATGGACTGTATCATCAGGTTCTCTGGTGGACTGACTTCTAGTTGGGCTATAAAAAATGGAAGGCGCTAGGGGAAGAAGGATGAGTGGCAGGAGAGATACTGCTTTTGATAATAATTCTCTTACCTCCTTGGTTCCTGGGTTAGTAATGGTTTCTCAGTGTCCCCAGTCTCTAGGTATCTCAGCATCCCCTGTTTGTTTCCTTAGCCCTGTCCGTCTTTCATTAAAGTCTCTCCATTTAAGTTATCTGAGTGATTTTTATTTCTTATTGGTTCTGTGACTGATGTATATCTTCAATGGGCAAAGATAATGGCTCCTTGATTTTAGTGACAATATTGCCTCTACATTAACTTCATGTGTAAGTACATTTTGAGTAAGAGATGCAAAAGACAGGTGCTAATTGATCCTTTTGTCACCTGAGGAATAAGGTAAATGTCTTTTATGAGCCTTTGACTCTAGTTCTTAGTACCAAGAGCCCTGCCTCAGCCACATATAAGACCTCTGGGCAAGCCCCACCAAAGTGACTCCTAGGCATAGAGGAGATATGCAGGATTTTCCTCTACACTCTATAAGGGCTTGAGACCAAAGCTGGATGGAGTGGACTTCTGACATTTGGTTGGCTGGTCTGTGGGAAGCTGGGTACACAGCCTGGTACTTTTTTTTTTTTTTTTTTTCGTGCAAATAGAACAGAGAGCCAGAATTCCATACTGAGAAGGGGTAGGGAGGCATTGGTTCTTCCCTGGGATTCTTTTTTTAGCCTTTGCACTTATTGAAAACATAAAGTTGAAAGAGTCCATTCACTGTTTGCTTTGTGCTTAACCTATAGAATCCAAAGTTTATAAGATAAATTAGTACTAGGGATGTAATGTACTATATGACGACTACAGTTAATACTACTTTATGGTATATATGAAAGTTGTTAGTCAAATCATTATGCTGTAGTCCTTAGACTTATGCATGGCTATATGTGAATTATATCTCAATAAAACTGGGGAAAAAAATAAATTTGCCTTTTCAGGCATCTGGGGGCTAACAGTCTGGTTAGGAAGCAAGAGTCATACCCCAATGCTTTGCAGAATATTAGCCAAAAATAAGGTTTCTGTCTGGCCTATGTAAAAATCCCAGAAAGAGGTTTGAGGTGAAGGGAGATCCTTTCTGTATTAAAAAAATCCAATCTTCTACAGGTGTCTCCCGTGGATCAAACCCAGATGGAATCCAGCTGACGTGGAAGGCTGAGAAGTATAGCCTGCAAGAGTCAGCTCTTCTGAGATATTGAGCAGAGTAACAGAAAGAAATTAATTTGAAAGAAAATATGTCCAGGACCATCACAGTCCACTCTTTCTGCTATTTATCAAATATATATATATACAAATAGTTTCATGATTTAATATAACAGGAGTCAGCAATTTTTTATGTAAATGAATGCACTTTCCTGCTTGCCCTAGAAAGTGCAGGTGTGAAAGCCTATCAGGCATAGGGTACAGTATCTTCAAGTGATAGACTATTCTCACAATCTGTTCAGGACGTGGATCTTCATTGTCTGATGACTTTTGTGATAAATTGTCCAATTAAGCACTCCCAGCACTCCTCATACAAAGTAACGGGGAAAGAGAAAACATAATTGATTATCACATATGCATTAAAACACAAATAGAGTGTACAGTCCTCACTTTTATAGCTGGTCATGAGACCAGAGTTTATATTTATCATTTTCCTATCCAACTCTCTATCACACATCATCTTTCCCTTAGCTATCATTCTGGCTGGTGGGTTGATCCAAATTTTATTCCTGAAAGCATTGGGTCCTCTTTGATCTTGCCCTTATTGGGTTACTGTAGTATTTCATCTACCTTTACCATAGGATATGGAACATAAGAGGAGCCTTAGTGAAACCTGTAGGCTCTAGATATGGTCCTCACTCTTTCTGTGGTATAGCAACCACTCAATTCCTCCTTGGTTTTGGGAATTAGCTTAGTAACCCCTCTTCTTTGCCTATTCACATAGTGGCATGAAGAGCCCCCAAAATATTTTAGCATTGATGTGTGGGGGATGGAAAGTAACTTGTTAGGTTTAACGTTAGAGGGATATGAAAGTCAGAGTCAAGAGATGAGGTAGGACAGCAAGACAAGACAGATAACTCATTTGTAAGAAAAAAAGAACAGAAGCAGTTTTCAATCACTCAAAATGTGCAACGTATGCATTTATATTCATACACAACCCAGGGCTATGTTGTCATAATATAGTCTGAAGAGACTTGAGCAGTAGAACATCCCACAGAATAACACACTGGCCCAGTATGTTGATGAAATGATAAAACCATGCTAATCATGTGGGATGGACAAGATGTAGCTAGTAACACATGCACTCCAGAGGGTGGCTGGCAAATTTTAATGGCCCAGTGTTCTGGGGCATGCTAAGACATCTCTTCTCCACTAAAGGAAAAATATCATGTCTTGCATTTCCCACCACAAGATGGATGCACAATGCGTAGTAGGCCACTTTGGGTTCTGGAGGCATGCACACTGACTGTGCCTCTCTCCTCATCTCTTTCCACACATAGTTAGGTGTGGTCTCACTGATACTGAGCTTTTCTCGAATACCAAGGGGCTCCTCAGAAATTTCTGTATGTTTCCTATGAAAGAGTTAGCTTATTTGTGTACGTTCTTTCTCCACAAAGATGAAAGCTCTAAGTATTCATGGGCCTAAGGACTATGGCTGGTTAAGAAGTCAGGCTTTAGTCTGGCCATACCCTAACACGTGAAGACAGTTGTCAGCAGCTTTGCTCTCCTCTCGGCCTCCCCCAAATTTATGTTTCTGGGGCACAAGAGAAGGTACTCTAAGATATGCTGCATGTATAGCTCTGATGTGGGGGCACTTCCAAAAATGCTCTGGATTTACTGTTCTATTACTTAACTTAATGTTAACGTGTGTATGTGTGTGTGCGTGCATGTGTGCACACATACATCGGGCTATTTTCTGTCAATTCATAGATTTAGGAATTCATCTCTGTGTGGTTGTCTGCATATTTAATATTTTCTGTTCATATTTTCCTGGATATTGTTTCTATTTACTATAGAGTGACTGCCTTCTGCACTGTGAGGAAGGGAGGAGGTATCCTGTCGTGGGGAGGGAGAATGCACTGTTAGCTCTTCATCTGGACACAGGATTCTCTCTGTTCCTCCTGGGTGTTACCAGAGAGTTAACACGCAGACCTGCCGCAGTGGCAGAACATTCATATTCATTTTTTCCACCTTTAGGCAAATTTCTCTGTGGCCTAAAATATGGCACAAAGACGGCCAGGTTGGTGTTAGAGGACAGAAGTAAGATAATCAGATTTTAAATGGAATTCTCCAGTGCAACTCTTTAGAATTTGGAACATCTCTTAGAATAGCTTCCACTCTCCTTCCCTTTCAATATTCTCCTGTACAAAATGTGGGCCATAATTTCATCCATCAATGTTATTTCATCATTTGTTCTATCTTTTATGATTCTCCCAAATTTACAGATCAGTAATTATACTCTTCCTTATATTCCAGTGATACTATTGATTTAATTTTTATCCAGAACTATTCTCTTTTTTCTAGGGTGAGAGTAGTTTGAGCATGTGTGCTCTCTCCACTTTCTTTGTAATCTTCAATTCTCCTTTTTAAAAATATAACAGTGTTATCGTGATACAATGCATATACAATACAATTCACCCATTTAATGCGTAAAATTTAATGGTTTTTGTGATATTCACAGACTTGTGCAACTATCCCCATAAAAATTTTTAGAACATTTTCATAATCCCAAAATAAATATGCAGCAACTCTTTTCTTACCTGGGTTCTATGTCTTAGGGTTGCCGTGATATTGGCAAATGACTGGTGAGCAAAATCATGGGTTATCCATTAACGTCACTGCTCCCTTTCTTTGCCCTATGCAAGTTTTGACTTACAGCTGTTCAGGGAGCGAAAAGCTCTTGAATGAGAACTGGAATTGCAATTCATCTCCAGGATTCTCCTTGGAGAAGAAAAGGTGAATCTAGACTGAAAAGGAGTTGCCCTTCAGAGCCTGTCATTTGGGGCACAAAGTGTTAGCAGGACACAGGTGTATAGAGTTCTCTCCTAGGAATTCGTCTTTCTGCTGGGTAAATGGCTCTCACCAGGCAGCTTCTGGGCTCCTAATAAAGCCTGTCTTTGCTCAAATGTGATAGCTCTCCCCTTCCTGAGAACTCCCTAGGAGGTCTTCTGGCAAAACGGAACCTCTTTAGAGATGGTTTAAGGGGGCCAGACTGATCAGGGACTGTTTCTGCAACCTTAGGAAAGAAGGACCTTTCTGCCTGTCAGTTGTGAGGTGGAGATAATCTCTGTCTCTCTCTGGCTTTAAAAGAGTCTCTGCTGCCACCTGTGATGACTCTTCAAAGAACAAGTGTTAGGATCAAATGACCTCCCTTTCCAGACCCAAGAGTTTTTCTTTTCAGGAGGTCAGTGTTTTAGTGCATTGAAGTCTTTTCTGAATACATCAGGGACTATACAATCTTCAGATAGTTTATAAAACCAAGAGTTCAGAGGAAACTGGTGAACTCAACAGTATATATTCAACAGATTCATTTATTATGTCAATTTAAAAGTAATTGCTGCAATGTTCCAAATATTTATTACAAATGTAGACTATAGTCATAAATATATGTCCATTAATTTCACAATTTAAAAACAAAAGTTGGTTTAAAATAAGTATTCGCCAAAGCATGGCATTTGGAGTCAGAAAGAAAAGAGTTCAAATCCAGAATCTGCCATCGGTTTGTTGGATGAATGTGGAAAATAACATGATTTCTCTGAGCCTCAGCTTTCTAATCTTAGCCTCAGTTCTTCCATCTTAAAAAAAGGAGCTAATAAGACCCAATTCATGTTGTTGTGATAGCAATGGATGTGAAGCTTTGTAGTGGAATCTGTCTATATGTTCCTAGTCGTCTGGTTATAGGAAATAATTCCCAGATGGTCGAAAGAGACTTTCAAATATGTCTTTTCAAAAATAGTTATTTAATACTTGCTCATTAGTGTCAGTGCAAGAATACTCAAGGGTGGTTAAGGAATCATAGAACCAAAAAAAAGGGAACTCAAAGGTGACCTAGGGACTTTGGGAGGGTGTGATGTGTCAGTGTAGGTTCACCAGCTGTAACAAATGTACCATCTGGTCGGGGATGTTGCTAACGGGGAAGGCTATGCGTGTTATGGGGCAGGGAGTATACGGACAATCTCTACCTCTCAATTTTGCTGTGAATTTAAAACTACTGTAAAAAATAAAGTCTTAAAAATAATAAAAACAACAATTAAATAGGGTAATATTGAACATTTTTTATTCTGATTATTCCTATATCTAAAATTGATACTTGTCTATTACTTTAAATGTATTTTGAATTTTTTCAATTGTCTTTTATAATACTCTACATAAATATTTTTCACCAATCAAAAAAAAATTCTTAAGTAGCATTCTCAGGCAATCTGAGAAGATATACATACACACACACATAGAAAGAGAGAAAGAGCAAAGGAAAGAGAAGGGGATGCTGTGAAAAGGAAAAGAAAAGAGAAAGCTATTTCTGCTCTGGAGCTTTGGTAATAAAGTGCTGCCCTGCATTAGAACAGACCTAGTATGTTTCTCTTCCTCATAGGAGTTGAAAAAGATACCATGAGAAGCATGCAGAGCAACGGAAAGAGGGATTCATAAAGAGGTATAGTGAAGTAAATTGTCTGGTCCATAGGAGGCATTTAATACATTTTCACTATTGTTATTAAAGAGAAAGAGCAGCTTGAACACTTAGATAATCCTCTGGGGTCTCTTAATTTATTTGCTATAATAGAAAGATCATTAAGTTGAGAATCTCTTTTTTTTTTTTTTTAAGTAAAGGGGGTATGATTTTAAGTTCCTTACCACTTCATTTGGAAAAATTGTTTTTATCACCAGGTCCAAATTAAGGCAAAATCCAAGTCTCAAAGATGAATCCCAGATTAATAAGAAGCCTGTTAGTTTTCCTCCTATTTTAAAATCTGTCAATATTGTTACATGAACTTTTTTTCTTTTTTCTTTTTTTGTGAGGAAGATCAGCCCTGAGCTAACATCCGATGCCAATCCTCCTCTTTTTTTTTTTTTTTTTTGCTGAGGAAGATTGGCCCCGAGCTAACGTCTGTGCCCATCTTCCTCTACTTTATATGGGATGCCACCACAGCATGGCGTGACAAGCGGTGTGTCAATGCACTCCAGGGATCCGGAACCGCGAACCCTGGGCCACTGAGGCGGAGTGCGCGCATATAACCGCTGTGCCACTGGGCAGGCCCCTGAACTCTATTTCTAATTTGAGGGGGCCATATATTAGGTATCACAGTACATGCCTGATATTAAGTGTCTAGGGTCTATCTCTATTATCAGATGCAATGAATTCATTTATTCAACAGACACTCTTAGATACTATTGTGCTAGGCATTTTTCCTGGCTCTGACTTCACAAGTCTGAGAAAAATTGATGACCTTGTATTTTCCTGGGGGTCGTTTTCACTTTAGTGGCCATGCCTCTGCAGTCTCATTAGGAGATGCTTTTTCTGTCTTTTCCTTAAATACTGCTATTCCCTAGGGCTCTTTCCTCAGATCTCTTTTCCCTTAGATTTTATTACTTCAAGATGTTTTTCACCACTCCCATGACTTCAACCCAGACATCAGTTTGACAACTCTCGAGACTTATTATCAGAGCGTGAGTCACAGAGGTTCTTGCATGTATGTCACGGGAGAAAAAGTGAGGCTCGTCTTCCAACTGATGCCTAAGTGCTCACCCAAAAATCCTGGATTTTATTTTGCTTTCCAGCCTCAATTCAAGTGTTCCGGCATTCGTTTTTTTAGTGAGTCCTCAAGAAGTTTCCTATATTGAACATTTTTCTCTTCTCCTTTCTTCACATAGCCAGAGAAATACCTTCTTAGCCACACCTCCTATTAACCAATTATTCTCACTCAAGTTGAAGCCACTGCCTGTTCATTCAGGGGTTGGAATGAAATTCACCAAATTAACTTACACTCAGATATTTTTTTTCCCAGAGTCATGGACAGACCTTCTTGGAGTACCAGGTCTACTTCTACTTCTGTACATTGCGTACACTAGCACTTTGCACATTTGTTGAGAGGATGCATGTGTGAATGGGTGAAAGGGAAACACATACACTGAAAACCAACATTCTTCCTGCAGATAAAAATAGGTTATCAGAAAACTTAGAGGAAGACCCAATATAGAGGAATTCCTTTGATCCTACAGATTTCTTGATCTGGGTAAGTTCATGCTCGTATCCTCAAACAGAGGAGCTAGTTCACAGTTGTCATCCTCCATCTGAATGGAGATGAATCCAGACTCAATGAAGGTTTCTGAGGGAACTCCCCACCCTGATACATTTTCAATGCCCTTTTGCAAAAAATGGAATATCAAGACACTTTTGGGTAATTTTTATCCAATTGATACCTGAGAGTGTCCAATGAGTTTCATTGTTCTTGTGGAGGTTATCTTTAGCTGTCTATCTCCAGGGAGAATTTCTCTTAAACAATATCAGGTTCATAGCTACCACCCATATAAACATTTTAACAGCTATCACCCACTGTGGCCTATTTTCATAGATTAATCGGTTATTTACTAGTATTTAGTTTTTATCAATAGCAGTTTTGCATTTGTTCAGTCAGAAGTATTTTTCTAGAAAATATTTAATATTATCTTTATATTATTTTCATTGCATCACAAGGACTTATAAATCTTAATGGACCTCATAGGGGTTTTTGCTTTGGAAACTGAGAAGTGAAGAAAAGCAGGATGAATTGTCTTTTGTGTTGTCCTATGGTGACCAGAAATATCCTATCTGTCCATAGAATCATAGAACTGGAAAATATGTTACCATTATCTCATCTGACCTCCTCTTTTATCCATTTATATGGAAACATACTGAAGCCTAGTTGTAACATGTGGGACTCTTACTAGAACCCTGGTGCCTTCATACAATTTAGTGGTCTGTCTCTTTCCCTAGTTCACCCAAGATCAACTCCAAATCAAAGAAAAGAATAACCGGGTATGTACTTCCATTGAAGAATAGAACAAGCTTGACTAAAGATCCTAAATTGTGTGATATATAGAAGAGAGCGAAAATATTTTTCTTCCCTGTTTTTGCAGAATATTGTCCTTTCCCCCAAGGAAATCTGTTCCTTCACTCATCATGCCATCCTTCAATCAGAGCATTTTTCACCTTGCAGTCTTCTTTCTTACTGGCATCCCTGGTTTGGAAACCTACCATGCCTGGATCTCCATCCCATTCTGTTGTCTCTATGCCATTGCCATCTCTAGGAATGGCATGGTCTTATTGGTCATCATCAGTGAGTCCAGCCTCCATGAACCCATGTACTATTTCCTCTCCATGCTATCTTTCTCTGACCTAGGGCTGTGCCTTTTCACAGTCACTATGCTTGGTATTTTCTGGTTCAATGCTCGAGAAATCAGCTTTGATGCCTGCACTGGTGAAATGTTCTTTATCCATGGATTCACTCTTATGGAGTCCTC
Organism: Ceratotherium simum simum; assembly: GCF_057802395.1. Taxonomy (NCBI): domain Eukaryota; kingdom Metazoa; phylum Chordata; class Mammalia; order Perissodactyla; family Rhinocerotidae; genus Ceratotherium; species Ceratotherium simum. The sequence goes on along the minus strand of NC_141906.1, from coordinate 27,504,873 downwards.
AGTACTCCTGGCAATGGCTTTTGACCGCTTCATTGCCATCCGTAACCCACTGAGATACACTATAATCTTAACCAATTCAAGGATCATCAAAGTGGGCTTTGCAATTTTTATTAGGGAGATAACAGCTGTCGTGCCTTTACTCCTGCTGCTTAAGCATCTGTCCTTCTGCCATAGTCATGGTCTGCACCATTCATATTGTTTCCATCCTGATGTGATGAAGCTTTCATGCACAGACACCAAGATTAACAGTGCACTTGGCCTGGCCATTGTCATCTCTACTGCTGGCTTGGACTCCGTCTTGATCCTCCTCTCCTATGTTCTGATCATCCACTCTGTGCTCAGCATTGCCTCCCCAGAGGAGCGGAAGAAGGCCTTCAGTACCTGTGTCTCACACATAAGTGCTGTTGCTATCTTCTACATCCCCATGATCAGCTTGTCACTGGTGCATAGATTTGGGAAGCACGCCCCTCCTCTTGTTCACACTCTCATTGCCAATGTTTATCTGCTCATCCCTCCTGTAATGAATCCCATAATCTACAGTCTGAATACCAAGCAAATTCGCAAGGCCATGCTCAAAATTTTCCTTTCTAAGCTAATTTAGGACATTTTCAGTGTATCTTTTCTTTACATAGTCTCTCTGACTCATGTTTGGTCATTTACTAGTGTGTACGTATTAACTATATATTGAAGAAGCCTGTTTATACATGCTTTCATTCTATTCTGACGATCCATTTACTTACATTTAAAGATTTTCAGAGTGTGAATTCTTTGAGAAAAAGAGACTATGTCTTGTTTACCTTTAACTTTTTTATAAATGCTGTAACTGTCACAGAATAAGGCCACAATTAAAAAAATGCCTGCAAAATGGAAAAATGAAGTCTCACATTGGGATTCAAACATACCACCTCTAGGGTATGTAGTTATCCAAGGGATGTTTGAAATAATTTAGGTCAATAGGAAAGCCTAATTTGCAGTAATTCTAACCACTTATTGGTAATGATTATTACTCCCCCAAATATATTATTCATGGCTGAGGAACATGAATAAGCACAAAAACTGAGGAAAAATCAAATTAAATGCATAGTTTTCTTTTCTTAAAAAGGTTCTTCAAGTCCCTTTGGTAAATGTAATAAAATTTTAATTATGTGATATCTAGTGTTTCATCTTCTAAATGTGTGTCTAATGGAGTAAGTGGGCAAAGATGTATTGTGCTGTTCAACACATCATTATATATTGCAATGAAAATTTGGAAACTGCTTAAATAATTACTTTAGGATATTGGTTAAATAAAATTTGAACCATCATGCAACAATTAAATACTAATATAGATAATAACGATATATTGTTAAGAGAATAGATAGATTAGTATATGGGGTACTTATCACTCTTTGTGTATGTATTTCATGTGATTATGTACATATGTACACACATATGCCCACTCACACATATACATTATAAACACATGGATAGACATATCCCAAATTTGAAAAGTAGTTTTCTTTTGACAATTGGATATTGGTTCATTTATACTTCTTTATACTTTCCTGCAGTTTAAAAATGCTCAATAATGAGTTTTTAAAATTTTTCAGATAATGAAATCATCAATTTCTATTTAACACCCACCTAAAAACATGTCAACAAATAAGAGACATAAACTTCAAGAGAATCAAAAAGCTTATTTTTGGGGGTCTCAATAATTGCAATTCAGGAGACACAGGTTCGAGTAGAATCCCAAATGTGCTCTGACTATAGGAGAGGGGCTCAGGGTTTTTATGGGGAAAAGAAGGAAGATGAGATAAGTTGTATTAAGGAAGAGTTCATTGGTGCTAGATGAGGTAAGGCTAGGTTTGTACTTCATAGATTGGCTTGAGATTCAGTCACCAGGCAAAAGGCTAGACTTGTACTTCATCGGTTGGTTAGCCATTTGGTCATCAGCAAAGTTCAGTTTCATCTGTTCTTACAAGCAGGATAGTCTTGTTCTCACTGACTTGTTGGAATGTTGGCAGTTTGGTCCAATTTGGAAGATAAAGAAAAGAAGACATGCAAGGCGATTCTGAAATGGCTGCTCCGACTTTCTTTTAATATGGCTCCACTCTCGTCATCTTTCACACACAATAACTTTTTTGTTCTCCGTCTTCCATATGATCTTCATTCCCATGTTTCTTCAAAATCTTTCTTCATACTACCCATTGGATACATTTATAATATTCACTTTCCATTTTTATCCATCACTGTACTAAGCGTGGGCCAGCACCAGTGCCTCAGAACCACTTAATATTCTTTTTCAAAGTGTAGATTCCTCAACTCCATCCCAGAACTACTTAATCAGAAACTCTTCAGATGGATCCCAACAATTTGCATTTTAACAAGCTACCTACAGGTTATCATGCATGCTAGAGTAACATTCTTTGGAGGTCTAGGATAACATCTATATTTGAAAAACACCATGAATATCTTTCCTTTTGTCTTTGAGCATTTTACTCTCTGTGACTGAAGTATCCACCTGCTTTTTTCTCTGCTAGTTGCTTTTTTTTTTATTCTAAATGCCATTAATATATCTTTGTATTATAGGCCATCAGGTCTCTCTTCCTCGACTGACTTGAAACTTTTTGAAAACAGGCATTGTACTTTGGGATTTTCCACATATCTAAGCACCGTGCTTTATTAATGATAGTTTCTTAATATATGCTTATTGAATTAACTTTATTTTTACATAACTATGCATATATTATTCTTTTATATTTTGAGCATCTTCATTTTGGCAAACACTGTAGGAAGTACTGGAGGTGACAGAGTGAACAGTGAAGACACAGTCTCCATTCTTAAGGAGTAACCATCAGATTAAACGTGTCTAAATTGAAATAATATTTTAACTAGTTGTTTCTTTTGAAAAGATATACAATGTATAAAACATTGTACCAGATGCTCAGAGAAGTAATAGATGGTGATCTCTCTCTTTCCCAGGAAGACCCTGAACTAAAGGGAAAATCATCAACCTAGAAAATTCTTAGCCTCATGAGAAAACTACAGCTTTAAGAAATCTACTATTTAACAGAGGAGATATAATACACATTCAAATCTAAGTAATAAAAGCGTAAACAAAGGAGATTCAACTTTTGTGGATGCTCAGGGAAAGCTTTGAAAACAGAGAATTTTGGAGATGGGCAACCAAATTTTTTCATGTGTTTTAAAAGAAATGTATTTGAGAATGTTCTTATAAATGCAACAACTTTGACAAATGCTGCAATAAGAACTGTGACTCATGAAGTGTGAATTACATATAATTTTGCATAGTATAGTTATATGCATACATTAATAAAATCCATTTTAAAATATGCCTTTTCCTTCTTTATAAAGTGATACAATTTACAGAAAACTACCTAACTATACTTTTTATTTAATCTTACAGGACATACTTTTAACTCTTCTATTAGCTACATTTTTCTGTGAATTTGACATCGTCGAATACAGAGGTCTGCACATTTTCACAGCTTTTGACCTTATTTATAGACCTAAGAAACAATGTTTGTTCAAGACTGTCTGAGCCAATGCTGAAAATAGTAGTCAGGTTAAGCTGATTTAGAATTTGGAAGAATAAGTGACCAAGTGTTCTGCTGAGACCGTATGAGCTCATTAAAGTTCTGTATGAGCATGTTCCTAACTGATATTTCTGTATAACTGATGTATTGTAGTTTAGAGGGAAAATTTGATATTCTTATTCAGGTTGATATCACACAAAGCAGGGAACTGCAATATACAATGTAGCCTCAAATAAGATGCCTAGATTCTGCAGTTGCTTCTCAAGGATCTGTTGGAATGTTTTTCTAGGAAAGGAGAAAGATTAAATTCCATACTGAGCAATTTCTATTATGGTATTTGGAGTCAAATGCTTTAGAAATCCTATTAGATCTTCTGTGACATAGACCCTGTCTCCCTGTTTAGTTTCATGACTTGCCACTTGTTCCCCTACCTGCACCCAGGGTTCTAGATGTGCTGAGTATTTATTACTCACTCCTGTTTTTCCTGTGCCCTATTCTCCCTTGTATCCTGACAGACCTGGTGCTGATCTTCTTGCAGGATAAATACATGCTCTTCTCTGCTCTTATCAGAAATACAACCTGTTATAATCATTGAGTTTTATGTCTCTTTTCTCACTGGGTTCTCAGGACTGTGGGAAATCAACTCTGTTCTGTTCTCTGTATTACCAGTGCAAAACCCTGAAGTGTGATGACTACTTAAAGTGTTTTAGGAAAGAATTAATAAAGCTCTTTTTTTGCATAAATGGAGAAGTTTCTTAAAAATTTACAAAATTCACCCAGGAGATGTTGGAGGAAGATACATTTATCAGCTGGGTGTGGGGGGAAGGTAGGGACAGGAGTGAGCTCATGCATAGAGCAGGTGTTTTGTTTTGGAATTTTAATCACAAATTTACTTTTAACAAAATTTTACCATGATACAAGGGCAAGAAACTATAGTATCTGTCATGTACAGAAATGACAAGAGTAAGTGTAATGAAGTAGAAGGGGAATGAAGCCAGGAGGTAGAATGAACCCTTGGGAAGCTTCATACTCTGGGGGCGCAAAAAGTCCACCAAGAGTTTTCTAATTAAGCCATTTCATGCAGTCAGAGTCACAGCTCCTTATATATGCCACCTATCTATCACTGAGTAGAAAAACCTCCCTAGCCCCTCAGGCCCTTTCCTGGCAAAAACGACAGGAAAGAACCCGTCTCCATACTTTGTAAGTAAAATTTCTGCATTCAGAGAAAATATCAGACTTTACACATACTGGTTTCCTTTAAGAATGAGGAAGATTTTATTAACTACAAAAAGCTCCCATGGGTGGGTTAAGAAAAATTGTGGAAAGCTTTTTCCCAAAATCTGTGTTTGAAAACATTATATTCTAGCTAACTGGGTTCTATTGGTCTATGGACCATATGTCTTTATGCTTAGAATAATTTGTTAGCATGTCCTTGCAGTTGTGAGTTTTCTGGTTTGTTGTACCGCATTTCAAAATCATTGTCTAAGGGCAGCTGGCAGTACTGCCACCACCCACCACCAGCACCGTCCTCATCTTCACCTTCATTTACCATTATTAAACACCTCCCATGTACTAGTTAGCTGATTAAATGCTTTACAAACGCTAACTCTTTTAATCCTTTCAAATAATGCTATTGGTAAGCTACCAATTTCACAGAGGCAGAATCTAATGTAAAGTGCTCATTTGTAAAACAGCTAGTTGGTGGCAGAGTTAGCATTTGAACCTGGGTTTGCCTGACCCTGTAACCACATTAGTGACTTTCTGTAATCAAAAGAGTGAACTCACAGTAGTCTTGCTCAGAGCCTGCAGGATGCTCTTACAGTAGGACTAGAAGATTATCTTCATATAAAGAGAAAACTACTATCAAAAAATGGAGACAGGCACAGAAAAGTTTACTCTGAAATACTAGAACAGAGTCTTCCATCAAAAAAACCCAGCACACACACGAATACATATAGACACACAGTACTCCTTTTGTGGGAATGAAGGAGAGTTCAGTGAGATTCTTCCCATAGTCACATGTGTAATTTCAGGCTACACAGAACGAACTAAATGGGCAAAGCTGTAATGGGTTGAGATCCTGATATGTTTCCAGAATCTTTGGTCAGTTTATAAGTCTGGGATTTAATTCGTATCAAAAAGTATCTATTGTCTTCCCACACTGTACAATACAGTGCAAGGTATTGGGACTATAACAATGAAAAACAATGATCTACCTGCCAGTAGTTTATTTTAGTTTATTTAGAGGCATATTTTCAAATAACTCATAATCGTGCAATAGAGTGACCACTATTTTAGATGTATAAATAAAGGATGTGATTCCAGAGGAAGAAGAAATTCCTTCCTACTTGACATGGAGAAGGTGATGCCGCAAAATGCTTCCGGAAGTAAACAAATTAACCATGAATTTTAAATGAACCAATGGAGCAAATAATGAGTCTGAAGAATTTAGGATCATTGAAAGAAGAGTGGAAAATACGTGAAATAATCAAAGCACAGCAGTGTGAAAGAACTTGCTGTATTTGGTAGTTTGGTGAAGTAGGAAAAGCCCAGGTTGGCAATATCAAAATGTTCCTGGCATGGGGAAGAGGAAAGGCAGCAGTAAAACTAGATTTTGGTCAGATTGGGAAGATCCTTGACTTCTGTAATAAAGAGATAAAGAGTTTTGACTTCATGCTGAAAACAATGAAGAGCTCCATGTGAGGAGTGATGTGAAGATGTATTTCTGAGAGATCAGGCTGGCATCAATCTGAAGATAGTTAGGCAACAATTGAAAATTAGGAGAATATTGCTGTAGTTCCTGTAAAAACTAATGAAAGTGTTACGTAAAATAGAGGTAATGGAATTGGAGGATGAAGACAGTCAATAAAGGCCATTTCAGAAGTTTGGATATTGGATGGCCTAGATAGCTATGGTAGGCAGAATTCTAAAAGGTCCCTCAAGATTCCTGCCCTCTATGTACTTGTCTAGTGTAAAACCCACCCCTTGACTGTGAATGGACCTATGAATGTGGTGGATATCATTCCTGTTATTATGTTGCATTATATGGCAAAGGGAGTTTACAGATGCAAATAAGGCCCTAGATTTCTTGACTTTGAGTTAATCAGAAGGGAGGTTAAGCTGGGTGGGCCTGACCAAATCTTGTGAGTCTTTAAAAGAGACAAGAAGAAGCAGAGGTTCTCCTGCTGGATTAGAAGAGTCAAGACGCCATGCTGTGAGAAGTCCATGTGGCTGGGACTGAGGATAGTCTCTAGGAGCGAAGAGCAACCTCTGGTGACACAGCCCGCAAGAAAATGGAGACTTCTATCCTACACCATAAGGAACTCAATTCTGCCAACAACCTGAATGAGTCTGGAAGAGTACAAGCTCCAGATGGGCACACAGTCATGGCTGCAACATCGATTTTATCCTTGTGAGATCCTGAACAGAAATCATACTTATGCTGTGCTCAGACCTCTGACTTACTGAAATGTGAAATAATGAATGTGTCTTGTTTTAAAGAATGAATTTGTAGTAGTTTTTACGTAGGACTATACAACTAATGCGACAGAATATGTTTCACTGCAAAAAGAAGCCAAATTTCAACTATGGATGTGAACCACTAAAGAGGAAAATGAGGATAGACAAATATTGAATAAGTTGTTGGTTATGGGAAGAAGATACACGCAACAGGGAGGCAGGGTTAGTAAGAAAAGGTTTTTTTCTTTCTTTTTTTTTCCTTCCTTCCTTCCTTCCTTCCTTCCTTCCTTCCTTCCTTCCTTTCTTCCTTATGTTTAGGCTCAGAAAAAATCTGGAATATTTACAAACTGTGGTAATGATACAAATGAAAGAGAATACAAATTTAAAACAAAATAAGGAAAAATTGTTTGGTTTATTTCTTAGAGCAGAAAGAGATCTATGTATTCATTCTTTGCTTAGTGTTTAGAAAACATGAACATTCATTACCCCTTTAAGGGTGACATGATAATTCCACGATGAATCCCTGTTGCCTTTAAACACTACCTTTTGGCACTTTGTATCTCACAGATGAGAGGAATTTCTAAAATATCTGAAACTACACACATTGATGTGGTTAGAATATCCTCATGGTGGTTTTTATCTATCATCCCCTGCACAAGTCATCTTCATTTTCTCAAGAAAGCCTTTCTTGACCCTTCCCCCACGCAACTTTCTAACATATACAACCTGTGTATTTCATACACAAATCTGTTATTGTATACATCACCCTGCATTTTGTTTGTTTGTTTAACCATTTGTTTTCCTAACTATCCTATCCTTGTCTAAATATCCTTAAAGGCAGGTACCATATCTGATTTGGTTCTGTATCCCTATAGTCTGGATTACAGCATGCACTCAGTAATTTAATGTTAAACTTCACTACGGTCAAAAAAAATTGAGAAGCTAGGTGGTAGGGCTGTCTTTGGAAAGCAGCAAGAGTTCTTCTTATTATTATTCAGGAAAGAATGAAGAAAGTTTGAGAAAATCATAGTCATGAAGGAAGTAGGGATCATATGAAGAAAATATTAATCTGTGGATTTTGTCTAAGTTCAGACTTAGATAATATTTTCATCTTTCTTCTCAAATCTGAGATAAGACATGTGGATTAGTGGGGAGGGGTATGCATATAGAAGTGGGAAAGAAAGGGAGAGAAATAATTGTATAATGTTTTACCTTTAATTTTTAAAGTGATAATACCTTATATTTGGCCAACTTTTACATCATAGTTAGGTCCCTCCAAAGCTTTTCACATACATTAAGTAGTTTAATCCTCACAATTATCCAAGAGGTTGTGTATATCATTATTACTTAGAGATGGAAAAATTCAGGCACATACAGTTTAGTAACTTGTCATGTGGGTAACTCAGCTGATAATTATATTAGTCCATGCTTGAACTCATCAAAGTTTAGAATATGCAATCCAAAAAAATTGGTTTGGAAGGATAAGTAAAAATTCATAACAACAAAATATCCATCATAATTTTGAGATCTTCTAGACTCAAATAGTTCTGTTTATAATTGTCATGACTGCTTATACTTGTTATGTGGTATGAAAGTTAATTAGGTATAATTCAACTTATGGTATTGCAAATAGACTGTATGTTTATACAAGATCTTGTGACATGTACTAACAGGTAGTAGGGGCTCAATAAATGTTAGATATTTATTAAGACTGGAGATATTCAACCTAATTGAAAGAAAGTATTCAGGAGATAGAGAGAGAATTTCTTTAGGGGCCACCAGAAGCTAACTTACTTCATTTACTATATAATAATCACTGCATATGCTGTTTGGTATTCATCTAAATTTCATATAACCCTACAGACACAATTCAACAAATATTTATTGACTGCCTACATTGTGAACTCAGGAACTGTTGGGTACAATCTCACTGACCAGACAAGTGAAATGAAATAAAACGGGTCATTGTTGGATTTGTTTGTGTACAAATACTGTATCCTCATATAATTGTCCATTTCCTGTTTTCTGCTCCTATATTAGATGTGGTCTTGGCTTTCTTCCTTTTTTTTTTTTTTTTAATCAATCTTTATGAGCTCTTATAGGTATTGTCTTTTATAAATATTTACCTGGTGAAATAATTTCAGGTCGAATATATAATAAACAAATATAATTTATCATTTCAGGACACTCATATTAAGATTCTGCAGTTTGAGTTCAATAATGTCAACTTTCCAAAATACCACAACATCTTCCGGTATTTTCCTGCTAACTGGTTTTCCTGGGCTAGAAGCCTTCCACACCTGGATCTCCATTCCCTTCTGCTTTCTCTATATAACTGCTCTCTCAGGAAACAGCCTGATTCTCTTTGCCATTGTCACTCAGCCCAGCCTCCACGAACCCATGTACTATTTCCTCTCCATGCTGTCCACCACTGACCTTGGCCTGTCCATATCCACTCTGGTCACCATGTTAGGTATATTCTGGTTCAACGCCCGGGAGATCAGCTTTAATGCCTGCTTGTCACAGATGTTTTTCATTCAACTTTTCACTGTCATGGAATCTTCAGTGCTGTTGGCTATGGCCTTTGATCGTTTTGTGGCCATTTCTAATCCTCTTAGATATGCCTCTGTCTTAACTGATCTTAAAATAGCACAGATTGGAGTAGCAATCATCACGAGGGGAACATTAATACAAATACCTATACAGGTGCTTCTTAAGCGTCTATCATTCTGCCGCAGCCACGTGCTCCGTCATTCCTATTGTTTCCACCCTGATGTGATGAAGCTTTCATGCACAGACACCAGGATCAATAGTGCAGTTGGCTTGACAGCTCTGATCACCACTGCTGGGGTGGACTCAATCTTCATCCTCCTCTCATATCTTTTGATCATTAGGACTGTCCTCAGCATTGCATCCCCGCAAGAGAGGAAGAAAGCCTTCAGGACATGTATCTCCCATATTGGGGCTGTTGCTGTATTCTATATTCCATTGATCGGTCTGTCCTTTGTTCACAGATTTGGGAAACAAGCCCCAGCTTATGTACATACGCTGATTGCCAATGCCTACCTGCTAATCCCCCCTGTGATGAACCCCATCATCTACAGTGTGAAGACCAAACAGATACGCAGGGCTGTGCTGAAAGTTCTCCATCCCAGTGCAACAAAGAACTAGATGGGTTTTTCAAATTTTTGTAGTCCCAGTCACTGTATAGATGAGTAAAATACTATTTATAGAAGTTAAAATGTTGAGACTCTTGCTTGGGATGAAAGCAATGCAAAAGATCACTTTGGCTTTAAGTAAGAAGACTGTCAGCTAAGAGAGATAAATTTAGGCTAGAAATTCTGTATCACTATTTTCCTCAGATAACCACAATAATCTTAATATATATTCATTTAATATGAAAGATTTTAAATGACTTAGACACCAGTGACCTAGTTTAGGTTTCAAATGTGGATTTTTTTTCAAGAGGAAGATGGAAATAAAAAGTGTATTAGTTGCAAATTACTGAATGTTGTCATCTGAATCTTGCACATACAACTGGCACTGTCCATGGTTATGGAATTGTTCCAAATATTCTTACTTTTCCACTTCACCTATGACCTGCCTGACCTTTAATATAATAGCTAATATCATCACCAATATATGTTTTACTGCTTTGTCAGTAACCTAAACTTTTTTGCTCAAATATTCATACTTTCCCTCAGTGCTTCAGGGAGATTTTTAGTACAAGTATTCTGTGAAAAATAACTTTGCTTAATTCAATTCCAATCTGTATAGTTCCTTCAGAAGTACTAATGCCATGCTTCATATTTAATAAATCTGTTCCCGATATTGGTACATATCATCTAGATACAAAGTAAATTTCTCTGAAGTCTCAATATAACCAGGAACCAAATGCAGACATAGTTTAATCTGGTTGGATTTATGTTGCCATATTTGGACTCTTTCCTCAAGGAAAGTTGAAGTGGGTATGTTAGTTCAGGTCTAGATAGGAAAACAGAAATCATTCCAGTGGTTAACACTGGGAGTATTTAATCCAAGGAACTGGGTAAACAGTTATTGGAGGGCTGAGAAGGCACAAAGAGAACACAGAAATAATACAGAGCTAATAACTGCAGGATGTCACTTTCACCTGTATGTCTACGGGAACAAAGAAAAGTGTTTGTGGTAATGAAAATCTAGAATCTTGGGGGAGGGTCTCCCCAGAGGTGATACTCAGACCTATAATAAGCGAGTGCTGTCCTGCTGGTTCTAGTAGCTCAGGAGCTCAGAGAATGGACAACATAGAGCCAAGACCCAAACCTCTGTGGAGGGACACTTTGTAGCTGGAGCTCGTGTCTCAGGAGCAGAGAAGAGGAACCCTCATGTAACTGGGACTCAGACCCCTGGAAAGGGGCTCACTGTGTCTGGTTCTGTTTCTTCCAAGGGACCACGATGAGATTGGTACTGGGACTGTGGAAAAAATTAATACTAGAACCTGGATCCAATGCTACTAGGCAAAGGACGATAGCTGTCATGGCATTGACAGGAACAGCAAGCAAACATTCCTTCCAGTATCTTCCAGTCTCCTTCTAGCATCCTCCAATTAACAGAATATAGCAGGGTAGGTGCTAGCAAATAACTCTTGTGGTTCGTGATTTCCTGCTTTCTTATCAACAGCAGAGTGTATAGAGTGGTGGTTTTAGTGCTGAGATACAGTATCTTTCTAGCCAGCACTGTGGGGTAATGTGCATGTAACACAATTAAGCTCAATATGGCCATTATAAGGGTTTTCTTAGTTGCTCTAATCTGGACTGTTGATCATAACCACAGTATCTAGTCAGTATAGGTAGACAAGTGCTTCCACAGTTCACCACACATTTCCACGCACAATCTTCTGGAATGCTGCTTGTTGAAATTTTCCAGGAAACACTGGACTTGAACTATTCTTTAGACCAAATGGACCTAACTGACGTTTACAGAACATTCAGTTTTCTGTGTGGGCTCGTTGGCCATCTGCAAAAGCTCGCACTCTCCACCTGTGGGGATGCACACAGGAAGCTAGCTCAGGAGCGTGTAGTGCGAGCTGCCTGGAGTATTGGGAGTACCTGTAGGTCAGATAAGAGGTCTGAGATGAGGTGTCCCCATCAGCTTGTGGGCAGGCTTCCTAATGAAGTCGCCAAGTGGTTAATAGGATTTGCATCCCTTCTGTGAATTCCAATCCCTGACTGCTCTGCTCCCAGTCTCTCCCTGTCCCTCTGTCACGCTGATTACTTCAATATTCTGGGTGAGAAAGTCATGGGCTTCTTTGGCAGCATCCTGCACATATGGAGAAGCCGGGTGTTCTGTCACTACCCTCTCACTTTCACCCGTGGAAGAGGGAATCTCTTGGCACTGAGCTGTGCCGCCTTGGGGTAGTATGATGCAGGTAAAGTGAAACTGTTCTTCTCCTCTTCAATGCATCTATCTTTGGAATTTTTACTCCAATGATGTGCTGGAACTTCTCCACTACACTCCAGATTCCCACAAAAGTACTCTTGTCGGTGGGTGATTATCAAAATCAGTGTTCTTTGGAGGAAAAATGGTAGAAAACTGCTATTCCACCACCTTGCTCACATTCATGGTCTCAGCCTGGGTCCAAGTTATCTCTTCAGACCTCTGTCATAATATAGTCTGAAGAGACCTGGAGCAGTGGGACATCCAACAGAGCCTGACACTGGCCCAGTATGCTGATGAAATGATGAAATCATGCTACTCATGTGGGATGGACGAGAAGTAGCTAGTAACACATGCACTCCAGAGGGTGGTTGGCAGCCTTTAGTGGCCCAGTGTTCTGGGTCATGCGAGGACATCTCTTCCACAGTAAAGGAAAAATATGGTGTCTTGCATTTCTCCCCACAAGAAGGATGAACAACGTTTCGTAGGCCACTTTGGGTTCTGGAGGCATGCTCACTGACTGTGCTTCTCTCCCCATCTCTTTCCACACATAATTAGGTGTGGCCTAGTTGACACTGAACTTTTCTTGAATACCAAGGGGGTCTTCAGACATTTCTATATATTTTCTGTTCAATCATTAGCTTATTTGTGTACATTCTTTCTGGATGAAGATGAAAGCTCTAAGTATTCATGGGCCTAAGGACTGTGGCTGGTTAAGAAATCAGGCTCTGATCTGGCCATACCCTAACATGTGAAGACAGTTGTCAGCAGCTTTGCTCTCCCCTCCCCCTCCCCCACATTTATGTTTCTGGGGCACAAGAGAAGGTACTCTAAGATATGCTGCATGTATAGTTCTGAGGTGGGGAGACTTCCAAAAATATTCTGGATTTAATATCCAGTTACTTAATGTAAGGTTAAAGTGTGTGTGTGTGTGTGTATGTACACACATGGGACTATTTTATGTCAATTCGTAGTCTGCCTGAAATGATGTATTTAGGAATTCTTCACTGTGTAGTCTTCTATATATTCAATATTTTCTGTTCATATTTTCCTGGGTATTGTCTCTATTTACTATAGAATGAGTGCCTTCTCTGTGAGGAAGGGAGGAGATATCCTGTCATGGGGAGGGAGAATGCAATATTAGCTCTTCATCTGGGCACAGGGTTCTCTGTTCCTCCTAGATGTTGCCAGAGTTAAAGTGCAGACCTGCCCCAGTGCCAGAACCATTCATATTCATTTTTCCACCTTTAGACATATTTCTCTGTGACCTAAAATATGGCACAAAGACGGCCAGATTGGGGTGAGAGGGACAGAAGGAAAATGACTGGATATTTCAATGGAATTTTTCAATCCAACATCTCAGAACTTGGAACATCCCTTAGAGTAGCCTTCACTTCCCCTTCAATATTCTCCTGTGCATATTTTGGGCTATAGTTTCATCTATCAATGTTATTTTGTCGTTGCTCTCTCTTTCGTGGATTCCTCAAATTTATAGTTCACCGATCATACTTGTATTTATATTCTAGTGTTACTCTTAATTTAATTTTGATTCCAAACACATTTTCCCCTGTTCTAGGGTGAGAGTGGTTTGAGCATGTGTGTTGTCTTTACCCTCCTCATGTAATATCCAATCCTTGTCCTATTTAAAAAAATGACAGTTTTATTCTGATAAAATTCACATACAGTACAATTTACCCATTTAATATGTAAAAGTTTAATGGTTTTTAGTATTTGGAAGAGTTGTGCAACTATCACCACAGTAAATTTTAGATCATTTTTATAATCCACAAACAGAACACTCTACCCATGAGCAGTTGTATCTCATTACCTTCCATCTCACCCAGCCTTAGGTAACCACTAATCTACTTTCTGTCTCTGTAGATTTGCTTATTTTGGACATTTCATACAAATTAAATCCTGTAATATATGGCCTTTTGTTTTATATATATATACATACAATTATTATTATTTTTTCCAATGTTAAATCAACCTTACGTTTCTGAGATGAATCCCACTTGGTCATGGTGTATAATCCTTTTTTATATGTTGCTGGATTTGGTTTGCTAGTGTTTTATTAAGGATATTTGCAACTATATTCACAAAATATATTGGTTTCTAGTATTTTTTCCTGTGTTGTCTTTGTCTGGTTTTGATGTCAGGGTAAAATGGCTTCATAGAATGAGTTGGGGTGTGTTCTCTCCTCTTCTATTTTTTGGAGGAGTTTGTGAAGAATTGATATTATGTTTTCTCTAGGTGTTTGGTTAATTCACCAGTGAATCCATCTAGACCTGGGTTTTTCTTTCTCTCTCTCTCTTTTTTTTTTTTTTTTGGTGAGAAAGATTAGTCCTGAGCTAACATCTATTGCCAACCTCCTCATTTGCTGAGGAAGATTCGCCCTGGGCTAACATCCATGCCCATCTTCCTCTACTTTATATGTGGGATGCCTGCCACAGCATGGCTTGATAAGCAGTGTGTAGGTCCATGCCCGGAATCCAAACCTGTGAACCCTGGGCCACCTAAGCACAGTGCATGAACTTAACTACTATGCCACCAGGCTGGCCTCTAGACCTGGGTTTTTCTTCTTTGGAAGTTTTAAAATTACTAATTCAGTTTCATCAATGAATCAACTTTCAGTTTTCTTGATTTTACCTATTGTTTTTCAATTTTATATTTCATTAATTCCCACTAAACTAATCACTAATCTAATTGGTATTGTTTTCTCCCTTTTGCCTGGTGTAAGTTTAGTTTGCTCTTTTTTTTTTTTTTCAGTATCTTATAGTGGAAGTTTAGTAATTGATTTGGGATCACCCTTTTTCAATATAGGCATTTGTGGCTATGAATTTTCCTCTAAGGACTCCTCAGCTTCACGTCAGAGTTTTGGTATGTTGATCATTTTCATTCATCTCAAAGTATTTTCTAATTCCCATTGTGATTTCTTTTTGGCCCACTGATTATTTAGGAGTGTATTGTTTAATTTTCAATATTTGTGAGTTTCCAAACTTTTGTTATTGATTAATAATTTAATTCCATTGTGGCCCACTTCTCTTGGAGTTAAACCCCCTATTTTACATGCATGGCACTACTGAAGATAGCATATAGTCTTTTCAGCTTGTGTCTGTCATCATGATTCCTCTGCTTTATTATAGAGCGGGGGACAAGGCATGTGGGGCCCATGTATTCTCTGACTGCCATGCCTGGGATAGAGCCTCTGCCATGTGAGTGGGGCTGGGTGGATGAAGAGAGCCACCGACCTCTTGACTGCACTCACCTGGAATTTAGCTTCTACAATTGGAGCTGGGTGGTGGTAATAAAAAATACTGTGGTCTGCCCTTTTGGGAGATACCATAGCCTTAGACTGAGAGCTGGAGGGGTTGGGGTGGGGTGAGGGAATTGGAATGGAAACTCTTTGTTCTTGACTACACCAAACTGGAATGGAACTATCAATATGCTGAGCTGAAGGGGAAGGAAGGGGTGAAAGCTGGCTGTGATTCAAGTGCAACTGATTCCCACTGTTCTTATAGTGACTTAATAGATTCTCTTCAATCAATGGTTTTTCATTTGCTGTAAGCTCTTAGGCTTATTCCAGAGAATTAAATGTTTATGTTTATGTCTCTATATAATTCTCACTATTTATGGTTATTTCCCTGGGTTGCATGTCCACAGATGTCCTTATGCTACTATTCTGATAGTTGATCTCTCAAATTCTTAACTTCATAGTTCAAACAATACATTATGATGGTTTCCTGATCTTCTCAGGTTGGATTAAACACTCTTCTTATATATTCTTATTACTCCTTTAGCTTATATCTATACATTGTAACATATCTCATAGTCCATCAGATTTTTATTAGTTCTTTCTTATTTATTTCACTAATTATGACAATATCTTGTTTGTCTCTGCCACCCTATAATATTATGAATTGTCTGACAATAGAGCCACTCAGTAAATGAAAGAATGAATCAATGGTGATTATATTATATGTAAGAAAAATAGATAATAGGGTCTAATTTAACTTAAGTTTAAACAAAACTTAACTCTTTATTACATGTGCTTTAAGAAAACAAAATAGGACAGAAAGATATGAGTTATTATTTTAAGTATAATTTTGGAGGGTTTAGCTAATGGGCAAAGTGTTCATTTTAGCCATTGTCATTCATATTTTCAAAACTTTAGTAATATATCCATAATATTAGGACATTTCATTGCTCATTGCTAAAGAGTAGATTAGTACTATTTCTACTGAAAATAAAAAATAAATTTTTGCCAAACTGCATCTCCCACCTGATACATCCAACCTCCTAGTTTTTTTGATGTCAGGTCACTGATAGAAGAGATCATATTGATCAAGCACTAGGTCTTGGAAATTATTACTAAGGAGTAGACTTTATTACAAAGGGGTTAGAGTCAGAGCTCAGATCCCTTGGGAAAGAGGACTTTTTTAATGGACCTACGGATCTGCTTTGTTTTCACACTATAGATAATGGGATTCATCACTGGCGGAATAAGCAAATACACACTGGCCATAAGAGTGTGTACATAAGGAAGTGCCTTTTTCCCAAACCTATGGACAAAGCACAAGCTAATGAGAGGGATATAGAAAATGGCAACAGCACCTATGTGGGAGACACAAGTGCTAAAGGCTTTATGCTGTTCCTCTGGGGAAGCAATGTTTAGGATGGTCTTAATAATCAATATATAGGAGAGAAGAATAAAGATGGAGTCCACTCCTGCAGTAACTATGAGGGCAGTAAGTCCTAGAACACTGTTGATCTTATTGTCAGTACATGAGAGCTGGATCATATCAGGATGGAAACAGTAAGAATGATGGAGCACATGGCTTTGGCAGAAGGATAGACGTTTAAGAAGTAGGACCAGCGGCGTTAGGATCGCTGTGCCCTTGATAAGGATGGCAAACCACACTTTGAGGATTCTAGAATCAGTCAAGATGGTAGCATATCTCAGTGGCTTACAAATGGCAACGAAGCGGTCAAAGGCCATCGCCAAGAGGACTGAAGACTCCATGACAGTAAAGAGTTGAATGAAGAATGTTTGAGCAACACAGGCATGGAAACTGATCTGTCTTGCATTGAACCAGAATATGCCCAGCATGGTGACTAGTGTGGAAATACACAAGCCCAGGTCGGTGGCGGAGAGCATAGAGAGGAAATAGTACATAGGTGCGTGGAGACTTGACTCGGTGATGATGACAAATAGGACTATACCATTCCCAGAGAGGGCAGTTATGTAGAGACAACATAAGGGGATTGAGATCCAGGTATGGGCAGCTTCTAATCCTGGAACTCCCATCAGGAAAAAGATTAGAGAAGAGGAAGTGATGTTAGGAAAAGATGACATAATTGCTATGGAAGAATAAGTCTGTTAGAAAAATATCCTAGAATGAGAAATAGAAATACCATTCAGCAATTTCATTGTGATTTCTATTAACTGTAGTTAGATAAATCAAATTGGAGATTATTCTTGAACTGTATCTCCCCCTTTTGCTCCGCAGGTTTTATTTCTTTCTTCTTCTTTTTTTCTTATTGAGTTTCCCCTCCATGATTCTTGTTTCCTGATTGACAATAGAAAGTAGACCATATATATTTTTTTTAATCTCAGGGGTACTTTTTGACATCCTCCATTTTGACCCCAACAATTTTCCTTCTCCTTCCTTTGTACTCCTCATACAGGGAAGAATGGATCAATAATCTAAAAATACTACGAGTTTAATGGAGACTGCAAACTAATATTAGTTTTTAAAAGACTTATTATTTAGGAAATATATACATGTGTTTGAATATTTATGTTAATTCTAGTGCATTATCTTTGAACTTATCATACATTTTAAATATATATAGCCTTTTCAAAAATAATTTGATTTAAGGAAATATTTTTGTACAAGTCAAAATATTCTGTTCATTAATTCTTGGTCAATTTATCTTATCTCTGCGTTGCTAGTTTTGTTTCTAGTCTAGGATTACATTTCTGATCTTGATTTTTTATTTTCTTATCTGTTGAGAATAGTTGTATTGATATATAAATGTTGAAGAAAATTCTCTATAATATCGCCTTCAGCAATTAGTCCCCTTCCAGGCACCTGTGTTAAATTTCAGGCCTAAGAGTGAACTGAGGGTACAGAGGCCTGATATTAGATACTTCCTCTCCAGCCTATTGTTGTTGCGAGAATTGCTACGCTTTACTTACCCATAACCTCAGAACAGTACACTTACACAGCATGTCTTCATCAAGGTAAATAACACATTTGAGCTTTCAGCTCCACCAGTAGGCAGTGTTTGAAATGAGACTTATTGTGGTGCATGGGAGGTCCTAAGTAAGTTGTCTTCTGTTGCTTTCGCCTTTTCTTTAACTCTCGTGGTCTAGTCCCCTTATGTACTAGAAATTCTTGCTAAGGTCTGCACTAAGCTAATGTGGTGGTGTCTGAATACTCTAAATTTTCTTCTCTTTGACTTCTCGAAGACTGAATGCTTTCTTCATAGTGCCAATCATTGGCTGGAATCCCATTGGTTCTCCGTGAACATTCAGAACCACGATGCCTCCCCCACCACTTGATTTAGAGAATATACTCCTACAGCTGTGTTATACCTACACAATTTTACCTCCTTAGTTATTGGAACATTCTGGCTCCAAATCTTAGTTTGTGACACCTCTTGGGACTACTTTCTGTATTGCTGATTACTTTTTTTTTTTTAATCCCCAGCTACTATCGTTGTCCAGTCTCAACTTTTATTCCTGCTCTCAGGGGCTACTGAGATCCCAACATATGTGGCATCTGAGACTGCTCAGTTCGGGGTCAACCACAAAATAGCCACATGTCTTTAGTCTTGCCATTTAATGTAATACTAAGGATGATTGAATTAGATAATCTCCATTATTATTTTCTTATAGTATGCAATTGCAGTTTAAAACGACATCATAGGGCCGGCCCCGTGGCTTAGCAGTTAAGTGTGCGCGCTCCGCTACTGGCAGCCCGGGTTCTGATCCCGGGCGCACACCAAGGCACCGCTTCTCCGGCCATGCTGAGGCCACGTCCCACATACAGCAACTAGAAGGGTGTGCAACTATGACATACAACTATCTACTGGGGTTTTGGGGAATAAAAGGAGGAGGATTGGCAATAGATGTTAGCTCAGAGCCGGTCTTCCTCAGCAAAAAGAGGAGGATTAGCATGGATGTTAGCTCAGGGCTGATCTTCCTCACCAAAAAAAAAAAAAAAAAAAACCAACATCACAGAAACAAGCTTGTGGTAATTACTTAATATCCTAAATGTATAAGAAATTATTGAAAGTACTCCTATGCAGAAAATTGCAACTGTATTTTAGTTATTATGGAATAGTTAGTATGCTGATTATAAGATGATTCATGTTCCATTGACTTCATAATTATTTGACTGAAAATTTTATTAAGTAAAATAAAATCAATTTCTCACTCAGTTTTCTGGCATCATTCAAAAATTAATATCAAAAATAAAAATCTTATATTCATCAATTTTATAAGATCATTTTAAAAGTTGTGCATATAGAAAGATCAGGAAATGCAAACTTAGAAAAAAAATACCCTTATGGCTAGAACCATCAATACAAATTTAAGCAGATTTAAGTTAAATAAACACCCAATAAAGTCAATATTTAAGACAAATGTTCATGGGCAGGAAATTAGGAGCAGGAGGTTCAAGAATAAATACTATTTTGGTTTTGGAAGTCTCTTCTAAGGCGACCTAGAACATTGGCTTTAAATGTCTTCATTTATAACATTTTAGCCTGATGCAGAATCCTAGAGTTTTAGAATTAGGAAGTAACTTAGAGATATTTTAGTTCCTTCCAAAAAATGATACTAATTTTATCACATGGTCTTCCAGTTGTCTAAAAGCAACTAAGTAATTTTATTAGTCTTATATCTGTTAAGGTAAATTGAAGGGACAATGATGGGTATATAAAGAAAAAAAGAACACTTTGAGATTACAAAGTTTATAGTCAGCCAGGAGAAAACCAGAAGCAAACACATGGTTGTGTTCAAATGGCTGAAAGAGGATTCTATTTGAGAAGCATTACATTTGATCTGTGTGCCATCCAGAGGGCAGACCTAGAATCAGCAGGGGGGGTGTTTATAAGACGCTCCTTTAGAAGCAGTGGTCTGATGCATGGAATGAGCCAGAAACAGGCAATAGTGAGCTTCCAATACTACTTGACAAAATAGTCACCTTCTCTAAGCACAAATACTGAAAATTGGATGGATGCACTCATTAGGTCATTCAGCAAGTATATGTTGCACGTCTACTGTGGAACAAGCACAGGAAATTAAATGTTAAGCAGAACAGTGTCTCTCACCCTAAAAATATTTAGTTGACTAGGGGACACAGACAAGTAACATGGAGTTATAGAGTGTAAAGAGGACGTCAAGAATGCTATGACAGCACATAAAGTGGACAACAAGCTGATTGTGGGGAATAAGGAATGGTTTCCAATAAATAATTATGTCTAGATTGAGACCTGAATTCTAAGCAGAGTTGGCAAGAAATAGACTTGGATTTGTGTGGTGTGTGATGCTTAATTTTATGTCTCAACCTGACTGGCCCAATTCTTGGGCCACAGAATGCCTACATATCTGATTACACATTATTGTTGGATATGTCTCTGAGGGTATTTCTGGAAGTGATTAGCATTTGAATCAGTAGACTGAGCAAAGCAAATTGCCCTCCTGGATGTGGGTAGGTCTCATTCAATTACTTGAGGGTCTGGATAGAACAAAAAGGCAAAAGAAGGAAGAATTCTCTCTTTCTGCCTGAATGCTGAATTGGGACATTGGTCGTCTACTGGGACTTGTGTCCTCAATTCTCCTGGTTCTTAGACCTTCAGATTT
Organism: Ceratotherium simum simum; assembly: GCF_057802395.1. NCBI lineage: Eukaryota > Metazoa > Chordata > Mammalia > Perissodactyla > Rhinocerotidae > Ceratotherium > Ceratotherium simum. The sequence continues at coordinate 27,483,585 of NC_141906.1, read as the reverse complement.
GGACTAGAATTACACCACTAGCTTTTCTGGGTCTCCAGCTTGCAGACGGCAGGTTGTGGGACTTCTCAGCCTACATGATCATGTGAACCAATTACACAAAATAAATCTCCTTAGTTCTATCTTTATCCATCTGTCTATCCACCTGTCTATCCATCTGTCTGTCTATCTATCTATCTATCTATCTATCTATCTATCTATCTACCTATCTGTCTATCTATCTATCTACCTATCATCTATCTATATCTATCTATCTATCTATCTATCTATCTATCTATCTATCTATCTATCTATCTATCATCTATCTATCATCTCCTATTGGTTTTGTTTCTCTGGACAACCCTAACTAATAGTGTGAAATGTGAGGGAAGTTATAATGGTAACACAAGTTTTAGAGTCATAGGATGTAACTTAGGATATTTTTGATGCTATCATCTCATTGGTAAACTGGAAATGTTAATAGTGACTATCACTTTGCAAGGTAGTTAAGACCTATCATTTATAGAATCCCAGAATGTGTCATGCTTTACATGAATTATGTGCTTTACATCAATTATCTCACTTTTAAAAAAATCATATTCCTTGTAAGATTCCAGTTTTTCATCCAGAGAAGGTAAAATTAGATAAAGAAATGGCAAAATTTCATACACTGAGAAAGCTAGGATTTGAATCCTATTTATGTAAATTCAAAATTTGGTAAAGTTCCACTATGTTACATAACAATGCTTCTCTATGTGGTGAAATTGGTAGAAGGACATGAAAAAAATAAACTCTTCTGTCACATATGCATATGAATTACTGAAGGATCAAGTAATAATGTGAATTTCTTTTCCCTTCAGTATCCATACACTATCATTCTTCCTTGGCACTAAACAGTCATAAAAATGCGTATGTACTAAAGTTTCAAATACTTGATGTTTGATAGATTTGTTTTTCTCTTCTTGGTTTTTGTTTTTGTATTTAAAAACTTATTTCCTTGTCAATATTCAGGGGAGATGTAAAACCATTATTTCCTTACATACTAAATTATTAAGACTGTTGGTAAAATTAATAAAAAATAATACAAACTGTATGTTGTATAATGAGGGCACCTGGAATCATGGATTTGAGTTATGGACACTTTGATTAGCTCTGCTCGTTTTCACAGCCACTGTTGACATCTTTAACCTAAGTTAATTGACTTCAAATGCATCTCTTTATTATTAGCCTGGCTTGAATGTCTTGATCTTTTTAAGACTATTACAGTCTGTTAATCTGAATGGAGTAACATCATCCCCACTACAAGAAAAGCACTAAAATCTCATAACCTACAACTAATATGTTACTATTATTTTTGGACAAATTATTTATCTCTTTGAAGCTCAACACTGAGATTTAGGCATATGACCCTAGCTATCCCATATTCTACGTTTTCACTTACTGAAATTATATTGTTCTTGATTTTTATGCCAGAATTCAATGACTCAAATTCAGTTTCTGGGCTATTTGGATTGTCCATGTCTAGCAACATGGATAAAAAATTTTAGATATTTTATCTTATCTAAGGAATTCTAGCCAGATATTTTATCTTATCTAAGGAATTCTAGCCAGATATTTTATCTTATCTAAGGAATTCTAGCCAGATTTCATATTGACCGTGTAACCTAGATTTTTTTATTTCCATATTTCATTGTTTGTGAATTTTTTCAGAATGGAGATTCAGTATATTGGAAAGAATCTCTATTCTTTATTTGTATGCTGCACTAAAAACAATAAAATATTAGAACATTTCCTGTTATATAGTCTTAAATCAAAGGCAATTCCACAGCATTTTGTGTTTGCATGGATGTTATCTTATGATTTCCTCTTAGAAACACTTCTGATGAAGGCATATATCTTGCTCCAAAATGAGCCCACATCAACATTGTAACAATGCATATCCATTGCCTCTCTGATACACCTGTACTTACATCAAGTGAAGAGGATGAGGAAGAGACCCAGCTCTGAGGTCCCATTCAGCTCCCAGAGTGGAGGGTATCTGTGAGGAACCCATGTCAGGAGAGTCATTTCCCCATCGGCAAACCTATTTCTAAGGGATCTTTCTGGCCAATGGCATTTGCTGCTTTTGCCTTTGTGCTTCAGAGGCACTCTGCACGCCTAATCTACTTGCTCTCCCATGTGGTTTAATGTACTGCAATTGCTGAGGTTGTTTTATCTTTGACTTGCTGTGATTCATATTGAAAGATATGCCAGGAAAATATAAATATCGAAAAATCATGAAAAGTGTATGAATATAGTTTTCACATCTGTTTTGGGAAGGAGACCACTGAAATCATCCTTTATACTCTGGGATTTTAGACACAGTTATTCCACAGAGAGAAAGACTTAAAGATTATTTTCATCCCACAGACAGTGATCAAACCAAATAAATTTTAGATTGGAGATAATAAGCAACAGAGATATATACAGTTGTACCTTGTTATATACTCAGTGACTCCTCAAATCAACTAAGTATTAGATATGCCTGGGAATCTTGTTATGAATACAGAATATTAGGTCTCATCCCAGAACTAATAAAGTAAAATATTTGGGGAGTGGGGTTCAGGAATCTGAACTTTTATAGTTTTTGTTTTTTAGAGCAGCTTTAGGTTTATAGTAAAACTGAGTGGAAATTACACAATTCCTATACACTCCTCATCACAACACACTCACAGACTCCTCTACGATCAACATCACCTGCCAAAGTGGTACATTTGTTAAAATCAATGAAACAAGATTGACACATCATTATCACCCAAAGTCCATAATTTACATTAGGGCTCACTCTTTGGTGTTGTGCAATCTATGGATTTTGACAAATGTATAATGACATGTATTCGCCATCATAGCATCATAGAGAATAGTTTCACTGCCCTAAAAATCCCTTGTGTTTCACCTTTTCATCCTCCCTCCCTGCAAACTCCTGGCAACCACTGATCTTTTTACTGTCTCTATAGTTTTTCCTTTTTCCAAAATGTCATATAGTTGAAATCATATACTATGTACCCTTTTCATATTAGCTTCTTTCACTTAATAATATCTATCCACGGTTCCTCAATGTCTTTTTGTGGCTTGATAGTCCATTTTAGCACTGAATAATATTCCATTGTATGGATGTACCAGGAATCTCCATTTTTAACAAATCTCCATCAGTTATTCTGTATCTGGCTGTGTACCATAATTCTTATGGATTGGACTTTTGAAAATACTCCACAGATAAGAGAGAACTTCATCAAAATTGGAATGTCAATTAAAATTTTATATAGTGAATACGACATTCCCATTGACTTGCATTATTAATTCAAATAATATACCACATTATTAATTCTCATTTTTAAGTGGTTTCTATCATTTTAGTTTTGTTTCTTCCTATTTCCATCTATGTCGGGTGGTTTGTGATTTTCCACCATAGTTGCAATAAAGTAGAATTACTATCTAAAGTTCTTTGTAATTTGAATTATCCAATATTTGTATCCTTTATTAAGTCTTCTTGATAGAGGATACATCTATAATAAACATTTTAATGAAATTACATCTTTGAAAATTATTTCTCACTAGGCAATACACTTATTTAAAGCAAAAAGCTAATAATCTTGTTCTTGTTTATAATCTCAATATCTCTCTCAATATCTGGTTTATAGTAGATGCTAAATATATGTTGCTCTTGAATGATGGATAAGAATATAATTTGGGAATGTCATGTCCTTGGTTTTATTCATTCTATTCTTATGGCCACAAAACTCTGAGCTAGTGATGCCTCGTAGGGTAAAGTTTGCCACTGTCTTATCATCCTCTTGAAGAAATGAATGCATAAAGTAGGGTGGGGCAAATCTGAAGGCCAAAATCCAGGACACAGGGCTGGGTGATGAACTAGAGTATTTGTGGTAGAGTACTTCTGACTACGGTTGATGTGTATTGAGCCTGGGGGAGTAATTCTTAGAGATAGCATTCCACAGCATTTCTAGACAAAGTAGCAGTCCAGAACTGACTTAACAAACAGATATTATAGATGTAGACAGAATTAGCCAACAGGAATAGGAACACATGGGGCTAATATCTAGGAAGGTGTGGAATAAGAGATATGAAGGAAGAGTGTGATACATAGGAATCCTGAGTAATAAACACATTTCTCTTGTTCGTTTTACATAGTTCTTAAAATAACAGAACAAAATGTCTTTTTTTTCTGTCTGAGATATGAATGATAAAATTTACTTTAAATTTTATTTTCTCCATATCTATGGATACAAATGCATAGAAAAAGAAAGGATAAAAATCAAACTTATACGGTAGTTACTTACAGAGAAGATAGAAAAACTGGACTTGAGGGAACATATCAAGGAGGACTTTGAGCTTTTCTAAAAACCTTTTATTAATTAATAAAAACCTTATTTATTATTTCTCATATAACTAAAATTTAATTCAAAAGCCTTTTAAAAAGACTTCTCTGATTGTTTTAGGGAAAACAGAAGGAGAAAAAGGGAAAAGATTGGAGACCTAGAAACCTGTAAGGAAACTGATTTAGTTTAAAGATTTTAGTGTCCCAGACTAAATCCAATAGTGGAGATGAAGACATATTGTGGTGTTAGAATAGACAAGAAATACAGATTCATCGGATGCAAGAGCAAAGGGCAAGTGAGCAGTTGAGGATCGTTCATTAGTTTTTTACTTTAGCAACTGGGAAACATTTAAAAAATATAATTGCAATTAGTTCTGGGAAACCTGCTATTCATGAAAAAAATGGCTTAAATTATTCTTACTCAAATTTGGCCTTATGCAAACTGGAAAAAGTTCCTGAGACTGTGTTTTCAGGTTCCAAAATTGCCCTTTGCCTATATGGTTTGGAAAGTCAGAACTATGATCAATTGCTAGATAATATAGGCAAAAAAACTGGGCTCAGTTATAAGAGAAAATTATGTTATACATGCCAAACGTTGAATTGAATGACTTATCACTGAAATTGTTCAGAAGGACTATTTGATAGTCTATCGCGTTCAGTTCAATTCAACAACTATCACTGAGTGTCTACCATGTGAAAAATATTCCTCTAGATGTTTTAGCAGCTTCAAAGAAAATCAAGTCATTTTTTTTAATTTAGGGAATTTACATCCTTGTGGAAGCTATAATAATGATAATAATATATATTTATATGTATAAAACGCATAGTCAAAATTCATAAAGGAAAAAAAGGTAGGAGACACAGCACTATAAAAGGCAAATTATGGGAATGAGAAGTCAGATATCACTTGAGCAATCATGAAAACTTTAATGAAGAAGATATTTGAAGATGAGCCTTGACACACAAGTAAAATTTCAAAGTGGAGGAGTGGGTCTCAATGTTGAAGAGGAGTCAACAGTAAAGGCCACCATCAGGAAAGTTGCATATATGTGATGAAGCAGTTAGCTGACCGGTTTTCTTAGACTGCAGAGTATATGAAAAGACAAAGAGGTAGATTAAACTTTAAAGAAATTTGAATCCAAATTATGGAGGACTTTAATTATCATACGTAAGATTTGTTGCTTCATTTAGTTGGTGTATGAAAACTAAACATGGAAGAGATGCTTATTGGTTTGTTTTTAAATTTTATTTGAGCTAGATATTTGGAAAATTAATTCAAAGTGAATGATGGGTGGTTTTGGGCAGAAACAACAAGAGAAGGAAGGTCAATTAGTCATCTATAGGAATAGGGTAACTGAGACGTAGTGAAAATCTGAATTAGTGTTTTGATATAGAAAATATAAGATTGCCTTAGGTAGGATTAACTACTTTGTGGAGATGTTTGAATTGGATAACATCTATTTCTATTTAACTCTAAAATTACATAGACCTATGTTTCCAATTTGTGAAAAATTTTCGCTGATGTTGAACTAGAGCTTAACGGGAGCAGTAACTGTTAAAAACGAGTTCCCTTGGAACATACAAGTTTGAGCATAGCTTTTTGAATCTGCTTTTTTTTTCACGCTATAGATGATGGGATTCATCACAGGGGGAATGAGCAAGTATACATTAGCAATGAGTGTGGGCACATAGGGTGGAGCACATTTTCTAAACCTGTGAACAGAAGACAGGCTGATCACAGGGATTTAGAACACGGCCATAGCAGTGATATGAGAAATGCAGGTACTGAAGGCCTTTTTCCTCTCCTCTGGGGAAGCAATGTTGAGAACGGAGCGAATGATCAAGATGCAAGAAAGCAGGATAAAGATAGAGTCCACTCCAGCGGTAGAGATAATTGCGGTTAGTCCAAATGCACTATTGATCTTTGTATCTGAACACGAGAGCTTCATCACATCTGGGTGGAAGCAGTAGGAGTGACGGAGCACAAGCCTGTGCAGAATGATAGATGCTTAAAAAACAGGACTAGTGGTGTCAGAATGACAGTCCCCCTGGTAATGACTGCCAAACCAATTCTTGTGATCCTAGCATGAGTTAGAATGGTAGCATATCTCAAGGGGTTAGAAATGGCCACAAAACGATCAAAGGCCATAGCCAGGAGCACCGAAGATTCCATGAAAGTGAAGAGGTGAATGAAGAACATCTGTAATAAGCAAGCACTGAAGCTGATTTCCCGGGTATTGACCCAGAATATTCCCAGTACTGTCACCAGTGTAGAGATGCATAAGCCAATGTCAGTGGTGGACAACATGGAGAGGAAATAGTACATGGGCTCATGGAGGCTTGGCTCAGTGAGGACTGTGAACAGGATCAAGGTGTTCCCAGAAAGGGCAGTGAAATAGAGGCAGCAGAAGGGGATGGAGATCCAGGCATGGGCCCATTCAAGTCCAGGGACGCCAGGTAAGAGGAAAGTAGGGAAAGTGGAGTTATGGAAGGTTGGCATTATGGTCTGTAAGAGCAGAATTCTCATCTAAGATTTTGACTTTCAAAATTTAGGATTTTAAATTATTGTTAGTTAAAGTTTAATATACATTTTGTAAAGTGCAGAAAATGAATTTTGGCATCTACGTACACTCATGTAACCTCTTCCAAGGTCAACAATAAAACATTATCACTGGCTCTTAAGGCTTCCTACTGCCTCACCCTCATTAGTGTCCTCTCCTATAATAAGCATTATTTTGACTTCTATTACCATAGTTACTTTTCTATGTTCTTGACCTTGATATAAATTGAATCATGCAATATATACTGTTTGTATCTTGCTTCTTTCACTCAATATTATGTCTGTGAGATTCATCACTGAAATAAGATGTTTAATTAAGTTCCAATCATTTTCAATTTACTTTGCTAAATTTATTGGTGTTTATCACTTACTCCCTCATACTCATCTCAATATTTTTATTACATTTTTATGCTTCCGCTGGATTATAAGCTTTAATATGGTCTCATGAGAATAAGGGGTTATTTTTAGCTAATTATTGCTTAGTAGAATTATTTGCTCATAGTAGATATTTAATATGATTTTGCTAATTGATTTATATTTTATTTGCCTTTCCTGAAATATGGTATTTCACCACGAGTAGGACTTGACCTATGAAAATAATTGACTAATTTTTCCTTAGAATTTTAGAATTATTAAACTCAGATTCTAAGTGAAAATTCATCTTAACATAGCAGGGAAGCATCTTTTTTCAGGGACTACATATACCTAAGAATCCTCCTCAGATAATCCCAGTTCTTCCTGTCTCATTTCATAAATTTACTAGAAGGAAGTAGAAGAAAGATGTTTCAGTTCTTGTGAATCTGAAGCTTGATAGTTTTCTTAATTTTTAACACTAAAATACTGCCTTGTATACCATTGTGGATCCTGCCTCTGTTATGGTAAAAATCAATGATGAAAATAATAATCTTTTTTTTTGTAGCATGTACACCCTGGTCCTTAATTTGGCCTTTGATTTCTTACAGGTTTATTACTATGTACAATATTTTATGAATGATAAGACCATGTACTATACAATTTTCTAAATACTTTACACAGATTATTTCATTGAGCTTATGGAAAACCTGAGAGAGGTATTTTTATTACAGATGCATAAAGTAAATTTTAAAAGTTTGTATAAATTGCCAAAGGTTATAAAATCTGAAAGAGAGGATATTGGGAATCAGAAAATAAGACTTTAGAACCTATGCTATTAACAACTATGCTACACTTCCTAATGATAATAATGATGATAACGATAATGATAATCATGATATGTCACTTCAACAATATTATAATTCTCTATTAGAAAATAAGGCAAATGTGTTAGAGATGTCTATGTTTGCAAATCTCTTATTTAAGATTTCTATGGTTCAGAGTCAAAATAATTTTATTTCAGCATTGCATGTGTTTTGGATGATACGTAAATAAATTAATAAGACAATTATAGCAAATAGTAAATTCTAAAGCATAATATTTCATGTTAGAATTCAAATTCTGTTATATCTATGGTGGATATAACATGTTTATTACAAAAATGAAGATATTGCTTAAAATATGTTTAAATTCTTTAAGATTTCCATTGTTCCTTTAGAAGCCATCCAAGATCATTTCCATTAAGTATGCCCATTTTATAAGTTTTATCATGTAATTCACTGCATAACTTACTTATGAATGTAAACAAAAATTAGTTTGATTATTTCTCCAAACATATTATCTTTCAACATACTTTCAATTCCATAGGGATTTCATGGACAATGGTTTCCATTCATTTATTTTTCTACTTTAAAGTATTTACCTTTATCCCAGGCTAATCTCCTAAATACTGGGTCCATATATCTAACTCTGATTTCTCCACATAAATAGCTCAAAGTCAACTCAAGCACAATGTCACTGCATCTGAATGAGTCCCCTAAAACTGTAAATTCTGTTTTCCCCGTTTTGATTAATAGCTTTATGGATCTGTGGTAGCTTGATGTATCAGGTTGCCTAATCCAGAAATCTGAATATCCTCTCATCTCCCATCTGCTGATCATCAATTTCTGTTTCTATTGCAACTATTTCTAATTTGTGCTGCATATTACTCTCAGAGTTTCTTTCTAAGACTTAAAATAGACTTCCATTGGAAAATAACTTTAGCTAGTATTACCTGAAATAGTCTCTCCCAATTTTCTATTAAATTTTCAACACAGGTAAAGGAAAAATGGAACACACTAAAGAGTACTAATGTTAAAACTGATAGAAGTCCTACATCTAGAACTTTTTGAGGGTGATTAATGGCTCCTAAGTAAGGAATATGGAGATGGATTGAATCAAAATATAGGACAGCTCTTAACACCATTACCACAGTTTACACTCAGGAATCCAGAGTCTGTTCCAAAATGAAAAATGGGGACCAAACAGTTCTTTTTCTAAGACGCTTAACTGTAAGGTGATCTAGGACGTTTTCCTTGCACCAGACATGTCATCTCATGAAAATTAGCCAAAGACAATAGTGTAAACAGGGGGCATTGGTAGAGACACATTGAATTTTGAAATGAATATTCACTCAAGTACATCTTTGTCAGCAGAAGAAGAAACAGAAGAAAATTTGGCAACGACACATTTTGGGAATTTAGGTTTTAATTTCCTCTAACATTTCAAAGTGTCCAAGAACTAGACAGTGTTGGTGGCATGGATGTTACCTTAGTGAAACTGTAGGCTGCTAGATACTGGAACTGGATATCAAACTGCACTCTACATAATCATGTTGTGGAGACAGCAGCCATGAGTAAGCCACACACACAGTTAATTGGGGAAAAAAATTATGAAAAGATCTTGATTTGCAGTAGGGATTGTAAAAAGGAAAAAAAAAACTACTAGCATGAAATCTTTAACATATTACATTAAGGAAAAAGGGAACAATGTCTTGACAATTCAGAGTATTAGCATATATGAATATGTAATAATGACTGTAAATCACAAAGCACGTTGTCTATCACATCTTAAAGTCTCAGTCATCATTCTCATAGACGTTAAAACTTCTGTGGAACTAAGAAAATATCCTAAGGTAATTCAGGTAATAGCAACATGTAGCATTATGAAAGAAAGAGAAAACGAAAGAAAGAAAGGCCAAAATAATGAGATAGTAGAAACATAATCGAGTTAAAGCAAACGTGAAATATAACAAAAGCAGAATTGAGGTAAAATAGTTTAAATCAGTTCAATTTGGAGAATACATTTGAAAAATTCTCTCATAATGCATAGGAAAAAATGGTGAAAAGAAATAACGAGAAAAATGATATTTGAGAAGAACAAAAACTGAAAATTCAAAATACCAAGAATTAATGTCCCAGGAGAAATAAATCAAAACAGCTGGAAGAAAAATGACTGTTCCAAAAAAAAAGACTGAAAGAGATTGAAAGAGCTCATTGTTTTCCATGTAAAATCAGTACAGATGGAAATATACATGAAATATTTGACTTACACAATCTGAAAAAAGAAACTACAAGTTTTCAGGAAGAAAAAAATAGTTCCTATAAATAAATTAAAATCAGACTGATTTTACAAACAAAACAAAACAAAACACGATTTTAAAAAATATTTCGTTCACTATGCAGGAAAGAAAGAACAAAATATATAAGAAAAAAGTACAAAAAATGAGCAAGACTTGTATTCTGAGGACTGCACAATCTTGTTGAGAGAAATTTAAAAATATAAGTAAATGGAGAGACATCATATGCTCATGGATTAGAAGACTCACTATTGTCAAGAAGGCTGTGGATCCCTAATGGATACATAAATTCAATGTAGTATCAGCAGCCTTTTTTTTTTTTTGTAGAAATTGACTCTAATTCTAAAATTTATGAGTCAACTCAGAAGACTTATAATGAACAAAACAATTTTTAAGAAGAAGAACCAAATTAGAGTACTTATACTACCAAATTTCAGAACAACTTTAAGTTAACATAATCAAGATACATGCCACAAAGATTATCATATAGATCAACAGAATAAAATTGAGAGTCCTAATTTAAACCCTTACAGTATATAGTCAATTGATTTTCAACAAAGGTGCCAAGACAATTAAATGAGGGAAAGGATAGACTTTTCAACAAATGGTGCTAGAACAACTCGATATAACCATACAAACAAAAACAAAAGAAATAAAAGAAAAAAAAAAAAGTAGACCCTTACCTCACACTGTCCTCAAAATTAACTCAAAATGGATCACAAACCTAAAAATAAGAGTTAAACACCTGAAGCTTCTAGAAGAAAATATAGGAGAAAATTTTGTGGCCATAGATTAAGCAAAACATTCTTAGATGCCACACCAAAAAAATGATCCATTAAAAAAAATTATCAAATGGACCTACACACCACTTGTCAAGCCATGTTGTGGCAGTGTCCCACATACAAAACACAGAGGAAGATTGGCACAGATATTAGCTCAGCAACAATCTTCCTCAAGCAAAAAGAGGAAGATTGGCAACAGATGTTAGCTCAGGGCCACTCTCCCTCACCAAAAAAAAAAAAAAAAAAAAAGAAAAAGTCAAAAAATGGTCAGTCTTCTGCCAAAAAAAACAATGCAATTCAATAGTCTCCATTAAGAAAATGAAGAGAAGTCTCAGACTGGGAGAAAATATTTGCAAGAAAAACTTTTACCCAGACTATATAAAAAAACTCTTACAATTCAATGATACAACAAAGAATCCAATTAAAAATGGGCAAAAGATTTGAACAGATATTTCACCAAAGAAGATATGTAAATGGATAATAAGCACAGGAAAAGATGATCAACATTATTGGTCATTAGGAAAATGAAAATTCAAAATACATTGAAATACTGCTACCCACCCACCAGAATGGCTATAATCAAAAAGAAAGGTAATACCAATTGTTGGCAAGCATGTGGGGAAACTGGAAACATCGTATATTGCTGATGGAAATTTAAAATGGTACCACCACAAAAACAGATTGGCAGGTCCTTAAAAAGCTAAATATAAACTTACTATATGATCTAGTAATTCTACTCCTAGGAGTCTATCAAAGAGAAATGAAAGCCTATGTGTATGAAAATTTGCACATGGATGTTCATAGCAGCATTAGGCATAATAGCCCTGAGTTGGAAACAACTCAAATGTCCAACAACTGGTTATTGGTCAACAAAATGTGAAACACCAATACAATGGAGTACTACTCAGCAATAAAAAGAAAAAAAATATTGTTACATGCTACAATGTGGATGTACCTCAAAGAAATTACGCTAAATGAAAGAAACCAGATGTAAAAGACGACATACTGTACAATGAACTTTTATGAATAATCCAGAAAAAACAATTTTTTAAAGACAGAAACTGTTTGGCACTGTCTGTGGATAGGAGTGGGATTAAACGCAAAATGGCACCAGGGAACTTTCTGGGGTGATGAAGAAATGTTCTAAAACTGAATTGTGGTGATGATTGCACATCTTTAGAAGTTCACTAAAAATATTTGAATTGTATAGTTATGATATGTAAGTAAAAATGCACAAAGTAGAGACTTTGGAGTATACTTATTTTATGATGTGTAAGTAACGGTTCAAAAAAACTTAAAAATAAGGGGCCGGCCTGGTGGCGCAAGCGGTTAAGTGCGCGCGCTCTGCTGCCGGAGCCCTGGGTTCGCCAGTTCAGATCCTGGGCGCGCACCAACGCACCGCTTGTTAAGCCATGCTGTGGCGGCGTCCCATATAAAGTAGAGGGAGATGGGCATGGATGTTAGCCCAGGGCCAGTCTTCCTTAGCAAAAAGAAGAGGATTGGCATGGATGTTAGCTCAGGGCTGGTCCTCCTTAAAAAAAAAAAAAAAAACTTAAAAATAAGGCTAGATTTAAATTTCTTTCATGAATATTGAGTGTCAGAAAGCAATAGATTAATTTCAGTAGAATTTTTGGCAAAATCTGGTATCCAGTCCAGTTAGTTTCATCAGAAAGTAAGAGATATGTAAAGCTCAGAAAAGATACCCACCATATCATCTTTAAAATAAAATGCGAGGTATTGCAGTGTTTCCTAGTTGAGAAACTGACTGTAAGCTGAAACAAACATACAAAGCCAAGAATAGAAATTCACCATCTGAAAGGATTGACAGAGATTTACACCAGTGTAGAAGAATTTGCCATGATTACTAAAAGAATTAATAATACAAAGAATTGTAGCTAAATTACTACATTAGGCACTGATTTAATTAAAATAACTCAGTACCTTTTTGGAAACGAATACAACCCTAAGGCAGTATTAAAAGTACAGGAAGAGGCCTAGGTAAACATTTAGGTAAGTATAAAGGAAGCTTCTTAAACCAGTAGTGACAGAGTGAGTTATTGAATAAAAGAAAGTTGAGTAAATCACCCATTTGAAAAAAATATAATAAAGCATACATCACAATATATATTTAAATTAATTCCAGGTGGTTAAATATTTAATTATGAATAAACCACATGCATTTTAAAACAAAATGCAGGTAAATATTTATAGAATCGTTGAGTGAGAATTTTCTAATAATGACATCAATGATATAAACCATAGAGGTAAAGATTGATATACTTGATATGTTAAAATACGAAGAATCATTTTATTGCAAAAACAACTTCCACAGAATTAAAAGGGTAATTACCAATTGGGGGAAATATTTGAAGCATGTAAGACATTCAGTTGGAAAATGTGTTTACTGTAGGGTAGTAAAAAAATGACACTATAAAAATTGGGCAAAAGGCATTAAAATGGAATTCCCCAAAAGAACTACTAGTAATATAGGAAGAATATTCAAGTTCATCACCAGCCAAAGGAATACTAATTAAAATGCTTGTTTTTAATCAACAAATTTAGAAAGATTAGTAAGGACTGCTGGGCTACAGGAGAACTGCACACTCATATGGCCAAAGAGTGATCAGGTAAAAGGTCCATTTGTCATTATTTGTTCAAACACTTAAGACTCAATTTCCTTTGAATTAACAATTTAATTTCTCAGAAATTACTAGTAGTGATAACAATAACCACTGCTGCTAGTGTGCATGTTATGTGCACGTATAAATCATCATTCCTTCCATTATTTCCTTAATAATACTTTAAACAAGTAATGTGTCTACTTTTTGCATTTAACCCTCAAAATAACCTTTTATTTTCAATGTAATAAATAATATTTATAGACAGATTAATGTATATATATAAACCATTGTAAATTGCTAAATTCCTTCACTTTAGAAATTGCCCTTATTCCTTATTGTACTAAAAAAGTATGGAACAGATTTTGTATCCTGTCATTGCTGAGGTGTAAATGACATCTATGTTTTCAACTTATTTGTTCCTTTGACATTTTCCAACGTATTGTTTCTTCATCTAATCCAAGGACAGTCTCTAGATCTATAAAAAATAATAAAATTTCTATTCTGACTAAAACTTATGCATAACATAATAGGCTTGCCCATATTTTCTCAACATTGCTGTGCTTTCTAAAGTGGAAAAAGCAGGGTTAAGGAACGGGTGGAGTAGCATGTGCTTGGTATCAGGCAGGACCAGATAGTCTGGGACTGATTTCCATTTTGCGATCTCCATCGCCCAGGTGACCTCACTCTAGTCAACTCTTAATTTCTATCAATATAATATATGGATGTGTAATTGGACATGAATTGGAATACGCCCCTGAAGATTTTCGGAAAAGAGGACAAAGAGATTTATCTTTCTCTAGTTTCTAAAAAGTATGAGTAATCAAGAAAAGGGAAAAACACCTCTATTCTTTTAGGAAGAATAAAGTGAAGTTCAATTTTCTAGATTATTAGTCATCTCTTACATAAAGAAAAGTCTGGAGTTCAATCCTGCTGCAGATGAAAATCGCTTGTCATCACATGATGATTTTTTGAAACAATGTATACCTATACAGTTTCCTAGAATGACAAAATGCTGTTCCTATGATTGAAAATGTCATGGATTCAATTAATTTAATTCATTGATTTAATTGATTTATGCATTTATAGAGAAGGATTTGAGAAGTTCCCTCATTATATTTTTCCAAATTTAGGAACAGTGCCTGTGGAGTGTTACAAAGTTTACCATGGAGGCAAACAGTGCCTGTCTCCTGTGAGTGTGGTGCCTGAGGCAGTGCAGTCTCAGTGTCTGGGGCCTGCACTGAAATATAAACTTGATGAAATGTTGGAAGATAGATGAGAGGATAGTTTTAATATTCATAGAGAGAAGAGAAATTAATACTGACCCAGAATCTTTGCTACACATCTCTACATGTGTTACCTTAATCTAACAGCACCATTAACAGGCTGTGACTAACATCCCCACTTTTCAGGTGAGATGACCTAGGTTCAGAGTGAAGAACTTATTGAAGGTTCCCATCGATTGATATGATGGAGCCAGTGTGTGAATTCAGGTCTGTCTGACTTCAAAGTTGTGGTCATCTTACTGTGCCACACTGCTTCTGGTGCTCAGACAAAATTAAAAGTTGATAAATCAGATTGCAGTAGACTTAAGAGACTGAATAGAATGAATGTGCTGCAGTAAGCATAAACCAATGAGAAATGTAAGTTAAACAATGGTGAGGATGAGCCAGTGATGGTATTTTGGGGTTTGGTTATTACATGTGTCAGGAAATATATATAAATGTATACATAAGAGGCAGCTTTTGTTGATATTAGCAAACACATGAAAACAAAACATCTATATGGGATTTGGAAATTCTAAATAGGCATCAGGCCCACAGAAGTGAACAAAAACGTGGGGAGTCCTAACTATATCAAAAGCTGGGAGGGTGTAGAGATCGGGTACCAGGGGCAAGTGGGGAGGGTCTTACCTTTCAACATGTGGAGAATTAGTAGGGATACAAATAGAGATGTTGAAGGAGCAATGCCAGAAGACTAGGTGAGTTATTGTCTTTACGTTCACTTACAAGAAATTCTTCCCTGTATTTAAACTAAATTACCATGATGCAGCTTAAATTCATCCAACACATTTTATTATAGATACAACCAAGTACTGTCTTACCTGAGAGCAGCTGCTTGACCTGGACTTTAGACAGGGAGGAGATACTTCTCCCACCCTTATTTATAGTGAGTGAATGCAGGCCACCTATTTACCTCCGTTAATGGAGAATTTTATAAGGAACCTTGATAGTATAGTCATTTACTCAACTAGGATAAATACATCCTTGGGTAATTTCTGTGCCACTCTGCTATGCCTCACCTCTCTATCCCTAGGTTAGTTGGGTGACATCAGGAAATATGGATGCTAAGACAAGTGGAAAGAACAAAACAAAGCATAAGAAACATATTGACACAGTCACTCTGTGTTTATATATTTTATTTAAAAATGAATTGAACCATTATTTTGAACATGGATATAACATTTAAGATGAGGATCCAGTATTTCCTCTTGATTTTTTTCTGCTATGTGTTTCTTATAGATAATCTATTATATAGATTTCTGTGTACAGCTAAGCAGAACAACAGATGCTGAAAGTATCTCAGGTAATAGCATGGTACCAGGTACATAGTACATACGTGTTCAATGTTTGTTAAAATGAGAAAATGCATTCCTAGGGGGCCGGCCTGGTGGCATAGCAGTTAAGTTCATGCCCTCCACTTTGGTGGCCTGGGGTTCGCATGTTCAGATCCCAGACATGGACCTGTGCACTGCTCATCAAGCCATGCTGTGGCGGCGTCCCACATACAGAATGGAGGAAGATGGGCACAGATGTTGGCTCAGAGCTAATCTTCCTCAGCAAAAAGAGGAGGATTGGCAGTGGATATTGACTCAGAGCCAGTCTTCCTCACCAAAAAAAAAAAAAAAAAAGAAAAGAAAATGCGTTCCTAGCATTCCTAAAATTCAGAAGTAAGCAGTAAAATAGAATTACAAAGTCAGGTGGCTCCATGGAGATGGTCCTTTTGATTGAAGAAGGAAGATTTGGCAGCATGGCAACTCAAGTGTGAGCAACTTCCAGGAAAAAAAAAATAGGTGGGCTCTCAAAGATGTATTAATTAACATCTACAGAGTGATTAATATTTTCAAAGTTATTTCAGGTACATTATCTTATTTAGTCTTAGGTGTTCAGGTGAACACAAGCATTTTTTGTTTACCTGACTGATGAACTCAGTGCTTGACACAAAATCAGTGGTCAATAGTGTTTGTCAAATTAATTTATCCCTCACTCTTACAGATATATTTCACAGTCTAGAAAAAAGAATCATATAAATGATCAAAGTAGAAGTCATTTTATTCAACTCTATTTGGCTGATGTTAAGGTTAATTAGCTAATAAAATAGGTTAAATGTAAGAGTCATAAAAATAATTTTAGCCTACATTGAGTAATTTCTTTCAACCTAAAACTTATATATGTGATTTGTTCATCATTGTTTGATGTAGAGTAAGGGGCTTCTAATGTAGTTCTGCGTATTGGAATTCCATATTATCTCCTTATTGTAAACCATATCTTTAATACATTGTATATAATTTCCATTAAGATAATTATGACAAATGAGAAAAAACAAGTGGCCTACAGTTCACTTATTGGGGGCAATGTGGACTTGCTAATTGGAGAATGAGCTATGAGTGTTCAACTGGCTGCAAGGATCAGTCAGTATATTTTACAGAGGGAGTAAAGATTTCTGGTTAATTTAGAAAGTTGATTCAGCAGAACATGCATAGAAATATTTTTTAAACTACTTTACTGAGGTATGATTGACCTACAAAAATCTGCCTTTATTTAGTGTATACAACTGGATCAATTTGGGGATAAGTAGGCAACCGTGAAGCCATCATCATCATCAATGCCGTAAACATATCCATCACCTCCCAAAATTTCTTCTTAATCTTATTAACGTTATTAGTTTTGTGATAAGAACACTTAATATAATATCTACACAGTTAGCAAATTTTAAGTATACATAGAAAGCCAAGATGGCGGTGTAGGCAGTCTCTGAACCCACCTCCTCCTGTGGACACAGCCAATTTACAACTACTCGTGGAAAAATTACCCCTGAGACAGAACTGAAAACTGGATAAGAGTAACTCCTGCAACAACGGACAATCCTAACTGAGGTGGAAGAGGCAGAAACTCCCTTCTGGAGAGGAAAAA
This sequence comes from Ceratotherium simum simum, assembly GCF_057802395.1. NCBI lineage: Eukaryota > Metazoa > Chordata > Mammalia > Perissodactyla > Rhinocerotidae > Ceratotherium > Ceratotherium simum. Next base: position 27,465,612 of record NC_141906.1, on the reverse strand, counting down.
CGCCGTCTTCACAAGCTGCCAGCTTCACGGCTACCGGGGAGCAGCGCACAGGTATGCAGCCCTCCCTGGAGGAGCGGGGCCCTGAGCCAGGGAGCGTCCCCGCTGGGGGCATTGTGTGGACCCAGCACAATCGAGCCGAGTGGCAGAATATTTGACTTTGCTGCTACTAAAACATTGGGGAGTACCCCCCAGAAAAGCTGGTTCACAAAGAAATTAAAACTGGCTCTTAAAGGGCCCCCGCGCAAACTGACCCGTTTCAGAAAGCAACCTAAAATCACCAGAAAGAGAGGTGCACAGTGCTGTGGTGAAGAGACTCACCTAATAGGCCCTGAGTGCATCTCGGTGAGGGGTGAGACTTCTCCAGGGACTGGGACATTGGCGGTGGCCATTGTTGTGGCCTGGTTTGGGCGTGCTGACACAGACGCCATTGGAGTTCTCCCTGGGGCCTGCTAGCCTAGGGTCTGACCCACCAGCTAGAGCACCGATTTAATCCAGCTCAGCCAGGGCAGGCAGCCCACCCTAGAGACTGGCCCCACCCAACAACAAGCCCTCAGGCAACTTGTGGGCCTACATAGATTGGTGATTGGATTCTCTGCTGCCTGGCAACTGAGCCGACTTCAGCAGGGCAGGACGTGCACAAGTTGCGGGTGGAGAGTGTGGGGCAGTGGTGGAGTGTGTGGGGCTCCCGCCGTGGAGAGACTGGGTCCGCTTCTGGAGGTCGGGGCACACAGACGGGGCAGGACTGTGTTGACTGTGTGTGTGGACCTGTGGGCAGCAGGGCTTGTCAGCTGCAGAAGACTTGTGCTTCTCAAAGACCCACATAGGGGGTTTGCCCCACCTTCCGAAGCCTGAAACAATTGGGTGCTCCTGTGCCTGAGGCCAGCCCCACACAGCTGCAATCCTCAGAGAGCTGACAAGAGACCTAAAGGCTGGAGGCTTATAGCAATTGTAAGACCCTGAGCCTAACAACCTGCTACACTGGGGGCCTACTCACTTAAAAGAAATACTGCAACACAAATGTGGTATTAGAAATTGAAGCCAACCATGCTGGGGCTCCCCACACCTGATAAAGAGACTGAAGGGCCCACAACAACTACAAGCAGCTGAGCATTACAACAGCTGGCCAGGAGCATAACTCAGCCTCCCTGGGCACCTACAGGGAGAGCAAACAGGCCACAACAGAAGGACACATGTAGCCCACATAGGGGTCACCCCTGGAACATTGAGAACTGAGGGAAGCACACTGCAGGCCTCCTAAACCATCACTTACATAAGGTCACCTATCCAAGAGCAGGAGACATAGCAGACCTACTTAATACGTAGACACAAGCACAGGTAAAGAGGCAAAATGAGGAGGCAAAGGAATACATTCCAAGTAAGGGAACAGGACAAAACCCCAGAAAAGGAACTAAGTGAAACAGAAATGAGCAACCTACCCGACAGAGAGTTCAAACTAAGAGTGTTAAGGATGCTCACTGATCTGGGGAGAAGAATAGATGAACTCAGTGAGAATGTCAACAAAGAAATGGAAGATATAAAAAAGAACCAATCAGAAATGAAGAATAAAATACTGGAAATGAAAAATTCATTCGAGGGACTCAAAAGCAGAGTAGAGGATACAGAGGAACGGATCTGTGAGCTGGACGAAGACTAGAAGAAATTACCCAAGCTGAACAGGTAAAAGAGAAAAGAATTAAAAAGAGTGAGGACAGTCTAAGGGACCTCTGGGACAACATCAAGTGCACTAACATCCGTGTTATAGGTGTCCCAGAAGGAGAAGAGCAAGACAAAGCGGCAGAGAATCTATTTCAAGAAATAATAGATGAAAACTTCCCTAACCTAAGGAAGGAAACAGACATCCAGGTACAGGAAGTACAGAGAGCCCCAAACAAGATAAACCCAAAGAGGCCCACACCAAGACACATCATAATCAAAATGTCCAGAATTAAAGATAAAGAGAGAATCCTAAAAGCTGCAAGAAAAAGTCAAGTTACATACAAAGGAAACCCCATAAGGCTATCAGCTGACTTCTCAGCAGAAACCTTACAGGCTAGAAGAGAGTGGCACAATATATTTAAAGTGTTAAAGGGAAAAAACTTACATCCAAGAATACTCTACCCAGCAAGATTATCATTCAAAATGGAAGGAGAGAGAAAAAATTTCACAGACAAGCAAAAATTAAAGGAGTTCGTCAATAAGAAACCAGTGCTACAAGAAATGTTAAAGGGACTGATTTAAGGGAAAAAGAGAAGACCACAAATAGGAAAAATTATCTATTTCCATGATAAGAACGTAATGGATGGAATGCACAAAAAAGAGGTTAGATATGATATCAAAAACATAAAAGGAGGGAGGAGGGGAGTTAAAGAGTAGAGCTTTCAGACAGAGGTCAAACTAAAGAGACCATCAATTCTGTATAGAAGAAGAAAGGAACAGAGAAGGACTACTAAAACACTGAGAAAAAAAAAGTTAAAAAATGGCAATAAGTACATACTTATCAATAGCTTCTTTAAACGTCAATGGACTAAATGCTCCAATTAAAAGGCATAAGGTGGCTGAATGGATAAAACACCAAGACCCATATATATACTGCATGCGAGAGAAACACTTCAGACCTAAAGACACTCAAAAACTGAAAGTGAAGGGATAGAAAAAGATACTCCACGCAAATGGCAATGAAAAGAAAGCTGGGGTAGCAGTACTCATATCAGACAAAATAGACTTTAAAACAAAAACTGTCAAAAGAGACAAAGAAGGGCATTACATAATGATCAAGGGAACAATCCAACAAGAGGGTATAACACTTGTAAATATCTATGCACCCAATGTAGGTGCACCTAAATATATAAAGCAATTATTAACAGACATAGAAATAGACAGTAACACAATAATAGTAGGGGACTTTAACTTACACCACATACACCAATGGATAGATCATCCAAACAGAAGATGAATAAGGAAACATTGGCCTTAAATGACATACTGGAACAGATGGACCTAGCAGATATATACAGAGCATTCCATCCAAAAACCGAAGAATACGCATTCTTTTCAAATGCACATGGAACATTCTCCAGGATTGATCACGTATTAGGCCACAAAACAAGTCTCCATAAATTTAAGAATATTGAAATAATACCAAGTATCTTTTCTGACCACAACGGTATGAAACTAGAAATCAGCTGTAGGAAGAAAATCAGAAAAGCCACAAATACATGGAGATTAAACAAAATGCTACTGAACAATGACTGGGTCAACGAAGAAATCAAAGAAGAAATCAAAAAAATACCTGGAGACAAATGAAAATGAACATACGACATGCCAGAATTTATGGGATACAGCAAAAGCGGTTCTAAGAGGGAAGTTTATAACAATACAGACCCATCTCAATAAACAAGAAAAATCTCAAATAAACGATCTAACAATGCACCTAAAGGATCTGGAAAAAGAAGAACAAACAAAGCCCCAAATCAGTAGAAGAAGGGAAATCATCAAAATCAGGGCAGAAATAAATGAAATAGAGACTAAAAAAAAATAGAAAAAATTAATAAAACCAAGAGCTGGTTCTTTGAGAAGATCAACAAAATAGACAAACCTTTAGCTAGACTCACCAAGAAAAAAAGAGAAAAGGCACAAATAAGTAAAATCATAAATGAAAGAGGAGAAATTACAACAGACACCTCAGAAATACAAAAGATTATAAGAGAATACTATGAAAAGCTATATTCCAACCAATTCAACAATCTGGAAGAAATGGATACATTCTTAGAATCATACAACTTTCCAAAACTAGATCAAGAATAAGTAGAGAATTTGAATAGACCAATCACCAGTAAGGAGATCGAAACAGTAATCACAAACCTCCCCAAAAATAAAAGTCCAGGACCAGACGGCTTCCCTGGTGAATTCTACCAAACATTCAAAGAAGACTTAATACCTATCCTTCTCAAACTCTTCCAAAAAATTCAGGAATGGGGTCTACTCCGTAACTCATTCTACGAAGCTGACATTACCCTGATACCAAAACCAGACAAGGACAACACAAAAAAAGAAAACTACAGGCCAATATCACTGATGAACATCGATGCAAAAATCCTCAACAAAATACTAGCAAATCGCATACAACAATATGTTAAAAATATTATACACCATGATCACGTGGGATGTATTCCAGGTATGCAGGGATGGTTTAACATTTGCAAATCAATCAAAGTGATACACCACATTAATAAAATGAAGAACAAAAATCACATGATCATCTCAGTAGATGCAGAGAAAGCATTTGACAAGATACAGCATCCATTTATGATAAAAACTCTGAATAAAATGGGTATAGACGGAAAGTACCTCAACATAATAAAGACTATATATGACAAACCCACAGCTAATATCAACATCTATGCTGAAAAACTGAAAGCTATTCCTCTAAGAACAGGAACCAGACAAGGATGCCCACTCTCACCACTCTTATTTAACATAGTACTGGTAGTCCTAGCCAGAGCAATCAGGCAAGAGAAAGAAATAAAAGGGATCCAAATTGGAAAGGAAGAAGTGAAACTGTCACTATTTGCAGATGACATGATTTTATATATAGAAAACCCTAAAGAATCCACCTGAAAAGTTTTAGAAGTAATACACGAATATGGTAAAGTTGCAGGATACAAAATCAACATACAAAAATCAGTTGCATTTCTATACACTAACAATGAAGTAGCAGAAAGAGAAATTCAGAATACCATCCCATTTACAATTGCAACAAAAAGAATAAAATACCTAGGAATAAACTTAACCACAGAGGTGAAAGATCTGTACACCCAAAACTATAAAACATTGCGGAAAGAAATTGCAGAAGACACAAAGAAATGGAAAGATATTCCGTGCTCTTGGATTGGAAGAATTAACATAGTTAAGATGTGCATACTTCCTAAAGCAATCTATAGATTCAATGCAATCCCTATCAAAGTTCCAACAACATTTTTCACGGAAATAGAAAAAAGAATCCTAAAATTTATTTGGAACAACAAAAGACCACGAATAGCTAAAAGAATCCTGAGAAAAATGAACAAAGCTGGAGGTATCACACTCCCTGATTTCAATATATACTACAATGCTATAGTAACCAAAAAAAACATGGTACAGGCACAAAAACAGACACACAGATCAATGGAATAGAATCACAGCTCAGAAATAAACCCACACATCTATGGACAGCTAATCTTTGACAAAGGAGCCAAGAACATACAATGGAGAAAAGAAAGTGTCTTCAACAAATGGTGTTGGGAAAACTGGATAGCCACATGCAAAAAAATGAAAGTAGACCCTTACCTTACACCATACACAAAAATTAACTCCAAATGGATTAAAGACTTGAACGTAAGACCTGAAACTATGAAACTTCTAGAAGAAAACATTGGCGGCACGCTCTTCGACATCAGTCTTAGCAACATCTTTTCAAGCACCATGTCTGACTGGGCAAGAGAAACAATAGAAAAAATAAACAAATGGGACTACATCAAACTAAAAAGCTTCTGCACGGCAAAGGAAACCATCAACAACACGAAAAGACAACCTAACAATTAGGAGAAGATATTTGCAAACCATACCTCTGATAAGGGCTTAATCTCCAAAATATATAAAGAACTCAGTCATCTCAACAACAAAAAAACTACCAACCCAATTAAAAAATGGGCAAAAGACCTGAACAGACATTTCTCCAAAGAAGATATACAGATGGCCAACAGACACATGAAAAGATGTTCAAAATCGTTAACTGTTCAAAATCATTAACTATCAGGGAAACGCAAATCAAAACTACAATGAGATATCACCTCACGCCCGTCAAAATGGCTATAATTAACAAGACGGGAAACAACATATGTTGGAGAGGATGTGGAGAGAAGGGAACTCTCATACACTGCTGGTGGGAGTGCACACTGCTGCAGCCACTATGGAAAACGGTGTGGAGATTCCTCAAAAAATCAAGGATAGAACTACCATATGATCCAGCTATTCCACTGCTGGGTATTTATCCAAAGAACTTGAAAACACCATTGCATAAAGATACATGCACCCCTGTGTTCATTGCAGCGTTATTCACAATAGTCAAGACTTGGAAGCAACCTAAGTGCCCATCCAGGGACGAATGGATAAAGAAGATGTGGTATATATACACAATGGAATACTACTCAGCCATAAGAAACGAGGAAATCCAGCCATTTGTGACAACGTGGATGGACATTGAGGGTAATATGCAAAGCGAAATAAGTCAGAGGGAGAAGGTCAAATACCGTTGATTTCCTTCATTAAGTAGTAGATAATAACAACAATAAACAAACACATAGACACAGAGATTGGATTGGTGGTTACCAGAGGGGAAGTCGGGAGGGGGGAGGGCGAAAGGGATAATTCGGCACAAGTGTGTGGTGTTGGGTTGTGATTGGTATTTGGGTGGTGAACATGATGTAATCTATGCAGAAATAGAAGTATAATGATGGACACCTGAAATTTATACAATATTATAAACCAATGTTACTGCAATAAATAAAAATTAAAAAAAACATTAAGTATACAGTACAGTATTGTTAGCTATAGGCTAACAGGTCATGAAAATTTGCTCAATATCACTAATCATCAGGGAAATGCAAATCAAAAACAGAATGATATCTCACCTCACACTTGTTAGGATGGCTATTATTAAAAAAATATACAACAGATAACAAATATTGGCAAGGATGTGGAGAAAAAACAACCCCAGTACACTGCGGCTGGGAATTTAAATTGTTATGACCACTATGGAAAACAGTATGGAGGTTCCTCAAAAAGTTAAAAATAGAACTACACCTGATCCAGCAATCCTGCTTCTTGGTATTTATCCAAAGGTAGTGAAATCAGGATCAAAGAAATATTTGCATTCCAATGTTCATTTTATAGAAATCTTTGTACTTATAATTTTGTTATACATTTTTAGATAATTGGAAAAACAAAGAAAAAAAGACATTCACCAAGGATGGCAGGCAAATACCTGAAGCACTTCCATTGTAGAGTTTGAAGAACACTGTGTTATACAACCAGAAAACTTTGCTCTGCTAGTAAGTGTGTGGCTCAAAGAAAACACACCATAGCTAAGGGTACCAGTTTCTTTATCTGCAAAATAGAATTATGAACTAGATAGTCTCTGAAAATTTTAAAGAAAAGTACACAGGATTAGGATTTAATGTTTTCTTGGCTGGTGGAGTTTGTTTACAATTTGGACAGTAAGAGAAGCTATTGAAAGTTTTTTTAAGCAATGTTGTGATTCTATTATAAGATTAATCTGACAATTGCAACGAGGATAAATTATAATGAGGAGAGACTGGAGGGAGGGCGACCTGGTAGAATGTGCCTGTAGTAAAGAGAGACTCTGAAAGCCCTAGTGGAGTGGGAAATGAGAAAGTATATTAAGTGCAGCATCAAAGAAGTTACATTTATGTTATATGGTAACAGTCACAATGTTGAAGATATAGAGAAAGGCCGAAGGTCACATCAATAAATCAGGCTTGGTTGGCTGAAAGAAGGATGGCATCCCAAAGGGAGACCAAAATTTCAGTTTTGATCCAATAGAAACTTAAACAGAAAGACATGTTGCTAGGGGTCAGAGGTCACTTGGTCAAATTTTTTCTAAGAGAGAAAGCTTTTAGTCACCTTAAATCCTTCATTACCAGAAGTAATTTCGCTAATCAACAGAAGGATCAGATTGTTTGTAAAAGAAACAAAATAAATTTGGTTTGGGAATTGCTGAATTTGATGTACTGATGGGACACTTGTATTGTTTCGGTAGGAAGATATAGTTAGAAATGATCCTTGAGAGTACATGTCCTTTGATTGCATGTTTTATTTATTTTTACACATAGTAGATGTTGATAAATATTCACTGGATAAACAATGAACAAATAAATATATAATTTTGTGGAAATTAGTTTTGAATAATGGATTTCTTTTCTATCTAACACAGCATAGGGCAATGAGTACAGAAACATCGATTGAAGTTACTATAAACATTTTGTAGTTGTTTTGGTACATCTTGTTTAATTCTCATAAATTTTTCCAGACTAAGAATTATTAGTTGTCTTAAAAGTTTAATGGTGTATAGCACTATTTGTTCTTAGTGGGCAAGTGTTTATTATTAAATTGAATTAGTAAAACAGTCTTTGTCAGAATAAGTAACTCTTTTGATATAATAAACATGAAAATTTTATGAAGGATCTAAATTATAAGGGAGAGACATTGTATTGTTTCTATGCCTAACAAAGTAAGTTTTTTATCTTGATTATTTTTTAATCTTTGCTTCAAAATATCTGAATCTGTCCTTGCTGGCCTGCAGGAGAAATGTGATGTTCTAACAGTGTTTGCGCTTTGTAATTTTTTGTAAGTGTTCACAGTTCATCTAACCAGTGATTTTGCCATCCTTAGTACTTTTGCCTGGAGCAGTTTTGATAAAAGGGAAACTTTAAAGTTGAAAATATTCTTCTATTTAGTCAATTATTTAATCCCCAAGGTCATAACTATTGCCTTAAAAACATTTGTCATTAATCAAATGTTCTTAATGCACTGTTGGGTAAAGAGTGGGTATTAGAGTGGTGTTGGGAAGTTCTTTGGTAAAAATATTTCCCCTTTTCTGTTAACAGCCTCAAACATAGAGGTGGGCCCGATACACTGGGCCTGTACACATGAACCTGATTTGATCAGTACTAGAGACTTCGATAGCTGACCCAGTAGGATCAATCAGATGCTCTCTCACGAGAATTTTTAACATTATATTTCAGAATAATTTCTGAGTTACAGAAAAGCTGCAAAAAGAATACTGCAATTTTCATTTATCCTTCACCCTGATACTCCATTTCCTGAGCATTAGAAACTTCAAGGGAGGCCCACTTGAAGACTGGGAATTTGCAGACAGTTAAAATTCTCCTTGTATTGCCCTACATATTTTCCTCCTAATTTGATAGATGTGCTGATTATTAAAATATACCCTTTATGTCATGGATTATGGAGAACAACAGTCCTAGCCGCTGAGCTTTTAAATCCATCATCACTTTCCATGGAGGCCACATTTCCCAGAGCTGCTTCCAATTAATGACTGAGTGTGGTAGGGCCATTCCTGGAAGTCACGGGACTCCTCTGACAGGTGTCTTTGCCATGAGGATACCAATGGCCTTGACTAACTCTGTTTAGAACTGGACTGTACTCCAAGATGTTTCTTTCTACCAAAACTTTTTCTTTCCTTCTCTCCTTAACTCAAAGTGAAGCTAACATCAATGTCTGACAGGTCTTCCAGCCTCCTTCTCGTCTACTCTTGTCTTCTTTTTGTAATAAATGTTACCTAGCCCCTTGTTTGCTGCGTATTGATTTTGCCCCAGGATGTCATGCTCTGTTAACAATCTTCTCAACTACTTGCACGTTAAACACTCTTGTCTGGCCTTTGAGATTCTTATGATATTTGCAGCACCCAGGTATTTGGTGATTAACCACTGTAATCTGGCCTCTATTAAGTCAAGTCTTCATCATATGCATGAATATTAATGAACCTGGCTCTGTGACTTCATCTCCTACTACCATCCCTGGTCAACAGAGGAGAGCCACTTCTCAACTAATTGGTGATGCTGGTATCATTTTCATAGCTCATTCCTAGTGGCCTTGGGGAATGGTGTGTCCTCCAGGCCTCTCATGGGACACACCCTTGGGTGGGTTCTGACATTATATAATCTGTCCATCCCAGCATGCTCACATTCCTCACTCACTTTATTCCATAGATAAAAGAATAGTTTGTAAAAGAAGTAGAACTCTGAATAAAATGTAGGTTAAAAGCAAAAGGGGAAGGAATGTTTTATTTTAGAGTGGGAAGTAGCATGATTCAACCTGTCGCATGAGAGGAATGATGAGGATACCAGTCTAGCTGGAATCCAAGGTAATGAAGAAAATAAGAAAGCCTTTTACTACAAGGCTGAGAGACTTCTACAAGATCTACCTGAAGGAAACATTGTGATTCATTTTTTTTTCCATAAGTTGATTGGATGGCAGTCTACTAGATGGATCAATTGAAGACAGAGAAAAGGATGAACATCAATGATAGAACAGATGTACATCAGTGAAAGAATTGGAACATACATAGAGTATGGAAAAATGTTGTACAAAAATGTTATGCCTTCACATGAACGCTGCTGTTTTTTTTTTCTGGTCACTCTTTTTTATTTCTACATCTTATCTATGGGATGAGCTACTCAGATTCTCAAGACTCTCCTATGAGTATCTTTTTACTAGTGCCCTCCTGAGCTACTGAAATTTATTAGAATGTTAATTTAATAAATTTGCCTGAGCACTCGACATACCAAACACTAGTCTATTTCCTGTAATGGAGTATACTAAGTAATATGTATGTGTAGTATCCTAGACGTTTTGTAGACCAACACAACTCAAGCTAAATAAAATTGTGCAAGATTTTGCTCGCACATTATAAAAGTCCCCTAATACATTTCTTCTTTCCCATCATTTTGTTTTCTTGCTCAGTTCCAGCTAGAGTTCTCCAAAGGTGTTGAATCTTTTCTTTACCAGGTTTAGCTAGAAGCACCCTTTTTAATGCTGTACCCTTTTGAACATGTCAAGATAAAATCCCTGAACTTTAACATTTTTATGTGTTCTATTTTTCCGAGTCTCCAAGCAGCTAGCAAGCATGCAGAAATTACCAGAACAAAAGCTCTCCCACATATAAAATTCTGGAAGCACAACCAAATTTCCAAACCAAATCTACAAATCTATTCCTTTATAAAATAGCATTGTTCAAGCAAAAGATGTCCTTCAAGCAACTAATACAAATCTTGTAATCAAAATTCACTTGAAAGAATCTGATGGGTAGATAAAACAGAAGAATAAAGAAAGAAAGGTTTTGTGGTTTTCTTATTCTTCAATGCTATATCCAGACAAAACCTATGACTTTAAAACTCACTAGAGTATTCTCCCATGTAGAGTAAAAGGATGATTCAATACTTCTTACATTCCTCCACAGAGTTGCTTCCAAAATACTCTTCTTCTCTATTTAACTTTGGAAACATTTTCAACTCAGATGGCAACACAAACAACGAGTATAATTTTGTGTTATCAACAATCACAACACTTAGTACATTATTTTGTAATTTTCTGTCTATGTTGCTACTTCACACATTAGACTTTAAGCTTCTTTAGTGCAGGGGAATATGTTTTATTGATCTTTTGATTTCTATTGCTTCTCACAAGGCCAAATATAAGTAAGCCTCCAGTTTTTTGTGTGCTGGTAAACTGAATATCTGAAAAAAAAATATGCTCATTTGTAGTGTATGCCAATTTCCATGGTATAAATGGTGATTTCAAGCTGCCATATGACATAACTGAACACAGAGTTGACAAGAGAAGTACATTATAGCCTCTTAGAAGCTGGTGAGAGCTGGTTCCATCACATTGCTGCCCTCAGTGATTGTGGTGTACAAGAAGCATCACTCCTATCTATTACCACTTTTCCAACTAAATAAAATTGATGTGACTCTCGGCAGGTTGCCATCCCCTTTTTCCTCTGAATTTTTCTACCATTTTATACAAATGAGTTTTAAGTTTCTATCTGCCTCTCAAATTGATATAGTTATTACAGTCCCTTTTTAGGAGCAAAATATTTTAGGTCCAGCTTTATATAACTGTTTATAGGCTGAGCATCGTGAGTTATTTACCTTGGCTCTTTGTTTAAGATAATCAAGGTAGGTCCTTCATGGCATTTGTGAAACATCTGAAATCTTATGGAAAATAATATGACTATGTTTATACGTGACTTTTTGTGGAGAAGGGTTCATGGATTTCAGTAGATTCCAAAGGAGCCATTGAGCAGAAAAAGGCTAAGAACCTCTGCCCCATGCTTCCTTATATTCTACAATACTTCATAATCTTCTCCATTTCTTCAAAGTTCCCATTCCCTGTAATGAATTAGTAAATGTCCGTAATCCTTGAAGCTTTTCTATTGCTTGTCCCATGCTGGGTACCGATCTATGGCTTACATGCCAGGACTTATCTATTTCTACCTTTTGTACTCTTAGTTATGAATGAAGAAAATAAGCTAAAGTATCCTCTAAGAAGGACAACACAACTCTTTTTTGGGTTTTTTTGGCTGAGGGAGATTTGACCTGAGCTAAGACCTGTTGCCAGTCTTCCCCTATTTTGTATGTGGACAACCATCATAGCCTGGCCACTGATAGACGAGTGGTGTATGTCTGCCCCTGGGAACCGAACCAGGGTCGCCAAAGCAGAACGTGCCAAACTTAACCACTAGGCCACCAGAGCTGGCCCCAACACAACTCTTTAAGCATGAGATATAGACACAGAGACCCAGTACTAACTTTTGATCTTATAACATTTTTCCTAGTTGCTTTTGGCAGAGTATGGAATACACAAGTCAAGAACATGGCGTCTAAGAAAGCCTGAATTGAAATCTCAACCCTGATTCATGTTAGATGTCTGGCCTTTGGTGGCCTAGATGTCTTTAGGCCTCGGTTTCTTCATCTTTAAAATATAATTAATAATATTGTATATTTCATTGAGCTGTTTTGAAGAATAAATGAAATATGTCTTAAAAGCTGTTACTAGAACACATAGTATAAAATAAACAAGCGCTAAATGTTAGTTAACTACTATGAGTATTATTTTTATTATTTCATTATTACTATTTTCACATTTCCTTTATTGGACTATAAAATTCAATAATTTAGATATATCATACTTATATTTTATGACCTAAAACCCCAAATTTCTTACTAAATACTTATTGAATAAAGAAAATGAGAAAAACATCTATAAGCAGTAAACTACCAGGGTTCCTTTTCTACAATAAAAGTGGCCTTTTTTAGGTTTTTCTCAAACAATCAGCTGTTTATTTCATAAGGAGTAGACTGAGTATAGCCTTGCGAATCTGTTTTGTTTTTACACTACAGATGCTAGGATTGAGTACAGGGGGCAAAAGCAGGTATATATTAGCCATCACTGAGTGGACCACTTTGGGGGCTGATCGACCATAGCGATGTACCAAGGATAGGCTCATCCAGGGGATGTAGAAAATAGCAACTGCTCCAATGTGGGAGACACAGGTGCTAAAGACCTTTTTTTGTTCTTCAGAGGAGGCAATACTGAGGACAGAGCGAATGATCAAGATATAAGTCAGGACAATGCATGGTGTATCTACTCCTGTGGTCAGCATGAGAGCAATTAATCCCCAGATGCTGTTGGCCCGAGTATCTGAACATGCTAATTCAATCACATCTGGATGGTAACAGTAGGAGTGAGAAAGGATATTTGCTCTACAGAAATTAAGGGGCTTAAGGAGCAAGAGTAGTGGCATTATCAATACTACAGTGCGTGTAATCATTAAGAGGCCTATTTGAACGATTCTGGAATTAGTGAGACTGGTAGTATATCTCAGAGGATCACAGATAGCCACATAGCGGTCCAAAGCCATAGCCACTAGCACTCCAGATTCTATGATGGTAAATCCATGAAGAAAAAACATCTGGGCAATGCAGGTATCTAGCCTTATTTCTCTTGCATCAAACCAGAGGATGCCTAATGTTGTTGACATTGTAGAAACAGTCAAGCCCAAGTCTGCAGCTGACAACATGGAGAGGAAATAGTACATGGGCTCATGGAGAGTCTGCTGGGTAATGCTGACCAACAGGATCATACTGTTCCCAGAAAGGGCAATGGCATACAGACAACAGAAAGGAATGGAGATCCAGGCATGGACAGACTCTGCTCCAGGAATGCCGGTCAATAAGAAGGTTGGAAATTGAGATGTCGTGTTACTTAGGATCTCCATGTTGTCCTGAATTTGTAGCATTTGTCATCACAATGCTCACATCCTATAGATATAATAAATTACATTGTTACATGAAAATATCTAGATAAATTTTCTTTGGGTTAGGAGTGTTATCGAAGGTCATGAATAAGCACTGTATCATTGAGAAAACTCTAAACCAAACTCTAACATTCATCTGCATTTATAATAATGGATATTTATCAAATATATAAACATTTTTACTCTTAAATTTAAGGAAATATGTCCATATCACTTTATACATATTGATGATGATTATTTTCTGTTGACAGAATTTTAAGCTCCATTAGATCAGAAGATTAAATGAATAGAGACTTACTTAAGAAAAATAAATGCATTTAATTTTGAATATGTCCTTTATGAAATGACTAAGAGAAATCCAGCCAAAGATATCCATGGATCTGAAGTGCCCTTGTGGGTTTGAATCTCCAGCCGAAAATCTCCATATTTGTGCTGGAAGCAAAAATATCCAGTTATTTGCTAGATATAGATTGGGAAGTTATCGTTGCATAAGTGTCATTTTAATCCAACTTCCGAGAGTCGATTTATAAGAGACAACCAGTGAAGGTGGAACTCTGCATGAGTTATTAAAAGGACTATATACACTAAAGTAAGATGAGATTAGACATTTTATAGGAACCATAAAAGCTAAGAAAGCAGGGTGTTACAACTGTACGTTACGTGAACAACAGTGTCAGATTGCTTTAGCGATCAAGTCTGCTAAGGATTAATAATTCCAGAAGCAGATGAGAACCCATGTCATGGTCACATTAGTAACTCTGGAAAAAAGTAATAGAAGTCCAGCAATGAAAGCTAAAAATCTCCTACAGTGGCTTGAGGAATGAATAGAAAAATAAGTAGTGGTGGCACAGTGTATAGTATTTCTGGAAACTTATCAGTGAAGGCAAAGAGAGAAATAGGTCATGACTAAAGAAGACTGTAAGGTGGATGGAGGATTTTTGCAAGACTGAAAAGACTTAGAGAAATATATATATTTATGAACTGAGATTTAATATACAGAAGATAGTGAGATATTGAAAATGTAGAAGATAGTGATAAACTGGTATAGAAAATTCCTTTTAAAAGTAGTAGTTGATTGGTAGAAGGAAGTGCAGCTATGACATACAACTATCTACTGGGGCTTTGGGGGAAAAATAAATAAAAAAAATATTTAAAAAAGTGGTAGTTGATTGAATATAGAGCATGATAGTATTTAGCCTTCAAAAAGATGCGCATTATCATTTCCATCGACACTAGAGATAAGTGGCAAATGGGTATGTTGGTGGAGAGTTATGTGAGGGGAATTATCAGGCAGTGCCTACTTGTTTTTTTTATTGTAGACAAATATACCTAATATAAAATTTACCATCTTGACCATTTTTAAAGTATACAGTTTACTGGTATTAAATATATTCATAATATTGTGCAACTGTTACCACCATCCATCTCTATATCTCTTTTCGTCTTGTAAAACCCAAACTCTATACCCATTAAACACTCCCCGTTCCCCAATTTCCCCAGCCTCTGGCAACCACCTTTCTACTTTATATATGATTTGTACTACTTTAAATATTTCATATGAGTGGAATCATGCAACACTTGTCCTATTGTGCTGGCTTATTTTATTTAGTATAATGTCCTCAAGAGTCATCCATGTCATAGCATATATCATAATTTCCTTCCTTTTTAATCAGTGCCTAATTTTATTCCCTCTGAATTATTAGGGGGAAATTTACTGCTGTTCAAAGCATATGAAGAGATAGATACTAATTTGAGGATAACATAGGGTTTTCAGCAGACATTGCAGTGAATAGGAGAGGCAATTGAATCAATACACACAGAAATGTTATAAATTTTATAAAGTATTATTCAATGAAAATTTAAAAAATAATTTTTAAAGTTATACATTTAAATTGTTAAATGGTTAAAATAAATTCTAGGAAGACAAATCTCATAACAGCAATAATTGTTGTTATAATATTAATACTTTTCAAACAAGCTTTTTAAAATACTAGGTAAAGTTTACTTCCTGAGAGTAAATACCGTGTCATACGTATACATGTTACCATTCCCTTTATGCTAGTTTTATATAGTTTCTTTTAAACTTCAGTTTTCATTCAATCTTAGAAAAAACGTTACAATTATTAACTATAAACCAGGAGGTGTCAGATATTTGTGTGTTGGATGGATCTCTGAGGACAGGGTGGACCCTAATGTTATCCAACTTTTCGGTAGGCCCATATGAATTTTGTAAATGGGTAATAATTAAAGCACAAAGTCAACACAATGAACACCTTTCTCTACCTTCTTACCAGCTTCATGTGGGAAGAGGAGCCTTCTCTGTCTTCACCAGCAGAGAGAGAACAGGTTACAGTTCTGGAGCCATGGACTTTATAGTAAAGTGGGATTGAGCTGTGGGGATTGGTAAAATGTGAATGTCCCTGGGGTTGTAGACAGAGAAAAACTGAAATTCATCTCTCTCCATTTCTAAATACAGGACAATGTTGTATAATCTCAGAATAGTTTTAGCTACTAACTTAAGTAACCAGTGATTCACAGGGATATTAAATGCAAAGCAAATAGACCAAATCATTCATATAAATGGAAAGTTTAGGTATTGTACTAGGCCCTAGGGAATAGAGAGAGGCATGTCACTGTCTATGGATTGTCAGTATCCTGGGAAGATAGGAAAGCAAACCAATGTTCACTGGAATAATTATGGTGACAATGAAGAGAGAAAGAATATGCACCCTGGTCTTCAAGCCCCTGTACCTATACTACCACATTGATCCATAGGGAGAATGATACATCCACTCCCAAATCCATCTCTGCCCAGCCACTCAATAGCTTTTCCCCGAGAAATAGGTCAGGTCCTGAAACATTAACGGGACCCCATTTTGTCAGTGGCCGGGTCACTGTGAGTGAATGATGATTTCTCATGTGCATGTGTTCTTGCTATCCTACTTGCTGTTTTCCCGTGGTAATGAGCTCAAGGGCCTAGACTCTTGGGGGAGTTTGGTCATCTTTGCCAATGTGGGCAGTTGAGTAATGGATGCAGATTGCTTTACAGGCCTAGCAATTCTAGATTCATAGGAAAGGAGAAGACTCAGACCCAAACATTATGTTTCTCCTTATAGAGAAGCACTACTTGGCAGAGAGTCTTGAGTTTGCCTATATATCAATAAAGCCAGTAAATTTTTTCCTCACATAGCTATTTTTCTTTAATTTCTACTTGTCTATTGTTCCTATGCTTCCCTGTTGGAGAACTCTTAATGGTCAAATGTGTGAGGGGTTCACTTCAAGCACTATAACTGTAACTGGAACCCCTATCAAGTGCCTGGACTGATACTTCAACAACAAGAAGGAACTGTGAGCAAATTATTGTGCCAAATTTTATGAGCCAGTGTGAAAGAATTAAAACTGTTCCCTTAAAAGAGCTTAGAATCTAACTAGAGTCTCCACCCAAATCTTTCTGTGAGGGACAGATGATAAAATAATAAAATAGTCCCTGATTACCCCTGCATCACTGTCCTCAAGCCCTTGTGTAATTCTTTGCTCATGAGTGTGGGTAGGACTTGTGACTTGCTGCTAACCAGTAGCATACGGCAAAGGTGACAGGATATCACTTCTGTGCTTATGTTACATTGGATGTGGCTTTGATGAAGCAAACTGTCCTGTTGGGCAGGCCTACATAGCAAGAACCAAGGGTCTTCTCCAGGCCACAACCAGCTAAATGTGATGTCTTCTAGCTAATAGCCAGAAAGAAACTGAGTCCCTAATTCCAATAGGCCACAAGGAACTAACTGAATCTTGCCAGTAGCCATGTGATCTTGAAAGCATATACTTCCCCAGTCAGGCAGGATATGCTCCCCCGGGATAGGAGCAGGGCATGGCACAACCACCTGTGCCCTAAAAGATGGAAGGAAAATGGAGGAATAGATAGGCAGGCTTGGGGGAAGGTAGCCTTCTCTGGTATCCTCCACCTCTTCTCAGGAGCTCAGAAGCCTTTGCTTAGGTCCAAAAGCCAGGACAAGCTTGGCACATAAATTGGTGCCAAGGGTGCCCTTATCTACCTCCCCATCTGAGGACTGATAGTCAAGAGACTGGAGTTCAGACCAAACTATTTTTATAGCAAACATTTGAGTTATTCTCAAATGAGACCCTGGTCCTTAGGGCACCTTGATTATAGCCTTGCAGAGACTCAGCTAAGCTGTACCCAGATTCCTGATTTACAGAAACTGTGAGATAAAAATTTTGAGTTCTTCTAAGCTGCTATGTTTGTGGTAATTTGTTATACAGCAATAGGTATCTTCTACTAAAGGTTAAAGAAATTTGTTTCAGTGGCTCTTGACCACTCTTCTGTCTCTGGTTCCTAATGAGCAGAGAAGCACTAACATACGGATTGACATCTACTGCCCTGAGTGATAACTCATGACTGTTATCAAACTGAGATTTTGAAGTTATCTAGGACAAAGACTGTGCTTTTTATGGTTTGTACATTATCTAAAACACCCAGAACAGATCTGGATACATTGTAGGAAGCATATGATGATTTGTTGAATTGTAAGTAAAATTTTAATGGAAAAGTAATATCATTCAGCAACGTATTCATTTCATTAGTCAACTATTCAGTGATTCAACACATATAATGCAAACTTTGCCCATGATATAGAATAGAGGCCAGCAAGTTGTTTTTTTTCTTTTCTTTAAAGACAAGATAGTAAATATTTTAGGCTTTTTCAGGCTATATGGCTCTATTTCTTGACTACTCAATTTTGATGTTGTAGTATGTAAGCCGCCGGGGGCATTTCTGAATTAGCATGGCTATGTTCAAATTAAACTTCATTTATATAAACAGGTAGTAGGCCAGATTTGGCTTGCAGGCTGCAGTTTGCCAATCTTGATAGAAACCTTAACTAGATATCCTCTCCTATCCCATCTCCAATATCTATCTCTTCCTTCTAGACCAAAAGTAACTGCCATCCTGATTTCTAATATTCTGGATTAGTTTTGCCTATAACTTGCACTTATAACTTACTAAAATATAAATATATAAATTGAATAATACAGTATGTATACTTTTGTTTCTGGCTCTTTCTCAACAGTATCTGTATATTTCCACATTGTAGATACCAGATGTTCGTTCTTATTCTTTTTTTTTTTTTTTTGGTGAGGACGATTGGCCCTGAGCTAACATCCGTAGCCAATGTTCCTCTTTTTGCTGCGGAAGATTAGCCCTGAGCTTCATCTGTGTCCATTTTCATCCATTATGTATGTGGACGCCACTACAACATGGCTTGTTGAGTGGTGCGTATGTCCACACCCCAGATTAGAACCTGTGAACCCCAGGCCACTGAAGCGGACCGTGTAATCTGAACAACTACACCACTGGGCCAGCCCCTCTTATTAATTCTTATAATTATATGAACACACTAAAAGTTGTCACTTTTTCTTTTCCTGGACACTTCATTTGTACTCAGGTTTTTATTATAAGAACTACACTACTACAAACATTATTATATCTTTTGGAGCACACAGATAAGCCTTTCTATTGGTTATATTCTAGGGGTTAAATTGCTGGGTCAAATTGAGATCCTATCAAATAGTTTTTGAAAGAGTTTGCACCAATTTACACTCACATAAGTAGCATGAGAGAGTTCCTGTCAATTCATATCTTTACCAATATTTGGTATTATCAGTATTTTTAATGTTAACCATTCTTGTGGGTTTGTAGTCTATTTGATTTTGGTATTAGTTCACATTTTCCATAACTAATGATGTTGTACACATTTTCATATGTTTGATGGGTGAATATAGTTTATTATGAAATACCTATTCTGAAGTTTTCTCCATTTTTCCACTGGCTTGTTTGATTTTTCTTATTGATTTTATAGAGTTCCTTATGTATACAGGGCACAAATCCTCGTTATAATGTTAACTTTGTTGAAAATGTCTTTGATGAACAGAATTTACTGTTCTAATTTAGATCAAGCTGTTTTCCCTTTATTTTTAGTGCTTTCTATGTTCTTCTGTTTAAGAAATAGCTGCTTACTCCAACAACTTAAATATATTGTCCAATGTTATCTATAGGAACTCAAAGAGATAGAAAACATCTTCTCAAGCACACAGGGAACAACTCCAAGATAGATCATATGTTAGGTCACAAAACAAATCTTAATAAAATTGCCCATCAGCCCTACAGGGATTCTGAGGCTTTCTCAGATGCTTTGTATAAATGCGACTATTCACATACCTTGCTTCTTCTTGCGCAGGACTTCTTAAGATGATATGCCTTCTCTTGAACCTTCAGATCCAGGCTGGGTGCTGCTGCCTCTCATTTGTTTTCCCTAGGGTTGTGCTGATAGTTCAACTTTGGGTGCTTTCTGTCAGCCCCTCAGAGTCCAGCCAATTTTCTGTGGGCTCACAGGCCATCTGCCAAAGCTCAATCTCTCCACCTGTGAGGATGCACACAGTGAGCCACCCAAAAGTGTGTACGGTGAAATGCGTGGCGTATTGGGAGTGCCTATTGGTCTTATAGGGGGTCTGAGGTGAGGCATCCCCATCAGCTTGTGGGCGGGCTTCCTAACGAATTCCACAAATTGGTTAACAGGATCTGCATCCTTTCTGTGAGTTCTAGTCCTTGGCTGCTCTGCTTCCAGTCCCTCAGTCATGTAGATCACCCCAAATTCTGAGAGGGGTGAGAAAAGCATGGACCTCATGATGCTGTGCAGCAGTTTGCACAAATGGGGAAGCCAGGTGCTCCTTCACTACCCTCTCACTTTCCCCTGTGGAAGAGGCCATCTCTCTTGGCACTGAGCTGTGCTGCCTTGGGATAGTGTGATTCAGGTAAAGTGAAGACATACTTCCCCTCTTCACTGCATCTATTTTTGGATTTTTTTACTCCAATGATGTGCTGGAACTTATGCCCTGGATTCCTGACTCCCATAATCATACTCTTGTCTATGGGTGATTATCAAATCATTGTTCTTTGGAGGGAAAATGGTAGAAAACTCCTATTCCACCATCTTGCTCACTTTCATGGTCCTGGCCCAGGCTGTGCTATCTCTTCAGACCTCTGTCATAATATAATCTGAAAGACTTGGAGCAGTGGGGCATTCCACAGAGCCTTACACTGGTCTACTGTGTCAATGACATGATGAAACTGTGCTAATCATGTGGGTTGGACAAGAAGTAGCTAGCAACGCATGCACTGTAGAGAGAGGTTGGCAACATTTAGTGGCCCAGTGTTCCGGGGCATGCTAGGATATCTCTTCCACAGTACAGGAAAATTATCATGTCTTGCACTTCCCACCACAAGAAGGAAGCACAATGCTTAGTAGACCACTTTGGGTTCTGGAGGCATGCACACTGACTGTGTTTCTCTCCCCATCTCTTTCCACACATAATTGGGTGTGGCCTAGCTGACACTGAGCTTTTCTTAAATACCAAGAGGCTCCTCAGACATTTGTATATGTTTCCTATTGAAGGGTTAGCTTATTTGTGTACATTCCCTCTGAACGAAGATAAAAGCTCTATGTATTCACGGCCCCAGGGAATACGGCTAGTTAAGAAATCAGGCTCTGGTCTGGCCATGCCCAAATATGTAAAGACAGCTGTCAGCAGCTTCGTTCTCCCCTCTGCCTCCCCCAATATTTATGTTTCTGAGGCACAAGAGAAGGTACTCTAATATATACTTCATCTATAGTTCTGATGTAGGGAGACTTCCAAAACTACTCTGGATTAATATTCTGTTACTTAATCTAATGTTACAGTGTGTGTGTGCGCGCGCGCACGTTCATCCCTTTTGTGGTAAGTATAAGTACTTCACTCCCCTTCACTGGCAAATAATACTCCATTTTATGGATCTATCATGTTTTATATAGCCACTTTTTAGTTGATGGACGTTTGAGTGGCAGTACCTTTGTTGAAAACACTATTCTTTCCTGATTGAACTTTTTGTCACCTGTGTCAAAAATCAATTGACAAGAAACGTGAGGGTTTATTTCTGGACTCTCACTTCCATTCCATTGATCTGTATGTCTATCCTATGCCAGTACTACACTATGTGGATTCCTGTAGCTTTGTAGTAAATTTTGAAATGGTTAACTTTGAATCCTCCAATTTTGCTCTTCTTTTTCAAGATGGTTTTGGCTATTCTGGGTGCCATAAAATTCTCTAAGTTTTGGGACTATCTTTTCAATTTATGTGAAGAAACAAGCTTGAATTTTGATAGGGATTGCATTACATCTATAAATCAATTTGGGGGGTACAGCCACATTAATCATATTAAATCTTTAAGTTCATGAACATGGCATCTCTTCCCTGTTATTTAGGACCTCTTTAATATCTTTGAGCAGTGTTTTTGTGTACAGTGTTCTCAGTGTGCAAGTCTTGTACCTCCTGGCTGAATTTATTTCAAAGTATTTTTATTCTTTTTGATGCTATTGTAAATGGAAGTTTTTCTCTATTTCAGTTGTAGATTATTCATTACAAGTGTATAGAAATACAATTAATTTTTTTATGTATTGATCTTGTGTTCTGCAACTTTGCTGAAGTCATTTATTAGTTTTAATGTTTTTGAAATGGATATCTTAGGATCTTCTATACAAAAAATCAGATAATATGCAAATAGAAATAATTTTACTTCCTCCTTTACAATCTGTACAGTTTTTATTTTATTTGCTTTTCTAATTGACCTGGCTAGACCCTCCAATACAATGTTGAATAAATTGGTGAGAGTGGATGTTCTTGTTTTGTCCATCATCTTAGGATAAAGCATTCAGTATGTACCATTAAGTATAATGTTACTTGTGGATTTTTTTTAGATGTCTATTATCAGTTGAGGAAATTCCTTTTTATTCCTAATTATCGTGTGTTTTTATCATGGATGAATGTTGAATTTTGTCAAAAACCTTTTCTTCATCGATTCATCTATTGAGATGATCATGTGGTTCTTGTCCTTTATTCTGTTGTCTTTGTGTAATATATATAAATATATATATATATTTTTTTTTCCCCCCCGATGTTCAGCAACCATGCATTTCTGGTGAGTCCCACTTGGTCATGATGTATAATCCATTTTATATGTTACTGAACCTAGTTTGCTAGTGTTTTGTCGAGAACATTTGGATCTAAAGTCACAAGACATATTGATTTTTTGTATTCATTCCTGTGATGTCTTTGTCTGGTTTTGACATCAGGGTAAAATGGCTTCATAGAATGAGTTGGGGTGTGTTCTGTCCTCTTTTGTTTTTTGGAAGAGTTTGTGAAGAATTGATGTTATTTTTTCTTTAGGTGTTTGTTTAATTCACCAGTGAATCCATTTAGACCTGGGTTTTTCTTCTTTGTGAGTTTTAAAATTACTAATTCAGTGTTATCAAAGAATCAACTCTTGATTTGTTGATTTTACCTATTGTTTTTCAATTCTCTATTTCATTAATTCCCACTAAACTAATCACTAATCTAACTGTTATTGTTTTCTTCTTTTTGCCTGGTTTAAGTTTAGTTTGCTCTTTTTTTCCCCCAATATCTTAATGTGGAAGTTTAGTAATTGATTTGTGATATTTCCTTTTTCAATATAGGTATTTATGGCTATAAATTTTCCTCTAAGCACTCTTTAGCTTCACCTCTCAATTTTGGTATTTGATCATCTTCATTCATCTCAAAGTATTTTCTAATTCCTGTTGTGATTTCATTTTTGGAGCCTTGACTATTTAGGAGTGTATTATTTAATTTTCAAATATTTGTGAATTTCCAAATTTTTCTTATTGATTTATAATTTACTTCTCTTGGAGTTAAACCTATGTTTTATGTGCATGGAACTAGGCAAGATAACGTATAGTCTTTTCAGCTTGTATCTCTTCTCATGAATCCTCTGCCTTGTAATAGAGCTGGGGACAACGTGGTTGGAGCCCTAGTATTCTCTGACTGCCATGCCTAGGATAGAACTTCTGCCATAAAAGTGGGGCTGGGTGGATGAAGAGAGCCACTGATGTCTTGACTGCGCTTACTTGGAATTTAGCTTGTACAATTGGACCTGCTGTGTGGAAAATGATTAATCCTGTGGTCTGCCTTTGCTGGAAGATATCACAGCCTTAGACTGAGAGCTGGTGAGGATGGGGGTGGAGTGGGAGAGTGAGGAAGGAAGCCGTGTGTTCTTGGCCACACCTACCTGGAGTGGAGCTATCAATATGTTGAACTGTAGGGGAAAGAAAGGCGAAAGCTGCTGTGATTCAAGTGCCACAGACTCACTCTGTTCCTACAGTGATTTAATAGATTCTCTTGAATCAGTGGTTTTTCATTTGCTGTGTGCCCTTAGGGCAATTTCTAGAGAATTTAAATGTTGCTACCTATATCTATATATAATTCTCACTATTTATGATTGTTTCGCTGGAGAACATGTCCACAGATCTCATGCTACCATTCTGAAAGTTTATCTCTCCAATTCTTTTTTTTTTTTTTTTTTGTGAGGAAGATCAGCCCTGAGCTAACATCCATGCCAATCCTCCTCTTTTTGCCGAGGAAGACTAGCCCTGGGCTAACATTCATGCCCATCGTCCTCTGCTTTATATGGGACGCGGCCACAGCATGGCTTGACAAACGGTGCATCAGTGCGCGCCCAGGAGCTGAACCTGGGCCGCCAGCGGTGGAGCACGCATACTTAACCGCTAGGCCCTGGGGCCGGCCCTCTCTCCAATTCTTGACTTTATAGTTCAAACAATACATTGTGATGGTTTCCTGATATCCCCAGGTTGGATTAAACATTCTTCTTATATATTCTTATTACTCCCTTTGTTTATATATATTTTAAGATATCACATAGTCTATCAGATTTTGATTGGTTTCTTTTTTATCTAGTATTTCACTAATTATGAAAATATCTTGTTTCTCTCTTCCACCCTATCATATTGTGCAGTGTCTGACAATAGTAGCCACTCAGTAAATGAAAGAATGATCAATGATGATTAAATTACATGCAAGAAAAATACAAAACAGGGTCTAATTTAATAAAAGATTAAACAAAACTTAATAACTTTTTATTAAGTATACTTTAAGAAAATAAAATAGGACAGAAAGATATGAGTTATTATTTTCAGTATAATTTTGGAGGCTTGATCTAACGGGCAAAGAGTTCATTTTAGTCATTGTCATTCATGCTTTCAAAACTTTACTCACATATCCATAATATTAGGACATTTCATTGCTCAATGCTAAAGTGTAAATTAGTAATAGTTCTATTGAAAATAAAAAATAAATTTTTGCAAAACTGCATCTCCCACCCACCCCACCAAATCTCCTAGTTTTTTCGATTTTGAGTAATGATAGAGAGATCATATTGATTAAACACTAGGTCTCTGAAGCGATAACTAAGGAGTAGATTTTATTGCAGAGGTGTTAGAGTCAGACCTTAGATCCCTTATGAAAGAGGACTTTTTTAAGGGCCTCAAGGATCTGCTTGGTTTTCACACTATCAGTAATGGGATTCATCACTGGCAGAATAAGCAAATACACACTGGCCACAAGAGTGTGTACATAAGGAAGTGCCTTTCACCCAAACCTGTGGACAAAGCACAAGCTAATGAGAGGGATGTAGAAGATGGCAATGGCACCTTAGTGGGAGATACAAGTGCTAAAGGCCTTATGTTGCTCCCCTGGGGAAGCAATGTTTAGGATGGTCTTAATAATCAGGGTATGAGAGAGAAGAATAAAGATGGAGTCCACTCCTGCAGTAACTATGAGGGCAGTAAGTCCTAAAACACTGTTGATCTTATTGTCAGTACATGAGAGCTGGATTATATCAGGATGGAAACAGTAAGAATGATGGAGCACATGGCTTTGGCAGAAGGATAGACGTCTAAGAAGCAGGACCAGAGGCATTAGGATCACTGTGCCCCTGACAAGGATGGCAAATCACACTTTGAGGATTCTAGAATCAGTCAAGATGGTAGCATATCTCAGTGGTTTACAAATGGCAACGAAGCGGTCAAAGGCCATCGCCAGGAGTACTGAAGACTCCATGACAGTAAAGAGTTGAATGAAGAATGTTTGAGCAACACAGGCATGGAAACTGATCTGTCTTGCACTGAACCAGTATAGGTCCAGTATGGTGACTAGTGTGGAAATACACAAGCCCAGGTCAGTGGCAGAGAGCATAGAGAGGAAATTGTACATAGGTTCATGGAGACTTGATTTGGTGATGGTGACGATTAGGATTATACCACTCCCAGAGAGCAGTTATGTAGAGACAGCAGGAGGGGATGGAGATCCAGGCATGGACAGCTTCTAGTCCTGGAACTCCTACCAGCAAAAAGATCAGAGAAGAGGAAGTGGTGTTAGGAAAAGATGACATGATTTCTATGGAAGAATAAGTCTGTTGGAAAAATGTCCTAGAATGAGAAATGAAAACACCATTCAGCAATTTCATTGTGATTTCTATTAACTATAGTTAGATAAATCAAACTGGAGATTATTCTTAGGACTAAATGTCTTCCTTTTGCTTCTCAGTTTTTATTTCTTTTCGTTCGTGCCATGAGCTTACCCTTCGTGAAAATTTTTTGACGATTCACAATAAAGAATAGACCATGTTTTTTTTTAAATCTCAGGATACTTTTTGTCATCTTCCACTTTGACCCTAACCATTTTCCCTCCTCAACCTTTGTACTCCTCATACAAGAGAGAACTGGATCAATAATTTGAAAATACCAAGAATTTAATGGACACCTCAAAGTAATATTAGCTTTTAAAAGTAAGATTTATTATTTAATACAAAATGCATATGTTTGAACATTTGTGTTAATACCAGTGCATTATCATTGAACTTATATACTTTAAAGATATATAGCCTTTTCAAGAAATAATTTTATTTAAGGAAACTATTTTATATAAGTCAAAATACTCTATTCATTATTTCTTGGTCAATGGATCTTACCCCTGTCTTGTAGGGTTGTTTCTAGTCTAGGATTATGTTTCTGATCTTGATTTTTTATTTTCTTATCTGTTGTCACTGTAGTTGTATTGATACATAACTATTAAATAAAATTCTCTGTAATATCACCTTCAGCAATTAGTCCTTTTTCTGGCACCTGTGTTAAATTTCAGGGCTAAGAGTGAATTGACAGTACAGAGGCCTGATATCAGTACTTCCCTCTCCAACCTGTTATTGCAATCATTGCCACCTTTTAGTTATGTATAACTTCAGAACAGTACACTTACAAAACATGTCTTCATCAAGGTAAATAACACATTTGAGCTTTCAGCTCTTGTAGCAGGCAGTGTGTGAATTGAGATTTACTGTGATGCGTGGTAGGTCCTCTGTAAGTTGTCTTCTCCTTCCTTTCTGCTTTCCTGTAACTCTTGTGGCCTAGTACCCCTACGTAGTGGAAAGTCTTTCTAAGATCTGCACTAAGCCAATGTGGTGGTGCTCTGCATACACTGAATTTTATTCTCTTTGGCTTCTGAAAGACTGAATACTTTCCTCATAGTCCCAATCATTGGCTGGAATCCCATTGGTTCTCCATGAACATTCAGAACCACAATGTCTCCAACCACTTGATTTAGAGAATATATTCCTGCAGCTGTGTTATACCTACTCAATTTTATCTCCTTAGTTATTGGAACATTCTGGCTCCAAATATTGGTTTGTGACCCCTCTTATGACTACTCACTGTACTGTTGACTACTTTTCTTTTAATTCCAAGCTATGACTGCTGTCCAGTCTTAATTCTTATTCCTGCTCTCACAGGCTACTGAGATCCCCACATATCTTGCATCTGAGACTGCTCAATTTGGGTTCAACCACAAAATAGCCTCATGTCTTGGGTCTTGCCATTTAATGTAATGTTAAGGATGATTGAATTAGATAATCTCCATTATTGTTTTCTTATACTATGCAACTGCAATATAGAATGACATCACAGAAACAAGCTTGTGGTAATTACTTAATATCTTAAATATATGAGAGATTATTGAAAGTGTCCCCAAGCAGAAAATTTCAACTGTGTTATAGGTATTATGGAATAGTATGCTGATTATAAGATGATTCACATTCCATTGCCTTTATAATTTTTGACCGAAAAGTTTATTCAGTAAAATAAAATCAATTTCTCATTCAAGTTTTCTGGCATCATTCAAATATAATTTCAAAAATAAAAATTAAAAACTCATACTCATCAGATAACTAAGAAGAACTTTTCAAAGGTTATGCATACAGAAAGACAGGGAAGTGCACTATTAGAAAAATAACACCCCTATGGCCATAACCATCAATATAAATTTTTTTTAATTTTATTTATTTATTTTTTCCCCCAAAGCCCCAGTAGATAGTTGCATGTCATAGCTGCACATCCTTCCAGTTGCTGCATGTGGGACGCGGCCTCAGCATGGCCGGAGAAGTGGTGCATCGGTGCACGCCCGGGATCCGAACCTGGGCTGCCAGCAGCGGAGCGCGCGCACTTAACCGCTAAGCCACGGGGCCGGCCCACCATCAATATAAATTTAAGTAGACATAATTTAAATAAAATAAATACCCAAGAAAGTCTATATTTAAAACCAGTGTTCATGGGCAGGAAAGTAGCAGCAGGAAGGTCAAGAATAAATACAACTTTGGTTTTGGAGGTCTCCTCTAAGGTGACCTAGGACATCGGCTTTAAACATCTTCATTTATAACATTTTAGAGTGATGTAGAATCCTAGAATTTTAGAATTAGGAAGTAACTTAGAGATCTTTTAGTTCCTTCCAAAAAATGATAATAATTTTATCACATGGTCTTCCAGTTGCCTGAAAACACGTAATTAATTTTATTGGTTTTAAACCTGTCAAGGTGAATTGAAGGGACAATGATGGATATATAAAGAAAAAAAGAACACTTTGGAATTATAAAGTTTATAGTCAGCCAGGAGAAAACTAAGAGCAAACACATGATTGTGTTCAAATGGCTGAAAGAGTATTATATTTGAGAAGAATTACATTTGATCTGTGTGCCATACAGAGGACAAACCTAGAAACAGCAGGAGGGATCTTATAAGATGCTCCTTTAGAAGCAGTGCTCTAATGCGTGGAATGAGCCAGAAACAGGAGCTAGTGAGCTTCCAATACTACATGGCAAAACAGTCATTTTGTCTGAGCACAAATACTGAAAATCGGAAGGACGCATTCATTAGGTCATTCAGCAAATATATATGGCACATCTACTGTGGACCAAGCATAGGAAATTAAATGTTTAGCGCAACAATGTCCCTGACCTAAAAATACTTGGTTGACTAGGGGACACGGACAAGCAACATGGAATTATAGAGCGTCAAGAGGACATCTAGAATGCTACGAGAACACATAAGTGGACAACAAGCTGGTTGTGGGGAACAGGAATGGTTTCCAATAAATAATTCTGTCTAGATTGAGACCTGAATTGTTTACTAGAGTTGGCAAGAAATGGATTTGGATGCATGTGGTGTATGATGGTTAATTTTATGTGCCAACTGGCTTGGGCCACAGAATGCCCACATATCTAATTAAACATTATTTCTGGATGTGTCACTCAGGGTGTTTCTGGAAGAGATTGGCATTTTAATCAGTAGACTGAGTAAAGCAGTTTGCTCTCCCCAATGTGGGTGGGTCTCATTCAGTTACTTGAGGGTCTGAATAGAACAAAAAGGCAGAAGAAGGAAGAATGCTCTGTTTCGGCCCAAATGCTGAATTGGCACAATGGTCTTCTCCTGCCCTTAAACTGGGACTTGTACTGTCAATTCTGAACCTGGTTCAGACTTGGACTGGAACTGCACCACTGGCTTTCCAGGATCTCCAAGCTTGCAGATGTGGGACTTCTCAGCTTCCATATTCATGTGAACCAATTCCTCATAATAAATCTCTTTAGTTCTATCTCTATCTATCTATCTATCTATCTATCTATCTATCTATCTATCTATCTATCTATCTATATATCTACCTACCTACCTAACTCTCTCTCTCTATCATCTATCTGTCTATCTATCTATCTATCTATCTATCTATCTATCTATCTATCTATCATCTCTCTATCTATCTCATATTGGCTCTGTTTTGCCAGAGAACTCTGACTAAAAGTGTGAAATAGGAGGGAAGTTATAATAGTAACACAGTTTTTTGAATCATAGGAATTAACTTAGAATATTTTTGATGGTATCATCTCATTGGTAAACTGGAGATGATAATAGCGACAGTTACTTTGCAAAGTAGTTAAGACATATTATTTATAGAATCCCGGAATGTGTCATGCTTTACATGAATTATGTGCTTTACATAAATTATCTCACTTTTTAAGAAATCAAATTGCTTGTAGGAGTCCAGGTTTTCATCCAAAGGAGACATAAATTACAGAGATAAAGAAATTGCAATATTTCATATCATGGGAATGCTAGAATTTGAATCCTATTTATGTAAATTCAAAATTTGGTAAAGTTCCACCATGTTACAAAACAATGCTTCTCCATGTGGTGAAATTGGTAGAATGACATAAAAAAAATAAACTTTGTGTCACATATGCATGTAAAAATTACTAAAACGTCAAGCATTCACGTGAATTTCTTTTGTTCCTTGGCTCTAAATAGTCATACAAATGCGTATGTATTAGAATTTCAAACACTTGATATTTTATAGATTCATTTTTCATTTCTTGATTTTTGTTGCTGTATTTAAAACTTATTTGGTTGTCAATATTCAAGGGAGATGGAAAACCATTATTTCCTTACAAAATAAATTCTTAAGACTGTTGATAAAATAAATAAAAATTAATACACATTGTACATTATTTATTGAGGCCACCTGGAATCATGGATTTAAGTTATGGATACCTTGATTAGCTCTGTTCATTTTCACAGCCACTGTTGACGTCCTTAACCTAATTTAAATGACTTCAAATGCATCTCTTTGTTATCTGCCTGGCTTGAATGTCTTGATCTTTTTAAAAATATTATAGTCTGTTAATCTGAATGGAGTAGCATTATCCTCACCACAAGAAAAGCACTAAAATCTCATGTCCCATAACTCTTATGTTACTACTATTTTTGGACAAATTATTTATCTCTTTGAAGCTCAACCCTGGGATTTGGGTATATGACCCTAGGTATCCCATATTCTATGTTTTCACTTACTGAAATTATATTGTTCTTGCTTTTTATGCCAGAATTCTACATCAATGACTCAAATTCAGTTTCTGGACTATTTTGACTGTCCATATCTAGCAGTATGGATAATAAATTTTAGATATTTTACCTTATCTAAAGAATCCTAGCCAGCTTTCAAATTGTCTATATGACCTGGATTTTGTTTTATCTTCAGAATTTCACTGTTTATGAATGTTTTCAGAATGGATATTCAATACATTGGAAAGAATCTCTATTCCTTATTTGTATGCTGTGCTGAAAACAATAAAATTTTAGAACCTTTCCTGTTGTATAGTCTTAAATCAAAGGCAATTCCACAGCATTTTGTGTTTGCATGGATGTTATCTTATAATTTCCTCTTCGAAACACTTCCTCTGAAAGCAAATTTCTTCCTGCAAAATGAACGCACATCAACCTTGGAACATTAATGCATAGCCATTGTCTCTCTGATGCCCCTCTACTTACATCAAGCGAAGAGGATGAAGGACAGACCCAGCTCTGAGGTACCATTCAGCTCCCAGAGTGGAGGGTATCTATGAGGAACCCATGTCAGAAGAGTCATTTCCCCATCAGCAAACCTATTGCCTAAGGGATCTTTCTGGCCAATGGCCTTTGCTGGTTTTGCCTTTGTGCTTCAGAGGCACTTGCGTGCCTTCCCACGTAGTTGAATGTACTGAAATTGCTGAAGTTGTTTTCTTTTTGACTTGCTATGATTAATATTGAAATATATGCCAGGAAAATATAAATATTGAACAAACATCAAAAGTGTATGAATATAGTTTTCACACCTGCTTTTGGAAGGAGACCACTGAAATCATCTTTTATGCTCTGGGATTTTAAACACAAATATTACACAAAGAGAAAGACCTAAAGATTATTTTTCCCCACAGACAGATATAAAAACAAGTAAGTTTTAGACTGGAGATAAACAAGCAACAGAGAGATACACAGTTGTTCCTTGTTATAGCTCAGTGACTCCTCAAATTGACTGAGTTTTAGATATACCAAGGATCCTGCTATAAATACATATTGTTAGGCCTCATCCCAGAACTAATAAAATAAAGAATTTGGAGAGTGAGTTTCAGGGATCTAAATTTTTATAGATTTTGTGTTTTAGAGCAGTTTCAGGTTCATAGTAAAATTGAGTGGAAATTGCACAGTTCCTATACACTGCTCACCCCAACATCACACACAGCCTCCTCTACCTTCAGCATCTGTCACCCAAGTGGTACATTTTTCACAATCAATAAACCAATGTTGACACGTCATTGTCACCCAAAGTCCACAGTTTACATTAGGGTTCACTGTTGGTGTTGTCCAGTCTACAGATTTTGACAAATGTATCATGACATATTTCCACCATCATAGTATCATACATAATAGTTTCACTGCCCTAAAAATCCCCTGTGTTCCGCCTATTCATCCGTTCCTCCACCCCAACTCTTGGCAACCACTAATCTTTTTACTGCCTCCAAAGTTTTTCAGTTTTCCAAAATGTCATATAGTTTAAATCCTATAACATGTAGCCTTTTCAGATTGGCTTCTTTCATTTAATAATATGCATCTAGGGTTCCTCAATGTCTTTTTGTGGCTTGATAGCTCATTTTAGCACTGAATAATATTCCATTGTATGGATGAACCAGGAATCTGCATTTAAAAAAAAAAATCCTCATCAATTATTATGTTTCTGGCCCTGTACCATAATTCTTATGGATCAGGCTTTAGAAAATACTTCATGGACAAGAGATACCTTCATCAAAATTGGAATGTCAATTAAAATTTTATATAGTGAATATTACATTCCCACTGACTTGCATTATTAATTCAAATAATATATCACCTTATTAATTCTCTTTTTAAAGTGGCTTCTATCATTTTAGTTTTGCTTCTTCTTAGTTCCTTTATGTCACGTAGTCTGTGATATTTACACCATGGTTGCCGTAAAGTAGAATTACTATTTAAAGTTCTTTGTGATGAATTATCCAATATTTTTGTCCTTTATTAAGTTTTATTGAAAGAGGGTACATCTATAATAAATATTTTAATGAAACTACATCTTTGAAGATTATATTCCTCACAAAGCAATAAGCTTATTTAAAGCCAGAAGTTAATCTTCTTCTTGTTTATAGTCTCAATATCTGTCCCAATACCTGGTTTATAGCGGATAATAGATTCATGTTGCTGTCAGAGAATAAAAATATAACTTGGGCATTTCATGTCCTTGGTTTTATTCATTCTATTTTTATGGCCACAAAACTCTGAGCTGGTGATGCCTCATAGGGTAAAGTGTGCCACTGTCTTATCATACTTTGTAAAGAAATGAATGTGTGAAGTAGAGTGGGACAAATCAGAAGGCCAAATCTAGGGCATAGGGCCTGGTAATGAACTAGAGTAATTGTGGTAGATTACTTAGTGACTATCGTTGATGTGTGTTGAGCCTGGCAGAGTAATTCTTAGAGATAGCATTCCACAACATTTCTATACAAAGTAGCAGTCCAGAACTAACTTACCAAACAGATATTATAGATGTAGAGACAACTAACCAACAGGAATTGGAACTACATGGGGCTAATACCTAGGAAGGTATTAAATAGGAGATATGAAGGAAGAGTGAGATACGTAGGCATCCTGAGTAATGAACACATTTCTCTTGTTCGTTTTATGTAGTTCTTAAATAACAGGCAAAGTGTCTTTAGGGAATTATGTTACTGTCTGAAATATGAATGATGAAATTTACTTTAAATTTTATTTTCTCTGTATTGATGGATATAAATGTATAGAAAAAGGAAAGATAAAAATAAAACTTATACAGTAGTTACTTATGGAGAAAGTAGAAAGACTAGACTTGAGGCAACATATCAAAGAGGACTTTGAGCTTTTCTAAAAACCTTTTGTTAATGAGATCTTATTTATTATTTCTCATATAACTAAATTTTAATTCAAAAGCCTTTTTAAAAGATTTTTCTGATTATTTTAGGGAAAACAAAAGGAGAAAAAGGGACAAGATTAGAGACCTAGAAAACTATAAGGAAACTGTGATTTACTTTAAAGATTTACTGTCTTAGACTAAGTTCAAAAGTATAGATGAAGAGATATTGTGCTGTTAGAATAGACAAGAAATACAGATTCATTGGAGGCAGGTGCAAAGGGTCAGTGAGTATTTGAAGATGGTTCATTTCTTTTTGTCTTTAGCACCTGAGATATTTTTTAACAATTATATAATTGGAGTTAGTTCTGGGAAACCTTGTATTCATGAAAAAAGAAAATGGCTTAAATTGTTCTTAGTTAAATTGGGCCTTATGCAAACTAAGATAAGTTCCTGAGACTTGTGTTCTCAGGTTCCAAAATTTCCCTTTGCTTATGTGGTTTGGAAAGTCAGAACTATGACCAATTGCTAGATAATATAGGCAGAAAAACTGGGCTGAGTTATATGAAAAATTTTTTATGTTGTACATGCCAAACGTTGAATTGAATGATTTACCACTGAAATTGTTCAGAAGGAGTATTTGATAGTCTATTGTGTTTAGTTCAATTCAACAACTATCACTGAGTGTCTACTATGTGAAAGGTATTCTTGTAGGTATTATAGCAGCTTCAAAGAAAATCCAGGCTTTTTTTAATTAAGGGAATTTACAGACTTGTGGAAGTGATAATAATAATGATAATATATATTCAAATATAGAAAACATATACTCAAAATACATAAAGGCAAAAAAGATAGAGACAAAGAACTATAAAATTTCCCAAAAAACAAATTATGGGAAGGAGAGATCAGATATCATTTGACCAATCATGAAAAATTTAATGAAGAAGATATTTGAAGATGAACCTTGACACATAAGTAAAATTTCAAGGAGGAGTGGGTGCGAAGGTTGAAGTGGAGTCAACAGAAAAGGCCACCATCAGGAAAGTTGAATATACGTGATGGAGCAGTTAGATGACTGGTTTTCTTAGACTGCAGAGGATATGAAAAGACAAAGAAGTAGATTAAACTTTAAAGGAGTTTGAACACAATTTGTGGAGGACGTTAGCTAACACAGACAGGAGTTGTTGTTTAATATAATTGGTGTATGAGAAATAAACATGAAAGAGATGCTTATTTGTTTGTTTTTAAGTTTTATTCACGCTGGATATTTGGAAAATTAATAAGTGAATGACTGGTCATTTAGGGGAGAAACAGCATAGAGATGGGAGGTCAGTTAGTCATCTACGGAAATGGGGTAACTGAGAGATAGTGAAATTCTGAATTAGTATTTTGATGTAGGAAAGATAAGATTGCCTTAGGTGGGATTAATTACATTGTGGAGTTGTTTGAGTTAGGTAACATCTAGTTCTATTTAACTATAAAATTACATAGGTTTATAACTCCAATTTGTGATAAATTTTCACTGAATTTGAAATAGCACTTCATTGGAGTAGTAATTGTTAACTATGAGCTCCCTTGGAACATACAAGTTTTAGCATAGCTTTTTGAATCTGCTTTGTTTTCACACTATAGATGATGGGATTCATCACAGGGGGAATGAGCAAGTATACATTAGCAATGAGTGTGGGCACATAGGGTGGAGCACGTTTTCCAAACCTGTGAACAAAAGACAGGCTGATCAAAGGGATGTAGAATATGGCCACAGCAGTGATATGAGAAATGCAGGTGCTGAAGGCCTTTTTCCTCTCCTCTGGGGAAGCAATGTTGAGAACAGAGCGAATGATCAAAACGTAGGAAAGCAGGATAAAGATACAGTCCACTCCAGCAGTAGAGATAATTGCGGTTAGTCCAAATGCACTATTGATCTTTGTATCTGAACACGAGAGCTTCATCACATCTGGGTGGAAGCAGTAGGAGTGACGGAGCACAAGGCTGCGGCAAAATGACAGACGCTTAAGAAGCAGGACTAGTGGTGTCAGAATGACAGTCCCCCTGGTAATGACTGCCAAACCAATTCTTGTGATCCTTGCATGAGTTAGAATGGTAGCATATCTCAAGGGGTTAGAAATGGCCACAAAACGATCAAAGGCCATAGCCAGGAGAACCGAAGATTCCATGAAAGTGAAGAGGTGAATGAAGAACATCTGTGATAAGCAAGCACTGAAGCTGATTTCCCGGGTATTGACCCAGAATATTCCCAGTACTGTCACCAGTGTAGAGATGCATAAGCCAATGTCAGTGGTGGACAACATGGAGAGGAAATAGTACATGGGCTCATGGAGGCTTGGCTCAGTGAGGACTGTGAACAGGATCAAGGTGTTCCCAGAAAGGGCAGTGAAATAGAGGCAGCAGAAGGGGATGGAGATCCAGGCATGGGCCCATTCAAGTCCAGGGACCCCAGTCAAGATGAAAGTAGGGAATGTGGAGTTATGGAAGGTTGGCATTATAGTCTGTAAGAATGGAATTCTCTTGTAATATCTTGACTTTCTAAATTTAGAGTTTTAAAATTATTTTTAGTTGACATTTAATATATATTTAGTACAGTGCATAAAATGAATTTTGGCATCTATATGCCCTCATGTAACCACTTCCAAGATCAATTGATAAAGCGTTGTCACCAGCCCTTAAGGCTTCCACTGCCTCATCCTCATCAATGGCTTCTCCTATATTAAGCATTTCTCTGACTTCTATTACCATAATTAGTTTTCTCTGTTCTTGATCTTGACATCAATATAGTAATGCAGTATATAATCTTTGTATCTTGCTTCTTTCTCTCAATAATATGTCTGTGAGATTCATTACTGTAATAAGATATTTAATTAAGTTCAAATCAATTTCAATTTATTTGGCTAAATTTATTTGGTGTTTATCACTTACCCTCTTGTACTCTTATCAATATTTTTTATTACATTTTTATGAGTCAACTGGATTGTAAGCTTATACTTATTAATATGGTCTCATAAGAATAAGGGGTTATTTTTAGCTAAACTTTCCTTAGTAGAATTCTTTGCTCATAGTAGATGTTCAATATTTTTTTGCTAATTGATTTATATTTTATTTGCCTTTCCTGAAATATTCTATTTAACCATGAGTAGGACTTGGCCTAAGAAAATAATTGACTAATTTTGCCTTGGAATTTTAGAATTATTAAAGTCAGATTCTTTTTTTTTTTTTTTTAAAGATTTTATTTATTTATTTTTTCCCCCCAAAGCCCCAGTAGATAGTTGTGTGTCATAGCTGCACATCCTTCTAGTTGCTGTATGTGGGACGCGGCCTCAGCATGGCCGGAGAAGCAGCGCGTCGGTGCGAGCCCGGGATCCGAACCCGGGTCGCCAGCACTGGAGCGCGCTCACCCAACCACCAAGCCACGGGGCGGCCCCTAAAGTCAGATTCTAAATGAGAATTCATCTTAATGTAGCAGGGAAGCATCTCTTTTCAGAGACTACGTATACGTAAGAATCCACCCCAGATGATGCGAGTTCTTCCTGTTTCGTTTCATAAATTTACTAGAGGGAAGTAGAAGAAAGAGGTTTCAGTTCTTGTGAATCTGAA
Organism: Ceratotherium simum simum; assembly: GCF_057802395.1. Classification (NCBI taxonomy): domain Eukaryota; kingdom Metazoa; phylum Chordata; class Mammalia; order Perissodactyla; family Rhinocerotidae; genus Ceratotherium; species Ceratotherium simum. Next base: position 27,428,123 of record NC_141906.1, on the reverse strand, counting down.
GCTTGATAGTTTTCTTAATTTTTAACACTAAAATGCTGCCTTGTATTCCATTGTGGATCCTGCCTCTGTTATGGTAAAAATCAATGATGAAAATAATAATCTTCTTTTCTAACATGTACACCCTAGTCCTTAATATGGCCTTTGATTTATTACAGGTTGATTAAGATATGTAATATTTTATGAATGATAAGATCATGTACTATACAATGTTCTAAGTACTTTATATATATTATTTCATTTGAGCATATGAAAAACCTAAGAGAGAGGTATTTTTATTACAGATGCACTAAGTGAAGTTTAAAAGTTTGGATAAATTGCCGAAAGTTATAAAATCTGAAAGAGATGACATTGGGAATCAGAAAATAAGACTTTAGAACCTATGTTATCAACAACTATACTACACCTTCTAATGATAATAATAATGATAATAATGATAACAATAATGTAATACAATTAACTTCCACAATAATATAATTCTCTGTTAATAAATAAGGCAAATATGTTAGAGATATCTGTTTGCAAATCTCTTGTTTAAGATTTCTATGGTTCAGAGTCAAAACAATTTTATTTCAGCATTGCATATGTTTTGTATGATATGTAAATAAATTAATGAGACAATTTTAGCAAATAATAGATTCTAAAGCATAATATTAGATGCAAGAATTCAAATTAATCCATGGTGGGTATAATATTTTTATTATTAAAATGAAGTTATTGCTCAAAACATACTTTTAACTTCTCTAAGATCTCCATTGTTCCTTTAGAAGTCATCCAAGTTCATTTCCATTAAGTATGCCCATGTTTATGAATTTTATCATTTAATTGACTACATAACTTACTTATGAATGTAGGTAAAAATTAGTTTGATAATTTCTCCAAACATATTATCTATTTCTACATACTTTCAATTCCATAGGCATTCCATGGACAATGTTTTTTATTCATTTATTTTCCTATTTTAAAGTATTTATCTTTATCCCAAGCTAATGTCATAAATACTAGATCCATATATCTATCTCTTTGATTTCCACACATAAATAACTCAAAGTCAACTCAAGCACACTGTGACTGCGTCTGAATTAGTCCCCACAAACTGTAAACTATATTTTCTCCATTTTGATTAATAGCTCTATGGATCTATGGTAGCTTGATGTATTAGGTTGCCTAATCCAGAGACCTGAATGGTTCAGGTCAGTTGATCATCAATTTCTGGCTCTTTTGCAACTCTTTATAATTTGTGCAGCATATTGCTCTCAGAGTTTTCTTTCTAAGATTTAAAACAGACTTCCATTTGAAAATAACTTTAGCTAGTATTACATGAAACAAACTCTCCCAATTTTCTATTAAATTTTCAAAAAGGATAAAGAAAAAAGGAACAGACCAAAGAAGTACTAATGTTAAAACTGATAGATGTTCTACATCCAGAAATTTTTGAGGGTGATTAACTGCTCCTAAGAAGTATGGAGATGGATTGAGTCAAATTATTGGACAGCACTTAATGCAATTACCACAGTCTATAGTCAAGAATCCAGCATCTGTACCAAAATAAGAAATGGGGACCAAACATCTCTTATTACAAGATGCTTAACTTTAAGGTGACCCAGGATATTTTTCTTTGGAACAGTTATCTCATCTCAAGAGAATCAGCAGAAGATAATGGTGTAAGGGGTGGCATTTGTAGAGACACATTGAATTTTGAAATGAATATTCACTCAAGTACATCTTTGTCAGCAGAAGAGGAAACAGAAGAAAATCTGGCAACAGCACATTTTGGGACTTTAGGTTTTAATTTCCTGTAATATTTCAAAGTGGCAAAGACCTAAACACTGTTGGTGCTATGGTTGTTACCTTAGCAAAACTGTAGACTGCTAGAAACTGAGAATTGGGTCAGAAACTGCATTCCACATAATCATGCTTATTGAGACAGCAGCCATGAGGAAGCCACACACATAGTTTATTGAAAACAAAATTGTGAAAAGATCTTGCTTTACAGTAGAGAGTGTATAAAGGAAAAAAATACTAGCATGAAATCTTTAAAATATGGCATAAAATGAAAAATGGAGCAACCTCTTGACAATTCAGAGTATTAGCACATATGAATATGTAATGTCTGTAAACCAAACAGCACATTGCCTCTCACATCATGAAGACTCAATTGTTATCATCATAGATGTTAAACCACTGTAGAACTAAGAACAAAATATCCTAAGGTAATTTCAGATATTAGCATGATATAATACTATGAAAAAGACAAAACATTCGAAAGAGGGGCCAAAATATTGAGATACTAGAAACATAATAGAATAAAACAAATATTGGATAATCAAAAGCAGAAATGAGGTAAAATAATTTAAATCAGTTCAATTTCGAGAATACATTTGAAAAATTCTCCCATAATGCATAGGAAAAAATAATGAAAATAAAATAATGAGAAAATGATATTTGAGAAGGACAGAAAGCGAAAATTGAAAATACTGAAAATTAATGTCACAGGAAAAGTAAACCAAAAAAAACCTGAAAGAAAACTGATTGTTCCAATGCAGTGTTTGGAGATTGAAAGCACTCATTATATTCCTGGCAAAATCAATGAAGATGGAAATATATATAAAATATTTGACTTACACAATAAAAAACAAAAACCTACAAGTTTTCAGGGAGAAAAAAGTAGAATTCCTATAAAGAAATTAAGATCGGATGGGTATTACAAACAAAACAAAATAAAACACACTTTTTAAAAAATATTGCATTCAGTATGCAGAAAAAAAATAAGAAAATATGTAAGAAAAAATTGCAAAAAAATGAGCCAGAGTTGTATACTGAAGGCTACAAAACATTGCTGAGAGAAATTAAAAAATATATAAATTAATGGAATGACTTTATATGCTCATGGATTAGAAGACTCAATCTTCTTAAGACACTATGGATCCCTAATGGATCCATAAATTCAATGTAGTATAAGCAGGCTATTTTTTTTGGAGAAATTGACTCTGATTCTAAAATTTATTGGAAATTCAGAAGACTTATAGTGATCAAAAGAATTTTGGAAAAGAAGAACCAAGTTGGAGTACTTATACTACCAGATTTCAAATCTTAAGTAAATGTAATGAAGACATACGGGACAAGGTTCATCATATAGATCAACAGGATAAAATTGAAAGTCTAGATTTAAACTCTTACATTATGGCCAATCAGTTTTCAACAAAGGTGCCAAGACAATTAAATGAGGGAAACGAGAGACTTTTCAACAAATAGTGCTAGAACAACTGGATATTTGTGTAGGAAAAAGAAAAAAAGACCTTAGACCTTACCTCACACTGACCTCAAAATTAATTTAAATGGATCATAGACCTAAATGTAAGAACTAAACATCTGAAACTTCTAGAAGAAAATATAGGAGAAAATTTTGTGACCGTGGGTTAAGCAAAACATTCTTAGATACCACAATAAAACTATGATCCATTAAAAAAGAGTAATCGCTACCAGACCTCTGCCAAAAAAAAAGTTACAATTCAAAATTCCACTTAAGAAAATGAAGACAAATCACAGACTGGGAAAAATATTTGCATGAGAAACTTGTATCCAGAATATACATTTAAAAAAAAAACCTCTAACAACTGGATAATATGTGGAACAATCCATTAAAGATGGGCAAAAAATTTGAAGAGATATTTCACCAAAGAAGATATACACATGACTAATAAGCACAGGAAAAGATGATCAACATCACTGTTCATTAGGAAAATAACAATTCAAAATACATTGAGATACCATTATGCACACACTAGAATGGCTATAATTAAAAAGAAAGATAGTATCAAGTCTTGGCAAGTATATGGAGAAACTAGTAACATCATACATTGCTGGTGGAAATGTAAAATGGTACAGCCACTTTAAAAAACAGGTTGGCAGTTCCTTAAAATGTTAAACGTAAATTTACCATATGATCTAGAAAATCTACACCTAGGAGTCTACCAAAGAGAAATGAAAGCCTATGTATATGCTAAAGTTGTACGCAAATGTTCATAACAGCATTATTCAAAATAGCCCCGAACTGGAAACAATTCAAATGTCTACCAACTGGTTAACTGGTGAACAAAATGTGAAAAACATCAATACAATGGAGTAATACACAGCATAGAAGAAAAAAAATACTGTTACATGCTACAACATGGGTGTAGGTTAGAAACATTACGCTAAATGAAAGAAACTAGAAGCAAAAGACTACATATTGTGTGATGCACTTTATCCAAAAAAGACAATTTTTAAAGGCAGTGTTTGCCTCTGTCTAGAGGTAGGAGTGGGATTAAAAGCAAAATGGCAGGAAGGAACTTTTTAGGGTGATGAAGAATTTTTCTAAAACTGAATTTGGTGATGACTGCGTGTCTTTAGAAATTTACTAAAAATCTTTGAATGGTATAATATTTATAATATGTAAATAAATGCTCAAAGTAGACACTTTGTAGTATACATTGTATGACACGTAGGTAATAGTTAAAAAAAAACTTAAAAATAAGATGATTTAAATTTCTTTCAGGAAACATTGTGTGTCGAGAAAGCAATAGGGGGCCGGCCCTTGTGGCTTAGTGGTTACATGAGCGGGCTCCACTACTGTCAGCCCGGGTTCTGATCCCGGATGTGCACCGACATAATGGCTTCTCTGGCCATGCTGAAGCCGCATCCCACATACAGCAACTAAAAGGATGTGCAACTATGACATACAACTATCTACTGGGGCTTTGAGGAAAAAAAGGAGGAGGATTGGCAATAGATGTTAGCTCAGAGCTGGTCTTCCTCAGCAAAAAGAGGAGGATTGGCATGGATGTTAGCTCAGGGCTGATCTTCCACACACACACACACACAAAAAAGAAAGCAACAAATTTACTTCAGTAGAATTTTTGGCAAAATCTGATATTCAGCCCAGTTAGTTTTATTGGAAAAAGTAAGAGATATGTAAAAGTTCAGAAAATATACCCACCAAATAATTTTCTTTAAAATAAAATTTGAAGTATTACGATGTTTCCTGGTTGAGAATTGACTGCAAGCTGAAAGAAATAAAGCCGAGAATAGAAGCCGAGAATAAATGTCTCGACAGAGTCATTTACCAGCATAGAAGAATTTGCCATGATTACTAAAAGAATCAATAATACAGGAAATTTCATCTAAATTATTATATTAGATGCTGATATAATTAAGATAATTTAGTACCTTTTTGGAAACAAATACAGCCCTGCGACAAATTAAAATTACAGGAATAGGCCTAGGTAAACACTTAGGTAAGTTTAAAGGAAGCTTCTTAAACCAGTAGTAATAGAGTGAGTTATTGAATAAAAGGAGTAGGATAAACTATCTATTTGAAAAAAATCTAATAAAGCATACACCACAGTATATTTTTAAATTAATTCCTGATTATTAAATATTTAATTATGAATAAACCACATACATTTTAGAATAAAATGCAGGTAAATATTTATATAATCCTTGAATAGGACTTTTCTAATGATGACATTAAAGATATAAACCATAGAGGTAAAGATTGATATATTTGATTTGTTAAAATAGAAAGAATTGTTTTAATGCAAAAACATCTTAAGCAGAATTAAAGGGTTATCACAAATTGGGGAAAATATTTGAAGCACATAAAATATCCAGTTGGAAAATGTGCTTACTGTAGGACTGTAAAAAGAATGACAATATAAAAAATGAGCAAAAGGCATTGAAATGGAATTCCCCAAAGAAGAGCTCTAGAAATACGAGAAGAATATTCGATTTCACCATCAGCCAAAGAAATACTAATTAAAATGATTCCTTTTAATCAACTAATTTACAAAGGTTAGTAAGGACTGCTGGGCTCCAGGTGAACAACACTCTCAGATGGTGAAGAGTGACTGGGTAAAAGGTCCATTTGTCATTGTTTGTCAAACACTTAAGACTTAATTTCCTTTGAATTGACAATGTAATTTCTCACAAATTACTAGTAGTGATAGCAACAACTACCGCTGCTAATGTGCATATCATGTGCATATATAAATCAATCATTCCTTTGATCATTTGTTTATTAATTCTTTAAATAATGAAGTACCAAGTGTCTACTATGTGTATTTAACCCTCAAAATAACCTTTTATTTTCAAGGTAATAAATAATGTTTATAGACAGATTAATGTATATATAAGCCATTGTGCTAAATTCCTTCAATTTAGAAATTGGCATCATTCTTTATTGAACTAAAAAAGCGTAGAACAGATTGCTGTACTCTGTGGTTACTGAGAGAGAAACAACATCTATGTTTTCCACTTATTAGTTTCTTTGACATTTTCCATTGTATTGTTTCTTCATCTAATCCAAGGAACCCTCTAGTATCTCTAAAAAATAATAAAATTTATATTCTGGCAAAATCACATACACAACATCACCTGTTTGCCCATAATTTGTTTCTCAGCATCACTGTGCTTTCTAGAGTGGAAAAAGGAAGAGGGGTCAGGAACTGGTGGGCTAGCATGAGCTCCGTATCAGGCAGGAACAGCCAGTCTGGTGTTGTGATCTCTACCTCCAAGTCATCCTCACTCTAGTCAACTCTTAATTTCTGTCAATATAATACATGCATATGTAATTGGACATGAGCTGGAATATGCACCTGAAGGTTTTAGGAAAAGAGGACAATGAGTTTTATTCTTTTCTAGTTTCTAAGAAGTATGAGTAATGAAGAAAAGGGTAAAACACCTTTATTCTTTTAGAAAGATGAATCCCAGGTCCAATTTTCTAGATTATCAGTCATCTCATATAAATGTCTGGAGTTCTATCCTGCTGCAGAGGAAAATTGGTTGCCATCACATGATGATTTATTAAAACAATGAATAACTAATCAATCTCCTAGAATGGCAAAATGCTGTTCTTATGATTTAAAATGTCATGGATTCAATTAATTTAATTGATTTATACATTCATAGAGAAGTATTTGAGAGAACCTTTCGTTATATTTATTCTAAATTTAGGAACAGTGTCTGTGGAGTGTTAACGAAGTTAACCACCTACATGGACGCAAACAGTGCCTGTCTCCTATGAACGTGGTGCCTGAGGCAGTGCAGTCTCAGTGTCTAGGGCCTGCACTGAAATATGAACTAAATGAAAGGCTGGAAGATAGATGAGAGGATAGTTTTAATGTTCATAGAGAGAAGAGAAATTAATATTGATCCAGGATCTGTGCTCTACACATCTCTACATATGTTACTTTAATCTAACAGCACCATTAATAGGCTGTGACTAACATCCCCAATTTTCAGGTGAGATGACCTACGTTCAGAGTGAAGAACTTATTAAAGGTTCCCATCGATTGATATGATGGAGCCAGTGTGTGAATTCAGGTCTGGCTGACTTCAAAGGTGTAGTCATTTTACTGTGCCACACTGCTTCTGGTATTCAGAAAAAATTAAAAAAGAAATAAATCAATTGCTGCAGACTTAAGAGACTGAATGGAATAAATGTGCTGCAGTAAGTGTAAACCAATGAGAAATGTAAGTTAAACAATGGTGAGGATGAGCCAGTGATTGTATTTTGGGGTTTGGTTATTCCGTGTGTCAGAAAGTATATACACTGAAGAAGCACAGTTTTAGTAAACAAATGAAAACAGAACATCTACATGGGATTTGGAATTTCTAAATCAGGCCCATAAAAGAGAACAAAAAAGTGGGGACTCATAACTATATCAGGAGCTGGAAGGGTGTAGAGATCAGGGACCAGGGGTAAGTGGGGAGAGTCTTACCTTTCAAGATGTGGAGAATTAGAGGAGATACAAACAGAGATGTTGAAGGAGCAATGCCAGAAGACTAGGTGAGTTATTGTTTTTAAGTTTTCCAAGAAATTCTTCCTTGTGTTTAAACTCAATTATTCATGATGCAGCTTAAAATCATCTGACTCGTTTTATTATAGATACAACCAAGTACTGTCTGATCTGAGAGCGGCTGCTTGACTTGGACTTTAGAGAGGGAAGAGAGACTTCTCTCACCCTTATTTAGAGTGGGTGTATGCAGGCCACCCATTTACCTCTATATAAATGGAGAATTTTATAAGGAACCTTGATGGTGCAGTCATTTACTCAACTGGGATAAACACTCCCTTGGGGGATTTCTGTGCCACTCTTTTATGTCTCACCTCTCTACCCTTGGGTTAGTTGGGTGGCATCAGGAAATATGGATTCTAAGACAAATGGAAAGAACCAGACAAAGAATACTAAACATATTGACACAGTAACTCTGTGTTTACATGTTTTAATTAAAAATGAATTTGAATCTTTACTCTGAACATGGATACAGCATTTAAGATGAGGATGCAGTATTTCTTCTTGATTTTTATTCTGCTATGTGTTTCTTGTAGATAGGCTATTACATCGATTTTGCATACAACCAAGTGGAATACTAGATGCTTTGAAAGTATCTCCAGGTAATATCATAGTACCAGGTACATAGTATGTATGCATTAAACATTGGTTAAAATGAGCAAATTCATTCCTAAAATTCAGAAGTAAGCAGTAAAATAGAATTACAATGTCAAGTGACTCCGTGAGGCTGGTCGTTTCAACAGAATAAGGTAGAAGCAAGTGGAAGCAACTTCTAGAAAAAAAATTATATTAGTTAAGATTTTATTAATTACCATCTCTATAGTGATTAATGTTTTCCAAGTAATTTCAGGTACATTGTCTTATTTAGTCTTAATTGTTTAGTGAAAAACAAATATTTTTTATTTACCTGACATGTACTAATGAATACAGTGCTTGACACAAAATCAGTGGTCAATAGTGTTTATAAAATTAATTTAGCCCTCACTCTTGAAGATCTATTTCACAGTCAAGAAAAGAGAATCATATAAACAAACAATATAGAAGTCCTTCTGTTCAACTCTATTTGGTTGATAGATTAATTACCTAATAATATTGGTTAAATCTAGGAGTCATAAAAATAATTTTAACCTACAATAAACATTCACTTTCAACCTGAAACTTATATTTGTGATTTATTCATCACCATAAGATGTAGAGTTTGAGTCTTCTAATGTAGTTGTGCAAATTGAAATTCTATATTATCTTCTTATCATAAACCATATCTTTAATACACTGTATATAATTTCCATTATAGTAATTGTGATAATTGAAAAAAGCAAGTAGCCTACAGTTCACTTATTGGGGGCAATGTGGGCTTGCTTATTGGAGAATGAGCTATGAGAGTCCAACAGGCTGCTAACATAAGTCAGTATATTTTACAGAGGGAATAAAGATTGCTGGTGAATTTAGCAAGTTGATTAAGTAAGCTTGCATGGAAATCTCTTTTTTAAACTACTTTATTGAGATACAGTTGACATATAAAAAGTTGTATTTATTTGGTGCATACAACTGGATGAATCTGGGGGTAAACATACAACCATGATACCACCATCACCATCAATACTGTAAACATGTTCTTCACCTCCCAAAATTTCTCCCCACCACATTTATTCTTATTATTTTTTGTGGTAAGAACACTTAACATAATATATACTCTCGTAGCAAATTTTAAGTATATAATACAGTATTGTTAGTTGGAGACCAACGGGTACATGAAAAGGTGCTCAATGTCATTAATCACCAGGGAAGTGCAATTCAAAACCACAAGGAGATACCACCTCACACTTGTTAGGATGCCTATTATTAAAAAATATATATAACAAATATTGGCATGGACAAGGAGAAAGGGGAACCTTGGTACACTGTTGGTGGCAATTTAAATTGGTACAGCCATTATAAAAAACAGTATGGATGTTCCTCAAAAAAGTAAACATAGATTTACCAGATGATCCAGCAATCTCACTCCTGGGTATTTATCCAAAGGAATTGAAATCAGGATCTCAAAGAGATATTTGAACTCAAATGTTCATTGCATAGAAATCATTATATTTATAATTTTGTTATACATTTTTGAAAAGGGGAAAAACAGGGAAGAATAGCACGCAAGTAATTGAAGCATTTCCATTGTTGAGAGAAGCAGTATGGTAGAGTTCCAAGAATACTGTTATACAACCAGAAAACCAGAAAACTTTGCTCTGCTAGTAAGTATCTGGCTCAAAGAAAAGACATCATAGTTAAAAGTATCAGTTTCTTTATCTGCAGAATAGTATGATGAACTAGATAATCTATGAAAATTTTAAAGAAAAGTATCAGGATTATGATTTAGTGTTTTCTTGGCTGGTAAAGTTTGTTTACAATTTGAACAGCAAGATAAGCTATTGAAACTTTTTTTGAGCAATGTGATTCTATTGTAAGATTAATCTGACACTTATGTAGAAGGTATATTTCAATGAGAGGAGACTGAAAATAGGACCACCTGATAGAATGCACCTATAGTAAGGAGAGATTCTGAAGGTAAAGAATAGTGGTGTTGGAAGTGAGAAAGCATTATATCAAGTGCAGCATCAAAGAAGTTCCATTTACATTATATGGTAACAGTTTCAATTTTGAAGATACAGAGAAAGGCCAAAAGTGACATCAATCAATCAGGCCTGACTGGCTGAAAAAACGATGGCATCATAAAGGGAGATCCAAAATTTCAGTTTTGATCAAATAGAAATTTAAACAGAAAGACATGTTGCCAGGGTCAGAGGTCGGTTTGTCAAATTTTTTCTGAGAAAGAAAAGTTTTAATTACCTTAAATCCTTCATTATCAGAAGTATCAGATTGTTTGTAAAAGAAACAAAATAAATTTTGTTTGGGAATTGTTGAAGTTGATGTACTGATGGGACATTTGTATTATTTTGGTAGGAAGAAATAGAAATGATCCATGAGAGTACATGTCCCTTGAGTGCACATTTTATTTATTTTTACACATAGTAGGTGTTGATAAATATTCACTGGATAAATAATGAACAAACAAATATATAATTTTGTGGAGATTAGTTTTGAGTAATGGATTTCTTTTTTGTCTAACACAATGTAAGGCAAAGAGTACAGAAACGTTGATTGAAGTTACTATAGACATTTTGTAGTTGTTTTGGTATATTTTGTTTAATTCTCATAAATTGTCCCACACTAAGAATAATTAGTTTTCTTAAAAGTTTTAATGGTGTATAGCACTCTTTGTTATTAATATCAAAGTGTTTAATATTAAATTGAATTCATAAAACAGTCATTGTCAGAATAAGTAATTCTTTGATATAATAAACATGAAAATTTTACAAAGGATCTAAATTATAAAGGAGAGGCATTTTATTGTTTCTATGCCTAACAAAGTAAGTTTTTTATCTTGATTATTTTTTAATCTTTGCTTCAAAATATCTGAATCTGTCTTTGCTGGCCCACAGGAAAGGTGTGATGTGCTAATACATACGTTTGCACTTTGCAATTTTATGTAACTGTTCATTGTTCATATAACCAGGGATTTTGCAATCCTTGGTACTTTTTGCCTTGAGTGGTTTTGCTAAAAGGGAAATTTTAAAGCTGAAAATATTCTTCTGTTTATTAAATCATTTAATCCCCAAGATCATAAAACCCTTGCCTTAAAAATACTTGTCATTTAATCTAATGTTCTTAGTGCATTCTGTTGGATAAAGAGTGGGTATCAGAGTGGTGTTGGGAAGTTCTCTGGCAAAAAAATGTCTGTTTTCTGATAACAGCCTCAAACAAAGAGGTGGACCCAATACACTGGGCCTGTATACATGAACCTGATTAAGCCTAGCTCTGTGACTGCATCCCCTACTGTCATCCCTGGTCAACAGAGGAGACCCACTTCTCAACTTCTCAGTGATGCTGGTATCACTTTCATAGCTCATTCCTAATGGCCTTGGTGAATGGCATGTCCTCTGGGCCTCTCATGGGACACACTCTTGCGTGGGTCTTCTGGGTTTATACAATCTGTCCATCCCACATGCTCAAGTTCCTGTCACTTTATTCTACTGCTAAAAGAATGGTTCATAAAGGAAGTAAACTCTGAACACAATGTAGATTAAAAGCAAAAGGGGAAGGAATCCTGTATTTTCGAAAGGAAAGTAGCATGATTCAACTTGAAGTCAACCTGTTGCATGACAGGAATGGTGAGGATACAAGTCTAGTTGGAAATCTGGGTAATGAAGTAAATAAGAAAGCCTTTTCCTTCAACGCTGAAAGACTTCAACAAAATCTATCCTGAAGGAAATATCTTGATTCATTTTTTTTCTGTAAGTTGATCAGATGGCAGTGTACTAGATGGGTCAACTGAAGGGAGAGAAAAGGAAGACAACACAACAGATGTACATCAGTGAAAGAATTGGGACATACATTGTGTATGGAAAAACATAGTAAAAACAATGATATGTCTTCACATGTACACAGCTGGTTTTTTTTCTTTCTTGGCATTCCTTTTTATTTCTACATATGACCTATGGGATGAGCTACTCAGATCCTCAAGACTCTCCTGTGAATATCTTTTTAACAGTGCCCTTTTGAGCTAATCAATTTTAGTAGAATGTTAATTTAATAAATTTACACCAAGCATATTGTACATACTAAGCCAAGCACTAGTCTATTTCCTTTAATAAATTATACTTAGTGACACATATATGTAGTATCCTAGACGTTTTTTAGACCAACAATGCACTCAAGCTAAATAAAATTGTCCAAGTTTTGTTTCCACGTTATAGAAGTCCCCAATTACATTTCTTCTTTCCCACCATCCTATTCTCTTGCTCAGTTCCAGCTAGAGTTCTCCAAAGATATTTAATCTTTTCTTTAGGTTTCTTTAGCTCCTAGCTTTCAGTTCATGTAGGAACACATTTTGTAATGCTATCGCTCTTTGAGCATCACAAAGGAAAAGTCCCTGAACTTTAATATTCTTATGTGTTCTATCTTTCTGAGAATCCAAGCAGCCAACAGGTATGTAGAATTATCAGAAAAAAGTAGCCCACATATAAAATTCAGGAAATACAACCAAATTTCTAAACCAAATTTACAAATCAATTCCTTTTAAAATAGTATTGTTCAAGCAAAAGATGTTCTTTAAGCAACTAATACAAATCTTATAATCTGAATTTACTTTAAAAAAGCTGATGGTGGGCTGGCCCATGGCTTAGTGGTTAGGTGTGCGCGCTCTGCTACTGGCGGCCCAGGTTCGGATCCCGGGCACGCACCGACGCACCGTTTCTCCGGTCATGCTGAGGCCACGTCCCACATACAGCAACTAGAAGGATGTGCAGCTATGACATACAACTATCTACTGGGGCTTTGGGGAAGAAAAAAAGGCGGAGGATTGGCAATAGATGTTAGCTCAGAGCTGGTCTTCCTCAGCAAAAAGAGGAGGATTAGCATGGATGTTAGCTCAGGGCTGATCTTCCTCAAAAAAAGAAAAAAAAAAAAAGCTGATGGATAGAGAAAACAGAAAAAAAAAGAAAGAAAAGTTTTGTGTTTTCATATTCTTCAACGCTACATCCAGATAGGACATATGGATTTAAAACTCAGGAGAGCATTCTCTCATGTGGAGTAAAATGGTGAAACAATACCCCTTACATCTTCCACAGAGTTGCTTCCAAAATACACTTCTTCTCTATTTACTTTTGGAAATATTTTCAACTCAGATGGCAATAAAAACAAGGAATATAATTTTGTATTATCAACAATCACAACACTCAGTACATTATTTTGTAATTTTTTGTCTGTTGCTACTTCACACACTAGACTTTAATCTTTTGAGTACAGGGAATATGTTTTATTGATCTTCTAATTTCTATTGCTTCTCACAAGGCCAAATATAAGGTAAGCCCCCAGTCACTTGTGTGGTGGTAAACTGAATCTCCAAAAAAAAAAAATCCTCTTTTGAAGTGTTTGTCAATTCCCATGGCATAAGTGCTGATTTCAAGCTGCATGCCGTATGTTCAATATGACGTAAGTGAACTCAGAGTTGAGAAGAAATGCACAACATGACCTCTTAAAAGTTGGCATGAGCCAGCTCCTTCACATTGCTGCCCCCAGTGTTTGTGGTGTACGTGGAACTTCACTCCCATTGTTCCCTCTTTTTCAACTGCAATAAAATTAATATGACTACCATCAGGTTCCCATTTCCATTTTCTTCTGAATTGTTCTACCATTTTATACAACTGAGTTTTAAGCTTCTACCTGCCTCTTAAATTGATATAGTTACTATAATCACTTTTCAGGAGCAAAATATTTTGGGTCTAGCTATGTGTAACAGTTTATAGGCTGAGCATCATGAATTATTTTCTTTGGTTCTTTGATTGGTTAATAGAACCACAATAGGTCCTTCATGCCATTTGTGAAACATCTGTAATTTTATGGAAAATAATATGACTGTGTCTATGTGTGATTTTTTGTGGAGAAAGATTCATGGATTTCACTAGATTCCAAAGGGGCCGTTGAGCAGAAAAAGGTTAAGTACCTCTGTCCCAAGCTTCCTTACATTCGACCGTTCTTCGTGATCTTTCTAGTTCTCGAAAGTTCTCATTTTCTGTAATGAATTAGCAAGTGTCTTTAATCCTTGAGGCTTTTCTATCGACTGTCCAGTGCTGGACACTGATCTATGGATTACATGCCACAAGGTATCTATTTCTACCTGTTGTACGATTAATTATGAATAAGAAAATCAGCTAAAGAATCCTCTAAGAAGGACAAAACAACTCTTTAAAGGCGTGATATATGGGCATGAAGATCCAGTTCTAACTTTTGATCTTATAACAACTTTCCTAGATGCTTTTGGCAGATTATGGAATATGCTAGTGAATAGCATGGCATCTAAGATACAGAAAACTTGGATTTGTAATCTCAACCCTGATCCATGTTAGAGGTCTGGCTTTTATGGCCTACATGTCTGTAGGCCTCAGTTTCTTCATCTCTAAAATACTAAAATATAATTAAAAATGTTATGGGGGCAAGCCCTGTGGTGTAGTGGTTAAATTCAGCATGCTTTGCTTCAGTGGCCTGGGTTCACGGGTTCAGATCCTGGGCGTGGACCTACACAACTTGTCAGCCGTGCTGTGGCAGCAACCCGCATACAAAATAGAGGAAGATTGGCACAGATGTTAGCTCTGGGTGAATCTTCTCCAGCAAAAAAAAAAGAAGAAGAAAAATATTATGTATTTCATTCTAGTGTTTTGAAGAATAAATGGAATATGTTTTAAAAGCTGTTAGTAGAACACATAGTATAAAATAAACAGTCACTAAATGTTAGTTAATTACTATGACTATGACTTTTATTATTTCATTATTACTATTTTCACATTTCCCTTATTGGATTATAAAATCTTAGGGGCATATCACACTTATATTTATGACTGAACATGAAAAAATGCTTGCTAAATATTTGTTGAATAAATGAGAAAAAACAGGTGATAGGCAGTAACCAACCAGGGTTGCTTCTCTATAGTGAAAGTCATTTTTACTTGTTTCTGTCAAGCAATCATCTCTGTTTATTTTGTAAGGAGGAGACTGAATATAGCCTTGCGGATCTGTTTTGTTTTTATACTATAGATGATGGGGTTGAGGACAGGGGGCAAATGCAGGTACATATTGGCCATCATAGAACGGACCACTTTGGGTGCAGTTCTACCATAGCGATGCACCAAGGACAGGCTCATCATGGGGATGTAGAAAATAGTGACTGCTCCAATGTGGGAGACACAGGTGCTAAAGACCTTGTGTCGTTCTTCAGGGGACACAATATTAAGAACAGAGAAAATGATCAAGATATAAGACAGGAAAATGCATGGTGTATCTACTCCTGTGGTCAAGATGAGGTTAATTAATCCCCAGATGTTGTTGACCTGAGTATCTGAACATGCTAATTTAATCACATCTGGATGGTAGCAGTAGGAGTGTGAAAGGACATTTACTCTACAGAAATCAACGGGCTTAAGGAGCAAGAGTAGTGGCACTATCAATACTACAGTACGTATAATCATTAAGAGGCCCATCTGAGTGATTCTGGAATTAGTGAGAATGGTAGTGTATCTCAGAGGATCACAGATAGCTATATAGCGGTCGAAAGCCATAGCCACCAGCACCCCGGATTCTATGAAGGTAAATCCATGAAGAAAAAACATCTGAACAATGCAGGTATCCAGACTGATTTCACTTGCATCAAACCAGAGGATGCCTAATGTTGTTGACATTGTAGAAACAGTCAAGCCCAAGTCAGCAGCTGACAGCATGGAGAGGAAATAGTACATGGGCTCACGGAGAGTCTGCTGGGTAATGATGACAAACAGGATCATGCTG
This sequence comes from Ceratotherium simum simum, assembly GCF_057802395.1. Lineage (NCBI taxonomy): Eukaryota > Metazoa > Chordata > Mammalia > Perissodactyla > Rhinocerotidae > Ceratotherium > Ceratotherium simum. The sequence continues at coordinate 27,411,906 of NC_141906.1, read as the reverse complement.
TTCCCAGAGAGGGCAATGGCATACAGACAACATAAAGGAATGGAGATCCAGGCACGGGCAGACTCTAGTCCAGGAATCCCAGTCAACAAGAAGGTTGGAAATTTAGATGTCATGTTTCTTAAGATGTCTATATTGTTCTGGATTTGTAGCATTTGTCCTCACAATGCTCACATCCTATAGAAATAATAGATTAAATTGTTACACAAAAATATCTAGGTAAATTTTCTTTTGGTAAGGAAAGTTATCTCAGGTCATGGATAAGTACTGTATCTTTGAGAAAATTCTAAATCAAACTCTATTATATATATACACACATATATGTATGTATATTTAAACATTTTTACTCTTAAACTCAAGAAAAATGTATCAATATAATTTTATAATTTTAATAATCATTGTTTTCCATATTGAAAGAATTTAAACATCATTAGATCATAATAGCTATGTGAAGAAAATTACTTAAGAACAATCAATGCATTCAATTTCGAATTTGTTGTGTATGAAATGACTATGAAAAATGCATGTAAAGATATCCATGGGTTTGCAGTGCCCATGTGGGTCTGAATTTTGAATTTTCAGTCAAAAATCTCCAGATTTTTGCTAGTGATATACATTTAGAAGTTATCATTGTATTAGTGCCATTTTAACCCATCAGTGTGGGTGAACAACCTCAGAGAGTAGATTTACAATAGGAAACCAATGAAGACACAACTAGGTGATTGAATATAGAGTTTGATAGTAATTAGCCCTCAAAAAGATAAGGATCATCATTTCCACTGACACTAGAGATAAGTGGCAAATGGGTATGTTGGTAGAGGGTTATGTAAGGGAATTATCAAGAGTGCTTATTTGCTTTGTTTTTCATTGTTTTCATTGTGGCCAAACACACTGAATATAAAATTTACCATCTTACTCGTTTAAGTGTACAGTTCAGTGGTATTAAACATATTCATAATTTTATCCCACCATCACTACCATCCATCTTTATAACTCTTTTCATCTTGTAAGACTTAAACTCTGTACCTATTAAACACTAACTCCCCATTCCCCAATTTCCCCTGGCTCTGTCAACCACCATTCTACTTTATATGATTTTGACTGCTCTAAACATCTCGTATAAGGGGAATCATGAAATATTTGTTTTTTTGTGACTAGCTTATTTCATTTATCATAATGTCCTCCACATCACAGCATATGTCAGAATATCCTTCCTTTTTAACTAATGCCTACTTTTCTCCCTGTGAATTATTAGGGGGATATTTACTGCTGTTCAAAGAGTATGAACTGATGGATGCTGGTTTGAGCATATAGTAGAGTTTTTCAGGAGACATTGCAGAGAATAGGAGAGGCAGTTGAATCAGTACACACAGGAATGTTATAAATTTTATAAACTCTTATTCAATTAAACTTTAAAAAATAATTTTAAAGTAATATATTTGTATTGTTAAAATAAATTTTGACTTCAATCAAATAAAAGCAATATTAGTTATTATAATATTAATATTTCTCAAGCAAGCTTTTTAAAATACTAGGTAAAGTTTAACTCTTGAGAATAAATACCTTGTAATAAATATACACATTGCCATTCCCTTTATGCTAGTGTTCTATGGTTCCTTTTAAACTCCAGTTTTTATGATTTCCATTCAATTAGAGAAAAACCATTATAACATTTAACTATAAACTAGTAGGGGTCATATATCTGTGTGTTATACAGATCCCTGAGGTCAGAGTGGACCCTAATGTTATCTGGCTTTTCGGTAAGCCCATATGAATATTTATGAGTAGGTAACAAGCAAAGCACAAAGTCAACACAATGAACACCTTCCTCTACTGTCTTACCAGCTCCATGAGGGAAGAGGAGCCTTCTCTGTCTTCACCAGCAGAGACAGAACAGGTTACAGTTCTGGAGCTGTGTACTTTATAATAAAGTGGGATTGAGCTTTGGGGACATTGGTAAAATGTGAATCTCCCTGGGACCATAGACAGAGAAAAACTGAAATCCCTCTCTCTCCATCTCTAAGTACAGGACAATGCTGTATAAATTCAGAAGGATTTTAGCCAGTAACTCAAGTTGTCAGTGGTCCACAGGGACATTAAGTGCAAAGCAAATAAACCAAATCATCCATATCAATGGAAAGTTTAGACGTTGTTTCAGGCACTAGGGATTAGAGAGACACGTGTTATTGACTATAGATTATCAGTATGTTGGGTAGATAGGAAAGCAAGCCAGTGTTCACCGGAAAAATTAAGGTGACAACAAAGAGAGAAGAAATATGCACCCCAGTCTCCAGGCCCCCTTGACCTACACCAGCACATTGATCCATATGGAGAATGATACATCCACTCCCAAATCTGTCTCTGTCTAGCCACTCACTAGCTTTTCACCAAGAAATGGCTTATCTCCTGATATATATAAGTGGGCTCCATTTTGGTAGTGGCCAGGTCACTGTGGGTGAATGTTGAGTTCTTATGTGCATGTGTTCTTCCTCTTGTACTTGCTGTTTTCCTATGGTAATAAGTTCAAGGGCCTAGACTCTTGGGGGTGTTTGGTCATTCCTGACAATGTCAGCAGTTGAGTAATGAATGCAGATTGATTTACAGGCCTAGCAAGTCTAGCTTGTCGGCAGACTTCCTAATGAATTCCACAAAGTGGTTCATAGGATAGGCATTCATTCTGTGATTTCCACTACCTGGCTGCTGTGCTCCTAGCCTTCCTTGTCCCTCAGTCATGCAGATTACCTCAGGATTCTGGGTGAAGTGAGAAAAATATAGCTTCTTAGGAAAAGAGAAGACCCAGACCCAAACATTATGTTTCTCCTTTATAGGAAAGCCCCACCTTGGCAGAGAGTCTTGTGTTTGCCTAGATATCAATAGAGCCAGTAATTTGTTTCCCATTTAGCTATTTTTCTCTAATTTTTATTGGCTGTTATTCCTCTGCTTTCCTGTTTGAAAACTCTTAATGGCAGAAAGTGTGAGAGGTTCAGTTCAGGCACGGTAACTCTAGCTGGAACCCCTATCAAATTTCTGGACTGTTACTTCAACAAGAATTAACTATGAGCAAATCTCAAAGTATTTTCTAATTCCCGTTGTGATTTCTTTGTTGGTCTATTGATTATTTAATAGCATATTGTTCAATATTCAGATATTTGTGGATTTCCAGATTTTTGTTATTGATTTATAATTTAATTCTATTGTGGCCCATTTCTCTTGGAGTTAAACACCTGTTTTACATGCATGACACTACTGTAGATAGCACATAGTCTTTTCTTCTTACATCTCTCATCATGAATCCTCTGCTTTATGATAGAGCTGGGGACAGAGTGATTGGAGCCCATGTATTCTCTGAATGCCACGCCTAGGATAGAGCCTCTGCCATATGAATGGGGCTGGGTGGATGAAGACAACCACTGACCTCTTGAATGCATTCACCTGGAATTTAGCTTCCATAATTGGAGCTGGGATTGGGGAGAGTAAGCAAGACTGTGATCTGCCCTTTTGGGGAGATATCATAGCCTTAGACTGAGAGCTGGTGGGGATCGGGCTAGAGTGGGAGGGTGAGGAAGGAATCTCTGTGTTCTTTTTTTCTTAAACAATTTTATGTAATTATTTATTTATGTATGTATGTATGTATGTATGTATGTATGCATGTATTTATTTTTGTGAGGAATATCAGCCCTGAGCTAACATCCATGCTAATCCTCCTCTTTTTGCTGAGGAAGACCGGCTCTGAGCTAACATCTATTGCCAATCCTCCGCCTTTTTTTTTTTCCCCCAAAGCCCCAGTAGATAGTTGTATGGCATAGTTGCACATCCTTCTAGTTGCTGTATGTGGGACGTGGCCTCAGCATGGCCGGAGAAGCGGTGCGTTGGTGCGCTCCTGGGATCCAAACCTGGGCCACCAGTTGCAGAGTGCGCGCACTTAACTGCTAAGCCACAGGTCCAGCACACTTTGTTCTTGACTATACCAATCTGGAGGAGCTATTGATAGGCTGAGCTGAAGGGGAAGGGAATGGCAAAATCTGGCTGTGATTCAAGTGCCACTGACTCCTGTTGTTCTTATATTGATAACTCTTTAGGTCTTATAATAATATAATAGATTTTCTTGAATTAATGGTTTTTCATTTGCTGTATGCCCTTAGGGCAATATCCAAAGGATGTTAATGTGTATACCTAGATCTATATGTAATTTTCACTATTTTTGATTGTTTTCCTGGAGAGAGTGTCCACAGATCTCATGCTACCATTCTGAAAGTTGATCTCTCCAATTCTTGACTTTACAGTTCAAACAACACATTGTGATGATTTCACGATATTCTCAGGTTGTATTAAACACTCTTCTTATATATTCTTATTACTTCTTTTGCTTCTATCTATATATTGTAAGATATCACATAGTCCATTAGATTTTCATTAGTTGTGAAATATACATATTTCACTAATCATGACAATATCTTATTTGTTTCTGCCACTCTATCATGTTTTGCAGTGTCTGGCAAAAGGAGCCACTCAGGAAATGAAACAATGAATCAATGGGGATTAATTATATGAAAGAAAAAATAGATAACAGGGTCTAATTTAATCTAAGCTTAAACAGAACTTAATAACTCTTTATTATGTATACTTTAAAAAAACTAAATGGGACAGAAAGATATGAGATATTATCTTAAGTATAATTTGGAGTCTTAACCTAATGGGAAAAGTGTTCATTTGAACCGTTGTTATTCACGCTTTCAAAACTTTACTGACATATCCATAATATTAGGACATTTCATCACACAATGCTGAAGCATAGATTAATAATATTTTCTATTGAAAATAAAAAATAAATTTCCCCCAAACTGCATCCCCCACCCACCAACCGAACCTCCTAGGTTTTTTGATTTTGATTCACTGATAGAAGAGATCATATTGATTAAGGCCAATGTCTTGGAAGTGATAACTCAATAGTAGATTTTATTGCAAAGGTGTCAGAGTCAGACCTCAGATCCCTTGGGAAAGAGGACTTTTTTAATGGACCTCTGGATCTGCTTTGTTTTCCCACTGTAAATAATGGGATTCATCACTGGCAGAATAAGCAAATACACATTGGCCATAAGACTGTGTACATAAGGAGGTACTTTTTGCCCAAACCTGTGGACAAAGCACAAGCTAATGAGAGGGATGTAGAAGATGACAACGGCACCTATGTGGGCAACACAAATGCTAAAGGCCTTATGTTGCTCCTGTGGGGAAGCAATGCTTAAGATAGTCTTAATAATCAGGGTGTTGGAGAGAGGAATAAAGATGGAGTCCACTTCTGCAGTGACAATGAGGGCAGTAAGTCCTAAAACACTGTTGATCTTATTGTCTGAACATGAGAGCTGGATTATATCAGGATGGAAACAGTAAGAATGATGGAGCACATGGCTTTGGCAGGAGCATAGATGTCTAAGAAGCAGGACCAGAGGCATTAGGATTACTGTGCTCCTGACAAGGATGGCAAACCACATGTTGAGGATTCTAGAATCAGTCAAGATGGTAGTGTATCTCAGTGGGTTACAAATGGCAATGAAGTGGTCAAAGGCCATCCACCAGGAGCACTGAAGACTCCATGACAGTAAAGAGTTGAATGAAGAATGTTTGAGCAACACAAGCATGGAAAATGATCTGTCTTGCAGTGAACCAGAATATGCCCAGCATAGTGACTAGTGTCGAAATACACAAGTCCAGGTCGGCAGTGGAGAGCATAGAGAGGAAATAGTGCATAAATTTGTGGAGACTTGACTCAATCATGATGACAAACAGGATTATACCACCCCCAGAGGGAGCCGTTATGTAGAGACAGCAGAAGGGGATAGAGATCCAGGCATGGGAAGCTTCTAGTCCTGGAACTCCCATCAGGAAAAACTTCAGAGATGAGGAAGTGATGTTAGGAAAAGATGACATGATTACTATGGAAGAATAGTTCTGTTGGAAAAATGTCCTGGAATGAGAAATGAATACACCATTCTGCAATTTCATTGTGATTTCTATTAACTATAGTTAGATAAATCAAATTGGAGATTATTCTTAGGCCTATATCTCTCCCTCGTGCTCCCCAGGTTTTATTTCTTTTCGTTTTTGCTATATTTTGCTTCGCCTCCATGATACCTGTATCCGGATTAATATTAGAGAATGGATCACGTTTTTTTTTTTTTTTTTAAATCTCAAGGGTATTTTTTGTCATCTTCTTTGACTCTAGGCATTGTGTAGGTACTCTTGCACTCCCCACACAAGGGAGAATGGGATCAAGATAATCTGAAAATACCAAGAATTTAATGGACACTTCAAAGTAATATTAGTTTTCAAAAGTAACACTTATTATTTGATTAGAAAAAAAACATGTGGTTGAATATTTGTGTTCATACTAGTGCATTTAATGGAAATTTATCATACATTTTAAAGATATATAGCCTTTTCAGGAAATAGCTTTATTTAAGGAATCTATTTTATACAAGTCAAAATATTCTATTCATTATTTCTTGGTCAATGGATCTTACCCCTGTCTTGCAGAGTTGTTTCTAGTCTAAGTTTACTTTTCTGATCTTGATTTTTTTTTAAATTTTTTGTTTATTGCGGTAACATTGGTTTATAGCACTGTGTAAATTTCAGGTGTACATCATTGTACTTCTATTTCTGCATAGATTACATCATGTTCACCACCCAAATACTAATTACAACCCATCACCACCAACATGTGCCGAATTATCCCTTTTGCCCTCCTCCCTCCCCACTTCCCCTCTGGTAACTACCAATCCAATCTCTGTCTCTATGTGTTTGTTTGTTGTTGTTATTATCTACTACTTAATGACGGAATTCATACGGTATTTGACCTTCTCCATCTAACTAATTTCACTTTGCATAATACCCTCAATGTCCGTCCATGTTGTCACAAATGGCTGGATTTCATCGTTTCTTATGGCTGAGTAGTATTCCATTGTGTATATATACCACATCTTCTTTATCCATTTGTTCCTTGTTGGGCACTTAGGTTGCTTCCAAGTCTTGGCTATTGTGAATAATGCTGCAATGAACACAGGGGTGCATGTATCAATTTTTTATTTTCTTATCTGTTGTCACTTTAGTTGTATTGATACACAACTGTTAAAAAAAATTCTCTGTATCACCTTCAGCAACTAGTCCTTTCAGATGCACCTGTATTAAATTTAAGGGCTAAGAGTGAACTGAGTGTACAGAGACCTGATATTAGTACTTCCCTCTCCAGCCTAGTGTTGTTGCAGTCATTGCCACCTTTTCCTTACATATAGCCTCAGAATAGTACATTTACAGAGAATGTCTTCATGGAGACAAATAACACATTTAAGTTTTCAGCTTCTCCAGTAAGTAGCATCTGAATTGAGACTTACTGTTATGTAGGTGAGGTCCTGGTAAGTTTTCTTCTCCCTCCTTTCTCCTTTCCCATATTGACTTCACTCATGACCTAGTTTCCTTATGTACTGAAAAGTCTTGCTAAGATCTGCACTAACCCAATGTGGTGGTGCTCTGAATACTCTAAATTTTCTTCTCTTTGGCTTTTCGAAGACTGAATGCTTTCCTCGTAGTCCAGTCATTGGCTGGAATCCCATTGGTCCTCCATGAACATTCAGAACCACGATGCCTCCAACTGCTTGATTTAGAGAAGTTACTCCTGCAGCTGTGTTTTATTGACAAAATGTTACCTCCTAACATTCTGTCTCCCGATCATAGTTTGTGACACCTCATGTGTCTACTTGTTGTATTATTGACTACTATTTTTTTTAATTTTTTTTTTAAATTTTTTGTTTATTGCAGTAACATTGGTTTATAACAGTGTAAAAGTTTCAGGTGTACATCATTGTACTTCTATTTCTGCATAGATTACATCATGTTCACCACCAAAATACTAATTACAACCCATCACCACACACATGTACCGAATTATCCCTTTCACCCTCCTCCCTCCCCCCTTCCCCTCTGGTAACCACCAATCCAATCTCTGTCCCTATGTGTTTGTTTATTGTTGTTATTACCTACTACTTAATGAAGGAAATCATACGGTATTTGACCTTCTCCCTCTGACTTATTTCACTTTGCATATTACCCTCAATGTCCATCCATGTTGTCACAAATGGCTGGATTTCATCGTTTCTTATGGCTGAGTAGTATTCCATTGTGTATATATACCACAGCTTTTTTATCCATTCGTCCCTTGATGGGCACTTAGGTTGCTTCCAAGTCTTGGCTATTGTGAATATTGCTGCAATGAACACAGGGGTGCATGTACCTTTGCAAATTGGTGTTTTCAAGTTCTTTGGATAAATACCCAACAGTGGAATAGCTGGATCATATGGTAGTTCTATCCTTGATTTTTTGAGGAATCTCCATACTGTTTTCCATAGTGGCTGCACCAGTTTGCACTCCCACCAGCAGTGTATGAGAGTTCCCTTCTCTCCGCAACCTCTCCAACACATGTTGTTTCCTGTCTTGTTAATTATAGCCATTCTGACGGGCGTGAGGTGATATCTCATTGTAGTTTTGATTTGCATTTCCCTGATAGTTAGTGATTTTGAACATCTTTTCATGTGTCTGTTGGCCATCTGTATATCTTCTTTGGAGAAATGTCTGTTCAGGTCTTTTGCCCATTTTTTAATTGGGTTGGTAGTTTTTTTGTTGGTAAGATGCATGAGTTCTTTATATATTTTGGAGATTAAGCCCTTATCAGATGTATGGTTTGCAAATATCTTCTCCCAATTGTTAGGTTGTCTTTTCGTTTTGTTGATGGTTTCCTTTGCTGTGCAGAAGCTTTTTAGTTTGATGTAGTCCCATTTGTTTATTTTTTCTATTGTTTCTCTTGCCCAGTCAGACATGGTGCTTGAAAAGATGTTGCTAAGATCGATGTCGAAGAGCGAAATGCCAATGTTTTCTTCTAGAAGTTTCATAGTTTCAGGTCTTACATTCAAGTCTTTAATCCATTTGGAGTTAATTTTTGTGTATGGTGTAAGGTAAGGGTCTACTTTCATTTTTTTGCATGTGGCTATCCAGTTTTCCCAACACCATTTGTTGAAGACACTTTCTTTTCCCCATTGTATGTTCTTGGCTCCTTTGTCAAAGATTAGCTGTCCCATAGATGTGCGGGTTTATTTCTGGGTTTTTGAGTCTATTCCATTGATCTGTGTGTCTGTTTTTGTGCCAGTACCATGCTGTTTGGGTTACTATAGCTTTGTAGTATATTTTGAAATCAGGGAGTGTGATACCTCCAGCTTTGTTCTTTTGTCTCAGGATTCCTTTAGCTATTCGGGGTCTTTTGTTGTTCCATATAAATTTTAGGATTCTTTGTTCTATTTCTGTGAAAAATGTTGTTGGAACTTTGATAGGGATTGCATTGAATCTATAGATGGCTTTAGGAAGTATGGACATCTTAACTATGTTAATTCTTCCAATCCAAGAGCACGGAATATCTTTCCATTTCTTTGTGTCTTCTTCAATTTCTTTCAGAAATGTTTTATCATTTTTGGTGTACAGATCTTTCACCTCTTTGGTTAAGTTTATTCCTAGGTATTTTATTCTTTTTGTTGCAATTGTAAATGAGATGGTATTCTGAATTTCTCTTTCTGCTACTATGTTGTTAGTGTACAGATATGCAACTGATTTTTGTATGTTGATTTTGTATCCTGCAACTTTACCATATTCGTTTATTACTTCTAAAAGTTTTCTGGTGGATTCTTTAGGGTTTTCTATATATAATATCATGTCATCTGCAAATAGTGACAGTTTCACTTCTTCCTTTCCAATTTGGATCCCTTTTATTTCTTTCTCTTGCCTGATTGCTCTGGCTAGGACTTCCAATACTATGTTAAATAGGAGTGGTGACAGTGGGCATCCTTGTCTGGTTCCTGTTCTTAGAGGGATAGCTTTCAGTTTTTCACCATTGAGGATGATATTAGCTGTAGGTTTGTCATATATGGTCTTTATTATGTTGAGGTACTTTCCTTCTATACCCATTTTATTCAGAGTTTTTATCATAAATGGATGCTGTATCTTGTCAAATGCTTTCTCTGCATCTATTGAGATGATCATGTGATTTTTGTTCTTCATTTTATTAATGTGGTGTATTACGTTGATTGATTTGCGAATGTTAAACCATCCCTGCATCCCTGGAATAAATTCCACTTGATCATGGTGTATAATCTTTTTAACGTATTGTTGTATGCGATTTGCTAGTATTTTGTTGAGGATTTTTGCATCAATGTTCATCAGTGATATTGGCCTGTAATTTTCTTTTTTTGTGTTGTCCTTGTCTGGTTTTGGTATCAGAGTAATGTCAGCTTCGTAGAATGAGTTAGGGAGCTTCCCCCCCTCCTCAATGTTTTGGAAGAGTTTGAGAAGGATAGGTATTAAGTCTTCTTTGAATGTTTGGTAGAATTCACCAGGGAAGCCGTCTGGTCCTGGACTTTTATTTTTGGGGAGGTTTGTGATTACTCTTTCGATCTCCTTACTGGTGATTGGTCTATTCAAATTCTCTACTTCTTCTTGATCCAGTTTTGGAAGGTTGTATGATTCTAAGAATTTATCTATTTCTTCCAGATTGTCGAATTGGTTGGCATATAGCTTTTCATAGTATTCTCTTATAATCTTTTGTATTTCTGAGGTGTCTGTTGTAACCTCTCCTCTTTCATTTCTGATTTTACTTATTTGTGCCTTCTCTCTTTTTTTCTTGGTGAGTCTAGCTAAAGGTTTGTCTATTTTGTTGATCTTTTCAAAGAACCAGCTCTTGGTTTTATTAATTTTTTCTATTGTTTTTTTGGTCTCTATTTCATTTATTTCTGCTCTGATTTTTATTATTTCTCTTCTTCTACTGATTTTGGGCTTTGTTTGTTCTTCTTTTTCTAGTTCCTTTAGGTGCATTGTTAGATTGTTTATTTGAGATTTTTCTTGTTTGTTGAGATAGGCCTGTATCGCTATAAACTTCCCTCTTAGAACCGCTTTTGCTGTATCCCATAAATTCTGGCATGTCGTATTTTCATTTTCATTTGTCTCCAGGTATTTTTTGATTTCTTCTTTGATTTCTTCGTTAACCCAGTCGTTGTTCAGTAGCATTTTGTTTAATCTCCACGTATTTGTGGCTTTTCTGATTTTCTTCCTATAGTTGATTTCTAGTTTCATACCGTTGTGGTCAGAAAAGATGCTTGGTATTATTTCAATCTTCTTAAATTTATGGAGACTTGTTTTGTGGCCTAATATGTGATCAATCCTGGAGAATGTTCCATGTGCATTTGAAAAGAACGTGTATTCTTCGGTTTTTGGATGGAATGCTCTGTATATATCTACTAGGTGCATCTGTTCTAGTGTGTCGTTTAAGGCCAATGTTTCCTTATTGATCTTCTGTTTGGATGATCTATCCGTTGGTGTAAGTGGAGTGTTAAAGTCCCCTACTATTATTGTGTTACTGTCTATTTCTCTTTTTAGGTCTGTTAATAATTGCTTTATATATTTAGGTGCACCTACATTGGGTGGGTAGATATTTACAAGTGTTCTATCCTCTTGTTGGATTGTTCCCTTGATCATTATGTAATGCCCTTCTTTGTCTCTTTTTACAGTTTTTGTTTTAAAGTCTATTTTGTCTGATATGAGTACTGCTACCCCAGCTTTCTTTTCATTGCCATTTGCGTGGAGTATCTTTTTCCATCGCTTCACTTTCAGTTTGTGAGTGTCTTTAGGTCTGAAGTGTGTCTCTTGTATGCAGCATATATATGGGTCTTGTTTTTTAATCCAGTCAGCCACCCTATGCCTTTTAATTGGAGCATTTAGTCCATTGACGTTTAAAGTAACTATTGATAAGTATGTACTAACTGCCATTTTTTAACTTTTTTTTTTCTCAGTGTTTTAGTAGTCCTTCTCTGTTCCTTACTTCTTCTATACAGAATTGATGGTCACTTTAGTTTGACCTCTGTCTGAAAGCTGTACTCTTTAACTCCCCTCCTCCCTCCTTTTATGTTTTTGATATCATATCTAACCTCTTTTTTGTGCATTTGTATCCATTACGTTCTAATCGTGGAAATAGATAATTTTTCCTATTTGTGGTCTTCTCTTTTCCCCTTAAATCAGTCCCTTTAACATTTCTTGTAGCACTGGTTTCTTGGTGACAAACTCCTTTAATTTTGGCTTATCTGGGAAAATTTTGATCTCTCCTTCCATTTGGAATGATAACCTTGCTGGGTAGAGTATTCTTGGCTGTAAGTTTTTTCCTTTTAGCACTTTAAATATATCGTGCCATTCTCTTCTAGCCTGTAAGGTTTCTGCTGAGAAGTCAGCTGATAGCCTTATGGGGTTTCCTTTGTATGTAACTTGACATTCCCTTGCGGCTTTTAGGATTCTCTCTTTATCTTTAATTCTGGACATTTTGATTATGATGTGTCTTGGTGTGGGCCTCTTTGGGTTTATCTTGTTTGGGGCTCTCTGTGCTTCCTGTACCTGGATGTCTGTTTCCTTCCTTAGGTTAGGGAAGTTTTCATCTATTATTTCTTGAAATAGATTCTCTGCCCCCTTGTCTCGCTCTTCTCCTTCCGGGACACCTATAACACGGATGTTAGTGCGCTTGATGTTGTCCCAGAGGTCCCTTAGACGGTCCTCACTCTTTTTAATTCTTTTCTCTTTTACCTGTTCACCTTGGGTAATTTCTTCTAGTCTTTCTTCCAGCTCACAGATCCGTTCTTCTGTATCCTCTACTCTGCTTTTGAGTCCCTCTAATGAATTTTTCATTTCCAGTATTGTATTCTTCCTTTCTGATTGGTTCTTTTTTATATCTTCCATTTCTTTGTTGACATTCTCACTGAGTTCATCTATTCTTCTCCCCAGATCAGTGAGCATCCTTAACACTCTTAGTTTGAACTCTCTGTTGGGTAGGGTGCTCATTTCTGTTTCACTTAGTTCCTTTTCTGGGGTTTTGTCCTGTTCCCTTACTTGGAATGTATTCTTTTGCCTCCTCAATTTGCCTCTTTCCCTGTGCTTATGTCTACGAATTAGGTAGGTCAGCTATGTCTCCTGCTCTTGGATAGGTGACCTTATGTAAGTGATGCCTTAGGAGGCTTCCAGGGTGCTTCCCTCAGTTCTCAATGTTCCAGGGGTGGCCCCTATGTGGGCTACGTGTGTCCTTCTATTGTGGCCTGTTAGCTCTCCCTGTAGGTGCCCAGGGAGGCTGAGTTATGCTCCTGGCCAGCTGTTGCAATGCTCAGCTGCTTGTAGTTGTTGTGGGCCCTTCAGTCTCTTTATCAGGTGTGGGGAGGCCCAGCACAGTTGGCTGTAAATTCTAATACCACATTTGTGTTGTAGTATTTCTTTTAACTGATTAGGCCCCCAGCGTGGCAGGTTGTTAGGCTCAGGGCCTTACAATTGCTGTAAGCCTCTAGCCTATTAGGTCTCTTGTCAGCTCTCTGAGGATTGCAGCTGGGTGGGGCTGGCCTCAGGCACAGGAGCACCCAATTGTTTCAGGCTTTGGAACGTGGGGCAAACTCCTATGTGGGTCTTTGAGAAGCACAAGTCTTCTGCAGCTGACAAGCCCTGTTGCCCACAGGTCCACACACACGGTCAACACAGTCATGCCCTGTGGGGCCGCCCCGACCTCCCCAAGTGGACCCAGTCTCTCCACGGCGGGAGCCCCACACACTCTGCCACCGCCCCACACTCTCCTCCCGCTCCTTGTGCACACCCTGCCCTGCTCAATTCGGCTCAGTTGCCAGGCTGCAGAGAATCCAGTCACCAATCTATGCAGGACCACAAGTTGCCTGAGGGCTTGTTGTTGGGTGGGGCCAGTCTCTAGGGTGGGCTGCCTGCCCTGGCTGAGCTGGATTAAATCGGTGCTCTAGCGGGTGGAGCAGACCCTGGGCTAGCAGGCCTCAGGGAGAACTCCAATGGCGTCTGTGTCAGCATGCTCACACCAGGCCACAACAATGGCCGCCGCCAATGTCCCTGTCCCTGGAGAGGTCTCACCCCTCACCGAGATGCACTCAGGGCCTATTAGGTGAGTCTCTTGTCACCAAAGCACTGTGCACCTTTCTTTCTGGTGACTTTAGGATGCTTTCTGGAACGGGTGAGTTTGTGCGCGGGCCCTTTAAGAACCAGTTTTAGTTTCTTTCTGAACCAGCTTTTCTGGGGGTGCTCCCCAATGTTTTAGTAGCAGGCAAAGTCAGATATTATGCCGCTGGTCTCGATTGTGCTGGGTCCACAAAATGCCCACAGCGGGGGCGCTCCCCAGCTCAGGACCTCGCACCTCCAGGGAGGGTGCGTACCTGTGAGCTGCTCCCGGCGGCCGTGAAGATGGCGGCTTGTGAAGGCGGCGTTTTTCCTCTCCAGAAGGGAGTTTCTGCCTCTTCTACCCTAGTTAGGATTGTCCGTTGTTGCAGGAGTTCCTCTCATCCAGTTTTCAGTTCTGTCTCAGGGGTAATTTTTCCACGAGTAGTTGTAAATTGGCTGTGTCCACGGGAGGAGGCGAGTTCAGAGTCTTCCTACGCCGCCATCTTGACTCTGCCCCTCTATTGACTACTTTTTATTAATCCCCAGCTACTACTGCTGTCCAGTCTCAACTTTTATTCCTGCTCTCAGGGGCTGCTGAGATCCCAGCATATCTTGCATCTGAGACTGCTCATTTTGGGTTCAACCACAAACTAGTCACATCTTTGGCTGTGACATTTAGTATTAATATTAAGGATGATTGAATTAGATAATCCCTATTATTGTTTTATTATTCTATGCAGTTGCAGTTTAAAAAGACACCACAGAAACAAGCTTGTGAGTATTACTTAATACACTAAATATACGAGAGATTATGGAAAGCACCTTATGCAGAAAATTTCATGTGTGTGCTATAGTGATTATGGAATTGTTATTGTGCTGATGATGAGGTGATTTGTGTTCCATTGACTTCATAATTATTTAACTGAAAATTATATTAAGTGAAATAAAATCAGTTTCTCCCTCAGTTTTCTGGCATCATTCAAAAATTAACATGCAAAAATAAAAATAAAAATTTCTTATTCATCAGATAATTTTAGAACATTTTAAAGGTTATACATTTACATAGGTAACTGTTATACTAGAAGAATAATGCTCTATGGCTGGAACCATCAATACAAATTTAAGCAGATTTAATTAAAAAAAAAAAAACAAGAAAGTTAATATTAAAAACCCGTGTTCATGAGCAGGAAAGTAGCAGCAGGAGGACGAAAGAAGAAATGCTATTTTGGTTTTGGAGGAATCCTCTAAGGCCACTTAGAATATTGGCTTTTAATGTCTTCATTCATAACAGTTTAGAGTGATGTTGAATCCTAGAATTTTAGAATAGGAGAGTAACATAGAGATATTTTAGTTCCTTCCAAAAAGTGATATTAATTTTATCACATGTTCTTCCAGTTGCCTAAAAGAAACTAATTAATTTTTAGTCTTATACCTGTTAAAGTGAATTGAAGGGATGATGATGGGTGTATAAAGAAAAAAAGAACACCTTGGAATTATAAGGTTTATAATCAGCCAAGAGAAGAGAAAACTAAGACCAAGCACATGGTTGTTTTCAAATGGCTGAAATATTATTATATTCGAGAAGAATTACATTTGATCTGTGTGCCATAAAGAGGACAAACCTAGAAACAGCAGGAGGGAGCTTGTAAGATGCTCCTTTAAGAAGCAGTGTTCTAGTGCATGGAATGAGCCAGAAACAGGCAGTAGTGAGCTTCCAATACTACACGACAAAACAGTCACTTTGTCTAAGCACAAATACTGAAAATGAGATGGATGCATTCATTTGGTCGTTCAGCAAATGTATGTTGCACATATACTGTGGACCAGGCATAGAAAATTAAATGCTAAGCACAGCAATGTCCCTGACCCTAAAAAATACTTGGTTGACTAGGGGACACAGACAAGTAACATGGAATTATAGAGTGTAAAGAGGACATCTAAAATACTATGAGAGCACATAAAGTGGACAACAAGCTGATTGTCAGGGAGAAGGAATGGTTTCCAATAAATAATCATGTCTAGATTGAGACCTGAATTCTATGTATTGTTGGCAAGAAATGGACTTGGATGTGTGTGTGGTGTGTGATAGTTAATTTTATTTGTCAACTTGTCTGGGTCACAGAATGCCCACATATCTGATTAAACATTATTTCTGGGTGTGTCCATGAGAGTGTTTCTGGAAGAGATTAGCATTTGAATCAGTAGACTGAGTAAAGCAGATTGCCCTCCCCAATGTGGTGGGTCTCATTCAATTATTTGAGGCTCCGAATAGAAAAAAAAGGCAGAGGAAGGAAGAGTCTCTCTCTATGCCTGAGCGCTGAGCTGGGACATTGGTCTTCTCCTGTCCTTGAACTGGGACTTACACCATCAATTCTCCTGGTTCTTAGACCTTCAGACTTGGACTGGAACTGCACCACTGGCTTTCCTGGATCTCCAAGCTTGCAGATGGCAGGTTGTGGAACTTATCAGCCTCCATGATCATGTGAACAAATTCCTTATAATAAGTCTCTTTATCGCTATCTCTATCTTTCTATCTATCTATCTATCATCTATTTAATTATCTATCATCTCCTGTTGGTTGTGTTTCTCTAGAGAACCCTAACTAATAGTGCAAAAATGGAGGGAAGGTATAATAGTAACACAAATTTTGGGATCATAGGACTTAACTTAGAATATATTTGATGATATTTTCTCACTGGCAAATTGGAGATGATAATAGTGATATTTATTGCAAGGTAAAGACCTATCATTTATGGAATCCCACGATGTGTCAGGCTTTACATGATTTAAGTGCTTTGCATCAATTATCTCACTTAATTTAAAAATCATATTGCTTATAGATTCCAAATTTTCACCAAAAATGGTAAAACTTAGAGATATTGTAATATTTCATACAGTGGAAAAGCTAAGATTTGAATTCTATTTATATAAATTCAAAATTTATTAAAATTTCCACTGTTTTACGTAACTGTGCTTCTCCTTGAGATGAAATTGGTAGAATAACATTTAAAAAATAAACTTTTGTGTCACATATGAATGTGAATTAATAAAATGTAAAGTATTAATGTGATCTCTTTCCTCTTCAATAACCATATCCTATCATTGTTCCTTGGCTCTAAATAGTCATTTAAATGCATGTGTATTGGGGTTTCAAACACTTGATTTTTGATAGGTCTGTTTTTCACTTCCTGACTTTTGTGACTCTATTTAAAACTTATTTCCTTGTCAATATTCAGGGGAGTTGGAAAAACCATTATTTCCTTACATGCTAAATTATTAAGACTGTTGATAAAATGAATAGTATGTGTTGTATAATATGACCTCTTGAAATCATGGATTTGAGTTATGGATACTTTGGTTAGCTCTGATCATTTTCATATCCACTCTTGACATAATTAACTTGAGTTAATTGTCTTCAAGTGAGTCTATTTGTTATTACTCTGGGTTGAATGTCTTGGTCTCTTTAAGAATATCACAGTCTGTTAATCTTAATGGAGCAGCATCATGCCCACTACAAGAAAAAGAATTAAAATCTCATGCCATACTAGTAAAGAATCACTATTATTTTTGGACAAATTATTTGTCTCTTTGAAGCTCAACACTTGGGATTTGGGCATATGTGTCCCATATCTTATGTTTTCACTTAATGAAATTAGATTGTTCTTGCTTTTTATGGCAGAATTCTATGTTGATGACTCAAATTCAGTTTTTGGGCTATTCAGACTCTCTATGTCTAGCATCATGGGTAATATATTTTAGATATTCTGTCTTATCTAAAGAACCCCAGCCAGATTTTAAATTGACTGCATAAACTAGATATTTTTTTATTTTCAGAATTTCACTGTATATGAATATTTCATAATGGAGATCCAGTACATTGCAAAGAATCTCTATTTTTTATTTCTAAGCTGTACTAAAACAATAAAGTACCAGGACCTTTCCTGTTGTAAATTCTTTAATCAAAGGCAATTCCACAGCATCTTGTGTTTGCATGGATATTATCTTATAATTTCCTTTTAGAAACACTTCCCCTGATGAAGGCAAATCTCTTGCTGCACAACGAGCCCACACTGACCTTCTAATGTTAATGCATATACATTGCTTCTCTGATGCTCCTGTACTTACACCAGGTGAAGAAAATGAGGAAGAGACCAGGCTCTGAGGTCCCATTCAGATCCCAGAGTGGAGCGTATCTATGAGGAACCCACGTCAGAAGAGTGATTTATCCATCAGCAAGCCTATTCCTAAGGGATCTTTCTGGCCAAATGCATTTGCTGCTTTTGCCATTGTGCTTCAGAGGCACTCTGCACGCCTAATCGACTTGCTCTCCCATGTGGTTTAATGTACTACAATTGCTGAGGTTGTTTTATTTTTGACTTCCTATGATTAATATTGAAATATATGCCAGGAAAATTAAATATTGAACAAACATGAAACATATATGAATATAGTTTCACACCTGCTTTGTGAAGGAGACCACGAAATCATCCTTTATACTCTGGGAATTTAGACACAAATATTACACAGAGAGAAAGATCTAAAGATTATTTTTCCCCAACAGACAGACATCAAAACAAACAAATTTTGGATTGGAGATAATAAGCAAATAACAGAGAGATATGCAGTTGTACTTTGTTATAGCTCAGTGGCTCCTCAAATTGACTGAGTATTAGATATACCTGGGGACTATATTATAAATACAGATTCTTAGGCCTTATCCCAGAACAAATAAAATAAAGTATTTGGGGAGTGGGATTCAGGTTCTGAATTTTTATACATTTTGTTTTTTAGAGCAGTTTTAGGTTCATAGCAAAATTAAGTGGAAATTACACAATTCCTATACACTCCTCAGCCCAACACACTCCCAGCCTCCTCCACCATCAACAATCCTCCACTGAAGTGGTACATTTATTACAATCAATGAAATAACATTGACACATCATTATCACCCAAAGTCCATTGTTTACTTTAAGTTCTCTCTTGGTTTTGTGCATTCTGTGGATTTTGACAAATGTGTAACGACAAGTATCCACCATCATAATCTCATACAAAATAGTTTCACTGCCCTAAAAATCCTGTGTTCCACCTATTCATCCTTTCCTCTTCCCAAACTCCTGGCAACCACTGATCTTTTTACTGTCTCTATAGTTTTCCCTTTTTCCAAAATGTCGAATAGTTGAAATTCTAGTGTATGTAGCCTTTTCAGATTGGCTACTTTCGCTGAATAATATCCATCTAAGTTCCTCAATGTCTTTTTGTGGCTTGATAGCTCGTTTTAGCTCTAAATAATATTCCGTTGTATGGATGCACCAGGAATCCATATTTTTACAAGAGCTCCATCAATTTTTATGTATCTGGCTGTGTACCAGAATTCTTACTGATTGGCCTTTAGAAAATACTTCACAGACAAGAGATACCTTCACCAAAATTGGAATGTCAATTAAAATTTTATATAGTGAATACTACCTCCCCACTGACTTGCATTATTAATTCAAATAATATATCACACTAATTGTCATTTTTAAGTGGCTTCTATCATTTTAGTTTTGCTTCTTCCTATTTCCTTCTATGTCAGGTGGTGTGTGATTTTACACTATGGTTGCAGTAAAGTAGAATTACCATCTAAAGTTTTTTATAATTTGAATTATCCAATATTTGTGTGCTATATTAAGTTTTCCTGAAAGAGGGTATATCTATAATAAACATTTTAATGAAATTATATCTTTTAAAATTATATTCCTCACTTAGGAACGATCTCACTTAAAGCGAGAAGCTAATCTTCATGTTTATAGTCTGAATATCTGTCCCAATAACTAGTTTAATGTAAATACTAGATCCATGTTGCTGTTGGATGATGAATAAGAATATAATTTGGGATTGTCATACCCTTGGTTTTATTCCTTCTATTTTTATGGCCCCAAAACCCTGAGCTGGTGATGCCTTTTATAGTAACGTGTGCCACTGTCTTATCATCCTCTGTAAAGAAGTGAACGTGTGAAGCGGGGTGGGATAAATAAGACTGCCAAAAGCCAGGGCATAGGGCTGGGAAATGAACTACTGTAGTTGTTGTTGGGTAGTTAGTGACTGTGGTTAATGTGAGGTGAGCCAGGGGACATAATTCTTAGAGATAGCATTCCACAACATTTCTATGTCTATGCCTGGTAGCATTCTTGAACTAACAACTTACCAAAAAGATATCACACATGTAGAGAGAATTAGCCAATGGGGTTTGGAACCACATGTGGCTAGTACCTAGGAAGGTGTTGAATAGGAGATATGAAGGAAGAAAGAGATACGTAAGAATTCTGAGTAATGAGCACATTTCTCTTGTTGGTTTTATGTAGTTCTTAAAATAATAGGCAAAGTGTCCCTAGGAAATTTTGTTACTGCCTGAAATATGAATGATAAAATTTACTTAAGTTTTATTTATCAATAGTGATGGACATAAATGCCTAGAAAAAAGAAGGATAGAAATGAAACTTGTACAGTGGTTACCTATATAGAAGGTGGAAAGACTGGACTTGAGGGAATATATCAAGGAGGACTTTGGGCTTTTCTATAAGCCTTTTATTAATGACAGCATATGTATCATTTCTCATATAACTAAAATTAATTTAAAAACCTTTTAAAAAGTTTTTTTCTTATTATTATGGAAAGCAGAAGGAGAAAAAGGGACAAGATTGGAGACCTAGAGACCTATAAGGAAACTGTGATTTAGTTTAAATATTTTAGTGTCCTAGACTAAGTGCAAAAGTGGAAATGAAGATATATTATAGTGTTAGAATAGACAAGAAATACAGATTCTTTGGATGCAGGAGCAAAGGATGAGTAAGCATTTGAGGATGGTTCATTAGTTTTTGTCTTTGGCATGTGGGAAATTTTTAAAAAATTATGTAATGACAGTTAGTTCTGGGAAACCTATTCGTGGAAAAAAATGGCTTAAATTATTCTTAGCAAAACTGGGCCTTATGCAAACTGGGATAAGTTCTGAGGCTGTGATCTCAGGTGCCAAAATTGCCCTTGGTCTATATGGTTTGGAAAGTCAGAACTATCATCAAATGCTAGATAATATAGGTAGAACAAATAGGATCATTTATAAGGGAGATTTCTTATGTTATACTGGCCAAACATTGAATTGAATTACTTATCACCAAAATTGTTCAGAAGGACTATTTGATAGTCTATCATCTTCAGTTCAATTCAACAACTATCACTGAGTGTCTGCTATGTGAAAGGTCTTCTTCTACATATTATAGCAGCTTCAAAGAAAATCAAGGCTTCCTTTTTTTTTTGTTAATTTAGGGAATTTACATTCTTGTGGAAGCTATAATAATAATGATAATAATGTATATTTATACATAAAATACATAGTCAATAATACACAAAGGCAAAAAAGATACAGACAAAGCAACATAAAAGGCAAATTATGGGAGGGAAAGGTCAGCAATCATTGGAGAAATCATGAAAAATTTAATGAAGAGGATATTTGAAGATTAGCCTTGACACATAAGTAAAATTTCAAGGTGGAGGAATGGGTGTTAAGGTTGAAGTGGAGTCAACAGTAAAGGCCACCATCGGAAAGTTGCATATACGTGATGGAGCAGTTAGTTGACTGATTTTCTTAGACTGCAGAGGTATGAAAATGGAAAGAGGTAGATTAAACTTTAAAGGAATTTAAACCTAAATTGTGGAGGAATTTAACTATCATATATATAGGACTTGTTTCATTTATTTGGTGTTTGAGAAATAAACATGCAAGGGATGATTATTGGTGTTTTTCTTTCGTGAGGAAGATTGGTCCTGAGCTGTCATCTGTGCCAGTCTTCCTCTATTTTATATGTGGGATCCCACCATAGCATGGTTTGATGAGTGGTGTGTAGGTCTCTACCCAGAATCAGACCCCGCCAACCCTGGGCCATTGAATCAGAGCATGAAAACTTAACCACTATGCCATTGGGCCAACCCCCTTATTATTAAAAAAAAAAAAAATTGTTTTTAAGTTTCATTTCAGTTGGATATTTGGAAAATTAATTCAAAGTGAATGACAGATGGTTTGGGGCAGAAACAGCATAGAGATGGGGGCTCAGTTAGTCATTTATAGGAATGAGAGGTAGTAACTGAGAGGTAGTGAGAATCTGAATTAGTATTTTGATGTAGAAAAGATAAGATTGCCTTAGGTAGGATTAACTACATTGTGGAGATGATTGAATTGGATAATATCTATTTCTATTTAACTCTAAAATTACATAGGTCTATAACTTGAATTTGTGAAAACATTTCACTGACATTGAAGCAGGTCTTAATAGGAGCAGTGACTGTTAAATATGAGTTCCTTTGGAACATAAAAGTTTGAGCATAGCTTTTTGAATCTGCTTTGTTTTCACACTATAGATTCTTGGATTCATCACAGGGGGAATGAGCAAGTATACATTGGCAATGAGTGTGGGCACGTAGGGTGGGGCACGTTTTCCAAACCTGTGAACAAAAGACAGGCTGATCAAAGGGATGTGGAATATGGCCACAGCAGTGATATGAGAAATGCAGGTGCTGAAGGCCTTTTTCCTCTCCTCTGGGGAAGCAATGTTGAGAATGGAGGGAATGATCAAGATATAGGAAAGCAGGATAAAGATAGAGTCCACTCCAACAGTAGAGATAATTGCGGTTAGTCCAAATGCACTATTGATCTTTGTATCTGAACACTAGAGCTTCATCATATCTGAGTGGAAGCAGTAGGAGTGACAGAGCACAAGGCTGCGCAGAATGATAGATGCTTAAGAAGCAGGACTGGTGGTGTCAGAATGACAGTCCCTCTGGTAATGACTGCCAAACCAATTCTTGTGATCCTTGCATGAGTTAGAATGGTAGCATATCTCAACGGTTTAGATATGGCCACAAAACAATCAAAGGCCTTAGCCAGGAGCACTGAAGTTTCCACGATAGCGAAGAACAATGAAGAACATCTGTGATAAGCAAGCATTGAAGCTGATTTCCCGGGTATTGACCCAGAATATTCCTGTTACCGTCACCAGTGTAGAGATGCATAAGCCAATGTCAGTGGTGGACAACATGGAGAGGAAATAGTACATTGGCTCGTGGAGGCTTGGCTCAGTGAGGACTGTGAACAGGATCAAGGTGTTCCCAGAAAGGGCAGTGAAATAGAGGCAGCAGAAGGGAATGGAGATCCAGGCATGGGCCCATTCAAGTCCAAGGATGCCAGACAAGAGAAAAATAGAGAAAGTGGAGTCACGGAAGGCATTATGGTCTGTAACAGCGGAATTCTGTTGTAAGATCTTGACTTTCTAAATTTAGAATTAAACATTATATTTAGTTAAAGTTTAATAAACATTTTGTGAAGTGCACAAAAGGAAGTCTGGTGGCATCTATATGCACTCAGGTAACCACTTCTAAGATCAATTGATAAACTTTATCACCAGCCCTTAAGGCTTCCCACTGCCTCATCCTCGTCAGTATCCTCTCCTATAGTAAGCATTACTTTGACTTCTATTTCTATAATTACTTTTCTCTGTTTTTGATCTTGATGTAAATAGAGTCGTGCAGTGTATACTATTTGCATCTTGCTTCTTTCACTCGATATTATGCCTGTGTGATTAATCACTGAAATAAGATTAAGTTTAATTAAATTTCAATTTACTTGGGTAAATTTATTTGGTGTTCATCACTTACTATCTTGTACTCTTATCCATATTTTGATTACCTTTTTTATGCTTCAACTGGATTGTAAGCTTATACTTATTACTATGGTCTAATGAGTATAAAGGGTTATTTTTAGCGAAACTTTGCTTAGTAGAATTCTTCGCTCGTAGTAGATATTCAAAATACTTTTGCTAATTGATTTTTATTTTATTTGCCCTTCCTGAAATATTCTACTTAACCATGAGTAGGACTTGGCCTAAGAAAATAATTGACTAAGTTTGCCTTGTGATTTTAGATTTATTAAACTCAGGTTCTGAGAGAAAATTCATTTTAACTTAGCAGGGAAACATCTCTTTCCAAAGACTACATATACCTAAGAATTCACCCCAAATAATGCCAGTTCGTCCTGTCTCATTACATACGTTTACTATAGGGAACTAGAGGAGAGATGCTTCAGTTCCTGTGAATCTGTAGCTTGATATTGTTTTTAATTTGTAACAGTAAAATACTGTCTTGTTTATTTACCATTGTGAAACCTGCCTCTGTTATGGTAAAAATTAATGATGATAATAATAAAGTTCTTTTGTAACATGTATACGCTGGTCCTTAACTTGACCTTGATCTCTTACAAAGTTATTCAGATATATAATATTGTGAAGGAGAAGACCATGTTCCATATAATATTCTAGGTATTTTATGTAGATTATTTCATTTGAGACTATGAAAAACCTAAGAGAGGTATTTTTATTACAGAAGCATAAATTTGAAAAGTTTGGATAAATTGCCAAAGATTATAAAATCTGAAAGAGATGACATTGGGAATCAATAAAGAAGACTTTAGAGCCTGTGCTATTAACAACTACACTACATTTTCTAATGATAATAATGACAATACCAATAATAATGATATAATTCTACTTTAACACTATTATAATTCTCTATTAATAAATAAAACAAATGTGTTAGAACTATGTATGTTTGCAAGTCTCTTATTTATCATTTCTATGGTTCAGTGTTGAAACAATTTTATTTCAAGATTGCCTATGTTCTGTATGATATGTAAATAAATTGATGAGACAATATTAGCAAATGGTAAATTCTTAAGCATAATATTGGATGCTATAATTCAAATTAATCCATGGTTGATATAGCATGTTTATTATAATAATGAAACTATTGCTCAAAATATATTTTTAATTTCTTTAAGATTTCCATTGTTCCTTTAGAAGCCATCCAAAATTATTTTCATTAATATGCCCATTTTTATAAATTTTAGCATCTGACTACATCACTTGTGGATGTAGATAAAAATAAGTTTGACTATTTCTCCAAACATGTTACCCATTTCTACATAGTTTCAATTCCATAGGCATTCCATGAACAATAGTTTTATTCATTTATTTTCCTACTTTAAAGCATTTCTCTTTATCCCACGTTAATCTCTTAAATATGAGGTCCATATATTTAACTCTTTGATTTCTCCACTTAAATATCTCAACATCAACTCAAGCACAACATGACTGCATCTGAGTTAGTGTCCACAGCCCCCAAAATTTTGAATTCTATTTTCCCCATTTTAATTAATAGCTCTATAGATCTATGGTAGCTTATGTATCAGGTTGCCTAATGCAGAAAGCTGAATGTCCTCTCACCTCCCATCTGTTGATCAATTTTTGTCTCTATTGCAACTCTTTCTAATTTGTGCTGCATATTGCTCTCTGAGTTTTCTTTTTAAAATTTAAAATAGACTTCCATTTTAAAGTAACTTTAGCTAGTATTACTGGAAACAGTCTCTCCCAATTTTCTATTAAATTTTCAAAAACAAATAAAGGGAAAAAGGAATAGACCAAAGAAATACTAATGTTAAAACTGATCGATGTCCTACATCCAGAATGTTTTGAGAGTGATTAACCACTCCTAAGTAAGGAATATGGAGTTGGATTGAGTGGAAGTATAGGACAGCACTTAACACCATTACCACAGTCTACACTCAGGAATCCAGAGTCTGCATCAAAATAAAAAATGAAGACCAGGCATCTCTTTTTGTAAGATGCCTTACTACAAGTTGACCAAGGACATTTTCCTTGTAGCGGGTATCTCATCACAAGAGAATCAGCCAAAGATAATGGCGTAAGGGGTGGCATTGGTAGAAACGCGTTGAATTTTGAAATGAATATTCACTCAAGTACATTTTTGTCAACAAAAAGGAAAACAGAAAAAAATCTGGCAACAGCACATTTTGGGAATTTAGGTTTTAATTTCCTCTAACATTTCAAAGTGGCCAAGAACCAGACAGTGTTGGTGGCATGGGTGTTCCCGTAGTGAAATTGTAGGCTGCTAGGAACTGGGAAATGGATCACAAACTGCACTCCACATAATCGTGCTTGTTGAGATGGTAGCCATGAGGAAGCCACACACATGGTTAATTGGGAAAAAAAGTGTGAAAAGATCTTGCTTTGCACTAGGAAGTGTATAAACGAAAAAAAAAACCCTGCTAGCATGAAATCTTTAAAACGTTGTATAAATAGAAAAAGGGAACAACATCTGGAAAATTCAGCATATAAGCATATATGAATATGTAATAATGTCTGTAAATCACATAGCACATTCCCTTTCACATCATAACGACTCAGTCATCGTCATCACAGATGTCAAAACCTCTGTAAACTAAGAAAATATCCTAAGGTAATTCAGGTAATGGCATCATACAGCATTATGAAAGAAAGAGAAAACAAAGGAAAGAAAGACCAAAGTAATGAGATAAGGGAAATATAATAGAATTAAAGCAAATGTTAGATATAATCACAAACAGAATTGAGGTAAAATAATTTAAATCAGTTCAATTTGAAGAATGCATTTGAAAAATCCTCCCGTAATGCATAGGAAGAAATAGTGAAAAGAAAATAATGAGAAAATAATGATTGAGAAGGACAAAAAATGAAAAGCCAACATACAGATAATTAATGTCCCAGGAAAAATAAACCAAAACAAGTGGAAGAAAAATGACTGTTCCAAATAACAGGCTGCAGTGTTTGGAGATTGAAAGAGCTCATTATATCCCAGGTAAAATCAGTGAAGATGGAAATATACACAAAATATTTGATTTACAATCTTTTTAAAAACCTTCAAGTTTTTAGGCTGAAAAAAGTAAGACTCCTATAAAGAAATTAAAATCAGGCTGGTTTTACAAATAAAACAAAAGAAAACACACTTTAAAAAATATTTTATTCACCATGCAGAAAGAATGAAATATGTAAGAAAAAATTACAAAAAAAATGAGCAAGATTTGTACAATGAAGATGACAAAATATTGCTGAGAAAAAATAAAAAATATGTAAATAAATGGAGAGACATATGCTCATGGATTAGAAGCCTAAATATTTTTAAGACGGCTATGGATCCGTAAAGGATCCATAAATTCAATGTAGTATCAGCAGGATTCATTATTTTGTAGAAATTAACTCTGATTCTAAAATTTATAGGGACATTTAGAAGACTTATAATGAACAAAACAACTTTAAAAAAGAAGAACCAAATTAGAGTATTTATACTACCAGATTTCAAAACTTTATATTAAATCAACATAATCAAGACACAGGACACAAGGATCATCATATAGATCAATAGAATAAAATTGAGATTCTAGATTTAAACCCTTACATATGGTAAATTGATTTTCAACAAAGTTGCCAAGACAATTAAATGAGGGAAAGGATAGACTTTCAACAAATGGTGCTAGAACAATTGGATATTCCTATGCAAAAATAAAAATAAGAACTTAGACCTTACCTCACACTGTCCTCAAAATTAACTCCAAAGGGGTCATAGACCTAAAGGTAAGAGCTAAACATCTGAAACTTCTAGAAAATAATATAGGAGAATATTTTGTGACTGTGGGTTAAGAAAAACATTCTTAGATACCACAGTGAATGTATGATCCATTAAAAAAAAGTGATCACTGTCAGACTTCTGCCAAAAAAAAAAAAAATGCAATTCAAAAGTCCCCTTTAAGAAAATGAAGACAAACCACAGACTGGGAGAAAGCATTTACATGAAAAACTTGTATCCAGAATATGTAAAAAACTCTTACAGCTCAATAATAAGACAAACAATCCAACTAAAAATGGGCAAAAGATTTGAACAGATATTTCACCAAAGATATACAAATGGCTAATAAGCACAGGAAAAGATGATCTACGTCACTGGTCATTAGGAGAGTGAAAATTCAAAATGCATTGAGATATTGCTATAAGCAAAAAGAAAAATAATATCAAGTCTTGGCAAGCATGTGGAGAAACTGCAAACATCATATTTTGCTGGTGGAAATGTAAAATGGTACAGCCACTATGAAAAACAGATAGGCAGATCCTTAAAAAGCTAAACATCAACTTAAGGTATGAGTCAGAAATTCTACTCCTAGGAGTCTACCAAAGAGAAATGAAAGCCTATGTATATGCTAAACTTACACACGAATATTCATAGCAGCATTATTCATAATAGCCCTGAATTGGAAACAACTCAAATGTCCACCAACCAGTTGAATGGTGAACAAAATGTGAAACACCAATACAATGGAGAACCACTCAGCAATAAAAAGGAAAAAAATATTATTACAGGCTACAAATGAGTATATCTCCAAAATCTTATGCTAAATGAAAGAAACAAGAAACAAAAGACTACATACTGTGTTATGCACCATTATGAATAATCTAGAAAAGAAAATTTTTTAAACACAGAAAGTATTTGCCTCTGCCTGAGGGTAGGAGTGGGATTATCTGCAAAATGGCATGAGGGGTGATGAAAAAATGTTCTAAAACTGAATTGTACTCATGATTGCACATCTTTAGAAGTTTACTAAAAATCTTTGACTTGTATTATTTTTATACTGTGTAAGTAAATGCTCAGAGGAGAGACTTTGTAGTATACTTTTTATGACATGTAAGTAATAGTTCAAAAAAACTTAAAAATAAGGCTGGATTTAAATTTCTTTCATGACATATTGAGTGTCAGAAAGCAACAGATTCACTTCAGTAGAATTTCTGGCAAAATCTGATATCCAGCCCAGTTACTTCTATTGGAAAAAGTAAAAGATATGTAAAAGTTCAGAAAATAAACCCACCACATAATCTTCTTTAAAATAAAATGTGAAGTATTGAAATGTTTCCTAGTTGAGAATTGACTGCAAGCTGAAACAAACAAACAAGGCCAAGAATAGAAATTCACCATCTGAAAGGATCGACAGAGGCATATACCAGCATAGAAGAATTTGCCATGATTACTAAAAGAATCAGTAATACAGAGAATTGTATCTAATTTATTATATTAGATGCTGATATAATTAAGATAATTTAGTACCTTTATGGAAACAAATACAACCCTGGGAAAATTAAAAGTACAGGAAGAGACCTAGGTAAACATTTAAGTAAGTTTAAAGGAAGCTTCTTAAACCAGTAGTAATAGAGTGAGTTATTGAATAAAAGGAGTAGGATAAACTGACTATCCATTTGAAAAAAATATAATAAAGCATACACCACAATGTATTTAAATTAATTCCAGATGGTTAAATGTTTAATTATGAATAAATAAAATACATTGTAGAGTAAAAAGCAGGTAAATATTTATATAATCTTTGAGTGAGAATTATCTAATGATGACATCAAAGATGTAAACCATAGAGGTACGGATTGATATATTTGATTTGTTAAAATACAAAGAATTGTTTTATGGCAAAAAAAACCTTCCACATAATTAAAAAAACCTTCCACATAACCCACTACAAATTGGGGGAAATATTTGACACATATACAATATTCAGTTGGAAATTGTGCCCATTGTAGGGCAGTAAAAAAATGACAATATAAAAAATGAGCAAAAGGCATTAAAATGGAATTCCCCAAAGAAGAATTCTAGAAATACAGAAAGAATATGCGATTTCACCATCAGCCAAAGGAAAACTCATTAAAATGCTTGCTTTCAGTCAACTAATTGACAAAAATTAGTAAGGATTGTTGGGCTACAGGAGAACTGCACTTTCATATGGTGAAGAGTGATTGGGTAAAAGGTCCATTGGTCACAGATTTTGCTGTGATTAGCTAAACAATGAAAACAAAACATCTATATGGGATTTGGAATATCTAAATAGGCATTAGGCCAATGGAAGTGAACAAAACAGTGAGAAGTCCTAACTATATCAGGATCTGGGTGTGTGTAGAGATCAGGGACCAGGGGTAAGTGGGGAGGGTCTTACCTTTCAAGATGTGGAGAATTAGAAGGGATACAAACAGAGATCTTGAAGAAGCAATGCCAGAAGACCAGGTGAGTTATTGTCTCTAAGTTCACTTTCAAGAAATTCTTCCTTGTGTTTAAACTCACTCATGATGCAGCTTAAAGTCATCTGACTCATTTTATTATAGATACAATCAAATACTGTCTGATCTGAGAGCAGCTACTTGACTTGGCCTTTAGACAAGGAGGAGAGACTTCTCTCACCCTCATTTAGAGTGGGTGTATGCAGGCCATTTACCTCTATGTGAACAAAGAATTTTATAAGGAAACTAGTGGTGTAGTCATTTACCCAACTGGGATAAACACATTCTGGGGGATTTCTGTGCCATTCTGTTGTGCTTTACCTCTCTGCCCCCAGGTTAGTTGGATGGCATCAGGTAATGTGGATGCTAAGACAAGTGGAAAAGAACCAAGCAAAGAACAATAAACATATTGACGCAGTAACTCTGTTTATATGTTTTAATTAAAAATGGAATTGAATCATTACCTTAAACGTGGATACAGCATTTAAAATGAGGATTCAGTATTTCCTCTTGATTTTTATTCTGCTATGTGTTTCTTGTCGATAATCTATTACATGAATTTTTGTATACAAGTAAGTGGAATAACACATGTTTTGAAAGCATCTTCAGGTAATAGCATAGTCTCTGTTATATAGTACGTATGCATTAAATATTTGTTAAATGAGCAAATACATTCCTAAAATTCAGAACTAAGCAGTAAAATAGAATTACAAATTCAAGTGGCTTGACAGAGGTGGTCCATTCAATAGAAGACGGTAGATTTGGCAGCATGGCAACTCGAGTGAAAGTAACTTCCAGAAAAAAAATTATATTAATTAGGATTATATTAATTAACATCTGTATAGTGATTAATGTTTTGCAAGTAATTTCAGGTACATTATTTTTTTTAGTCTTAGTTATTCAGGCAAAAACAAACATTTTTTATTTACCTGACATGTACTGATGAACACAGTGCTTGACACAAAATCAGTAGTTGACAGTGTTTATCAAATTAATTTATCCCTCACTCTTGAATTTCTTTTTCACAGTGTAGAAAAGAGAATCATATAAAGAAGCAAAATAAAAGTAATTTTATTCAACCTTGTTTGGTTGATGGCTAGGTTAATTATCTAATAAAATTGGTTAAATGCACGGGTCATAAAAATAATTTTAACCTACATTGAACATTTTCTTTCAACCTAAAACTTATATATGTGATTTATTCATCATCATTAGATGTAGATTTTGAGCCTTCTAATGTAGTTCTGCAAATTGGAATTCCATATTATCTTCTTTTCTTAAACCATATCTTTAATACACGGTATATAACTTCCATTATAATAATGATGACTATTAAGAAAAAACAAGTAGCCTACAGTTCACTTATTGGGGGCAATGTGGACTTGCTAATTGGAGAATGAGCTATGAGTGTTCAACTGGCTGCAAGCGTCAGTCAGTATATTTTACAGAGAGAATAAAGATTGCTGGTTAATTTAGCAAGTTGGTTCAGTAGAACTTGCATGGAAATCTCTTTTTTAAACTACTTTATTGAGGTATGATTGACATATAAAAAGCTGTATTTATTCAGTGTATACAATTCGATGAATTTGGGGGTAACAATACCACCATGAAAACATCATCACCATCAATACTGTAAACATATCCATCACCTCCCAAAATTTCTTCCCATCTCTTTTATTATTATTATTTTTTATAGTAAGGACACAACATAATATCTACCCTCTGAGCAAATTTTAAGTGTACAATACAATATTGTTAGCTATAGACCAACAGGTACATGAAAAGGTGCTCAATATCATTAATCATCAGGGAAATGCAATTCAAAAGGACAATGAGATATCACCTCACACTTATTAGGATGCCTATTATCAAAAAAACAAAAGATAACAAATATTGGCAAGAATGAGGAGAAAAGGTAACCCTGGTACACTACTGGTGGGAATTTAAATTGGTACAGACATTATAGAAAACAGTATGCATGTTCCCCCAAAAAGTAAACAGAATTACCAGATGATCCAGCAATCCCACTTCTGGGTATTTATCCAAAGGAATAAAAATCAGGGTCAAAGAGATATTTGCACTCCAATGTTTACTGCATGGAAATCTTTGTATTTATAATTTTGTTATACATTTCTAGAAAAATGAAAAGACAGGGAAAAAAAGAGACTCAACAATGATGGTAGGCAAATACTTGAAGCATTTCCATTGTTGAGAGAAGCATCATAGAATTCCAAGAATACTGTGTTATACAACCAGAAATCCAGAAAACTTTTCTCTGCTATTAACTATGTGGCTCAAAGAAAAGACGTCATAGCTAAAAGGATCAGTTTTTTTATCTGTAGAATAAAATGATGAACTTGATAATCTCTGAAAATTTTAAAGAAAAGTACACAGGATTAGGATTTAGTGTTTTCTTGGCTGGTGGAGTTTGTTTACAATTTGGACAGCAAGAGAAGCTATTGAAAGTTTTTTTAAGTTATGTGATTCTAGTATAAGATTAGTCTGACAATTGCAGAGGATAAATTACAATGAGGAGACACAAAGGTAGGGCCACCGGATAGAATCTGTCTATCGTAAAGAGAGATTCTGAAGGCACAGAATAGTGGTGTCAGAGGTGAGAAAACATATTGAGTGCGGCATCAAAGATGTTACATTTATGTTACAAGGTAACAATTTCAATGATGAAGATAGAGAGGAAGGACAATAGTGACATAAGTAAATCAGTCTTGGTTGGCTGAAAGAAGGGTGACATTGCAAAGGGAGATCAAAAGTTTTTAGTTTTGATCAAATAGAAATTTAAACAGAAAGACATGTTTCCAGGGTTCAGAGGATCACTTGGTCAAGTTTTTTCAAAGAAGGAAAACTTTTAATCACCTTACATCCTTCATTATCAGAAATAATTTCACTCATCAACAGAAGGATCAAATGGTTTTTAAAAGAAACAAAACAAATCTGGTTTGGGACTTGCTGAATTTGTTGTACTGATGGGGCATTTGGATCATTTTGATAGGAAGACACAGTTACAAATGATTCATGAGAGTACGTGTCCTAGGAGTGCATGTTATATTTATTTTTATACATAGTAGTTATTAATACATATTCACTGAATAAATAAATAATGAACAAATAAATGTATAATTTTGTGGAAATTAGTTTTAAATAATGGATTTCTGTTCTGTTTAAAACAACATAGAACAATGAGTACAGAAACATAGACTGAGGTTACCATAGACATTTAGTAATTGTTTTGGCATATTTTATTTAATTCTCATAAATTGTCCCAGGCTAAGAATTATTAGTTTTCTTAAAAGTTTAATGGTGTATAGCACTATCAGTTATTAGTAGCAAATTTGTACAACAGTCATTGTCAGAATAAGTAATTCTTTGATATAATAAACATGAAAGTTTTATGAAGGATATAAATCATAAAAGAGAGACATTTTATTGTTTCTATGCCTAACAAAGTAAGTTTTTTATCTTGATTACTTTTTAATCTTTGCTTCAAAATATCTGAATCTATCTTTGTTGGCCCCCAGGAAAGACATGCCGTGCTAACACATGTGTTTGCTCTTTGTAATTTTATGTAAATATTCGTTATTCATCTAATCAGTGATTTTGTCATCCTTGGTACTTTTGCCTGGAGCAGTTTTACTAACAGGAAATTTTAAAGTTGAAAATATTCTTCTGTTTAGTCAATCATTTAATCCCCAGAATCATAACCCTCACATAAAAAACATTTGTCATTAATCAAATGTTCTTAATGTGCTTTTTCAAATAAAGAGTGGGTATTAGAGTGGTGTTGGGAAGTTCTTTAGTAAAAACATTTCCCTTTTTATGATAACAGCCTCAAACATAGAGGTGAACCCAATATACTGGGCCTGTACACGTGAACCCGGTTGATCAATACTAGAGACTTAGATAGCTGACCCAAGCAGGGCCAATCAGGTGCTCTCTCATGAGAATTTTTAGCCTTATATTTCAAAATGATTTCTGAGTTAGAGAAAAGCTGCAGAAAAGAATACTAAAATTTTCATTTATCCTTCATCCTGATACTCCATTTCCTGAGTA
Organism: Ceratotherium simum simum; assembly: GCF_057802395.1. Taxonomy (NCBI): domain Eukaryota; kingdom Metazoa; phylum Chordata; class Mammalia; order Perissodactyla; family Rhinocerotidae; genus Ceratotherium; species Ceratotherium simum. The sequence goes on along the minus strand of NC_141906.1, from coordinate 27,377,869 downwards.
TTTGAAACTTCAAGGGAGGCGCATGAAGACTGGGAAATGACAGACAGTTCAACTTCTGAGCAGCTCATAGCTGCTCTGGCTTCTCTGTCTTAAGGTTTGATTTTTGGCTCCTCCTTGTATTGCCCAACATAGTTTCCTCTTAATTTGATAAATGTGTAGGTTATTAATTGTACCCTTCAGATTTTAGATTATGGAGAACAGCAGTCCTAGCTGCTGAGTTCTTAAATCCATCATCACGTTCCAAGGAGGCCACATTTCCTATGAGCTGCTTCCAGCCAATGAGTGAATGTGGCAGAGCCTTTCCAGGAAGGCATGAAGGCACCTCTGACAGGTGAGTTTGACTTGAGGATACCAATGGCCTTGACTAACTCTGTTTAGAACTACACTATAGTTTAAGATGATTCTTTCGACCAAAATTTTTTCTTTCTTTCTCTCCTTAACTCAAGGTTAACCTTATATCAACGTATGACAGCCTCCTTCCAACCTTCTTCTTGTCCATTCTTGTCTTCTTTTTATAATAAATCTTACCTAGCCCCTCACTGACTGCATATTGAATTTGCCCCAGGATCTCATGCTTTATTTATCATCCTCACAACTACTTGCATGTTAAACTGTCCTGTCTGCTCTTTGGACTTCGGTGGTTCTTATGATAATTGCAGCCCCTTGATTTTTTTGGTGATTAACCACTGCAATCTGGCCTCTATTAGGTCAAGGCCTCATGATATGCATGGATATTAATGAACCTGGGTCTGTGACTGCATCTCCTACTGTCATCCCTGATCAACAGAGGAGAGCCACTTCTCAACTTCTCAGTGATGCTGGTATCATTTTCACAGCTTACTCCTAATGGCCTTGAGGAATGTGTGTCCTCTGGGCCTCTCATGGAGCTGACCCTTGGGTGGGTCTTCTGGGTTCATGTAATCTATCCATCCCAGCATGCTCACGTTCCTCACTCATTTTATTCTATCGGTAAAAGAATGGCTCATAAAAATAGTGGAATGATTAAATCATTCCATTGTAATCATCTGATTACAATGTAGATTAAAAGCAAAAGTGAAAGGAATGTGGTATTTTAGAGTGGGAAGTAGCATGATTCAACTTGAAATTAACCTGTTTCATGAGAGGAATGGTGAGGATACAAGTCTAGTTGGAAATCTGGGTAATGAAGTTAATAAGAAAGCCTTTTACTACAAGGCTGAGAGACTTCAACAAGATCTATCCTTCTGAAGGAAATATTTTGATTCTTTTTTTACCCATACATTGATCAGATGGCAGTATGCTAGATGGATCAATTGAAGGGAGAGAAAAGGAAGAGAACACAACAGATGTACACAAATGAAAGATTTGTGGCATACGTAGTGTATGGAAAAACAGTAAAAACAAGGATATGTCTTCACATGCACACTGCTGTTTTTTTTCTTTCTTGTCACCCTATTTTATTTCTACATGTGATGTATGGAATGAGCTACTCAGATCCTCAAGCCTCTGCTATGAATATCTTTTTAGTGGTGCCCTCTTGAGCTACTGAAATTTATTAGAATGTTAATTTAATAAATTTACCTCAAACACTTTCTACATACTAAGCCAAGTACTAGTATTTCCTTTAATAAATTATACTAACATATATATGTAGTATCCTAGACGTTTTGTAGACTGACAATACAACTCAAACTAAATGAAATTATCAAAGTTTTTGCTTGCACATTATAAAACTCTCCAAATACATTTCCTCTTTCTCATGCTCTTGTTCTCTTGCTCAGTTCCAGCTAGAGTTCTCCAAAGTTGTTTAGTCTTTTCTTTAGTTTTCTTTAGTTGAACCGAAAACTAGGAGCACACTTTGTAATGCTGTAGCCTTTTGAGCTTCTCAAAGTATAAGTCCCTGAACTTTAATATTCTTATGCATTCTATCTTTCTGAGGATCCAAGTAGCCAACAGGCATATAGAATTACCACCACAAAAGTCCCCACATATAAAATTCAGGAAATACAACCAAATTTCTAAACCAAATCTACAAATCAATTCATTTTAAAATAGCATTGTTCAAGCAAAAGATGTTCTTTAAGAAACTAATACAAATCTTATAACCAAAATTTCTTCGAAAGAATCTGATGGATAGAGAAAACAGAATAAAAAAGAAAGAAAAGTTTTGTGTTTTCACATTCTTCAATGTTATGTCCAGATGGGACCTATGAATTTAAAACTCAGGAGAGTATTTTTCAAATAGAGTAAAATGGTGACACAATAACCCTTACATTCTTCCACAGAATTGTTTCCAAAATACCCTTCTCCTCTATTTACCTTTGGAAGCATTTTGAACTCAGATGACAACACAAACAAGGAGTATAATTTTGTATTATCAACAATCACAATATTTAGTACATTATTGTGTAATTTTTTATGTCGCTACTTTACACACTAGATTTTAAGATTTTAAGTGCCGGAGAATATGTTCTATTGACATTTAAATTTCTATTACTTCTCACAAGGCCAAGCGTAAAGTAAGCCCCCAGTCACTTGTGCGTCGGTAAACTGAACCTCTGAAAAAAAAATGTCCTTATTTGAAGTGTTTGTACTGATTTCAAGCTGCCGATATGACATAAGTGAACGCAGAGTTGAGGAGAAATGCATATTATGGCCTCTTAGAAGCTGGCGAGAGCTAGCTCCATCACATTGCTGCCCTCATTGTTTGTGGTGTACATGAAGCATCGCTCCTATCTATTACCACTTTTCCAACTGCAATAAAATTGACGTGACTTCCATCAGATTTGCCTCTCCATTTTTCTCTGCATTTTTCTACCATTTTATACAACTGTGTTTTAAGCGTCTACCTGCCTCTTAAATTGATATAGTTACCATAATCTCTTTTAGGAACAAAATATTTTAGGTCTAGCTATGTATGTGTTTATAGGCTGAGTATCATGAATTATTTTGGTTCTTTGATTAGTTCTTTAATTGGTTAAGACAACCATAGGAGGTCTTTCACAGCATTTGTGAAAAATCTGAAATTTTATGGAAAATAATATGAGTATGTTTATATGTGATTTTTTGTGGAGAAGAGTTCATGGATTTCACTAGATTCCTAAGGGGACGTTGTGCAGAAAATGATTAAGAACCTCTACCTCGAACATCCTTACATTCTACAGTGCTTCATAATCTTTTCCAGTTCTCCAAATTTCCCATTTCCTGTAATGAATTAGCAACTGTCTTTAATCCTTGAAGCTTTTCTGTTGACTATCCAGTACTGGATACAGATCTATGGCTTACATGCCATGACATATCTATTTCTACCTTTTGAACTATTAATTATGAATGAAGAAAATAAGCTAAAGTATATTCTAAGAAGGACAACACATCTCTTTAAAGGCATGATATATGGACACAGAGATCCAGTTCTAACTTTTGATCTTATAACATATTTCCTACATGCTTTTGGCAGAGTATACACCAGTGAAGAACATCACGTCTAAGATACAGAAAGCCTGGATTCAAATCTCAACCCTGATCCATGTTAGATGTTTGGCTTTTGATGGTCTCAAGGACTGAGTTTCTTCATCTCTGAAATATAACTAATAATATGACATATTTCATTGAGCTGTTTTAAGGAATAAATGGAAAATGTCTTACAAGCTGTTAGTAGAGGGGCTGGCCCCATGGTCTATTGGGTAAGTTTGGCGTGCTCAGCTTTGGCAGCCCAGGTTCGGTTCCCAGGCATGGACCTACACCACTCATCGGCAGCCATGCTGTGGCAGCAACCTACACACAAAATAGAGGAAGATTGGTGCAGATGTTAGCTCAGGGCAAACCTTCCTCAAGGGAAAAAAAGAGGACGATTGGCAACAGAAGTTATCTCAGGGCGAATCTTCCTCAACAGAAAAAAAAAAAAGAAAAGCTATTAGTAGAATGCTTAGTATAAAATAAACAGTCACTAAATCTTAATTAATTACTGTATTATTTTTATTATTTCTTTATTACTATTTTAGCATTTCCGTTGTTGGACTAGAAAATGTTAGGGGTATATCATACTTATATTTATGACTGAAATCACAAAAATGCTCACTAAATATTTGTTGAATACATGAAAAAAAATGAGAAAAAATATCTGATAGGCAGTAACCTACCAGGCTTGCTTTTCTACACGGAAAGTTGTGTTTGCTGATTGTTCTCAAGCAATCATCTCTGTTTATTTTGTAAGGAGAAGACTCAGTATAGCCTTGCAAATCTGTTTTGTTTTTACACTATAGATGATGGGGTTGAGCACAGGGGGCAAAAGCAGGTACATATTGGCCATCATAGAACGGACCACTTTGGGTGCTGTTCGACCATAGCGATGTACCAAGGACAGGCTCATCATGGGAATGTAGAAAATAGCAACTGCTCCAATGTGGGAGACACAGGTGCTAAAGACCTTGTGTCGTTCTTCAGGGGCTGCAATGCTGAGGACAGAGCAAATGATCAAGATATAAGACAGGATGATGCACGGCATATCTACTCCTGTGGTCAGGATGAGATCAATTAATCCACAGATGCTGTTGGCCCGAGTATCTGAACATGCTAATTTAATCACATCTGGATGGTAACAGTAGGAGTGTGAAAGGATATTCACTCTACAGAAATTGAGGGGCTTAAGGAGCAAGAGTAGTGGCATTATTAATATTACAGTGCGTATAATCATTAAGAGACCCATCTGAATGATTCTGGAATTAGTGAGAATGGTAGTGTACCTCAGAGGATCACAGATAGCCACATAGCAGTCGAAAGCCATAGCCACTAGCACCCCAGATTCTGTGAAGGTAAATCCATGAAGAAAAAACATCTGAACAATGCAGGTATCTAGACTGATTTCACTTGCATCAAACCAGAGGATGCCTAATGTTGTTGACATTGTAGAAACAGTCAAGCCCAAGTCAGCAGCTGACAACATGGAGAGGAAATAGTACATGGGCTCATGGAGAGTCTGCTGGGTAATGACGAACAGCAGGATCATGCTGTTCCCAGAGAGGGCAATGGCATACAGACAAGAGAAGGGAATGGAGATCCAGGCACGGACAGACTCTAGTCCAGGAACGCCAGTCAATAAGAAGGTTGGCAACTTAGATGTCAAGTTACTTAAGATATCCATGTTGTTCTGGACTTGTAGCATTTGTCCTCACAATGCTCACATCCTATAGAAATAATAAATTACACTGTTATACAAAAATGTCTAGATAAATTTCTTTTGGGTAGGAGAGGTTATCTAAGGTCATGGGTAAGTGATGTATCATTCAGAAAACTCTAAAGCAAACTCTATTTTATATATATATACGTATATACATTTTCACTCAATTTCAAGGGAAATATGTCCACATTATTTTATGCATTTTGATGATAATTATTTTCTATATTGATAGAATTTGAAGCTCCATTAGATCATAAGATTCTATAAATAGAAAATTAGTTAAGAACAATTAATGCATTCTATTTTGAATATGATGTGTATGAAATGACTATGAAAAATCTACCTAAAGACATCCACGGCTCTGCAGTACCCATGTGGGTGTGAATTTTCAGGCAAAATTCTCCAGATTTTTGATGGTAATATACATTTGGAAGTTATCATTTAAGTTCCATTTTTTTTTTTTTTTTTAAAGGTTTTATTTATTTATTTTTTCCCCCAAAGCCCCAGTAGATAGTTGTGTGTCACAGCTGCACATCCTTCTAGTTGCTGTATGTGGGACGCGGCCTCAGCATGGCTGGACAAGCAGCGCGCCGGTGGGAGCCCGGGATCCGAACCCGGGTCGCCAGCAGTGGAGCGCGCTCACTTAACCACCAAGCCACGGGGCCGGCCCTTAAGTTCCATTTTAATCCAAAGGTGTGGGTGAACAACCTCAGAGAGTAGATTTACGAGAGAAAACCAGTAAAGATGGAACTAGATGATTGAACATAGAGAATGGTAGTAATTAGCTCTCAAAAAGATAAGGATCATCATTTTCACTGACACTAGAGATATGTGGCATAGGGGTATGTTGGTGGAGGGTTATGGTGATGCAATTATCAGACAGTGCTTAATTGTTGATTTTTTTTTTCCATTTTTCTTTATCATGGCCAAATACACTGAATATAAAATTTGCCATCTTAACCATTTTAGGTGTACAATTCAGCGGTATTAAATACATTCCTAATATTGTGCAACCATCACCCCCATCCATCTCCGTAACTTTTCATCTAGTAAACTTGAAACTCTATACCCATTAAACACTAACTCCCCATTCTGCAATTTTCTCAGCCTCTGACAACCACCATTATACTTTGTCTATGATGTTGACTACTCTAAATATCTCACATAAGTAGAATAAAGCAATATATGTCATTTTGTGACCTGCTTATTTTGCTTAGCATAATATCCTCAAGAGTCATCCATGTCAGAGCATATGTCAGAATTTCCTTCCTTTTTAACCAATGCCTACTTTTTTCACTGTGAATTACTAGGGGGAAATTTACTGCTGTTCAAGGGGTATGAAGTGATGGATGCTGGTTTGAGGATACAATAGAGGTTTTCAGTAGACATTGCAAGGAATAAGAGAGGCAGTTGAATCAATACACACAGGAATGTTATAAATGTTGTAAAGTCTAGTTCAAATTAAAACTTTAAAAATAATTTTAAAGTAATATATTTAAATTATTAAAATCAATTTTAGGAAGACACATCAAGTAATAGCAATATTAATGATTATAATATTAATATTTTTGAAGCAAGCTTTATAAAATGTAGGTAAGTTTACTTCCTGGGAGTAAATACTCTGTAATAAGTATGCACGTTGCCATTCCCTTTATGCTAGTGTTCTATGGTTCCTTTTAAACTCCAGTTTTCATGGTTTCCATTCAATTTGAGAAAAAACATTACAATATTTAACTATAAACCAGTAGGTGTCAGATATATGTGTGTTATATGGATCTCTGAGGACAGCATGGGCCCTAATGTTATCTGGCTTTTCGGTAAGCCCATATGAATATTTGTGGGTAGGTAACAAGCAAAGCACAAAGTCAACACAATGAACACCTTCCTCTACCGTGTTACCAGCTTCATGTGGGAAGAGGAGCCTTCTCTGTCTTCACCAGCAGAGAGAGAACAGGTTACAGTTCTGGAACAGTGGACTTTATAATAAAGTGGGATTGAGCTTTGGGGACGTTGTTAAAATGTGAATCTCCCTGGAACCATAGACAGAGAAAAACTGAAAGCCCTCTCTCTTCACCTCTAAGTACAGAACAATGCTGAATAATCTCAGAATGGTTTTAGCTACTAACTCAAGTTGTCAGTGGTCCACAGGGACATTAAATGCAAAGCAAATAAACTAAATCATCCATATAAATGGAAATTTTAGACATTGTTCCAGGCACTAGGGAATAGAGAGACACATGTCATTTATTATGGGTTATCAGTATGTTGGTTAGATAGGAAAGAAAGCTGGTGTTCACTGGAATAATTAAGGTGACAACGAAGAGAGAAAGAATGTGCACCCCAGTCTCCAGGCCCCTGTACCTACACTATACCACACTGATCTGTAGGGAGAATGATAGGTCCACTCCCAAATCTATCTCTGCCCAGCCACTCACTGCTTTTCCCCAAGAAATGGTTCAGCTCCTGATATAGGAATTGGGCTCCATTTTGGTAGTGACTGGGTCACTGTGGGTGAATGATAAGTTCTTATGTGCATGTGTTCTTGCTCTTGTACTTGTTGTTTTCCTGTGGTAATAAGTTCAAGAGCATAGACTCTTGGGGGAGTTTGGTCATTCTTGCCAATGTGGGTAGTTGAGTAATGCATTCAGATTGATTTATAGACCTAGCAAGTCTAGCTTCAAAGGAAAGAAGACCCAGACCCAAACATTATGTTTCTCCTTATAGAGAAGCCCCACATTGGCAGAGAGTCTTGTGTTTGCCTAGATATCAATAAAGCCAGTAATTTGTTTCCTATTGAGCTATTTTTCTCTAACTTTTATTGGCTATTATTCCCATGCTTCCTTGTTTGAAAACTCTTAACAGAAGAAGGTGTGACGTGTTCAATTCAAGCACTATAACTCTGCCTGGAACTGCTATCAAGTGTCTGGATCGATACTTCAACAACAATGATAAACTATGAGCAAATCATTATGCAAAATTTTGTGAGCCAGTGTGAAAGAATTAAAACTTTCCCTTCAAAGAGCTTATAATCTAACTAGGATTTCCACCTAAATCCTTCTAAGATGGACCAATTATAAAGTAATAAAACAGTCCCTGATTATCCTTGCCTCCTTGTCCTCAAGCCCTTGCGTAATCCTTTGCTCTTGCGTGTGGCTAGGACCTGTGACTTGCCTGTAACCAATAGAATATGGCAAAGGTAATAGGATATCACTTCTGTGCTTGTGTTAACATAAGATCTGGCTCTAATGAAGCAAGCTGCCACGTTGGGCAGGCCCACACAGCAGGGAACAGAGGTCCTTCTCTAGCCAACAACCAGCTAGAAACTCAATATGGTGTTTTCTAGCCAACAGCTGGATAGAAATGGACCACAAGGAACTAACTGAATCTTTTCAATAACCACGTGATCTTGAAAGCATATCCTTCTCCAGTCAGGCAGGGTAGGCTGCGTTGGGGCAGGGACAGGGCAGGGCACAGCTACCCGGGCTCAAGTGTTGGTAGAAAAATGGAGGAATAGATGGGAAGGCTTGGGGGAAAGTATCATTCTCTGGTATCCCCTACCCCTGCCCAGGAGATCAGAAGCCTTTGCTTGTGTCCAAAGGCCAGAAAAAACTTGGCTTATAAGTTGGTGGAGGGCACCCTTATCTCCCCCCGCCCCATCCCAGGACTGGTGGTTAAGCAATTGGAGATCAAACAAAGCTATTTTTATAACTTTCATTTGAGCTATTCTCTAATGAGAACCTTGTCATAAGGGCACCTTGATTATAGGCTTGCAGAGACTCAGCTAAGCTGTACCCAGATTCCTGATTTACAGAAACTGTGAGATAAAGATTTCCAGTTCTTCTAAACCACCACATTTGTGATAATTTGTTATGCAGCAATAGGTAACTTCTACCTAAAGGCTAAAGAAATTTGTTTTGGTGGGTCTTGACTGCTCTTCGGTCTCTGGTTCCTAATGAGCAGAGAAGCACTAAAATACAGAGTGACATCTACCTCTGCCCTAAGTGATAACTCATGACTGTTTACTGAGATTTTGAAGTTATCTAGGACAAAGACTGTGCTCGTTATGGTTAGTACATTATCTAATACACCCGGATACATCTGAATACATCACAGGAAGCAAATGATGATTTGTTGAATTGTAAATAAAATTTTAAAAGATAGGTAATAATATACATTCAGCAGATCATTCATTTCATTAGTGTACTGCTCAGTGATTTATCATATGTAACTGCAACTCTACCAATGATAAAGAACAGAGTCCAGTAGGTTGATTTTTTTCTTCTCTGTAAGGACAAGATAGTAAATATTTTAGGCTTTTTCAGGCCATAAAATTCTCTGTCTTAACTATTCAATTTTGATGTTGTAGCATGGAAACAGCCATGGACATTCCTGAATTGACTTGGCTGTGTTCAAAGTAAACTTCATCTGTAAAAACAGGTGCAGGCCAGATTTGGCTTGCAGGCTATAATTTGCCAATCCTGATAGACAATCTTACTAGATATCCTCTTCTATCCCATCCCATAACTATCCCCCCTTCTACACCAAAAGTAACTACTCTCCTGAATTCCAACATCCTGTATTAGTTTTGCCTATAACTTCCATGTATAATGTAATAAAATATAAATATATAAATTAAATAATACAGTGTGTATGCTTTTGCTTCTGGCTCTTTTATAACATTATCTGTATGAGATTCTTCCATGTTGTGTATAGTATTTGTTTATTGTTTTTAATTCTTATAATTATATGAACATACTAAAAATTGTCAATTTTTATTTTCTTGTACACTTAGTTGTGTTCAGGTTTTGGTTATAAATAATTACGCAGCTACAAACATTATTATATCTTTTGGCACACACATATGTGCATTTCTGTTGGTTATATTCTAGAGGTTAAAGTGCTGGATCAACTTTGAGATCCTATCAAATCGTCTTTCAAAAAGTTTGTACCAATTTACACTCAAACTAGTAGCATCGGAGAGTTCCTGTTGATTCATAACTTTTACCAGTACTTAGTATTATCAGTATTTTTAAGGTTATCCATTCTTGTGGGATTGTAGTCTATGTGATTTTGGTATTAGTTCACATTTTCCTAACTAACGATGTTGTACACCTTTTCATATAATGAGTGAATATGGTTACGAAGGTCTTTTTCAAACTTTTCTCCACTTTTCCATTGGTCTGTTTGATTTTTCTTATTGATTTTATAGAGTTCCTTATATATACAGGACACAAATCTTCTTTTTAATATTCGGTTTCTTGAAAATATCTTTTGATGAACAGAATTTACTGTATTACTTTAGAGCAAGCTGTTTTCTCTTTATATTTAGTGTCTTCTATGTTCTGTTTAAGAAATAGTTGCTTACTCCAACAACTTAAATATATTGTCCAGTATCATCTATAGGAACTTATTTTTTTAATTTTTCACATTTAAATCCATAATCCATTTAGAATAGATTTTTGTTTATGATTTGAGGTGGAGGTCAAGTTTTTTTTTCTGTATATGAATGGCAAATTAACTCAGCAACTTTGTTTGAAAAGACCAATTTTCCCCAAGACTATATGGTTCCACATTTTTTATAAATAGATTGGCTGTATATTTGGTATATTTTTTGGACTGTCTATTCTGCTTCATTACTTCATTTGTCTAATTCTGGGCCAAAACTACATTGCTGTAATTATTGTAGCTTTGTAATAGTTCTGATATTGAAAAGAGTAAGACTTCAAACTTTACTCTTTTAATTTCATTACGAATTTTAGAATCAGCTTGTTAATTCACACACACACACACACAGCTACACAGAAATTCTGAGGTTTTGGTGGGATCCTATTGAATCTATAAACTAACTTGGGGAGAATATTTCAGAATACTTCAAAGTACTGAATATCCAATTAGTGAATATGGTTTAGCGCTCCATTTATTTAGCATTTTTAAAATTTCAATGTTGTTTTATAGTTTTCCGAGTAGAGCTGTTTTACATCTTTGAAAAATTTATTCTTAAGTGTTTGATTTTTTTATGTATTTTAAATGGTAATCGTTTAAATCTGCTCTTCTAAGTGGTTGTTAGTGGAAAAATATGAAAAATATTTTTTGTATGGTGACATTGTATCATAAATCTTGCTAAGTACAATTTTAATTTAAAAGTTTATCTGTTGGTTCTCCTTGGTATTCTACACAACCTATCAGAGTTTCTATAAATAATAGTAATTATATTTCTTCTTTCCTTTCCATTTATTTTTGGTATATGTGCACATGTGCGTATGCGTGTGTGCGTGGGGGAGTGTGACTGTGTTATTCTGCTTTGCATTATTTCATTGGCTGTGTCATTCTTTGTAATGTTGAATCAAATTGGTTTCCTAAACCTCAGTACAAAATGTTCCTTCTTTTCTTATTCTCTTGAGGTGTTTGTGTCAAGTTGGAGTTTATGTAAAGTTTCTGTGGGTTAGAGATTGAAGCCAATTATTCTGTTAGTTTTCTTTCTTTCTCCATTCCTTCCCTCCTTCCTTTCTTCTTTCTCTCTCTCCCTCCCTCTTTCCTTTTTTCTTCCTTCCTTCCTTTCTACTTTTATGTCTTTGTATTTGTTTGTAAATATAAATATAATGTATTTAACATATATGGCACTATTGAGTTTTCTTTTTCTTTTATGACTGTTCTAAGCTGTGCTTTTTAGGCATTTGTACATTTCATTTAAATTTTCAAAAAAATAGGCAGCCAGATTTTAAGAATTATTTTCTTTTAAATCTTTAAAAATGTCTTTAAGATGAGTAATGATGTCACCTCTTCATTCCTCACATTGATTTTTATGCTTTTCCTCAATTATAATTTATCACTCTTGCCAGTCAAGTTTATTAGTCTTTCTGATGAATTAACTTTTGCCTTTTTATCTTATTTATTGTATGATGGCTTTTAACATAAATTTTTGCACTAGTATTTATTATTTCATTTATTCTGCTTTTTAAAAATTTTCTCTTCTTTTTTCTAGATTCTTGAGATGGATGCTTAAATAACTTGTTTTCTGCCTTTCTTGTATTTCCTAATATATACGTTTTAGACTAGAAAAGTCTCTCTAAGCCCAGTTTTGGCTTTATCTCCAAATGTTTGATTTGTTGGGGAAGAAATGATGAGGAGAGGAAATATATAAAGGCTTTATGACAAAAAAGAAACATATAAAATCATGAGACTATTTGTGGAGAGTGAAAGCAGAGGAAGGCATCATAGAAATTACTAGGGGGTAATCAGACACACACTTGTATGAACATAATATTACAATTCTACTAATTTATTGTTTCTCTGTCTACTATTGTTTGTTCAATTTTACTGCTGCTTCTGGGGAAATTTAACAAAGGAAAAATTAATACTGTTTACAGTAAGTTCAGAAATGGTATTATACTCTTAAACCCAATGAGCTACACATCATTTTAAGATGTAAATTTTTCTACAAGATATAAAATAAGGCAGAAAAATCTATTTTTCCTTCAGTGAAATTTTGACCCTGCCTTTATATATATCTTGTAGTCAGAGGATTTGTGTGCCCTTCCATCCTAGAAGGCCCTTCCATCTTTATTTGTTACACATTCTTCTTAATCCAAGTAGGCAACTCCTTTAAGAATTTTTTGAGTCTCCAATATGATTTAGATATTTTCTTAAGTGTCCGTTTACCCCCTTAAATATAATTCTGTGATAATACTTCTCATTCATCGTTCTTAGTATATATTTAATTTTATGTCTCTGCCAATAGACTATATAAACTATAAAAACGGGGATGTTTCTTGTGTGATCTAATATTACCAATACCTAAAATACCAATACCTAATATTACCAATACTAATGTTATTCAATAAAATGTTGAAGGAAGAAAGAAGACAGTAAAGAAGAAAGATTATCTCTATCCAGGTCCTTGTATAGTTAGATCGGCTACTCTGTGTTTGGAAACAGCTTGAGGAAAGCTTTACGGATTTGTTTGGTCTTCACACTATATATGATGGGGTTCAGAACTGGGGGAAATAGGAAATGGAGATTTGACATCAGTGTATGGACATATGGAGGAGCATTATGACCAAAGCGATGTACTAAAGCCAAGATGACCCAGGGGATGTAGAAGATGGCAACAGCACCAATGTGAGAGATGCAGGTGCCAAAAGCCTTCTGTCTCTCCTCTGGGGAGGCAATGCTGAGAATGGACTTGATGATCAGCACATAGGAGAGGAAAATGCAGGGAATATCTATACCAGATGTCAGAATGAGAGCAACTAAGCCACAGATGCTATTAACCTTGATACTTGAGCAAGAACACTTAATCACATCAGGGTGGTAGCAATAGGAGTGAGAAAGCACATTAGGAGCACAGAAAGACAACCGCTTAAGGAGCAGGAGCAAGGGCATCAGGTTAATCAGCATTCGTACAAAAAACACCACAGCAGCTTTGATGATTCTAGAGTTGGTCAGAATCATAGTATATCTTAAGGGGTTGCAGATGGCAACAAAGCGGTCAAAAGCCATGGCCAAAAGCACAGAGGATTCCATGAGGGTGAATCCGTGCAGAAAGAACATCTGCACGATGCAGGCATCTAGGCTGATAATCCTAGCATTGAACCAGAGGACACCCAGTGTTGTGGGAACAGAAGAAATAGTGATGCCCATGTCAGTGGCAGAGAGCATGGAGATGAAATAGTACATGGGTTCATGGAGACTGGAGTCTGTGATCACCACATACAGGATAGTGCTGTTTCCCAGGAGAGCAACCATACAAAGGCAGCAAAAGGGGATCGAAAACCAGATGTGAAAATCTTCTAGCCCTGGAACTCCAGTCAAGAAGAAAGTTTGGGGAGTGGAATTACCAATGGACAGCATGGTGGTCTGAATGAAATGGCACACCCCTTCAGAAAGTTCCTGCAATGATACATTTCATTGAGTCAAAGCTACTCTCTGTGAGACATTTTGGTAGTTGCTTAATTTATTACACTTCGTGTAGTCCTTACAGTTACTTTAGAGGTAGCTCTTTCCTATTACCTTCATTTGACAGATAAGAAAATAGAGGTTCAGCCAGGTTAAGTTAATTCATTAAACAAAAGTAACAGGCAAGTGTTTCTGACTCAAAGCTTTTGCTCTTCCTACTATATCATGCTTAGCACGTGCTATGAGCAGCAGGGCTGAAACTCAGGTGAGGCAAGTAAGACACTTGCCTTGGGTATGAAGTATAAGGAACGTGCTGAAAGACTCAACAATCAGATTAATAACATTTTTATACAATGTTTTAAAAAGTCAGAATCAATGCAAAAAATCCATGACAAACAGAGCATTAAAATTCCAAATAAAGACCAGAGCTAGGTCAAGCCACATTGGAGTCTAAAGCAAAATGAAAAAACGTACACCTCTATGTGCATGTTTTTCTGTGCCTTTTAATAGTTAATGTTTTCTGGAACATTAACATACTTAAAAAGTATATAAAAATTAACATACTTGAAAAATTGAAAAATTATATTAAATCTCACGCCATTATTTTAAATTTAAATATTCTGTTTATACAAAAATAGAACTTATTTTAATTTTACTTTGGCTAAAGTTAATTAAAAATTATTTAGAATCCTCACCTAGTCAAGAGAAAAATTTCAACATGGCAATTTAGTCAACTGAAAATGAGATAAGCAAAAAAGTAGATTTAAAAAATATTATTGATGAGTTTGCTTCTATTAAAACTGGAGGTGCACACTTTTCCTTTTGCTTTAGGCTCTAATATGGCTTGGCATGGCACTGGCACATTTATTTAAAATTTAGATATTTTATTAATCATGAATTTAAAAAATAATTAAAAGTTAAAAAAATTTAGATTAAAAATGTTGTATTAAAATACCATTTACCATTTTTACTGAACTTTTTGATGTCCCCCTCAATTTTGCATTCCCCTCACCATAGTCCTGGCCCTTAGCAGTTGCTATCCTTGGTATGTCTCCCCATTCCAGCATGAATGAGGCCAAGAAGAATTTTCATGATTCTGAGTTCCAAGGAAAACTTTTAATACTCATCTTTATTTTAAACTTCTAGCGAGTTGCTGCAGGATTTATTTCCCCAAACTCTGACTCCCATTTCTATCTCCCTCCTCACTACTCCACAAAGCCTGGAAAAGCAGGAAAGAGATATTTCCTCCTCTTTCAAACTTCTGCTTCATCTTTCTCTACTTCTCTGTGACCCTGGTTCTTCTCCCTCGCATCTTCTCTTTCCTTCATCTCCTTACCTACTATTCACTGGAGGAAGAAGTTACTTTGTCCTCACAGGACCCTACCAGACAGAAGAGAAGTGAAAACTCCTGAGCTGCTGGAACTACTTCCTGAGACACTTAAGTGCAGGAGAATCTACAATTTCAGCCCTTTCAGGAACAAAGCACCATTTCAGTGGCTTTTCCCAGATGATTGACTTAGCAATAGCAGAACCCCCGGCCCCAGTGGGGCCTCTCAACTCATCACAGAGAAAATGCACAGATTTCCTCAGGCACCTGATACACTTGAGGAAAAACTCATTAAAGTAACATTCTTGTGCAGATGTTAACCAAATCTTTCCTGCTGTGGATTATAGCCGCTGAGGGGAAAACAAGAGGAAGCAACATAACTGAGTATCTAACACAGCCCCGCAGAGGAAGGGATTCATTACATATATTATCTAATGTTCTTAATTTAGCATCTCATTCCTTTCATTCTGCCTTAAAAGAAAGAATCATTAAACAGAAGGAAGAAAGCACTTCGTAAATATTTTTTCAATGAATTAAGGAGCGAAAAAAGAAATGAAGAAAGACCAAAAGAAAGCATGAAAGCAAGTCTTCAATAAACAGAGTTTTTTGGCATTTTCTGAAATAATGATAATGACCATTTTTGAGCAGCTACTATGTGCTATATTTTATGGCTTAATTAATTCATCCATGTTTGGCTATTTTAATTAACAAATTTATTTTAATTTAATAATTTGGCTAGAGATCTACTATGTGCTGCCCAGTTCTGTTAGTGAGGCCTAATAATGAGAAAAACAGATACATTAAATTTACTTATACCTACTTCTGTGATTGGATCTAAAGGATGAATTGGGAATAAATAAGAGAGTGTGAGGATGGAGATGTGGTTCAAGGAGACAGTGTGCGTGTTTCAGACTCTGAGGATGAAAGAATCTAAAAGAAGGCCTGTCGCTGGAACCTGGGAAAGCAAGTAAGAGTAGGGACACAGAAAAGGCTGGAAAGGGAGGTAAGTACCATCTGAAGACTTTCATCTTTAATCTGAAACAATAGAAAACAGCAGATGGATTTAATCGCAGAAGGATCATGAACATATTTGCAAGGTAAAAAGATAGTTGTTGTTCTTCGGATAACTTATTGGAAGGCAAGAGATTAAGCATGGAAGAGGAGTACAAGGCATTGTTTTCATCATTTTGTTATAGTGTGAATTGAAGCTCAGATTGTTTAAGTAACTTGTTTGAGGTGATACATCTAGCAAAGGGTAGAGTAAGGGTCCAAATTAGGCTTATTTGAAGCTAAAGGCCAAACTCTTTCTACTGTCAAAGTTACTTTTTGGAGGTCTCCATAACAAATAAGCTTGATTTTCTTTTATTTCTATGTAATGAGAAGACCATGTAATCTCACTGTCTTCTGTTTCACATATGCTCATTTGATTCTCAAGTAGGCTGTGGAGCAATAAATTTCTATAAGACAAGAACTCTGCTTTAGTCCTACTTTCGTTATGTCCTGGAATCATTATGGATGATCAATAAATATATGTTTACTTATTTTTTTTTCTCCCTGTCCCTCTGCCATTCATCATAGGACATAGTGCTGTAAGTTCTTCCTTTTGATTCTAAGTTTTCCCCAAACCTAAAGCTGAGTATCAAAAGCAATCTTCCAACACCAGGAGGAATCTTCCTTATGTCATGAGAGGCACATCAGGAGGGGGATAAAGCAAAAGTCCATGATTCTTAGGAATAAATTATAAAAATATATTAAACCATTTTTCTACTTAATCCTTGTGTTTCTTTATTTTAATACCACAGGCACTTGATTTTAAATGCTGTCAGTTATACAAAACAGATTGATTAAATAATATGTTTTAGGAAAAGAAAAATAATACAATAGTCATACAGCTGGATTGTGAAATACATTCTTAATTCATATACTTTGAATATAAAAACAGATACATATTAGAATATTAGAAGTAAGGACACTATTATTTGATTGCAAATGAGGAAATGCTAATTTATGTAAAATTTATAATAACTGTATTAACACAGGTAATATAGATCACACTTATTATAATGCAGCCATTGTTAATCCTGACTGCACATTAACATAAACAGGGAAGCTTTTAAAAGTATACAATTCTCACCCCAGACCAATTGAATTATCATACTATCGGACTTGAATCCCATTTGATTTTGGGGTATAATAAGGATTGAAAATTACTCTTAAAAATGTAAGAGTACTAGGATGAGATTCTAGGGACTTATCCTGATTTTTCAAATGGCTACTTGTAATTCTTAGAAAGCTTAATTAACCTCTCTGGATCTCAGGTTCCTCAGAAATAGAATGAAGGTAGGGAATAGTAATTGCATTTACTGAGCAACTATGAGATTCAATTATCCACTGATTCCCATAGTTACAAGATTTAATTATCTCTGATTCCCATAGCTACCTGCAAGTAAACGGTCATATCTTCACTTCGTATTTTAAGATATTAGAATCAGAAATGTTAAGGATCCTGTCAAATTTTACATAGACAGTATTAGAGGCAGTATTCAAACACAGATTTGTCTAAAGATCCTAAAGTTTTTGCACAGGTAGAAAATTTTATGACTAGGTCATTTCTAATGGCATATTAACATAGACGGCAAAATAAAGAGCTTGTCCTTAAATATTTTGAGTAAACCTTTTATTGAAGTATAACATATGTAACAGTGCACAACTGACAAGTATATGGCTTGGATTTTTACATTTGAACACATCAATGTAACTACTACCCAGATAAATATGTAGAAAATTATTAACAACCCAGAAACCAACTTTTGCAATCTTTCAGTCATTTTTCCTCTCTCCTCAAAGGCAATCACCATCTTGACTTCTATCAAAATGATTGATTTTGCCTGTTTTTGAACTTTAAATGAATGGAATGTTCAGTATTTATTTATTTATTTATTTATTTATTTACGAGGAAGATCAGCCCTGAGCTAACATCCATGCTGATCCTCCTTTTTTTGCTGAGGAAGACCGACTCTGAGCTAACATCTATTGCCAATCCTCCTGCTTTTTTTATTCCCCAAAGCCCCAGAAGATAGTTATATGTCATAGTTGCACATCCTTCTAGCTGCTGTATGTGGGACACGGCCTCAGCATGGCCAGAGAAGCTGTGCATCAGTGCCAGCCTGGGATCCAAACCCAGGCTGCCAGTAGCAGAGCACGCGAGCTTAACCACTAAGCCACGGGGCCGGCCCCGGAATAGTTCTGTATTTAAATTCACTCTTTTATGTCTTTTCTTTTTTCTTTTTTTTTTTTTTTTTGCTTTACATTATGTTTGTGAAATTCATCCACATAGTTATGTGTAATTATGGTTGTTTCATTTTCATTGCTGTACGATGTTCCACTCAATGACTATACCTCGCCTCTTTTAATTTACCTATTTCTTTGTTAATGGATATTTGTTGTTTTTCCCTGTTTTGTTTTCTATTGCAAATAATTCTGCTATGAACATCATTTTCCTTGGCATTTAGATAATACATACATATATCGCCAATGGTTGTATGCCTGAGGGTGAAATTGTTGGATTACTGGGTATGTGTGTACGTCCAGCTTTAGTTGATAGGGCCAGGAAATTTTCCAAAACACTTATAGCCATTTTCACATCCACTAACAGGGCATAGCAGTTCAAGTTAATCTACGTCTTTCTCTACAGGTGGTATTTCTATGTTTTTTTGTTTTCTTTTCTTTTAGCCTTTCTGGTGGGTGTTTAGTGGTACCTCATTGAAGTTTTAATTTTCATTTTCTTTATGACTAATCAAGTGGAACAACTTTTGATGTATTTTATCTTATTTGGATGCCTCCTTTTAGGAAATGCCTTTCCAAGTTTTTATTTTTTTAAAGACAAGTTAGTTTAATTTTGTAAAAAGAATACTTTCAAAAGATACAAAGGACACAATTTACCTGTGACAAAAACAAAGAGATGGATACTGATAATAACATTCCCACAACAGACGTTTACTTGTTTCTGTCATTGTTGACCAAAGCATGACCTTTCCAAGTCTTTTGCCTATTTTCTACTGAGTTCTGTTCTTTTATCTCCTTATAACTCATTCATGCCTTTTATTTCCATATGGATCTCCCATAGATGGAACAACAGTTACTGAAGTAAACTTTCTTTTGCCATTGCTATGAAATCACCTTTGGTATACTATATCAAATGAATATATGTGAGTTTGTTTCTAGATTTTCTGTTGTACCGTTTGTCTATTTGTCTCTCCTGGCAATAGTACTACACTGTCTTTATAATGTGATACCTGGTAGTAGAAATCCTTCAATTTTACTCTTCTGTTAACAGTGCCTTGGCAATTCTATGTCCTTCACCTTTCCATATAAATTTCAGAAAAACTTCCAAAGAAAAACCTTCTGGGTTGTTGATTGGGATTGAAAAATATCTATCAACAATTTTTGGAAGAACTTATCTATTTAAAATATGGAACCTTATACTTCACGAATGTGATACATCCCTATGTTTACATACCTTCTTTAATTTCTCCAACTGATGCTTAATAGTTTTTATATTGATACTTTTCACATATTGCATCTGATTTATTCTAAGTTGTATGATTTCTGTTGCTATTTTATACGACATAATGTTACAACTTTATTTTCTAATTAATTGTTGTTGATTTATAGAAATATAATTGATATTTTAATATTGTTCTTGTATCCAGTTATCTTGCTTAATGGTACTAATTACTAATAATCACTTATTTATGTTAATTATTTTATTTAATTCTGTGCCTGTTTGTTCTTTTTGATTATGTAAGTGCACAATCATGTCATCTGTGAATAATTTGAGTTTTCTTTTATTTTTTTTGTACAATGCTGCAGTTTTACTTCTCTTGCCTCATTGCACTTGTTAAAATCTCTTATACAAAGTTAAGTAGAAGTGGTGATGGTAGGTATCCTGTGCCCAAACTCAAAGGGAATATTTTCAGCATTTCAACATTAAGCATGATTGTTGATGAGGAAGTTTCTGTACAGTTTACTAAGTTAACATGAATGCCTATTGGAATTCATTAATTTTTTCCATTTTCTCTGCAGAGTCACATAGTTTTTTTACTCTTTATTCCATTAATGTGGTAAAACACATAAATGATTCTTAAATATTCTTGTTGGGTTATTTTTGATAATATTTTATTTGGGATTTTTGCCTGTATGTTAATGAGAGAATTGATTTTAATTTTTCTTATTTTGCAGTATCCTTTCAAGGTTTTGCAGCCTCACAAAATAAGTTAAGAGTATTCTTTTTTCCCTTCTGTAGATCCATCACTCCAATCCCCGCCTTCGTATTCATGTGTTCTCCCTGTGTGCATGTCTCTGTGTCCAAATTTCCCCTTTTTGTAAGAACACTAGTCATATTGGATTAGGGCTCACCCTGATGACCTAATTTGAACTAGATTACCTCTGTAGAGATCATATCTCCCCAAATAAAGTCACATTCTGAGGTACCGGGTGTTAGGACTCCCACATAGCTTTTCTGGGGAGTCACAATCAACCCACAACATACTCCTAGCTTCTTTTTTAGATCCTGCTTTCCCAATAGCCCCATGGACTTGATTTTTGGCTCCAAAGCAGTTTCTTATTTTAGTGTCATTTGTTCTCTGGAAGGGCTGGGAATGAGAAACAATTGTATTTTTAACCCAATAAGTTCTGGTGCCTTTCCATTTAACAGTTATTTTTTTAGCTTATCTCTTTCTCTTGCATTTTTTCATAGACAGTGAGGAAAATCCAGAGCACACCTTCAATACCTTGCCTAAAACCTTTTTCTAGAAAAATTTATATCCTTAAATATATCATCCAGCTTATTATGTACAAATTTTATTATCTCTACAACCACAGGTGAGATATTTGCTAAAGTTTCCGTTGCTATATTACAAGGGTCCTCCTTTATCTAACTTGCAACTGTATTGCCTTTTATGACTTTGTCCCAGTCTCACCCAGATTCAAGGTGAAGAGAATAGATCCTGTCCTACAAAGGAGGAATGTTAATGTCACCTTTTAGGTAGAGCATGTGAGAAGGGATATAATGGTGTGGCCATCTTTAGAAAGTACAATATGGCATCTCAGGCAGAGGAGATGGGAAGTTGGAACTCCAAATAGAGGAAACAGCACAGTAAGCAGGGGGAGTGTCAGTGGGCCATGAAGAGAATGCTGTGAGAAGATGCTGAAGGGATAATGAGAACCTAATGCATTCAGGGCCTTTAGGCCTATTAAATATTTTGGACTTGATCCAAAGGGTAATAAAAATGTGCTATAGGATTGTTAGTTTGTAAGTGACTTGATGCGTGTAGTAAGTAGATAAAGAGAGACCATTTAGAGATCATGGCAGTAGATTAGATGAGAAATGAGACCTTGACCTGTGCCTGAAACTATTCCAGGGGCTGGAGATATAGAATGATCTCGACTCTATATAGAGGGAGATATATGGAGAATATAGAGTGATCAATAAAATATGAAGTCTCCACCCACATTAGCTGTGAGATAGCCTGTGACTTACTTTGGCTGATAGAATGTGATAGAAGTGACATTCTGGAAGAGTCAAGGCCCCAAGAGGCCCTATAGCTTCTGCTGTTACTCTAGGAATGAGCCACCATGTAAAGAAGTCAAGGTTATCCTGCTGGAGAGAGAGGCCACATGGAGATAGGGGGCCTGGAGGGTGAGAGGTCATGTGGAGGGGACAGGCCAGGTGGAGGAGAACGAAGCCATACTACTAACCTGAATAATGTCTATCCAAAGATCTCCATGTCTTAATCCCCCAAACCTATGAATTTGTTACTTTAGGTGGCAAAAGGCATTTTGAAGATGTGATTAAGAATTTTGAGATCGAGAGATAATCCTGGATTATCCAGGTGGACCCAAGTAATCACAAAGATTCATATAAGAGGGAGGCAGGACACTCAGAGTTGGAGTAGGGAAGATGATTATGGAAGGAGAGGTTGGAGATATGTAAGGAAGGAACCGTAAGCCAAGGAGTACAGATGACCTCTCGAAACTAGAAAGGCAAGGAAATGGATTTTCCCTTAAAGCCTCCGGAAGGAATGCAGCTCTGCTAAACTTTGATTTTTAGCCCCATATGATTCCTGTTAGAACTTTGACCTACAAAACTGTAAAATAAAAAATTTATGGGTTTTTTTATGACACAAAATTTATGGTAATTTGTGACAGCAGTAAGAGGAAATTAATACAGGACCCACTCACGGCCAGTTTTACATCTCAGGTATATATTCCAGGCCACTGTGGACCTTTCAACTCAGTCCAGATGCCAGCAGAGTATAGAAACATGCATTATCTCAGTTGATGCCAGAGTCATCCCTGCCTAACTTCTTGACTCAAAGAATCATGAGCAATAATTTAAATTTTATTTTAAGCCATTAGATTTTGGAGAGGTTTGTTTTCCAGCAATAGGTAACTAAGAAACATCTGTTGTCCTCACTGTTGTGTAATATCCCTCTAGTACTTTGAAGGAGCCCAAATTCCTTTTCTGCTTTTAACAAACAACTGTACAGTTTCAAGCACTTAAAATTCAGATGTCTCTCCTTCTGATCATCTTTTCCTGACACTTGGAAGACACTAATTGGAGATCAGGCTGAAAATGTCAAAAGAGAGGGCTATATGAGTTATTTAAAAATGTAACATTTGTTAAGGTTTTACAGTTTACAAAAACATATCTCACATTTAATTATACCATTTAATTCACAAAATAATACTATATGATTTGTTTATAATTATTGTTATCCTCATTTAACAGATGAAGAGACTGGAACACGAGTTGTTAAAGCAATTTACTCAAGTATACAGCTGGTAAATTGTGGATCATGAAGTTAACCTGCAATATTTTTTCACTTAGTCATTGCTCCTCATTGCATTCAATGGAATGCACACTTCAAAGTCATAACAACAAATATAAATAATATAATTTTCCTTTTTGCTATCATTTTCTTCATGAGTTCATATTGAAAGTGTGACAATTTTGGAATCTGACAGATTGATATTTAAGTTTTGACTCTGCCATCACTAGCTTTGTGACACTTGGCATGTTACTTGTCTCATCTGTAAAATATGGATAATAATATAATACTTTTATGAGGATTATTTGACATAAAGTCTGTATGACGCTTAACATACTGCTCATCACATGGGTGATACTCGATGAATAGGGGATTTTCTGGGTAGAACTTGGTAAAAACTGATATTTTTGTAATTATGCTTGAAATATTTAAAATATCTTAGTTTTGGATTAAACAAAATAATATATGTAAAGTACTTAGCACAGTTTTGACACACAGTAAAACTAAAAAAAAAAAAACGTTACTTGTTTCTATTGCTAATTTGAAAAAAAGAAAAACTGAGTTTTCTGGTTCCTTACTCCTTTTAATCTTTTATCTCCTTCTTCCCAGTAGAGAGGAACTTTTTAAAAATATAATATACATAGATTTATGGTATGAGTAACTGTCACGAGTAAGAAAAAGATTTGTTTATACTGTAGCTACTCCACCCAAGTCTACTATTGCAAGAGACTAATAATTTATTCCTTTTAAGGATCTACCCATGCTCTCCAATGACTGAATAAGCTAGAATAAAGTTGAGAACTTGGGCTGGTAGGATTGGGTGCACTATAGAGAAAAAAACTAGAGCAGGAAGATACTCTTTGAAATTCGTTTGGCCTCATGAGCCAAGAGGTGACTCAGCAGGTTAATTAGTAATATTTTGTGCCATCCTCTTGATTTAACGTGTGTGTTTCTGATTAACTAATAGATTTTTTTCTTTCTGATAATAGGGTTTACCTAAATGACTTTCCACATTTCCAGTTGTTGTATGTCATATCAGCCAAACTACATTCTTTTATTATCATTTTGATAACTATCATTATAAATCACTAATAGCCATGCATAAAGCTTTCAGTCCATGCCACTGCATTATCAAGTGTTTTTCCTTTCAAATTCTGCAAATAAAATATGACTTTAAACAGAGAGCCTTGTGAAGTGGCATATGAAGCAGGAGTAGCCATAATTAGCACCAGATAGAGTTCTCTGAACTTCACTAAAAGTTGTAGATCATTCCCTGCTCCCTTGGGATTTGTTTTCACAATGGTTTAGCATCCTTTACCTTCTAATAGATCTGTCCAGGGACGTGTCTCTGGATCAGGGGCTCTACCTCATTGGGAAGGTGTGAGGGATTCCCCTGGGAAAATCTTACTCAGGATGACAACTCCTTGCCTATCTAAGATGCTTTAATTACTTTTTTCAAAGCTTCCTCCCAATCCCTGTGGACCTGAGGAATAGAACAAAGCTCCCTGGGATTCAACATAAAGCCCTAGCCCAAGAATCACTTGTATTTCCTCTTCCTGCCTGGGCTTGTATGGAAGTGCAAAACTATTATTCTACAGAGCAGGTAAAGCACAGAGTCAGAGCTGCAGATGATAGCTGAGACTCAGAGAAGATGAAAGCAGGTGGGTATTCTGTCTGTGTTCTGGATCCATTCCAATAGGAGGGACGGTTGTTTGGACAATTCAGAATTTAGTGCCAATCCTCCTTCCAAAATCTTGGGGATTCTACCTCTAGCTTTCATAACTGATGAAAACGCAGTGAACTGGCCACAGGAGTAGGATGGGCTCTTTGGGCTGGGTAGCATTATCTCAATCTCTGCTTGCCCCTCAGTTTCCCCATCAAAGGGAAGTTAAGACCTACTGATTCAAAACTGTTGTGAGATAGATGAGACAGTAATATGAGCTTGAAAAGCACTTTAGAAGCCAAATGACTAAATCAATGAAGGCTATTGTGTTTTTCCCCTCTCAGGCTGGCTCTACAGATTTAAAGGAGAACTTGCTCAACAAACTCTCAGACACAGATATATTTGGAGCTTGATTTCCTCTGAGCAGTAGGAGTGTTCAATGAAAGTGGGTGCTGCCTCACCAGCTCATCATGTCACGTCTCAGCAGTATCGCTTCGGAGTTCCCAATCTTCCTCCTAACAGATTTTCCTGGGCTAGAGGCCTTCCACAACTGGATCTCAATTTCCTTCTTCCTTCTAAGCACCGCATGATCCTGCTGGTGTTGATTCTGGAGGCAAGGTTCCAGGACACATGTCCTCTTTCCTTTCCATGCTTTTCACCACTGACCTGGGGCTGCCTCTCTCCACAAAGCTTATGACCCTTAGTGTCCTCTGGTTTAATGCCCATAAAATCACCTAGCTGCATACATCATCCAGCTCTTCTTCCTCCGCAGCTCTGGCTTTATGGATTCCCCAATACTAAGGGCCATGGCCTTGAACTGCTTTGTTGCCGTCTGCAGACCCATTTGATATGTCACCATTCTGTCAGACTCCAGGATTCTAAAGATTGGTGTAGTGATTGTCTTTAGAATGTGGATCAGCCTCTGTCCATCGCTCTTTCTCATTAAGAAGCTGTCATTTTGCAAAGTCAATGTCCTTTCCCATTATTACTGCTTCCACCTTGCTGTGCTTAAGGTAGCATGCTTCTATTCAAGGATGAACAGTTATGGGGGCTTAGCTGTTCTCGTTCTGGTCACAAAGGTTGATCCACCATACATTGTCCTCTCTTACATCCTGATCATCTGCTTTGGACTCAACATCATCTCTTCATAGGGACTGAATATGGTCTTTATCACTTAAGCCTCACACATTGGGCTGATTGCAATCTTCTACATTCCCTGGGCTATCTTTCAGTTGTCCATGGGTTTTTCCACAAGGTTTCGCAATATGTCCACCCACTATTGTCTCACTTTCATTTCCTTGGCCCCCTGTGCTCAATCCCATCGTATACAGTATGAAAACTAAACAAATCTACAGGGCCATCTTCAAGCTCTTCAAAACAAAATTGAGAGACGTTTGATGGAGGCTGCTCTTCCTGAGTTTCATTGCCTCACTTTTTCAAGATGAGTTTTCCTTTCTTCTTTTTAAACGTTGATTTCTCTGCTGGTGTCAACCTGATTCATTCGTTATCTCTGCTATTTTTTTCCTCCCACTTCAACTCATATTTCTTCTCTAACACTAAAACCACCAGCAACTGCAATGCTCACTGAACACCCATGTATTCAAGCTCTGCATTCGGCTCTTTTAAGTACATGCTTTTATTTAGTTTTTCAAAATGGGTACTCATAATCCCAATTTGGAAATGAAGAAATTAAGGGACTAAAATTTTAAGTGTCTTGCTTAAGATAAAAAGCTGGTATTTGAATTCAGGTCTATTGACCTGAATCTAATCCTGTGCTCTTCCTGAATATCCTACTGCCTCTAAGTGCAGAAGACACAGTTAATGTCACAGTCTAAGGAGAGCTGGACATTTCAGTTGTACTCCTAGAACACTTTTTTTTTTAAATTTTTTGTTTATTGCAGTAACATTGGTTTATAACATTGTAAAAATTTCAGGTGTACATCATTGTACTTCTATTTCTGCATAGATTACATCATGATCACCACCAAAATACTAATTACAACCCTTCACCACACACATGTACCGAATTATCCCTTTCACCCTCCTCCCTCCCCCCTTCCCCTCTGGTAACCACCAATCCAATCTCTGTCCCTATGTGTTTGTTTATTGTTGTTATTATCTACTACTTAAAAAAGGAAATCATACGGTATTTGACCTTCTCCCTCTGACACATTTCACTTTGCATTATACCCTCAATGTCCATCCATGTTGTCACAAATGGCTGGATTTCATCGTTTCTTATGGCTGAGTAGTATTCCATTGTGTATATATACCACAGCTTCTTTTTTTTTTTTTTAATTTTTTGTTTATTGCAGTAACATTGGTTTATAACATTGTAAAAATTTCAGGTGTACATCATTGTACTTCTAATTCTGCATGGACTACATCATGTTCACCACCAAAATACTAATTACAACCCATCACCACACACATGTACCGAATTATCCCTTTCACCCTCCTCCCTCCCCCCTTCCCCTCTGGTAACCACCAATCCAATCTCTGTTCCTATGTGTTTGTTTATTGTTGTTATTATCTACTACTTAATGAAGGAAATCATATGGTATTTGACCTTCTCCCTCTGACTTATTTCACTTTGCATTATACCCTCAATGTCCATCCATGTTGTCACAAATGGCTGGATTTCATCGTTTCTTATGGCTGAGTAGTATTCCATTGTGTATATATACCACAGCTTCTTTATCCATTCGTCCCTTGATGGGCACTTAGGTTGCTTCCAAGTCTTGGCTATTGTGAATAATGCTGCAATGAACACAGGGGTGCATGTACCTTTGCAAATTGGTGTTTTCAAGTTCTTTGGATAAATACCCAGCAGTGGAATAGCTGGATCATATGGTAGTTCTATCCTTGATTTTTTGAGGAATCTCCATACTGATTTCCATAGTGGCTGGACCAGTTTGCACTCCCACCAGCAGTGTATGAGAGTTCCCTTCTCTCCACATCCTCTCCAACACATGTTGTTTCCTGTCTTGTTAATTATAGCCATTCTGACGGGTGTGAGGTGGTATCTCATTGTAGTTTTGATTTGCATTTCCCTGATAGTTAGTGATTTTGAACATCTTTTCATGTGTCTGTTGGCCATCTGTATATCTTCTTTGGAGAAATATCTGTTCAGGTCTTTTGCCCATTTTTTAATTGGGTTGGTAGTTTTTTTGATGTTGAGATGCATGAGTTCTTAATATATTTTGGAGATTAAGCCCTTATCAGATGTATGGTTTGCAAATATCTTCTCCCAATAGTTAGGTTGTCTTTTCGTTTTCTTGATGGTTTCCTTTGCTGTGCAGAAGCTTTTTAGTTTGATGTAGTCCCATTTGTTTATTTTTTCTATTGTTTCTCTTGCCCGGTCAGATGTGGTGTTTGAAAAGATGTTGCTAAGACCGATGTCGAAGAGCGTACTGCCTATGTTTTCTTCTAGAAGTTTCATAGTTTCAGGTCTTACATTCAAGTCTTTAATCCATTTGGATTTAATTTTTGTGTATGGTGTAAGGTAAGGGTCTACTTTCATTTTTTTGCATGTGGCTATCCAGTTTTCCCAACACCATTTGTTGAATAGACTTTCTTTTCCCCATTGTATGTTCTTGGCTCTTTTGTCAAAGATTAGCTGTCCATAGACGTGTGGGTTTATTTCTGGGCTTTCGATTCTATTCCATTGATCTGTGTGTCTGTTTTTGTGCCAGTACCATGCTGTTTGGGTTACTATAGCTTTGTAGTATATTTTGAAATCAGGGAGTGTGATACCTCCAGCTTTGTTCTTTTTTCTCACGATTCCTTTAGCTATTCGGGGTCTTTTGTTGTTCCATATGAATTTTAGGATTCTTTGTTCTATTTCTGTGAAAAATGTTGTTGGAACTTTGATAGGGATTGCATTGAATCTATAGATGGCTTTAGGAAGTATGGACATCTTAACTATGTTAATTCTTCCAATCCAAGAGCACGGAATATCTTTCCATTTCTTTGTGTCTTCTTCAATTTCTTTCAGAAATGTTTTATAGTTTTCGGTGTACAGATCTTTCACCTCTTTGGTTAAGTTTATTCCTAGGTATTTTATTCTTTTTGTTGCAATTGTAAATGGGATGGTATTCTGAATTTCTCTTTCTGCTACTTCATTGTTAGTATACAGAAATGCAACTGATTTTTGTATGTTGATTTTGTATCCTGCAACTTTACCATATTCGTTTATTACTTCTAAAAGTTTTCTGGTGGATTCTTTAGGGTTTTCTCTATATAAAATCATGTGATCTGCAAATAGTGACAGTTTCACTTCTTCCTTTCCAATTTGGATCCCTTTTATTTCTTTCTCTTGCCTGATTGCTCTGGCTAGGACTTCCAATACTATGTTAAATAGGAGTGGTGACAGTGGGCATCCTTGTCTGGTTCCTGTTCTCAGAGGGATAGCTTTCAGTTTTTCACCATTGAGGATGATATTAGCTGTGGGTTTCTCATATATGGTCTTTATTATGTTGAGGTACTTTCCTTCTATACCCATTTTATTCAGAGTTTTTATCATAAATGGATGCTGGATCTTGTCAAATGCTTTCTCTGCATCTATTGAGATGATCATGTGATTTTTGTTCTTCATTTTATTAATGTGGTGTATTACGTTGATTGATTTGCGAATGTTAAACCATCCCTGCATCCCTGGAATAAATTCCACTTGATCATGGTGTATAATCTTTTTAACGTATTGTTGTATGCGATTTGCTAGTATTTTGTTGAGGATTTTTGCATCAATGTTCATCAGTGATATTGGTCTGTAATTTTCTTTTTTTGTGTTGTCCTTGTCTGGTTTTGGTGTCAGGGTAATGTTGGCTTCGTAGAATGAGTTAGGGAGCTTCCCCCCCTCCTCAATTTTTTGGAAGAGTTTGAGAAGGATAGATATTAAGTCTTCTTTGAATGTTTGGTAGAATTCACCAGGGAAGCCGTCTTGTCCTGGACTTTTATTTTTGGGGAGGTTTTTGATTACTGTTTCGATCTCCTCACTGGTGATTGGTCTATTCAAATTCTCTACTTCTTCTTGATCTAGTTTTGGAAGGTTGTATGATTCTAAGAATTTATCCATTTCTTCCAGATTGTCAAATTGGTTGGCATATAGCTTTTCATAGTATTCTCTTATAATCTTTTGTATTTCTGAGGTGTCTGTTGTAACCTCTCCTCTTTCATTTCTGATTTTACTTATTTGTGCCTTCTCTCTTTTTTCTTGGTGAGTCTAGCTAAAGGTTTGTCATTTTTGTTGATCTTTCCAAAGAACCAGCTCTTGTTTTTATTAATTTTTTCTATTGTTATTTTGGTCTCTATTTCATTTATTGCTGCTCTGATTTTTATTATTTCCCTTCTTCTACTGATTTTGGGCTTTGTTTGTTCTTCTTTTTCCAGTTCCTTTAGGTGCATTGTTAGATTGTTTATTTGAGATTTTT
Source organism: Ceratotherium simum simum (assembly GCF_057802395.1). NCBI lineage: Eukaryota > Metazoa > Chordata > Mammalia > Perissodactyla > Rhinocerotidae > Ceratotherium > Ceratotherium simum. Next base: position 27,347,565 of record NC_141906.1, on the reverse strand, counting down.
CCTGTTTGTTGATATAGGCCTGTATCGCTATAAACTTCCCTCTTAGAACCGCTTTTGCTGTATCCCATAAATTCTGGCATGTCGTATTTTCATTTTCATTTGTCTCCAGGTATTTTTTGATTTCTTCTTTGATTTCTTCGTTAACCCAGTTGTTGTTCAGTAGCATTTTGTTTAATCTCCACGTATTTGTGGCCTTTCTGATTTTCTTCCTATAATTGATTTCCAGTTTCATACCGTTGTGGTCAGAAAAGATGCTTAGTATTATTTCAATCTTCTTAAATTTATGGAGACTTGTTTTGTGGCCTAATATGTGATCAATCCTGGAGAATGTTCCATGTGCATTTGAAAAGAACGTGTATTCTTCGGTTTCTGGATGGAATGCTCTGTATATATCTACTAGGTCCATCTGTTCTAGTGTGTTGTTTAAGGCCAATGTTTCCTTATTGATCTTCTGTTTGGATGATCTATCCGTTGGTGTAAGTGGAGTGTTAAAGTCCCCTACTATTATTGTGTTACTGTCTATTTCCTTTTTTATGTCTGTTAATAATTGCTTTATATATTTAGGTGCACCTACATTGGGTGCGTAGATATTTACAAGTGTTATAGCCTCTTGTTGGATTGTTCCCTTGATCGTTATGTAATGCCCTTCTTTGTCTCTTTTTACAGTTTTTGTTTTAAAGTCTATTTTGTCTGATATGAGTACTGCTACCCCAGCTTTCTTTTCATTGCCACTTGCATGGAGTATCTTTTTCCATCCCTTCACTTTCAGTTTGTGAGTGTCCTTAGGTCTGAAGTGTGTCTCTTGTATGCAGCATATATATGGGTCTTGTTTTTTTATCCAGTCAGCCACCCTATGCCTTTTAATGGGAGCATTTAGTCCATTGACGTTTAAAGTAGCTATTGATAAGTATGTACTTACTGCCATTTTTTAACTTTTTTTTTTTCTCAGTGTTTTAGTATTACTTCTCTGTTCCTTACTTCTATACAGAATTGATGGTCACTTTAGTTTGGCCTTTGTCTGAAAGCTGTGCTCTTTAACTCCCCTCCTCCCTCCTTTTATGTTTTTAATATCATATCTAACCTCTTTTTTGTGCATTTGTATCCATTATGTTCTAATCATGGAAATAGATAATTTTTCCTATTTGTGGTCTTCTCTTTTCCCTTAAATCAGTCCCTTTAACATTTCTTGTAACACTGGTTTCTTGGTGACAAACTCCTTTAATTTTGGCTTATCTGGGAAAATTTTGATCTCTCCTTCCATTTTGAATGATAACCTTGCTGGGTAGAGTATTCTTGGCTGTAAGTTTTTTCCTTTTAGCACTTTAAATATATCGTGCCATTCTCTTCTAGCCTATAAGGTTTCTGCTGAGAAGTCAGCTGATAGCCTTATGGGGTTTCCTTTGTATGTAACTTGACATTCTCTTGCAGCTTTTAGGATTCTCTCTTTATCTTTAATTCTGGACATTTTGATTATGATGTGTCTTGGTGTGGGCCTCTTTGGGTTTATCTTGTTTGGGGCTCTCTGTGCTTCCTGTACCTGGATGTCTGTTTCCTTCCTTAGGTTAGGGAAGTTTTCATCTATTATTTCTTGAAATAGATTCTCTGCCCCCTTGTCTCGCTCTTCTCCTTCCGGGACACCTATAACACGGATGTTAGTGCGCTTGATGTTGTCCCAGAGGTCCCTTAGACGGTCCTCACTCTTTTTAATTCTTTTCTCTTTTACCTGTTCATCTTGGGTAATTTCTTCTAGTCTTTCTTCCAGCTCACAGATCCGTTCTTCTGTATCCTCTACTCTGCTTTTGAGTCGCTCTAATGAATTTTTCATTTCCAGTATTGTATTCTTCCTTTCTGATTGGTTCTTTTTTATCTCTTCCATTTCTTTGTTGACATTCTCACTGAGTTCATCTATTCTTCTCCCCAGATCAGTAAGCATCCTTAACACTCTTAGTTTGAACTCTCTGTCGGGTAGGTTGCTCATTTCTGTTTCACTTAGTTCCTTTTCTGGGGTTTTGTCCTGTTCCCTTACTTGGAATGTATTCTTTTGCCTCCTCATTTTGCCTCTTTCCCTGTGATTGTGTCTATGTATTATGTAGGTCAGCTACGTCTCCTGCTCTTGGATAGGTGACCTTATGTTAGTGATGCCTTGGGAGGCTTCCAGTGTGCTTCCCTCAGTTCTCAATGTTCCAGGGGTGGCCCCTATGTGGGCTACGTGTGTCCTTCTATTGTGGCCTGTTAGCTCTCCCTATAGGTGCCCAGGGAGGCTGAGTTATGCTCCTGGCTAGCTGTTGTAATGCTCAGCTGCTTGTAGTTGTTGTGGGCCCTTCAGTCTCTTTATCAGGTGTGGGGCACCCCAGCACAGTTGGCTGTAAGTTCTAATACCACATTTGTGTTGCAGTATTTCTTTTAACTGAGTAGGCCCCCAGCGTGGCAGGTTGTTAGGCTCAGGGCCTTACAATTGCTGTAAGCCTCTAGCCTATTAGGTCTCTTGTCAGTTCTCTGAGGATTGCAGCTGGGTGGGGCTGGCCTCAGGCACAGGAGCACCCAATTGTTTCAGGCTTTGGAAGGTGGGGCAAACCTCCTATGTGGGTCTTTGAGAAGCTCAAGTCTTCTGCAGCTTACAAGCCCTGCTGCCCACAGGTCCACACACACAGTCAACACAGTCTTGCCCCGTGTGCGCGCCCCGACCTCCCGAAGCGGACCCAGTCTCTCCACGGCGGGAACCCCACACGCTCCGCCACCGCCCCACACTCTTCACCTGCTTCTTGTGCACACCCTGCCCCACTCAAGTCGGCTCAGTTGCCAGGCTGCAGAGAATCCAGTCACCAATCTATGCAGGCCCACACGTTGCCTGAGGGCTTGTTGTTGGGTGGGGCCAGTCTCTAGGGTGGGCTGCCTGCCCTGGCTGAGCTAGATTAAATCGGTGCTCTAGCGGGTGGAGCAGACCCTGGGCTAGCAGGCCTCAGGGAGAACTCCAATGGCGTCTGTGTCCGCACGCCCACACCGGGCCACAACAATGGCTGCCGCCAATGTCCCAGTCCCTGGAGAAGTCTCACCCCTCACTGAGATGCACTCAGGGCCTATTAGGTGAGTCTCTTGTCACCAAAGCACTGTGCACCTTTCTTTCTGGTGATTTTAGGATGCTTTCTGGAACGGGTGAGTTTGTGCGCAGGCCCTTTAAGAGCCAGTTTTAGTTTCTTTGTGAACCGGGTTTTCTGGGGGTGCTCCCCAATGTTTTAGTAGCAGGAAAAGTCAGATATTATGCCGCTGGTGTCGATTGTGCTGGGTCCCCACAATACCCACTGCGGGGGCGCTCCCGGCTCAGGGCCCCGCGCCTCCAGGGAGGCTGCATACCTGTGAGCTGCTCCCAGCTGCCGTGAAGCTAGCAGCTTGTGGAGGCGGCGTTTTTCCTCTCCAGAAGGGAGCCTCTGCCTCTTCCACCTCAGTTAGGATTGTCCGTTGTTGCAGGAGTTCCTCTTATCCAGTTTTCAGTTCTGTCTCAGGGGTAATTTTTCCATGAGTAGTTGTAAATTGGCTGTGTCCACGGGAGGAGGTGAGTTCAGAGTCTGCCTACACCGCCATCTTGACTCCGCCCCCCCTCTCCTAGAACACTTTAAAAGCACGCTGCATACAAAGCAATTCCTAAAGAAAGGATACTATAATCCTATCATATCCTTCCTCAATCTTCTTTACTCCCTCTGCTTTCTCAGAACAATTGTGTTAACGGGATATTTATTTCTGAGTAGAACAGGCTGTAAAGAGACATGCTACAGACCTTGAACACCCTCTGTGGAGTATTCTCTCACTGATCTTTGGAGGAATCCAGGGTTCCAGTTGCTGGAGTTTTGAGATGCTGTTATGTATACAATTTAAGCTTAAGTAGGGGCAGTGGCTTCTAGGAGGCAGAGGATCAGTCACACTGCATATTACCGGTAATGGCATTGTCTGTCCAATCCATCTGTCTCGTTTTCTATGTGTGACCTGGTGGATAACTGGTACAGAAGAGAATGGTGTCTGTATATGTGTCTAAATGGACATCAGTCTCCTCATTCCTCTCATCATTACTGCTTTCAACATTTGGCGGTCAGCTACAGAAGCAGCATTCACAACACAGTTGGAACTGTCGAAGGGAAGAGCAGTGTAAATTTAGCATGAGTTTTGGACAAAGGACCAGTTTGGGTTTCAGAAGTTTGAAGGGTTAGAAAGATAAGAGTTGGGCTTAATACCAGGAGTAGAGTAGGTGCTTTCTCAGCGTGCTCAATGTGACTTCATTCAATAAAATGAACAAACAAAGTATTTTGTTGACCCCTGTCCCCTTCAAACAGACAAGGTATTCAATATTGTAAACATTTATTGAATGAATGGATGAATGAATATAGACAGGGGATCACAGCTATGTGCTTTTAATCATGTCTCCGTTTTTGCTCTGGTCTGACCTAATGCAAGAGTTATCATTAAGCCTGCATGGCAGAGAATAAAAACCTGTTTCTCTGTGACTTTTAAGACACTTGACTGTTAGTAGGTCTTTGAAAGCAAAGGGCTTCTTTGGATTCCTATGAAACAGCTACTGACACCATACACGTGGGTAAGAAGTCTGATTGAAGAACAATACCTTGTAATGTAAGTAGGGAAAATGTGGTGATGTTGAACGTATATAACTTAGGGGAAAGATTGTTATGTGTCTGTGTGACCTTCCTGAAAAGTTTCCAGATGGATTTCAAAATTTATGTATGTATATATGTATGTATGTTTCAGAAACCTCTTCTCTTGCTTTATATTTTATTAGGATGAATTTGAAAAAAGACTAATTCTCTAACTTTTTCTATTTGGAAAATGAAATGCTTTTGGTGTCTCTGCTACTATATTCTTAAAATATGTATCTCCAGAAGAAGCTAATAATTAATTTTTAACTGTGTTAAAATCCTTGCGTCCAGAATAGAGCTATATATTCTAGGTTACCATAGATTTTATCAGTATACAAATTGATTTTTTTAGTGGGAAACAACTTTTCCTGGAGGTAAAATATACCTTTTAACGACAAATTCACACTGGATGTATTCACTTGATTCAATGTACTATTTATTGAATATCTATTATGTACCAGACAGGCTTATAGCTACACTCAATGTAGAGAAATATTTAAGAAGGTTGGGTCTATAGCATAACACTTAATTTATAATGTGACATATGTAAAGAATCTAACTGGGTATTAAAACAGTTAGACAAATAAGTTTTGAATATTAAAATGTATATCTACATTAAAGAAGCAATCAATCGTAAAATAGTGATTGGAACCACTCTGGCCAAATGGTAGCTAAAGCAATGGAAGAATAAGTAGAGCACTGAAATGTACAGGGACATGATGACACAAATGTGAGTGGCATATACCAAGTACCTTGGGCAGGGCTTCTCCATAGGGTAGCTACAGCATAGTCTGCAGTATCACAACATATGGTGTTGTAATGAGAATATATCAAATCCAACTACAAGGAAGGCCATGAGAGACCATAGATATGGTCTGGTGTCAGAATACATTAGTTTCAGCATAGCCATGTACTCACAGTAGGTCTAGGGGATGATTTTGTTGAGGCAGAAGGGCCACCAGGGGACCATGAAGCAAGGGGAGTTCACTCAGAGCACACTTTGTGTTATCACAGCTGTTCCCAGCTTGGCTGCCAATTATTGGAACAAAATGACATGGTGAGGTGAAAAGCAGATGGTCACATCTAGTACCCAGATGGCATGTGACCACCCTTGACCAACAGAGGAGAAAGTATGGGTGAAGCAGATCTGGCATAGGAGAGGCAGTCATAGTAGTTGATTTTATGGGCTTGGAACCAATACAATGGACAGCACCTTAGGTTAGGTGGAAGTAAGAAGGCCTCTACCACGAAAGTTAGCAGGGCCAGGAAGAAATACATGGTTCATACAAGTAGTTAGTGCAGGCCACATCAAAGAGAGGTCTGTTTCTCACAACAGCCACAGCATAGATGATAATAGAACAGGAAAGAGATCAGAATTGGGAACTCTCCTACCTTGGAAAGACACAAGGAGTGGGGGGGTGGGGGGGGCTAGCTCCCAATGGCGGCATCAGAAGATGACTGCTATTGGAGGAGGAATCTACCCTCTGAAGAGACTAACCAAGTAATTAACACATATTATTTTTGAGAAGGCTGGGAATTATAAGAGCTGAGTGATTAGAAATTGTCTGAACAGGAAACCACTTATCATATGTTAATAAATACACATATTTTTCCTAAATTAAACCTAAAAAAATTGAGCTATATCCAGTTTCTCCTGATGACAGTGTTTATAAATCACAGGCTGAGATTTACAGAATGAAGAATAAACATTTCAAACTTTAAATCTCCAAATGGAAATGAGTCACGGTAAATGCTACATTAACCCTTGTCCTTTTTTTCCACATAAAAGTTAATTGTGTCTAAAGAAATAAATTACTTTTTCATTATTCCTGTGGGCATATCTGACACTCTTTTCTTTGAAACACACTAAATTAAACTAAATTGGAAAAATCAAGAAAATGGAGAGACAGAGAGACATAACTACATCAGAATCTTGTGCATCTTTCCCTTATGCTCTGTTTAATTCTTTACAGCATCCTGAGGATGTTTCCATGATTTTGCTTCCTTGATCTGGGGCCAGCTCTATCTGTCAGGGTTTTCTTTTTTCTCTCAGAACAGAGTTTCCCTCTATAAGTCCCAAGAGAACTAGTCTCCACTCTGAATTTGGCCAGGATTCTTTGGTTAAAACACACAGTGGAGGATCTCTGTCCTACAAGCTAAAACATAACCTGTAGGAAAGATCAAGCCCATATTTTGCTCTGCAGCCTCATTTCTTTCTATATTCGCTTTGCTGTTCCTCCTGGATCTTTCATTGTTTGTTGTCTTTGCAAATGCTGATTCCTCAGCTTTGACTTTCCTTCCCATTTTTATCCATCTTCTGAATGAAAACTACTCAATTTAAGACACAGATTAAGCACCATCTCCTCAGCGATATCTTTTCAGATGCCTTTCCTGCCCTCAAGTCTCCCTGCCAATGGGCGAATTCATAAATATACAAACTTTTTTGTGTATGCATAAAAAGTTTCTCCATTTCTTGGGAAGTAGGCAGGTCTAATCGGTGATTGTTGTTTTATTCTGAGAGCTGAGGAAATGGAGACAGAAGAGCTGGTCCAGGGAAGAGTACAGACTCCTCCAGTCACACCCTGAGGAAAAGCCTGGCTTCCAGGTCTCCTGACTCTGTGTATTGCTTCTCTCACTCCTTTGCTACTTCTAGGGAAATCTTGGGCTTAATTTCTGGGAACCTTGGGAAAAGGAATGACGCCTCAAGGCTAGTTTCTTCAGCAGCTGATGCTTGAAGCCTTGCTGTTGCCAGTGAGTCAATAAACCAGTAATTCAGTTTAGGTTCACGTACTTGCATGCCTTGTCAAATTCAGAGCTCCCGGGGAACCCATAAAATGGTTTACTTGGTTTTTTGAATCCTACTTGGGATCTTTTTAGAATACAGTATTCACCATTCACTTATTTGTTCATTTAACAAATATTTAAGCACTTAGTCTATTCCAGGCTGCTAAGTGTTGGCCATGCAATGATAAGAATAATTTGGTGGCTGCCCTCAAAAAACCTCAATCAGTTGAAAGACAGTAAAAATCATGGCTGTTGAGGATTAGTAAGACAGAAGATACATAGAAAAGTAACTACTGAAAAATTACTGAGTGAATGACTCCCTCTCTGATGTGGATTCAAGAAAACTAGCTTCAAAAATAAGTTTTGTTGGTAATTCAGGCCACCTACCCAATTGATCAAGAGTCTATATCACCACATGTTAGACTTCTCTATTCCTTTTCCAGAGCAGCATTTACCCTACCCTTAACAGATCTTCCCTTCTGGATGTCTTGCCTACACCTTCCTGCTGCAGTGACCTGACACGTATTACTGCTCTGTTTCTGGTAGTAAGAGAACTGCTGCTGCAGATCTGGTTGACAACATCCACTGAGCCCTTTCTACTCCCTTCCAGAAGCCAATTAAAATGGGGAATCTGCTGGGGAGGTAACCTATCTCTATCGTCTCCACACTGGCCCTGATCCTCTTTTAAAACGTGAAGTTCAAAATGTAGCTGGCACATTCAAGAAACAGAAATTACACAAATTTCTTTTTAAATCTCACCCTAGCACACAGTTTTGCACACTCCAGAGGTGTGTTAATATGAATTACGAGGTGAATTTTTCCTCAGAGTTACAAGACCTGTAGCTGATTTCTTAGAAAGGGTCAATTCCTACCAAAGAGATCTGTATTTTTTTTGTTGTTGTTTATTTGTTTGTTTATTTTTTCCCCCACTTTCTGGCTTTGCTATACATTCTGGCTCAGAAATAAACCAACGGATGTTATTTAGATTATTTAGTTTCTGTTTCCTCATCTACAAAATGTAACTGGACGATTGCAGCTACTTGTACATGTGGAGCTGTAGTGATGCAAAGCCCTGTGAGAAACATCAGGGCTAGTATCAGGAGAGCTTCCAGAAACTAGAGAATCTCAAATCTTTTCCATGATGGTCCACACCTAAGATAGACAAATTGAGAATCGGAACCTAAGACTGGGACTTCAGATTTATTTGGGATGGAGATGGGGTGAAGCGTGTGCTCTGCAAAGTCAGGCATTGTGCCTCCTTGGGCCTTTCTTTTCTTCTTCTTCTGGCCCTGGGAGTTCAAGGCTCAGAAGCTAGAATAGAGTTAGTCTGTGACTTTAGGATTAGCAGACTGAGAATCAACATTAAAACACACAATCAGATTTTTAGGGTATAAAGGAGTGAGTATGATGGTGGCAGTTTGTCCCAGGTGATGTGAGACCATAGAAGAGGGGTTTTTAGGATGAACTATGAACTTGTTATCTCTATAACCCAAGCACCAAGCACAGTACTGGCACATATTAAGTGATGAAGAAATGCTTGTTGAATGTGAGTATGCAATGCCATCATACGAATGACACTGTGTTTGGCTCTGTGCCGAGTAGACAATACTGATGAAACATTATCCTTTTGAAATTACTCTAGAACTGAGCCTTGAGAGTATGGCTTGACTCTGAGTAATGTTTAAAAACCAGAAGCTGATCTGCCAAGGACTATTTTTGCTAAGTTTTGTCTGGCCTCTCTTAGTCACCATGTCACATTAGAGATGTGCGTTACTTGAGAGAAGAGAGCCACTGTGGTGACTCTACCCATCTTACAAATGGGAAATTGAGTCCCTCACTCAAAGTGTTCACTTGATAGCTTTTGCAAATGACCATAGACTAGCTCGAGTTTCATTACAATGTTGATGTCCTGGACCCACTTGTTCTTCAGGTTGTAATGAAGGCAATCAGCTATGTTCACTGATTCAGAATACTTAAAGATGCCTCTAATCATGATACAGCTGCATAGCTTAAGCAATTATTTTTTATATTGATGCTGGGATTGTAGGTATTCAGTGTACTTATTTTGGTCATCTTGTACTGCTTAGACACTCTGATTGCCAATTTCTCTTGTTCTCTGCTCTATCCCTTACTCTTGCAGAGTGCTTGGTGCAGAATAATTGCTCAATAGATATTTTTTAACAGAAATTTAAAATGTTTCAAATATTTTATGTTTGTTCATACAAAGAAGTGAGTGAGGGATAATTGTTATTTATATAACAAATTTATCTTATTTGACAAACAACATCCTTCAACATTTCCATGGGAATAATGAAAGGAGCCCTTAAGATTGAGAAGTGTGGTACCCAGTTTCCAAGGAAGGAGGCAAAAATGGACTTCGAAATGCCATCTTGTGGTCAGTAGTGGAATTGTTGGGACAATGGTTTCAGGCACAGGTAAACATGCGATCATTCATTCATGTAGCTAGTTTTTTACAGTGAGCTAGGTTTGGGGACAGAATAGTGAACAATTATGCTATGCCTTTTTGGAATTTATAGTCAAGTCAGAGGTACAGATGATAAATAAGCAATGTAAATAATCACATAGCTAATATAGTGAAGAAATAAAATATTTGTATTAAAAGAAAATTATAGAGAACTGGGTCTAAGTAAGATATGTAGGTTAAGAAACATCTTTCTGATAAGGTGCCATTAGTTGAGACCTGAAGGATGATGAGAGGGAGACAGAATCTCCTAGAAAAGAATAATGAAGGGAAGTAGAATGATTAAGAGCAAAGCCCTAAGACACAGAAGAGGTTGATGTGTTTGGAAGTAAAAGAAGACTAGACAGGCTGAAGCAAAGGGGAAAGGTAACACTGTACCAATTCGGGTATGTTGAAAAAATAAGTATACTGCTCAGAAATAATAGGAAATGAACCACTCATACATGTAACAGTATGGATGAATGTGAAAAATTTTCTACTGAGCGAAAGACACTAGACTCAAAAGAATGCATTATTTATTCTTTTATTTATATAAGGATCCAATGAGAAAAAAATTAATCTATAGTGAATGAAATCGTGTCAGGGTTTGCCTAGTTAGTGTCAAAAGGGGGTGATTGACAGCAAAGAGACAGGAGAACTCTTTATGAAGTGATGGAAATATTCTATATCTTATTTAGGCTGGTAGCTACACAGGCATTTACCTGTGTCAGAACTTATCAAACTGTGTACTAAAATATTTGTATTTTATAATTATATAGCAATAAAGCTAATTTTAAAAAGAAAAATGAGAGACTTACAATCGTTAACTGATTTGCTGATGTGGGGACCATGGTCTCTTACAGTTCTAAAACTTAAGAAGTATGAAAATGTTCCTTCAGGATACACATTCGTTTCAGGGGGCACTTTTAGAATCCAATAGCTGTTTCTTTCTGAGAGAAGCAAACATGTTCCTGATTCCTCTTAAAGCACCTTCATCTGATGTTGGTTTTAGTAACTTAAGAGCTTAAGTTTTGGAACCTTCTTCACTATTGATTGGCTTTGCAAGGAAGCTGGTGAATGAGGAAAAAAAAGTACAAATACAATGATTGTGATCAATACGTTTGTTACCTTGTTTGTGGTGATGGTATCACAGGTGTGTGCATATGTCCAAACTCAGTAAAATTAGGCATTAAATGTGTGCAACTTTTTGTACGCTAAGTACATCTCAATAAAGTTGAAAAAATAAGAAAAAATAAAGGAAATGCAGTTTTCTAAAGTAGCTTAAAATTTTAATTTAAAAGGAAATGGAATATTAACAAATGTTATTAAAATTTCTAGTGCCTTTCTCACTACCTTTAACTATGCATTATAGTTATCTTCAGAAGAGAATTTTATTTCTCATTCTTTTCCAAAAGTTCTTCATCCTGAAATCCATTGTCATCAGGGAATCAGCAATTTTTGGTAAGAGAGATCAACACTTGGCATGTCTAATTCTTATTGTTAGTTGTCTCAAGAAGCTGTGATTTTGGTAGCAATTTTACATCTAGATTTTCAAGCTTTTCTGGAACTTACTTTATTCCAGAGTCCCTGATCCTCTAGGATTGCCAACTCCACTCCTCTAGGGTTTGGCACTATATTAACCTTTTCTGTACATTTTTTTTGCTGTTTCAATTCCTTTTTTCTCATATTAAAATTACTTTTTCTCATATTAAAATTAAAATAAATTTTTAAAACTACATAAAAGTGCAAAAAGAAAATTAAATTACCACAAATATCACTATTCTGAGTAGCTATTATTGGCAATTAGACATGTTCTCTCAATCTTTTTCTGGGCATGTGTAGTCCCTTTTAGAATTGGCATCAGCCGTATGGACAATTGTTTTTTCTTTTTTTTTGCTGAGAAAGACTCATCCTGAGCTAACATCTGTTGCCAATCTTTCTCTATTTTGTTTGTCGGTTGCCACCACAGCATGGCCGCCAACAAATGGAGTAGGTCCGCACCCGGAACCAAACCCGGGCTGCTGAAGCCGAGAGTGCCAAACCACTAGGCCATGGGGCTGGCCCCTGTTTTCTATTTATTATTACATCTAATCGTTTTTCACATCCCTACATATTCTTTGCAAATACAGTAGTTAAATGATACATAATATTCAATTGCTCATTGCTTCATTTGGTTTCTCATAGGTCAATATTTGAATGTTTCCCTGTTTTTGTATTTATAAATAATGAATCTATGCATGTTTTGGATTTTTTTTTTTTGCGAAAATTCTATTTCTATAAAGCGATTCCAAGACGGGCAAAAAATATGCACTTTTAAAATATTTTGATGAAAATTTCTAAACTTCTTAACAAGGTATACCAACTTATACTTCGACTGAGTTTAAAAATAATTTTTACCTTAGTGGTCTGTGGAAGACAACATTTTTTTCAAATTTTCACTAATTTGATAAGAGAACATATTTTTTACTGTGTTCTTGTGATGATAAACATAGGTTAACTCAGCGTTTATTATCAATCCCATCTCCCAGAGAGCTCTTGTTCTGGGCATCCTGAAAATTCTTCCCTTTGCTTCTGCAGGGTGGCCGACCTCTGAGCCAGCTGTTAGAGATGACTTTGTGATGATATGTGATAGCCTGGCCAACTTTCTTCATTTATGTCCCCAGATCAGCAGGGCGATTACGCTTATTGTGAAGCTGTGCCTCTTGGATCAGGGGTCTTTTCCACAACATCCTGGAATAACCCTGTCCCTGATCTGTTTGGTTCTAACTGCGTAGATGATGGGGTTGAGTGTGGGAGGGACCAATGGATAGAGATTAGCCAACACGATGCGAACCACTCGGGGCACATGATGTCCAAAACGGTGGGTGAGGAAAGTAAACAGGGCTGGGATATAAAAAGCCAAGATGACACAGATGTGGGAAGCACATGTGCCGAAAGCCTTGAGCCGGGCTTCGCCAGAGGGCAACCCCAGCACTGTTCTCAAAATCATCACATAGGATATACTGATGACAGTTATATCAAACCCAACCACAGAGAAGGCTACAAAGAGCCCATATGCACGATTTACTCTGGTGTCAGCACACACCAGCTTCAGCACAGCCATGTGCTCACAATATGACTGGGGAATGACCTGGTTGGGGCAGAAGGGCATCCTGGAGACCATAAAGCAGAAGGGGCTCACCCACAGCAGTCCTCTCATCATCACAGCTGCCTCCAGTTTAAACACTGCAGATGGGGTCAGGATACTAGGGTGGTGGAGTGGGAAGCAGACAGCCACATAACGGTCCAAGGCCATAGCCATGAGCACCCCAGACTCCACAGAAGAAAAGGCGTGGATGAAGAAGACCTGAATGAGGCAGGCATGGTATTCAATCTCATGAGCATGAAACCAGAGTATAGCCAGCATTTTAGGTTGAGTGGAAGAAGAGAGGACCAGGTCAGTGAAAGCCAGCATGGCCAGAAAGAGGTACATGGGCTCATGCAGGGTGTGGTCAGTTCGGATTATATGGAGGACAGCACTATTTCCAACTATAGCCACCACATACATGGCACCTAATGGAAAGGCAATCCAAAACTGGGAATTCTCAAGTCCTGGGATCCCAAGCAGAATGAAGGACACAGGATGAGAAGAGCTGTTCCCTGAAGCCAGCATCACAGGATGGTTAATTTGTTCTCCATTGGGAAGATAATCTACTCTCTGCAGGTGATAACAATCAAATAAATCATTGTTATTATTTATAATTTTTTGGAAGGAGCAATTGAATAATAGGGCATTTGGGTTTAATGGTAAACTAGAATAATTTCCACTGTTTTAATAAATGAAATTTTGCAACATAAAATGATACTACTTTTTATTCTTTATGCATATTTATGTCATTCAAAATGGGGTCGGAACATACTAGCTGCAAGTGTAATTTTTTTATAAGAATCCATATTTTTCTTGTAAGTAGAATCTACTGATGGAAAACCATCTTGACAAATAATGTCATAGTAATTCTTGCTCTTCCATTTAGAACTAACAGCGAATTGTTTTAACTTTCCCATAGATCCTTTTCATCCCTTTGTTTAAGCCACTTGGACAACTTTTATGAGTCGAAAACCAGTCTGGAAAACAGTTTGACTTAAAGGCCCATAGCAGTGTATGTAGTGATGTTGATTTAGCTTTGACTCTAGGACAGTTGCCACAGGGATTTGAACTGGCAGATCACTGACTGACCAATTGTCACCTGTAATTAAACTGAATATTTTAATGTATCACTCCTCCTACATTAGGATTCAGCAAACTTTTTTCTGTAAAAAGTCAGATCATAAATATTTTAGCCTTTATGGGCTGTGTACAGTCTCTGTTGCAACTAGCCAGCTTAGCCATTGTAGCATGAAAGCAGCTATAGTCAATACATAAATGTGTGAGTGTGGCTATATTCCAATAAAACTTTATTTAAAAAAACAGACTGCGGGGCCGGCCCCGTGGCATAGTAGTTAAGTGCGCAGGCTCTGCTGCTGGCAGCCCAGGTTCTGATCCCGAGCATGCACCGATGCACCGCTTGTCAGGCCATGCTGTGGTGACATATCATATAAAGTAGAGGAAGATGGGCACAGATGTTAGCCCAGGGCAAGTCTTCTTCAGCAAAAAGAAGAGGATTGGCATGGATGTTAGCTCAGAGCTGATCTTCCTCACAAAACAAAACAAACAAACACAGAAAAAAAACAGACTGCAAGACAGGTTTGGTCTGCAGGCTATAGTTTTCTAACTCCTGTCCTAGATGATAAATTTTCACAAAGTCAGTCCTGAATCAGGCACTATCCCTAGCACCTCTGTTTTTGGCACAGAATAAGAGTTTAATGAACATTTGCTGAAGCAAATAACAAATAAATGCCATTATTCAGTGGCCATGAACTTAGTAACTGATTAACCATATCTTAAAGTGTTCTGATAGAATCCTCTAAACACTGCTTTGACACCAGGCCCACAACAGATTTATGTCCATTCCTCATACTAGAGGTTGCTCTGCTGGCCAGTGAATGACATTGTGAATGTCATCCTCTGCCGGTACCTGCATTACATGGGTTGATCCTACTGTCTGACCTCTCTGGTGACCACTACTTATCTCAGAGCCAATGGAACAAAAACTCACCTGGTCTTTACCCAACACCTTTTCACTATTTAATCTCAGTTGACCTGAGCCTTTGTTTGAAAGCATTAGTTCTTACCTTCTCCATAACAGAAACACATTAACGGGAAGAATAGCTTTTCAAATCCCCCTTAACAAATCACCTGTGGGGACTAACAGAGGTTTCATTCACCCAGACCCAATGGTTCCTAAAAAAGTCTCTTCAAGAACCCAAATAGACTTAACCTCTGTCTGACTTGCCCTAGATTTACAACATTATGAGAGAAATGGGCTCAGAAGTTTTGGGTCTTGCTCTAAGTTGGAAACTTTACCATCCTGCTTAGATAACAGCTACAGATTTCCTCAAAACAAATACTCCTCTCTAGGGTATAGTGAAAAATCATAAACACACACATTATCAAGGGTCTAGGCTCTGTTTCATCTCCTTCTGCCTGGCCTAGTCTTCCAAAACAGTTATAAATTCTGTTTGAGCCAGAGTCTTCCTCCATCCCTCCCTTTTCCCCCTGTATGTTACCCTCCCCTTGTGGGGACATAGTCACTCAGGTGCAGTGGCAGCTGGAAAAGCATACTTAGACCATTGTCATTCTTGCACTGGCTACTGGAAAGATTCTAACTAAAGATCCAATTTCCTAAAGTGCATAATAATCTCTTTGATTAATTGTGGAAGGCTTTGCTATTTTTATAGACATAACACTATAACCTTTTAAATTTTATTGTTCCTAACTTTCACAAAGCCTCTGCATCATTATTTTACAATGAGAAAAAATAGAGTTCAGAGTAGTTACATGATTTTCCCAAGATCCCATAATAAATGAGCGCCAAGTGCACGATTCCACACCCAGCGTTCTTGGTGGTACATACCACTGCCTCTGCCAGAGGTATGAGTGGGTTGCCTACATTGGTTTGGGTGAAACAGAGATTGGTGCCCTATGGTGACAAAGGCAAATATGAAGGGGACTTGCAAAATGATATACTAAATCACAAACAGATCTGCATTTGAACAGAGAACCTCTGCCACTTCACTGAACTGGCTCTGGAATAGGTTCCAGGTCAGTCTTGCGACATTTCTGGGTATGGGCTGCTTTCTCTAGGATGGTATCTTTATTAGGTTTTGCCCATGAGCCTTAATGGAGAACTCACCTGTTCTGCATACTCTTTTTGGTGTGGTGACTCTTCTCAACCAGATTTCAGCTACTCATATTCTGCAGCCCCTTTCAAAAGCCAGTTTCTCTCCTATGCTTCATCTATATCCCAGATTCTCCAATGGCCTTTTCATGGAGCAGAGCTCCCTCATAAGAGATGACTCTCAGCTTCCTCATTCCATTCTCTTGGTTCTGATTTTCTGTTCTCAGAGTTTCAGTCTTGGGCAAACATTGGAGGAGAGGGCTGACCTGGGACCCAAGTCTGAAGTGAGAGATGGGGGCCCTTGACCAGTGCCTCTTTCCTTTCTGCACTTTCTGTTGCTGTCCTATGGAATCTGGTGACTTCACTACTTGCAACTCCTTTGTCCCTTTTTCCCTCACAGCTTTATGAGCTCAACATGTACAGAGTTAAGACTGCAAGTCATGTGGAGTAGACAAGGAGTTAACCACTGCTCAGTCATTTGTGACCAGTGTGTGAGGTTTTCAATACTGTTTCTGAGGGGAAACACAGATTGTCAGCTTGCTGCTGGGTTGAGGGATGGAAATGTGCATTCCCTAAAGGATAGGAAAAAGAAGCAATATTAATTTCCCTTCTTGCCCAACATTGCCTTCTCTCTTCCCTGCTGTTAAATATGCCCCCTAACCCTCACGGGCTAGAACTCTTGTGAACATAGTGCATACTGAACTATGAAATTACATCATCTTTTTCAAGCATGACAGCTGGGGTGATCAAACATTGAACTTCAGATTCAATTTTTCTGTTTCCCAAAATACAATCTAACTCATGAGAACTCAGTATAGCTTTTGGTTCAGGGATCATGGTAACAAGAACTAGGTTCTCACACTGATGGAGCTCAAATTTCATCTGTCAGTATGAGTTTGAATCCAGCAATGGTACCCACTGGCTCTGTTGGCCCTCAATTACTCCATTCGTTAAATGGAAATAGTTAACCTCTCACTTCAGGGATAAAGAATAAAATGGGCTGAGATCTTGCTAAGGAATAGCTTCAGGGAAATTTAGACTGTTTTCTTAATTTTGGGTATCCAAAACTAAGGCATAGAGCAATATTGCTGGAACAAGGTGGGGCAATCCATCTTCCTTTGTGGAGGAATTGTGTATGGAGGATGCCTTCCTATTTTTCTAGAGTTTCCCAGGAGGACATGAGGTGAGTAGTGAATCTTCTCCCTATCTCAGAAGGAAGCTCAGCAATCATGTATCTCTGATGGATTTTTTCCATGGCCCACATCGAGTCAGGCCATTCCTCGCAGTGCATTACCTTGTCTTCCAGCTTCTTTGAGCCTCTGTGAGTCCTACGGCTCTCTGGAAAAGGAGGCAATGCCTGGGGCATAGGGAACCACTCACCATGAGCTCTCCTTTATCTCTGACCAAGCCCGCATGTGACCATAAGCAACTCTACTTGGCTCCGGGGATTCAGCCTTTGGCAGAGACCACAGATTAGGGCCTATTTAAACACCTGCAGAGTCTAGCCTCTCTCTTCCCCCAAGCATTAATTCTCTCTTCCCTCCTAAACCCTGCTGCCTCATACTCAACACTGGCTTCCTCTGAGATCAGAGACTACAGCTGGAAGCATTAACCCCTAACTTTCCTCTCTCCTCTGTATACACAAATGCAAAGGCAGGGATTTGAATGCTTTTGCAAGAATGTGTGTTGTTGAGATTACACGAGTGGGAGTTTATCATGTGTGTATTTTTTGTTAGTCAAAGTATGTACATGTACAATTGAAGGGATATTTTGTGCAACGTGGATGGCAATTGATTCAACCTCCAGACCCCTCCCGTGTCCCTGAAAGTTCCAACCCTCTAATCACATTGTTGGTTGCCCTGGCAGCCAGCCCCCATCCTTAGGTTTTCTAAAGGCTTCCCAAAAGACACCTTTATCACTCTTATAGGAAATTCCAAGGGTTTTAGGAGCTCTGTGTCACCAATAGGGTAGAAAACCAAATGTATATTTCTTATTATAAATCACAATATCATGGGGGTTTCCTCACATTACCAAAGGTTTCTCAGACTCCATCTGGGTGTTCCACCATTGAACTCAATTCTGACACTATCTGTCTGGAGAGAGCAGCACATTCCACTGGTTTAAAACCTAGGCCTACAAGTCTGCCCCTTCTCACACTCACTTCAGACGCCAATCGCAAGTCCAGGTTGTTACCTGTACTTCTAATTGACAGGTTATATATCAAAGATTCTCATAACTCTCTCCTTGGATTTGATTATTTTGCAAGAACAACTCACAGGACTCAGGAAACCAGTTTACTCACTAGATTATCAATTTATTACAAAGGACACAAATCAACAGCCAGATGAAGAGATACATAGAGTGAGTTCCCAAACCAAAGAGCTGGTGTCCTGGTGAAGTGTGGGGCCCAGACACAGTAGTACGTGGAAGCATTTTGATTCCCCAAGCTGAAAGCTATCCACACCCTCTCATTTGGGTTTTTATGGAGTCTTCATTTCATAGATACGATTGATTAAATCATTGGCCATTGGTGATTGATTAAACCTCTAGCCCCTCTCCTTCTCTGAAAATCAGGGGGCAAGATTGAAATTTCCAACCCTCTATTCATGGTTGTTTTCCCTGACAACCAGCCCCCATCCTTAAGTGCTTTCCAAAAGTCACATCATTAACATAAACACAGAGGCAGTAGAAAGGGGCATGTTTGAACAGCAAGACACTCATTTCACTTTTCTGGCTCTGGAGCAATTTCAGGAACTGAGGACAAGAGATCAAATGTTATAAAAAAGAAGTTCCTATTGTTCTTATTACTCAGGAAATTCCAAGGGTTTTGGAAGTGTTGACCTTAAACAAAGCCAGTTACTTTGCCAACAAAAATGAGTTTATTCAGGATCTGCAAAGAATTGCCATTTGAGGTCTATAACCTTGATGAGCCATCTGTAAGTCCCTCAGTAGCAAGGGAGGAGAAACTTTTATAGAGAGAGAGAGGAAGTTGGAGGACTATTTAAACAAAGAGTTCCAGGTGTAGTGGTTTTTCCTTGGCTGTCTCTCATTCTTGAGCTTCTTGCCTGTCAAGAAGAGGAGGTCTTTCTCCTCCTGTGGGGGTCAGCAATCAGTGTAGGGCAGGAGAGCTCCCCCTTTTGGCCTCCCAACTCCAATTTAATGAGGTTTCTCTTTCTTAATTTGAAAGAAGCTATAAACCAGGAGCTGTGGACAAAGACCAAATATATATGAGAAATCATAACATTGCAGCTCCCAAATTCAAATGTTAAAGTCCTAATCCTGTAGTACTTCAGAATGTGACCTCATTTTGAAATAGGGTCTTTGCAGATGTAATTAGTTAGGTCAGGTCATACTGAAGTAAGGTGGGTCCCTAATCTAATGACTGATGTCCTTATGAAAAGGGGAAATTTGGACACAGAGACATGCACACAGGGAGAATGCCATGCGGACATGAAGGCAGAGATCAAGGTAATGTGTCTACAAGCCAAGGTTTCTAGCAAATCACTAGAAGCTAGAAGAGAGGCAAGGAATAGAAACTCCTTCACGGCCAACCGAAGAAGCCAACACTGCTGATACCTTAATCTCAGATTTCTAAGCTCCAGACCTATGACACAATAAATTTCTGTTGTTTAAGCAACTCGTTTTGTAGTACTTTGTTATGGTAGTCCTAACAAACTGATATAACAATAAATATATTTCTGTTCATTATTCTAATTCTTCATCTGTAAATAATTACACTTCACATAAGCCAATGAATTTTTAAATAAGTTCTAATGAAATTATTTATCTAGATAGAGACCCTACAGAACATATTTGCCTCGTGTTTCAAATACCCTAAGGGTGGCCTTGTACATTATTGAAAAAATTATAAAGAAAGCAGACAAGCCGAAAACGTAATTAATTGATTTTAAACAGAGAAATCAATGAACTTTAGTGACAGAAAAATGTCTTTCTGGTGCTAGAATAACTGGATATCTGTATGAAAAGTAAAATGATCCTCAACTCTTACTTCAATGTAAAAAATTTTTATTTGAGAGTAACTGGAGCCTAAATTTCAAAGCTAAAACTATACAGATTCTAAAAGGAAAAATAGCATAATATTGTCATGAACTTGAGGAAAGCGAAGATTTCTTAGACAGAACACAAAAGGCATTAGTCATAGAAGAAAAAAATCAACAATTGAACTTCATCAAAAGAACAATCTGCTACAGTCGATGCCATTATAAAAGTAGAAAGGCAAGACACAGATGGAGAAAATATTCACGATGCATATATCTGACAAAGTCCACAATCAATTAATAGAAAGATAAACAACTTGTTAAAATTTTAAGCAAATGATTTAAAGAGACACTTCACAAATGGAGGTAAATGAATGGCTAATACACATATGAGAAGGTGGTTAACATTATTATTCATCAGGGAAATGAATATTCAAACCCCAATGAGATACCAATGCAAACTCCTTAGAAGAACTAAACCTAAATACATTGACTATACTAAGTACTGGGGGAAATGTGGGTCAATTGGAGCACTCATCCACAGAGTACAGCCACATCTGGAATCTTTTTGGCAATTTCTAATACAGTTAAGCATCTTTTTGACCAGGTAGTTCCACTTCAAGTTGCGTACTCCAAAGAAATGGTTTACATTTACTCCAAAAATGTCAAGGGATGTTTATAGTAGCTATAGACAAACTAGGTAAAATGTGGAAACAACCGAGTATCTGTCAATCAGAGATTAGTCAAACAAATTTTGCAACACTTATCTAATAAAATACTACTTAGCAAAGAGGAAAAAGAATACAGAACCAGGAAAAAAAGTATATATATCAATATATATATTTATACAAAAATACGTATTTTATAAAAAGTATATATTATATATAAAGTATATGTATTTATATAAAAGTATATATGCATATTTAAATATTGTGGAATTTCAAAACAGGAAGAATAATGAGTAGGGCCTGACAGTTTAAAATAAGGAAAAGATGACCTACAAAGTAAAGCCCATAAGTTTAGTTTTAGTCTACACAGGCCTAGAAAGGAATAGGTGAGATTTGTTTAATAGTTTCTACAGTCCATGATCTACCCTAAAGGTTTTAAAACTATATAGTTACATATTCTCTATAAACCCAATGAACTAGGTGTCAACATCCTCATTTTACAGGTAGAAGAACCAAAGGCACAGAGAGGTTAAGATTTTACATTGTAGACATACAAAACCAGAATTTTACCTCTAGTCTTGTTCACTATATTAAATTAAACCCTAAAATGTTCTGAGAAAGTTATTTATAGCCTAACAATTCTGTATACAGCCAATCTATCAATAAAGTTTAAGAGAAAAAAAAAAGAGAGAGAGATTTTAGACAAAAACAGACAGAAAATTTATTTATGCATCACATGCATTTTTTTAATGAATAAAACTGGATTATGTGTCTCATCAAAATGAAATAGATATTCAATCAAGTTCAACAGCTGATAACCAAGTATGAGTGGAAATTACTCAGGGGTGCCATGTAAAGTCATCTCAGGAAAGCAACCGTTCGCTATGTCCCCAAAATGCAGATTGTATTCAAGCCTTGAACAAAATATGCTCTCAGAGTAGAAGTGGTATCAGAAATTCAGACCTCAGGACCCATTTCAGACCTAATGAATCAGAATTTTCAGATCTTGAGAATATTTGTATAGTCATTAAACTTTGCAAACAAATAATTACCATTCTGAATAAATAGCAATAAGTCATTAGTGAGATGATGAAGAAAGCTTGTCTTGATCCTGCTAGCAGGCAAAATGAAAGATAATTTGAATTTCAGAGAAAACACAAAGTTGTCCCAGAAAATCATGGTTCAATACAAATTAAAAAGAAATTTGACATAAATATGGGCAACTGAATCAGTGTAAAAGGAAACAATCAACTTTATTTTGAGGAATGGATGCCTCCTTTTATGATGATATGTATTTAGTGATAGAAGATGACATATTTTGTTTTCTGGTCACATCAGGTATTCTAGATACTGTGGTTAATAATTTTTATTATTATGTTTCAATAAAAATTTATTTGCTTTAAAGTTCAAACAAGTGAAATGTGAATATGTAACATTTGATCATAACTGCAAGACCATATGTAAATTTATGTATCTTATTCAGGGAAATATTATGCTGTGGGTGACTAAAGTTCAGGATGGAGAAAGAAGAGAAGGGAAGAGCAAGGACATTTCTTGCCTGCACCATTCTTAGCAGTACATAGAATGTAAAGCTAAGGGAGGGAAAAAAAGAATGTTTATGTTCATAGAAAAATATTATAAAGATAATAAAATAATTAAAAGGGGGATGGTAAACATATTATTTAGACCTGCTTCAGTCTAGTGTGGTGAGCCTCCTGGGAAATTCTAGTCCACACACTTGGGATCACACTGCTCATCTGATTATATTATCTCCAAGCCCCAAGGGCCTCTTGGCAGCAGGGCTGGGTTACATGCTGGCTCCTTACAGAAGGCAAGGTCCAAGAGCCACCTACATACACACTTGGTTGGGCAGTGAGTGGCAAGAGCAGCTCTCCCTCTGTTGGGAGCCAGGTAAGATGCTAGGACCAGAAAGAGCACACCAAGAAGAGGGACTGTTGAGAGCTAACACGGAGGACAAGGGATAGAGCCTGGGAAGCATAAGGAGTGGGGAGGCAGATACTCAAGGCAAAGGACAGCAAATCAGAAGGGAAAGAGGAGAGATATTGGGAAGAGGGGTTCAGAGTGACAGGCTCAGGCTGAAGGTTGTGGGCATTAAGTGAGACATCAGCAAGAAGCTTGCAAATAAATATTTCTCTGTAGGAGAATACATCAAAGTCAGTTATGTCAAGGAACTGGAGTGAATTGTGATTATGTGTGGCCCAAATTTGACATTTATTGTATATTTTATTGTTGTTTCACTCAGCTTTTAAATTTGACTGATTTCTGTACCCCTATTTGCTAGAAGTTAAGCTCTTTGAGTTCTTTCACTTGGCATCAGCTCCACCTTTTTATAGGATCTTTGTTAGTCTGAGCTTTCCAACAGCTCTCTTAATAGAAATCATTTAGCTTTAGAAAGAAGTACTTCAAAACGTCTTGGCACTTGACCATTACAGGAACACCTGGAAAGAGGCAGACCAGGGATATTTTTAAAGTCCAAGGTTTACAGATGAGGAATTTTAGATGGGAAGGGTTCACCAAGGTCCTACCTCCCATCAGTGTCAGAGCAAGGACTTCTACTTTCATCTTTCTTATTCTACTGGGCCACAATAATGCATTCCACTGCCACCATTTCCTTCATGACCAAAACCTCTGGACATAGAAATCTCTTTAGTATTATTGCTCCTGTTCCCAACTCCCTCACCATCTATCACACTACAGACCTTCACCAAACATAAACAGACACATAATCTAGTTTACAGCAGATGCAGCAGCATTGTTTTGTCTTGGCCTTCCAATGTGTATATGCCATATGCTGTATTTATTTGTTTACGCATATCTTTTACATTCAGTTGTATTTAAGTTTGATGCAGTGTTCTGTATCAATATCTTACTTAATTTCTTTCATTTCATCTTATTTAAGAAAGCGTTCCCTAAAATGTCATCAATACATTTTCCTTTATTGAGTCTCATGTTATTAGAGCTTCTTTGGCCCTGAAATTATTAATGCAAATACAGAAATGTGTAAAATTGGGATCATTTTATATTTTTACAAATTGTTAGTCAACTGGCCAAACACTATTAATCACATATCAGCTCTTTTTTTTAAGTGATATTAGATGCCATTGTCATCATATTCTTCATCCTCATTTATACATTTTTTTGAAATTGTATTGCTTTCTGGGGATATATATTTTTAAACCTTTGAGTATTACACTTTGATAATTATAATAGCTTTATATTACATTTTGACATATAAAAGACGTCCCATCTCTTTGTCATTTTCAATATTATACTAAATATATCTGCACATTTATAGTAATGAATACATTTTAGGATCTGTCTCTCTCCATTTAAAACTCTTGTGTGTTATTGATTGATAATGCTTTGATTTTATGATTGTTAAGGGGAGAATTCACATCTTTTCACTACTGAATATTCATTCCTATCTTCAGGAAAGGAATAAATAACTTTCTCGGGCTGGCCCCTGGCTTAGCGGTTAAGTGCGTGTGCTCTGCTACTGGCGGCCCGGGTTCAGATCCCGGGCGCGCACCGCCGCACCGCTTCTCCGGCCATGCTGAGGCCGCGTCCCACATACAGCAGCTAGAAGGATGTGCAACTATGACATACAACGATCTACTGGGGCTTTGGGGAAAAAACAAGGAGGAGGATTGGCAATAGGTGTTAGCTCAGAGCTGGTCTTCCTCAGCAAAAAGAGGAGGATTAGCATGGATGTTAGCTCAGGGCTAATCTTCCTCACGAAAAAAAAAAAAAAGAGAACTTTCTCTATTCTTCAGTAAATTTTTATAGACGTCCCCTAACCCGCCAAAAACAAACTTTTATTATATTAATACATTTTATAGTTTTGTGGCTATTGTAAATAAACCCTTATTTTTATCAAATATCTTCAGTGATTAATTTTTGTGAACAGAAAAAGCCATTAATTTGTGATATTGATCTTTTATCTGGTCACTTGGGTAGATTCTATGAAGAGTTTGCAATCTATTCTTTTGGATTTTTCAGGTAAAAAATTAGCTAAAATCTAAATAAAGACTTTTTTGTTTCTTTTCAAAGGTAACACTATCTCCTTTTATTTACTTGTCTGTTTTCATTTACTAAGACTGTACCATGAAATATTGAATAGTAATTGTGATAGCAGATATCCTATTTTGTCACTGACTTTAATGGAAATGCTTTTAATAGGTCACATTTAAATATGTTTGCTCCAAATTTCTGAAAAGATACCTTTCATTTGAGAACTTATTTTATCCATAAATATTAAGAATTTTATCATGAATTGCCATTGAATTTTCTGATTCTTTTCCTCATTGCTTGAAAAAAATCATGTTTTGCCTCCTTTAATCAGTTAGTATAGTCATACTATTGATAGATTTCTTAAGGTGAATAATTGTGTCATTTGTAAGACAAAGTCTACTGTGTCAAAGTGCAATATTCTTTAAAATTCACAGTTGCATCTTGCTTGCTAAAAGTTATTTATAATGTTTGTGTATGTCATCATAGTTAATTAGATGAATAACTCTCCATCTTTTTTTTTTTTCTGATTACAAAACCCGTGCTCATTTGTTTGAGAGATATATGTACATCCTGAAATTTTTATTCCAGTTTTATTGAGATGTAATTGACATACATCACTGTGTAAGTTGAAGGTGTACTTTCCATCTTTTTGTATGCTCTAGAATAGGATTGCTCAGATCTACTGACATTTTGGACTGGATAATTCTTTGTTGTCTTGTGCATTTTTGGACTTAACCATCCCTGGCATCCACCCACTAGATGCCAACGGCACTCCCTCCCCAACTGTGACAACCAAAACTGTCTCCATGCGTTGCCAAATGACCTTTGGGGGGAAAAATTCCATCTCTTCTGCTCTACTAAATTTTGTAAAGGATAGAAATACTCTCCTTTTTTTTTTTTTTCTTTAATTTGCTTGTTGGTGGAGTTTTTCCTGTCATTAACATTTCTTCTATGCTGGATTTGATTTCTTGGGCCAGTTTGATGATTGATGTTTTCCCATAAAATTATCCATTTTCTATCTGTTGCCAAATAAGGTGGTATACACACTATTCCATTACATTTAAGACTTTATTTCTCTATATTATTGTTTTCTTTTTTATTTCTCATGCAGCATTCATGCTTTTTCTAAAATATCATTCTGACCACTTTTGAAAAAAGTTCTGGTATTTTCTTTTTAAATAATCAACTTTGGTTTTATTGTTAACTCATTCATTTGTTCTTTATATCTTTGTTAATGGCTTCTTTTGACATTTTTTCAAATATTTCCTTAGCATCTTATATTGAAAACTTATAAAATGGATATTCTATATCCTTGTTTTCTAATAAATTTATATTATTTAGGCTGTACATTGCACATCAATGTCTTGCCGCACAGGTTCTTATGTGTGAGTTTCTCAATTTATTCTGTTTAAAAGATTATTTTTCTCATTTATATTTTTATGGCATAGAGAAGCTGCTTAATAAATGGATGTTGTTATTGCTTTTGAACCCTTGTTATTTTATATTTATAATCAATTACTGTTACTTGTAGGTTAATTTAATAGTTCAGTATATACAGTATGAAGATCTGAAAGATTATTTTGTGTTTAAATAATGAAGAGGTGGAAGAAGAAAGAGAGATATTAGAGGCTGAATAGAAAAGACTTCATAATTGATTGGGAGTTGTGATCATTCAAAAGATAAAAGAGTATAAGATAACTCCTAGAGTTCTAATTTAGATGATTGGTTAAGTTTTGTGAAAATTATGAGCTTTATACACAATATATAGGAGTAAGAACAATTATAGGGGAAAATGATCAATTTGCTTTTGAACATATTAAATTTGATTTACTCATTAGAAATCCATATGGCAATGTCCAAAAGGAATTTCTATCTTCAGGAAACTGGAAAGCAGAGCTGACTTTCAGATATTTATTTGAAATTTGTCATTAAATAGGTGAAAGAGGAAGCTGTAAAAATGGGCAAGATAATTTTTTTAATGACTTGAGAATAGGCAAGGGGCGATACCTGAAGTATACCATATTTAAGGTTCTTGGGGATAAAAAAGTCAGAGAAAAAAAATGCTGAGTGGTATGGAAAGGTAATAGAGACTAATGCCATACAATACATGGGGAGAGAAAATTTCCAGGAAGAAAGTATCATCAGCATAATATGTAAATTGTGGATAAATAAAATGTCACTAAATGAATCAACTGAATTTGGCTGTTCTATTTTGGTGCTGTTTTCCATAGTAGATGTATCCTTGACATCTGATTCTCTGGGTCCTTTTTATACAGAAACTATTAATGATGAGATAGATTCCTTTCCTGAGAAGCCTAAAGAGTTTCATGTTTGCACAAGTCACATGAAATTAACATTCTGAAATTTAAGACTCCAAAATTGCCACATTGACAATAATGTGTCTCTGAAAGCACATATCTGAAAAACGTTTGTCAGGGATGTTCGTCAGACTGGTTTAGAGATTCCTTCTATTCATTCCTCAGCCTTATTGAATGAAGATATTGGGGTCATATATTCAAGTTGTAACTCCAGCTCTTCTGCTGCCTAACTGCATAATTTGGGGCAAATTAATCACCTTAAACATGTTTCTCCATATGTATATTAGGAATAAAAATTTTTTGTACTTCATTGGATAGTTATGATTATTGGATGAGATTATGGATATAAAGATGATTGCATCTGGCACATGATATGTGTTCAAGAAATGCTGGCTGTTATGGTTCTTTGTGTTTTAGCTGTCGCCTGTGTGACTATTTATCAAAATGTAATGCTCTCTGCTCTGTGTTTAAATAATGGCAAGGTTTGCCTTTCTGCCTGCCTTTTTCCCTTCCTTCCTTCCTTCCTTCCTACTTTCCTTTCTTTCTTCCTTTGTCCCCCGCTTCCCTCCCTCCCTCTCCTCGCTCTCAATTTGTCTTTCTTTCTCTCTCTTTCTTTCTTTTCACCAGCTTTTTACATAGTATGTGGATTCTCTCAATAATTAGGCAGTTCTTTATAAAGATAATCTTGGGGGATTATTTAATTTTTGAGTCTCAGTTTCCTCACATGCAAAATGCATAGACTACTACCTACCTCCTAGAATTAGTGGTTAGATAAAATTATATAATGCATATAAATGTCAATAACACAGAGAACTCAACAAATGGGAGCTATATTTATTTTTCTTAGGGTGGTTCCTTGGACCACCTTGTCATCAAATATACAAAAATGTGCGTTTTGAGGATGTTTGGCATTCTTATGGATATATCCCAGGAAAATCTAGTGATATCCATATTTCAAATGTGACTTGATTTTTCATGGCTTTATTCCAGGGTAAAAAAATTATTTTAAAAAAGTAGTGGAAACTAGATTTCTCATCATATTGTGTAGGTATTCCACTGGGGACTTTATACTCAAAGATGATTTAATTGTAATGTTTCTTGCCATCAAAGAGAACTATAGATCTAAGAAAATCTGATGTGGAACTGATCAGGGAATCCTCTCTTCTCAACAAATGAGAAATACTGAGAAGCAGGGAAAGAAGCTTGCAGTTCTAGATAACTCAGAAAATACTGAAGTTCTTGAGATTCAGTGATGGTAATTCAGTGAAGCTCAGAGTGCCAGAAAGATTTATAAGTGATAAGCTACATATTCAGTATCTGTCATGTTTAATTTTTCAAATATACCTTCCTTCTCAGTCCCTCATTATGTTGGTCCTCAATAACACCAGTGCTCAGCCTCTGACCTTCCTCTTGATGGGTATCCCAGGCCTGAAAGCAGCCCAGGTCTGGATCTCCGTCCCTGTTTGTCTCCTGTATGTTATCGCCCTCTCTGGGAACAGCATGATCCTATTTGTGATCCTCCGTGAGCAGAGGCTCCATGAGCCCATGTATCATTTCCTCTGTATGCTTTCAGCCACAGACCTGAGCTTGTCCCTCTGCACACTTTCCACTACCCTTGGTGTCTTCTGGTTTGAAGCCCGAGAGATCACCTTAAACGCCTGCATTGCCCAGATGTTCTTTCTCCATGGATTTACTTTCATGGAGTCTGGAGTTCTGCTGGCCATGGCCTTTGATCGTTTTGTGGCTATCTATGACCCACTGAGATACACCACCATCCTCACCAATGCCAGGATTGCCCAGATTGGGGTGAGCATGTTGATAAGGAATGTTGCCATCATGTTACCAGTTGTGCTCTTTGTCAAGAAGCTGTCCTTCTGCAGTTCTACAGTCCTTTCACATTCTTATTGCTACCACGTTGATCTCATTCAACTTTCATGCACAGACAACAGAATCAACAGCATCCTTGGTTTGATCGCACTCTTCTCCACAGCAGGGTTTGACTGCCCTTGCATCTTGCTCTCCTATGTCCTGATCATCCGATCTGTCCTCAGCATTGCTTCCTCAGAGGGGCAGCAGAAAGCCTTCAACACCTGCGTATCTCACATCAGTGCTGTTGCCATCTTCTACATCCCTCTCATCAGCTTGTCTCTTGTCCATCGCTATGGCCATTCAGCACCTCCATTTGTCCACACCATCATGGCCAATGTCTTCCTGCTCATCCCTCCTGTGCTCAACCCTATCATCTACAGTGTGAAGACTAAGCAGATTCGAAAGGCTATTGTCAAGGTCTTAATTCAGAAGCGGCTCTGTATCTAGTCATTAGTTATCTCAGAGTAGAAATAAAGCCATTCACGAGTGAATTCTTTGGTAGAATGTGGTAATTGTCCTCAAACTGCCTAGGTATGCCTCCAACAGTCCAAACTATGCAACTTAAAGTTTGCATATTTGCTTAGTTAGTTTCCTTGTCAGTAAGTCCATATTAATACCATGAAATTATGATTTTGTTTATAAGATGAAATGAGATATTATACGTAAATAGCTATTTATATTTGAAAGTAGTATGAGACCTGGATAGAATTTTCATTCAGACTCTTTATACAACTCTAAAATTCCATATTTAATGTTGGAAATTTTGTTAATAAGTCAGTTGTTCTTTTCTGAATTATATGCAAAAGGCACTTCAATTATTTGCATTTTTTTTCCTTAAAACTCTCAATTCTCTGCGTACTTCCTACATAGCCACACTATAGAGTGAATCCTAAAATGCACATCAATGTAATTCAACATGGATCTTATGTAGGTGGAGTTATTTTGCCCTTAATTATGTGTAGGAGCATATCCAATGTAAATACAAAATGTCCTATCTAGTGCTCAGGAGCAGTTACTGCTTCTGTTGGTTGAATATTAAAAGTTAGTAATAACATTACTTACAACCTAGAAGAGAGGATCACACAGTTTTCCCAACGTTTTCCCCAAGATTTGCTTTAGTAAAAGGGAATTTATACTTTTGGCTCATGATTAGTCTTTATTTCTGCCATTATGACTCCATCTATGGGCCCACTGGATCAGCAGTGGTGGAATCAATGCTGGCTGATATTTACATATATGTTCTTTCTACCTAGTTGTTGAGGTCCTCCTCTAAGGTGAATACTCTTTGGTGGGGATTAGCATGAGATGCAAAGATTCTCATCCTTTGTATCCACTTCAATACATATTTCACGTACACCTTCTACAGACTTCCTTATCTCTCTTCTTCCAAGGTTGCTAGTTCTACCCTCTGACCAACTATCCAAGCCTTGCAGCAAAGTACAGAAGTCCATATATATCCATGTATCTCAGACAATCTCTCCTTCTTCACAAAGTTAACAACCAAGGGCACTGCCCATTATGAGAATTTTCCTTCATCACTCTTTTTTATGGCCACCCATGTGTGGGGCCATACAGTTGTGCCACTGTATTCTACTTTTTATTAGCACCAACTTGTCCACCAGCCCATCCATGAACAAAGCCTGAATATTTTCCTCCTCTTTCAGCAACTTATCAGGAACCTCCAGTGAGACCACAGATGTGAATTAATGGGGAGGCATCTATGTAACAGTGATAAGTGTCATGGGATTCTGGGACAACTATTCACATAATTTATTTGTGGTTTTTTGACCTTGTACTTTGTCCTTCCTACTACAATGGTTCAAACTTTACAGATTTAGCAACAATATGAAAATTTTTCTAGCTACAAGTGTAATATTACCAATTATATACATAGGCATGTGGGGAATAACCACAAGTAGAGCTGAAAATCATTGGGTTCACTATGGGATAAACTTTGTCCAAAATTCCATTAATCATCTTGCCTCAATAATCTCATACTTTAATCCAAAAAAAAAAGCATAATGGTATGTTTGTTTGCCTATTATCAGTAAGAGATTATATCCTATATCCAATAGTCCTCAAAGAACCTGGGTATTTTCTTTTCTCCAATGAACAAGTACGTTTGTAAATGGACAGGTCCATTTTGGGAAAGATCTGGATAATTTTTGTTGAATATTTACAGTGGCATTGCAGGTTATTTCATCAAGGGAACCAAGACTTATATTAAATTAATGGGCTCTGAATATGGGAAGTGATTTAACTCTTTAAATAGACTGAGGGACCAGAATTTCCCATTAGGGTGGTTAATGTCAGTCTGATTCTAAGAAGTTTTTTATTTTAAATGTATTTCAAGTAACACCCTCGTCAACACCTTAGCTTGTTTCCAGGAACATTGTCAATTGCAACGGATCACTCTGAGTCCTGTCACTCTGACTGCCATTCTAGCCTTGCTACTCTTTACAGTAATTACATTTACCTTACTTCCGATTATTAAGTACTTCCATGAGTCTCAGGATCCCTTTATCCTTATTGTTAGTAGGGAGTCCAGTTCCATAGAAGCAACTTTCTTTCCAAGTCCAGCCTACAAAGCATAGCAACTACTGAACTATTTCAAAGATATCAGCTACCATCTTACAAATGCACTCTTTATTGCCTCAGTGAAGGAGTGTCCTCTCTTTCCTTCCAGAAAAAAATAATCATGTAATAAATTATCTGGTTCTACATAATAAATTCATTCTAACATGTCCACTTCTTTGAGATTTCTATAGTCTATATTATGCCAAGCAAATCTAGCATCTCCTCCTAATTTACTATAGGTAATCATTATGTTCAAGCTTCAAGCAACCATCCCAGCAGTGCACTATCACAGTTTCCAGGTATCCCTGATATAATGGCAACCCCCAAATCATGGATGAGTGTCCTAATGTCAGTAAATTCTCCTCTATGTCAATTTATATTTATACCACTAGCCACTTCACCTGCTGTCTCGGATCTAACACTTCCAAGATCCGTTCATACAATTGTTCATTTGATTCTTGTTAGTACAATTAAGTTCTGCAATGACTTCAGTTGTTAAGCTATTTTCTCTCAAAATGTTAATAACATTTCCCTGCTTGTGCTTTACTGAGATCTGACTGCTTGTTGGCTTGAATACAATGAGAAATGGTGGGAAGATCCTGCATAGGAAAAGCATCATCTTGTAAGGCACTATCTCAGGTTTGGTTTTTGTAAGGTCTCCAGACAAGATTAAAAAAAAAAATTCCTCTGTAAAATGAGATGGGAGCCCCTTCAGTTGGCATAGGATATTTAAATGTTTCAAGATATTAGGCTCATTTACTCAAATGTCAACATTCTAGGAGTGATGATCATACCACTTCCCCATTTTTTTATTCGCAATATTTTTCAGTGTTCTGACTTTATAAAAGAAAATTTGTCAAAACTCAGCATTGAGTTGGCCTTGAAGTTCTGTTACTCTTTCAATTAAATCATTTGCTGGATCTTTAGAACTGTATGATCTTTGGCTGAAGGTAATAAATGTTTCCTTAAATGTTCCCATG
Source organism: Ceratotherium simum simum (assembly GCF_057802395.1). Classification (NCBI taxonomy): domain Eukaryota; kingdom Metazoa; phylum Chordata; class Mammalia; order Perissodactyla; family Rhinocerotidae; genus Ceratotherium; species Ceratotherium simum. The sequence continues at coordinate 27,314,981 of NC_141906.1, read as the reverse complement.
CAAGCCCTCTGAGTTTCACAGCATGCTTTGAGTTGTCAATTGTCTGCCCTAAACTTATCATTTTCTATTTAAGGTTTCCAATGCAGATATCAGTTAGCTCATCCATAATCTTTATAGTTAATGTTTTTAGTTACAAATGGGAGACTAGATTCAAAATCCACAGTCACCGTTTAACCCAGCATCTCACCTTCCACCTGAATCTCCTACAACCAACCACAACTGAAATTCTTAGTAACTGTGATGCCACTGCATTTCAGGAATCCTGGTCAGCCCACTGGCTGCTGGCAATAGGGTCTCAGTTGTCAATTGACCATTGATATTGATAATGTGATTCCAGGGATCATGAGTGAGGGACAGCTAAAATCAAAGAGGGAAGGACGGTAAGATGATACAAAAATTTCTTATTGATTTGGACACTGTGTTAATTTGGATCCAAACAGGAGACAGAAACCACACAATGATTTAAAATGGAAAAGTTTAATATAAATAATTATATTAACAGGGAGGTATACTAGTGGGGAAATTGGTTATAAGAGTTAAAAGAGAATTATAAAGAATTTATGTACTCTACTATACCCACCACTTCTAGGGCAGAGATAGAACACCCAAGGAAGAGCCCTCTTCTCTTTCCTCTAAGCCAGTGAAGTTACTAAGCTGCCTTATTGGTGAGGCTTGCCAGAAATCTGCCCTTCAGGAGTGCCAAGGAAGGGCTTCCACAGAAAGGTGCCTACTCTCTGAACTCTAGGTGACAGAGAAGCATATGACTGCTGGCCACTGCAGGAACAAGAATATGGAGAGGCTGCCCTTTATTGAACTATAATACATTTCCATGCGAGGCTCAGTATGGGGTAGCTCTAGGCTGCCCTTTTGGGATGAAGGTTGGGTGGCCAGTTTGCTAGACAGCTAGCCCTCTGTTGCTCCAAAATATATACACATAACCAGGGCTAAAGAAAAGATTTGGGAGAAGCTACCTTAGCTGGAGAGCTAGTCTGTCCTCTCTGGGCTCCTGGTTATGCCACTGTTGTCCCAGTGGAGAGCTGGAGAACCAGCTCAGTGGCTGACTGCTGGAGGAAGATGTGCACTTCTGGAACCAAGCATTGAAGAAATCACACAGTGCCAAGCAATGGAGAAACAGCATGTACTGTGGGTGTCTGGCCAGCAAACCACATGGAAACCAGGAAGAGAAAACTCCTTCTCCTTCCACTATTCCTTCACCACCTTCTACTGACAAGTCTTAACATCGTGCTAGCTGGCAAAAGAGAAATATTTACAGCTCCCAATGTCATTATTATAGAGCAGGCAAAAAGGAATTGGGAGCTGAGAGATGATGAATCAATAATGAGCCAGACGCCATTATGGGTGGCTGTTGCCCAATACTGCAGATCCATCTCTGAAGCCTTATTAAATATGTCTCATGATGGCCCATCCAGGAAAATAAAAATAAACATTTATTCATTGGATCCCACTTCCCATTGGTCAAAGTTTACCCTATGAGTTGTTAATTCCCTGTACTTCTGGGTTGCACATGTGCGAATATTATCAGATGAGTACCTGTGAATGTCCCATGTCTCCGTGTCGGCCCTGGGGCAAGAAGCAAGAGGTACACAATGCGGGCCCAAGTCAAGGTGTTTTCATGCTCTTCCTGTGTGAAGCCTGCCAATGATTGACGGGGCTGGTTGCCACAACAACAACTAGATAAGGAGGCCAAAAGATGTGAAGTGGTCTACGGTAAGACGCTGATTCATGAGGTAAACTCAAACCCTGGTGTTCTAACCTGAAGAGCTTGTGGGTTGACAGAAGATTCGGTTGTCTCAGAGTGAGGTTTGAGTCATCTCTTCTATTGTACTAAAAAACCATCTTTGTTCTTTTTGTTGTTGTTTTTAGTGCAAGTCCTATTTCTCCATTTAACCCTATAAGTCAATTAGTGTGACATACTTATCAACTTCTTCCTTTATTTTTTTTTAAACTCAGATAGAAAAGAGAAATGGCCCAGAAAAAGGTTTTCATGGACCAGGTATTTTAGAAAGGATGGAGGTAGCCTCAGGGTAATGGGGAAAATGCTATGTGCACATACGGCACATTGAAGTGATCTGAGAGATGACTACTGAGAGCAACTCCTTTTATAGGGAATATTTTTTATTGTTGAATTTATAGCTTTTTACATTAAAATTATAATTTTAAAAATAAATTAAAAAAGAGGAATAAGGGAAGGGAAGAAATGGAGGAGGAGGGGCTGGAGCAGCAATCTGAGTTGGAGAAAGGAAAATAAAAAGATAATACATTTTATTTCATCTTTTACCTAAACTTACCTAACTATACTTAGGTAAATTTACCTTTTACCTAAATTTAGCCATTCTGAGGCCAGAGTTCTCAGTGCCTTACTTTCTGAAGAAAAAAGAAAAAAAGTTTTTCCTAGTTCCAGCTGCTTTTCCTCCTGATGACCTTGATGCCATTTTTGGATGGGGAGACCAATGAATTTTCAACTTAGAATGATGCAGATACACGTCAAAGAGTGATGGGAGTATGTAGCATAGACGAATTTGACCTGTATAATTCTATTATGATACCAGACAGATACTGGATTAAGTATAACAAGGTTAGGAATTTGTGTTACATTATCTAGTGTTCTAACTGGAATATACATATTTTTTAGAATGTGGAACAATCAAAATGAATAGTTTATAGGCCTCTTTTCTGCAATTTTCTGCCTGACCTAATTTGATCACTGCAGCCCTTACCTCTAGCATCTCCCGTCTTGTATTAACTTGACGACAGAGTCAGCATTGTTGGCTTATGAAAGTTGGCTCATTTATCTGTTGTTACTTTGATTTTGCCTGAGGTGTTTTGCTAGATCTTATTTTCTATTCTCTGTCTGAAAATAATATGTCCTCCTACAACACGCCACCAGAATTATACTTTTTATTTACTTCCACTTATAAAGTTGAGGGCTGAATAAAAATTGATATCCTCTTCTGAACTTGAGGGTCCAAGATATCAGGAATGTTTGTGACCCTGGGCTTTCCTTTCTGTTCTGTGAGATTAAATGCCTTCAGTGGTCAATAAATGCGAAGAGACTGGATATAAGACAATGAAGAAAGGAGGAGTCTATGATAAATTTGAGAGCTTGTGACTTACCTAAACCCATTCACATTAAAAATAATATTAGACATTGTTATGACCAAACAGAACACATCTGTGGGCAGAATTTTGCCTAAAGTCTGCATGTCTCTGACTTCTGTGGTAGTCTCAGGTTGTGTCTACTACTGCATACACTTAATCTTGGAGCCACAGCTGGATATAGGTTGCCTTACCAATGTCTGAGACAGGCTCTCCTCAAGATCTTCACCTCATGTGAGAACAGGGCCTCAAGGGTTACTTACAGGGCTGTGAGTCAGAACCTACTCTCTGCATTTTCTTAGGAGGGCACCTTAGTGACAGACAGTGATGGAGCAAGTGGAGTCATTGTTCCCAGAGGGCTAAGTGTGTGTTAATTCTCAGGAGGATGTACCTGTGCTAGAGAAGAGTATGAGAGTATAAGTAAGGATATGGATTCCCAACAGGGTGCTGGAGCAGAGAAACTGTAGAACCTGAAGAATTTGAAACCTCTCCACCCTTGCTCTGGGATAAGGCAACCAGAGCCTGGTAGGTGTCCTAGAGATCCAAATTGAATTTCTCTGAGATGATTTTATGTTTCCCAATGAAAACTCTGCAATTAATAGAGATCAACCCTATACCTTTCAGAGGGCCAGAGGTAAAAATGTTTCATGGGTTGTCCAGCCTGAGGGACCAAGCTGCATTTGGGACAGCAATGATAGCTGAAGACATTAGGGTCTGTATGTGGGATGGGGTACATCTTTGTATTTGCATGGTGAACACAGTTGAAAAAACAATGTTGTCAACAGCAACTCTTTTCTTGAGTTACCTGAATTAGGTTGAGAGCTTGTCAAGAAAGGCCTCAGACATGAAATCTTAGAAATAACCCATGTTGAGGGGATTCATTGAACAAGAATGAACTGTGTGTTATCACTTTTCTCCCTCTGTCTGAATCCTACTCCTTTTCCAGTCTAGAGTTTGTTAAAAAGAGAGTTAGTCAAGGTGTCAGTGATGCCAGCATGGAAAATGTGAGCAGGATCAAGTTTAAATACCAGAGATAAGAACCTGAATTGGTCACCAATCTAAAGAGTAGACACAGAGAAGCCAAGAACAATGGGAAAGGAATCCAAGAACAAGAGAGAAGGGCAAGAGTTGTGACCATTCTGAGCAGGGTAAGTAGTAGTAGCTTGGGAAGGGTGTGAGCGCTTAAGTGCCTACAAATGACAGCTGTGGTATGTCAAAGGAACATCAACCACATTTGAACGGCTGAGACAAAACGGCCACTAGTACTGTGAGTAGAAATATGTTCTCCTCATCCAGCATCCTAGCTGCTCTTCTCCATGTGACACAACCGTACATACCACTATACCTCCTTCATAGCCCCTATTTCAATCAACTTGAGGCAAAGGTCCTTTGAGAATCTTAGCAGCAAAGAAAAAAGCTAGTAACTGTTTTCCCTTCTTTACTGCTTTCTATTTCCACCCTTCACCCTTTAATTTCTCCTATCTAGATGCAACCACCTGCTTCTTTACCTTTGCCAAGAAATGTTCATAAACCCCCCAAGAAAGGACAAATGCCTGTACCTGGCCATTTCCTTCTCACCACTTACTGTGGTCTCTTAGCCGCAGCTCACCGCCGAGGTAATGACAGCTGGTGTCAGAAGAGTCCTTCCTCCTCTGCCCCCTGAGGTGTTGTACTCACTCACACTGGTCGGCCTCAGGCTCCTGTCATGTTCTGGCAAATGGCACTTGGTACTGGAGAGCTCTTTGAATTTGGGGGTTTATGGTTCTGGGAGTGTTGCTGTGCAAGACAATTAATGAGGGGAGTAAGAATTAAGAGAATATAGAAGGATACAGAGAGTAACACCTGTGTTTTCACAGTTCTGATGGGAAAATTTAGACATCTGCGTATTTGCTTTATGCATTATTGGGATTTTTTTGAATGAAATAATAAAACATTACTCCTAAATTCGAGGTTCCTTTTGACCCATACTCCATTCCCACCATACTCATTCTATTGTGATTGTGTGTGTGTGTGTGTGTATGTGTGTGTGTGGCTGTATGCATAATATTCTAGTCCAGGGGTCAACAAACGTTTTCTGTAAATGGCCATAAAGTAAATATTTTAGACTTTTCAGGCCACACAATTGTCTCTGTCACATATGTGTTTTCTTCTTTTTTTAAAAAAAACATAGTCCTTTAAATTTTTTTTTTCCCCTGAGGAAGATTCACCCTGAGCTAACATCCGCTGCCAATCTTCTTTTTCTATGTGAGCCGCCACCACAGCATGGCCACTGACAGACGAACAGTGTAGGTCTCCACCCAGGAACCAGGCCCAGGTTGCTGAAGTGGAGTGAGCCAAACTTAACCACTAGGCCACTGGGGCTGGCCCCTAAAAATATTTTTTAAAATCTCATAGGTTGTACAAAAATAGGTCATGAGCTGAATTTGGCTCTATGTCTTAGACTGCCAACCTCTGTGGTAGATCACTTTTATATTTTCACACACAGGTACCATGAATAATAATTCAAGATTTAGGCCTCCTTTAATTCCTGCTACTATAGCATCTGTGGTTTGTATGAGTATATGACTGACTGTGACCATATCCACTATGTTAGAGCTTTTCTAGGTTGCAATATATTCCAACTTAGTTTACTTGGTGATTGAATCTCAAAAAGTGAAGGTTAAAAAAAAGATTATTAAGGCACCTTGTAACTTCCAAGCTACAGAGTGGTTTAGATGTATCAGAGAATAAAGATAGATTTAAAGAGTAGAAAGGTCTTAAATTAATATCATGAAAGACCTGTTTAAATCTACTCCATATTTTTCTTTATATAGGAAAAGTTATATTACATTATTTCTTGACACCTAAGGATGAGCTATATTTAATTTAACTGGCAACCGAACTTAGTTGTGTTCAGTAAATACAACTAAGAGAATTTCTGTTTGCTGTTGATGTTTTTTATCTACCAGGAGCATATAAATGAGAGACCCACTTATGATGTTTCTTCTCAATAACTCAGAAGTTGAAATCTCCACATTCCTGTTGACTGGGATCCCAGGGTTTGAGCGTGTGCACATTTGGATCTCTTTCCCTATCTGCCTCGTGTACTTCATGGCCATCCTGGGCAACTGCACCATCTTATTTGTCGTCAGGACAGAGCCTTCCCTGCATGAGCCGATGTACTATTTCCTCTCCATGCTGGCCCTATCTAACCTGGGTCTGTCTTTCTCCTCTCTTCCCATCATGCTGAGAATCTTGCTGTTCAATGTCATGGGGATTTCTGCTGATGCATGCATTACCCAGGAATTTTTCATCCATGGATTCACAGACATGGAGTCCTCAGTCCTCCCGATCATGTCCTTTGATCACTTTGTAGCCATTCCCAACCCCATTATATAGCTCCATTCTTACCAGCTCCAGAGTTTTGCAAATTGGACTGGCATTTGCTATTAAAGGCGTTCTCCTAGTTCTTCCCTTTCCTTTCACTTTAAAGAGACTCAGATACTGAAATAAACACCTGTTATCACACTCCTACCGCCTCCACCAGGATGTCATGAAACTAGCCTGCTCTGACAATAGGATTAACTTTTACTATGGTCTGTTTGTTGCACTCTGCATGATGTCAGACAGTGTGTTCATTGCTGTTTCCTATGTGTTCATCCTGAAGACTATATTGGGTATTGTGTCTCATGGGGAGAGACTTAAAGCTCTTAACACCTGTGTGTCCCACATCTGTTCTATGCTCATCTTCTATGTGCCCATCATCACCTTGGCTACCATGCATCACTTTGCCAATCCTAAGTCCCCTTTTGCTGTGATTCTGATAGCTGAGGCATTCTTGCTGGTACTGCCCTTGATGAATCCCATTGTATATTGTGTAAAAACTCGGCAGATTAGAGTGAAGATCTTGAAAAAACTGGGTCTGAAGGCTAAATGATGGAGCAAAGGTGAAAGTTCAATTTTCTTTGCAGTAAATTGTCTTAAGAGAAGGACAATATTTCTTTCAAATAGGAGATGTTTCAATTTACTTCATACTCTTTAAATTACATTAATTAATTAGTTAAGTAATTAATCAATTAATCCCTCTCCAGGATGTAATACACCACAGCTTTTCTGCTTCTAAGGAAGAAGAAGCCTGTATTTCATAAAGTAGGTGAGAATCCTGTTGTTGTTTGGGAGATTGAAGAATCCTCAGGTATAAGCGTGAAGACTAAGAATCCAGAGAAGCTTCTAAGGAGGAGCTCTGAAGAGTGGCCCTAAGTGTGACTGGGAACTCTGAAAGTTTCTGGAACCCTTTAATATCTTTATATTCACTACCCCTTATTTGGTTCCTCGTTGTGATTTACATTAAACCCTTTACAATGTGTCTAGGTTTATCTAAGTATGTTCTCTACCTCGCTAGTCAAAGTGAGGGACACTGATCAGTAGCAACAGCAGTACCTGGAAAGTAACTAGAATTGCAGAATCTCACGCCCCACTGCAAGCCTTTTAGTCAGAATCTGCATTTTAGCAAGACCCTAGCTGATTGGTGAGCACATTAATGCTTGAAAAAAACTTTCTTGGGCAATGCAAAAGGGGAATCTATAGAGTGTGTCTTTTGCTGAAGCCAATTTTGGGGGAAATTATAGGAGGGAATTATAGGCAAGCATTGGCATTTGGCCGCATTTTTAGTAAAGGTAAGGGGCTGAGTCTTTGGGGCACAAGGGGTGGACACTCATAGGTGTCTCCAACATCATGCGTATGTCTCTCTCACTGACTACATTGTGAATTCCCACAAGGAAAGAGCTGGGAATTATTCAACTTTAAAACTGTCCTCATAAGAAAGTACCTTGTCCATAGTATGTGCTTGGTAGATGTATATCAACTGTAACTAAAAGAATAGTCTAAAGAAAAGGGTATAGCATCCACTACAATGACTGGCGTAAAGGAGTGTAATAAATATTACAGAACAGATAATAATTCCAGAAGTTTCTGTGAAAAGGAAATCTTGGTCATAGTACCAAAGGGCATTCAATGTGTCATGAAGACCAGAGGCAATAGTTCCTCAGGTTTTGCTGGAGGGGGGATTCAGGGGTGAATCAAGGCTGTTGTCATCTAGGCTCGACTCAACTCTCCACGCTCTGCACCTCTTACCAAGAAGTTAACATTGACAGCGAACTTAAGGGGCCTTTGTGAGAGACAGGGCAACTTCTCTTGGATACTACCTTCTGAATTTAAGGCAGCTAATAATATCATTAGGTAATAATAACTGTCAAGTCATAATACAGAATCTGTACCACTGTGGCCAAGTGGACATCTAAACAATTTTAATACCTGAGGATCCCTAGAGCCACCTGTCACTTCCTGGCATTGTAGATGGAGCCACACTACAGAGCTCCAAAAATCTCCTAATGAGAAAGCGTCAGCAAAGAAACTTTAGGAGCCACTAGGACTATTTATCCTTATTTAGGGGATCAGAGTTCAGGATTACTGCTAGACGGGAAGATATAACGTAGCTCCAGACTGAGGATTTGGGAACCAATCCAGAGAAGGAACAGTAAATAGGCCCCAACAGGCATTACACGTCCTCTAAACTATCTACAGTGATAGCTTAGTCCTGCCAGGGGGGTGACAGGATGAGTAGAACAGCTCAGGACTCAGCCAGGAAACAAGCCTTCTGGTCTCAGCTCTGCCATTTCCTGGCTGTACCATCTTGAAAAAATTACTTTCCATGTATTGTGTATTATGATATATTTCATATGTACTTTGAAATTAAAAAAAAAATTCCTTCTTTCTGTATTGTATGGATTAATAAGTTAATGTTTTTAAAGGCTATAAAAGCCAAATATGGTCTTCAGACAGGTTTGTCTGGAAAAGATAGTGTTTAGATGATTTCATATAAAAGTAGAGATTTACAAATTATTTTAAAAGTGGGAAGATAGGTCTATATTCCCACATGGAAACACTCAGTAAAAACCCACAGAAAAGTGGCCGGCCCCTTAAGTTAACACAGTGCCCACTACTCATAGTCTAAGTGTGTACTTGCTCCACTTATATCTATTTCCACCTTGCTCCTCTAGGTATGAATTTCCAATCCCTGTTTTGTTTTCTTTTTTTTTGAGGGTTAACCAATTTTAGTGGGACCAAAATGATCATATAATAAAATTTTATCTACATTCACTAAATGTGATTAAGATTCACATTCATAATCTCTCTCTATCTCTCTCTCTGTCTCATGCACACACACACGCACACACACACACAATTAAGTTCTGGCTGCAAGTTTAGAAGGCTTTGCTTAGCAATAGGGCCTGACATCTGGATTTTGCAAAGCTTTTCCTGGTCTGCAGTTTCATGCAACTCCCACATTACATTTTGTTTACAATTGTAAATGTTCTTGCTAATATTTCCATTCCCCTGTGGTGTGCTATTAGAGGAGAAAGAATGTTCTTCCAAACTGTCTATCAGTCAAGTTGATGTGGAGTGATTTGCAGAGAGAACAGTGCCCCCTGACAGGAAGGAGTGGTAATAGCAACCACTAGACACTTGGTTTTGACAGGATGGATGCTTGTGCCCAGGGACCAGGAGAGACTGAGAACCAGGAAAGAGCAGTTGAGGCTCTGGTGTGAAAGAGAAAGGTCTTTGCTCCCCTCAGTGAAGTAAAAAACGCATAGAGGCAGCCAGCTGTGCTGGACTTAGTTCACTACCACTGACTACAGAGGTCTATTCAAAAGTGCTTTCAACAGGCAACAAGTTGCAGTTTTCTGCCTATAAAATGAGGTAGTAGGAGCTTAAGGAAACTTCCAGCTGTTAAGTTCTTTATTTATATTGAATATGCATAGAAAGTTTAAAAATAGTTATTTTAATTTCATTACTAATTCCAAATAAGTACCATTTATCGAATAACTTTTATGTTCAGACATTACAATATAGTGACTTGATTTCACGCGATTCTCATTATACCTATTTTACAAACGTGGGAAGGACTGATGCCAAATCACACAGGAAGTAGTGGACTGAGAATTGAATACCAGGCCTGTGTGATTCCACATTCTTTGTTCACATCATTCTTTCAGTAAATAAATGGAAACCTGGAGGTAGGTGTACCAGGGAGGAGGAAAGGGTAGACTTTGGGAAAAGCAGTTTCTCGGAGACCTCATAGCTGCTGCTTCAAGACCAAGCTGTTTCTCTATTCAACAATTTTATTTAAGAGTATTTTGTAGCAGGGGCTTTGGATTAAGGCAAATCTTAAAATAAATGATGTCTCTGTAACTAATTTTATATATTTGGGCATTCTTAAATTCTCAGCCTCAGTATTCTCATTTGTGAAATAGAGAGACGAACTTATCTAATTAGTTTATTAAGGGCATATATAATATACCTTGCTGAGAAACTTGGTATAATATGAGAATATAACTATTCCTGCATTCATGGAATATATTCCAATATATTATTGTATGTTCTTGTTTTGGCACTAAGTGGATTCAATTGCTACTTTTCATTAAAATGCATTCTTCTATAATCACAAGAGAACAAGAATGTTTCCATATCAGAAAAAATTTCAACACATGCAAGCAGACAATCATGATCATGATAGTGGATGCTGACAGAGCATTTTATAGGATTAATTAAATAAGTTTATTAAAAATAAATAAAATTAGAATACAAATGAACTATTTAAATCTTATAAAGTTTACCCAAAGACCTAGCAGCCAAAGGTTATTCTAATAGGTGAAACACTAATGCTATTACTATTAAAATGAGAAACAAGATTTGAATGTTCACTTTCACTCTTAATCTTTCACAATGGGTTGGAAAATCTAGTGAACTAAACAAAAAAAGAAAATGAAATAATTTGTATAAATATTGGGGAAAGTTACAAATTATCTATTTATACTTACATATGCTGAACACAAATAAAACACAAAAATTAAAAAAAAAACTGTAATGTAGATAATTTGGTATAGTATATATTAATGCAAGATAAAAAATGTTTTTCTCAATACAGCAATATGCATGTGCAAATAGAAATGGAGAAATATTTTATTTATAGTAGCAACAAAATCGTACGTTTAAAAACTACATATAAATAAATTTAACTAAAGTAAATAATTTCAGTGAAGAATATTAAAAAATTATTAAGTGAAACACATATCACATATTCTTGGATGTGAAAACTTATTATCATAAATATCGATTCCCTTACATATAATTTATAAAAACAACACAATTCTCGTTAGAATTTCAAAGCTCTTGTTTGTTTTGTGAGAGGGAGATCACTTTATACCACATATTAACTAAATCACACTCTGACGCTACTCTACTAGATCAATGATATGTGATCCATAAAAAGATCTATAAAGCAGAGTCCATACACATACACATTTAAAAGATGACATATATAGTATTTTATTTCAGTGAGAAAAAGAGAATGTATTTAATAGATGATGCTTCCATTAGTACATATTCACCTTGATTAATATAAGTTTGGACTTCTGACACAGAAAGACTTGAAAGTAAAAAATATTACAACAATTTTAGAAAAAAAGAATAAGAAACTATATGTAGAACATGGGGGTCAAAGATACTTTTTTAAAAAAGCAACATATTAAACACAAAAGTTATAAAGGAGAATAAGGGTGGATTTGATTATATAAAACTATCTATATTTGCTCGAGATTTGATTGCCTAAATAAGGCCGAAGACAAATACTAAAGTGGTGAAGGCATAAAACTTGGATCTCTTGCACATTTATATTTAAAACATAAACAATCCAGTAGCAGAACGGATGAAGGTTATTTGAAGAGGCTATTCATGAAGGAGGAAGCAAAATAACCAACAGCTATGTGAAAGGCATTCATTGTTACTATTAGGGAAATTTAACATAAAGTAAAATGAGATAATTCTCACTAATAAAATTGATGACAACTTGATAACAGTGGAAAGAGTGAATTTTGGTGGATTTGCAAGAAAAAGGCACACTCCCACATAGGGTAGAAACATGAATTGACATAGACTTTGGGAGAGGGAATCTACCAAGACATATTGAAATTAAAAATCTACAACCCTTTGAAGTCAGCAGTGATGACCTAGAGATCAGTCTTACAGAAATACAAGCACAAGTGCACATGGAAAGCTGTACAAGAATATTTATCACAGCATTATTTGGAGTGGCATAAAACTGAAGATAACTCCAATACTCGTTACGAGGAAATAGTTGAATTAATTGCAGCCCATCCATCCCATGGAATATTATGTAGGCATTCGAATGAATTATATCCATGCTTATTTACTTGGAGGGATTCCTGATCTCACTCATTAAGTAGTAGATAATAACAACAACAAACACACACATAGACCCAGAGATTGGATTAGTGGTTACCAGAGGGGAAGGGGGGAGGGAGGAGGGCAAAAGGGATAATTAGGCACATGTGTGTGGTGATGGATTATAATTAGTATTTGGGTGGTGAACATGAGAACATGATGTAATCCATGCAGAAATAGAAGTATAATGATGTACACCTGAAATTTATACAATGTTATAAACCAATGTTACTCCAATAAACAAAAAATTAAAAAAAAAAAAAAAACAAGAAACTCCATTGCAAAAATTCCACTTAGGCCCCTGCTCTTATCACATCCACTAACATCCTATTGACCAAAGCAAGTCATGTGTCCAAGCTCGAAATGAAAGTGAAGGTAAGTACAATCTGCTCACTCTGACCCCCAAGATGTGAGTGTGGATATAAAATACTACTACTAGAAAGTAAAGAATTAAGACCAATAATTTTATCTACTATATGTAAGATTCCATTTATATAAAACTTTACATTTATTAGTGTTCACTAAAAAGGTAATTATGGTTACATTTGGATAATACAACTTTCATTTATTCTATTTTTTCTGAATTATTTGAAATTTTAATTATAAATCTGCAAACATATTCAAAAATTATACTAACATTTTGAAAACTAAGTAAAGGGTGAAAAAAAACTGTTCTGTCCTTCTTCTTTTTTCCTGGCCTGATCAGAGTTATCCTGATATTTCAAGAAATAGCATATTTCTTGGTACGAAAAGCCTAAATGAGATACTTACTTGTGTCCTCCTCATTTATCCAATCCCTATGGATAAGTCAGAATTTCTGCTTCTTATGAAGGTCCAACACTAGTTGAAGGTCCTCCATCTAGATGAGTTGAATGTTTCTGTCTTCTCTTTCCGTCGCTGTGTAGCTCACTAACTCCTCCAGTTTCCTTGGTTATTAGGGTATAGATGTGGTGGGGAAATTAACAAAAGCAAAACAACAGACACACACTTGGATCATTGTGACAAGACCTAGATTCTGGATCTTTCTATGCCATGGATCTGCTGTGTAATGGTGGGTATGACACTGCCATTGTCTGGGGCTTGTAAGCTTTTATCAATATACACATGCACACTTTGGGCACAAGCAGATACGTCCATGAATATGTGCTTATGTGTACCTGAGTGACCATTTCATAGATGGTGATCTGAGTTCTCAGTCATAGAAACTTTTGTGTCAGATAGCCTTGAGCTACCAAATGTGGAGGGACATCCTCCTTACTGAGCACAACCCACCTTCTTGGGGTGCAATCTCTTGATAATTCTCTCTCTAATTTCCTTCATCTTGACACTATAAAGAATAGGGTTTACCAATGGAGGAAGCAGGAAGTGGACATAGGAGAGAAGAGTATGGGCAGGCTGAGGGATTGGCACCCTAAGACGGTCAATGAGTGCCAGGAGGATCATGGGCACATAGAAGAGGAGCACAGCAGAGAGGTGGGCAGCACAGGTTTGGCCAGCCTTCCAGCGATCCTCACGGGATCCCAAACCTTGTAATACCCTGCCAATCAGGCCATAGGAGAAGAAAATAAGCAGGGGGTCCAATCCCATGGCTGACAGGACCACAAAGAGGCTGTAGACTGCACCCCAAGCTCCTGGGCAGGCCAAACGGGCCATATCTGGGTGCAAGCAATAAGAATGAGTCAGGACCTGTGGATGGCAGTAGGGCATGTGGGCCAGGATGAATGGCAGGGGCAGATGGAGACCCAGACATCAGAAAGCAATGGCTAGGCCAATCTTGCTAATGACATCATTGGTGAGCAGTGTTGTGTAGTGGAGAGGGCGGCAGATGGCCAGTGCCCAATCTAAGGCCATGGCAAGCAAGACAGAAGACTCCATAACAGAAAAGACGTGGACAAAGAACATCTGTAGGAGGCACACTGATGCAGGGACAGCATAAGCATCAGCAAGGGCAAGACCCAGAAGAGTGGGCATCAGGGTTGTGGCCAAGCCAACGTCAGACACACTAAGCAGGAAGAGGAAGAAGTACATTGGGCGGTGCAGGGTGGGCTCCAGGGAAATGATCCACAGGATAGTACCGTTCCCCAGGGCAGAGAGAAGGTAGACAATGATGAGGGGTACTGTCCACCAGGAAGGTACAGCTGACAGGCCTGGCAAGCCCACCAATAGGAAAATGGGGGCCATGGAGGTGCTATTATTTGGGACTGCCTGGGTGGGGAATGTTGACATACTTCAGGATCCCACTTCGAACTCTAAAACCTGAAAATTGATGAGAAAAGTTTCCTTAATCTTATGACACATTTGCATGGTGCTTTCCAAAACAGCTTGCCTCTTTCCTCTCCGCCCATACACACAGACACACACATTCCCTCACCACATACACATACATTCTAACATCTATGCCATAGTCATCCCTTCTCTTGGAATTTTTTTCTGTAGCTGTCCTCAAGGTTCTGTTTCTTGCTCCTAATTGCTTTCCTGTTTTCCTTTAACCTGCCTTTCCCTGTAGCTTCTTCCTAACTTATCTCTCTCCCTTAATGGCAAACACCTGGAAGAGGGTCTGCACTCCAATAAACACTTTTTCTACTCCTCCCAATCACAGGCAATCTGACTTATGTGCAGCCTTAACACACATATTTCAGGTGTTTTAACTGAAATCTTTAACTTTAACTGCTCTAATTAAGGTCCCCAATTACCCCTTTATAACTAAATCAAGGAGCATTCATTTTTCCTAAATATTTATTTCTCAACGAGCTTTGGCTGTTATGAATCCACTTTCTCCTCTTTTTTTTTTATTTGTGAGGAAGATTGGCCCTGAGCTAACCTCTGTCAATCTTTCTCTTTTTGCGAGGAAGATTAACTGTGAGCTAACATCTGTGACCATCTTCTGCTATTCTGTATATGGGACACTGTCATAGCAGGGCACGATGTGTGGTGCGCCAGTCTGCGCCAGGGATCTGAACCTGCGAACCCAGGGCCACCAAAGTGGAGAGAGCAAACCTAACCACTATGCCACTGGGCTGGCCCCTCTCCTTTTGTTTTTGATTCCAGCTCTCAGAATTTAACTTCTTAGTTCATCTTGTTGTGTCCTATCCAATTTATACATTGGTATTTTGAAGGCTCTTTATTTGCCACTTTTTTTATTCCTCAGTGGTCTTATTTACTCGCATGACTTCAACTAAACTCTATAGACTGATGAATCACAAACATATCACCCAAATCATTCTTTATTCATCTCACCCTGGAAATTTCTGCTTGGATGTCCCATGCATTTTAAATTCAAATAATCCAAAACAGATCCTAACAGATGCATCTTAAAGCCCTTTCTAGCTTCCTCAGTTAGGAGACAGTGGTGGGGAAATTACAATGACAAAAGAGAAACATATCTTGATTCTTTAGGTCAGTTGGTGGCATCATCTCTCACTGATTCCCCAAAATAAAAGCCTCATAATTAGCCTCACTTCACATATAATATCCAAATATTATTTATAATTTGAACCAGGACTGGGCACCATTGTCATATCTCGCTCCCTCAATCAAATGCCCGAAAAAGTTAGAACTGAAATTCTAGACAAAATGACCATGAACATCGTGATGTGGTGAAAAGCAAAATAAAAACCTGCTAAGTTATGTTCTTAGGGGAATGACATGGATGCAAATTAACTTTAAACATTTATTAGAAAATTCTAAATGTATATATCCTAAAATATGAAGTTAAATTTTTTAAATAAAACGTAGAACTCTCGAACAGTAAAAGGAAAATGAATGGAGAAAAGATCGTAATCAATCCAACAGAAAATATTAAAAGAGGAGTAAATAGAAACGGATATTCATTTCTGACATGATGGAGCGAAGAAGTTGAAAAATCTTCTCTCCCAAAAAGCAACTATGAAACTGACAAATCTGTCGATAATATCATCTTAGCACTCTGGAAACCCATCAAAGACACAAGCCTATTCATTAAAACTACTGAACTTTGAAAAATAACTGCCATGTTCTTGGCATTCTGGCCTGGGCTCCCCTCCTCACCCCCACTGCCTCCAGTTCTGTCAGAAGGGGTCAGAGAAGGAAAACTGACGGCTTTGTTCTAGCTGCCTGAGCTGGCTGCCTTGATTTGGAGCTTGTTAAGTGTGGTGATTTTGGTGGCAAGCAAATAGGGAGGGCCAGAGGCTCTACTACCCTGAGGTTGTGGTCTTCTTTGGGGTGAGCCATGGACCAGCAGGCTAGTTGAGGATTTAACAGGGAGTTTTGGGGAAAATGGCAGACAGAATTCCAAGCATATCAATAATTACAAAGCAAATGGACTAAACATTCCTCACAAAAACATTGTTTTACATAATAAAAAATGCAAGAAATAACTATATTCTATACACAGGAGACACACTTTAGCTTCCAAGATATAAATAGGTTGAAAGTAAACAGATGGAAAAATGTATGTCATGCAAACAATGATCATAAGAAAGCTAGCTATACCAATATCAGAAAAACAGACTTCAAGACAGGAAATATTATGAGGCAAAGAAAGACATTTCATAATGAAATAAGGTCAATATCAGAAAGATATAACAATTATAAATGTATGTACAATAACAGTAGATCCCTAAAATACATGAAAGAAAACTGAAAAGAGAAATAAGCAATTCAACAGTAATAGTTGGAGATATCAATATCCCACTCTCAATAATTGATTAAAAAAATAAGACAGAAAATCAGCAACGAAATGGAAGTCTTGAACACCATCATGAATCAAAAATGACATTTAAAGAATACTCTATAAAACATTCGGTTTGATAGACTATAGGCTGGGGGACAAAGTAAGCTCAATAAACTTCAGACTGTTGAATCATACAAAGTATGTTTCTGGCTACAGCAAAGATAAATTAGGGATCCACAACAGCAAGATATCACATTTTAAGTAATGCACTTCTAAACACAATCTTGTGCTCCATAATGATGTTTTGATCAACGACAGACCACATATACAACAGTGGTCCTATATGTTTAGTACCATATAGCCTAGGTGTGTAATAGGCTATACCATATAGATTTGTATAAGTACACTCTATAATGTTTGCACAACAACGATATCACCTAATGAAACATTTCTCAGACATAACCCCATCGTTAAGTGACACATGACTGTAATCAATGGGTCAAAGAAGAAATAACCAGGGAAGTTAAAAACTATTGTGAACTATATGAAAATGAAAACACAACATATCAAAACTATGATGTGAAGTTAGAACAGTGCTTTGAGAAGAATGTATAGCCTGGAATGCCTATATCAGTAACGAAGGTCTCAAATCAGTAACTTAGGCTTTTACTTTAGGTAGTTGTAAAACAAAAAACAACCAAAACCCAAAGGAAATACAGATGAAGTAACTAGAGTAAAGATCAACAAAATGGAAAACTGAAAACAACAGAGAAAATTAATAAAACCAAAATTTGTTCTTTGAAAAGATCAATAAAATTTAAAAAACTCAGCAAGCCTTACAAAGAAAATAAGAGAAAAGATACAAACTATCAAAATCAGGAATAAAATTGGGAACATCACTGTGGACCTTAAAGAAATAAAAATGATTATTATAAACAATTGTATGCCAAGAAATAGACAGCTTAGATGAAGTGAAAAAATTCCTAGAAAGACATCAATTACCAACTTGACTCAAGAAGAAATAGGAAATCTAAACAGACCCATAGCAAGTAAAGAAACTCAATTACTAATTAAAATTCTTCCTACAAAGACCTGGCTTCGATGGCCTCATTGGTGACTTATATCAAATGTTAATATAAGAAATAATACTTAATGTTTCTCAAACTCTTCTTAAAAATAGAAGAGATTTTAATAAAATCCAACTCATTCTAGGGGCCAGTACGGTGGCATAGTGGTTAAGTTCACGCGCTCTGCTTCGGCAGCCCAGGGTTCCCAGGTTCAGATCCCAGGCGCAGACCTATGCACCGCTTATCAGGCCATGCTGTGGCAGGCTTCCCATATGTAAAGCAGAGGAAGATGGGCACGGAAGTTAGTCCAGGGCCAATCTTCCTCACACACACAAAAAAAATCCAACTCATTCCAGGAGTATAACGTGACCTTGATTCTAAAGCCAAAGACATCACAAAGAAGAAAACTACAGATAAATACCTCTGAAGTGAATAGACATACAAATTCTTAATGTAATATTATCAAGTCAAATTCAGCAACATATAAAAAGAATTATACACTGTGACTAAGTGGAATTTATCCCATAAATGCAAGATTGGTTTTACATTTCAAAATCTGTTAATATAACATGCCATATTAGTAGAATAAAGAAAAAAACTGCATGGTTATTTCAATAGACACAGAAAAAGCTTTTGTCAAAATCCTATACTTACTCATGATAAAAACTCTTCAAAACTAGAAATAGAAAGGAACTTCCCCAACTTGATAAAGGGCATCTGTGAATAAACTTTGTGTTAATATCATATTTGACTGTAAGATTTAGAATGAGGACAAAATATCTGCTTTTGCTACCTCTATTCAACATGTACTCAAGATTCTAGGTAATGCATTAATGAAAACAAATTAAAGTTTCCAGTTTAGTAAGAAAGTCATAAGATGATCTTTATTCACAGATGACATAAACCTATATGTAGAAAATCCTAAGAATCCATCAAAAACTATAAAATCAATCAATGAGTTTAGCAAGGCTGCTGGATACAAAGTCAAGATACAAACATCAATTGTATGTCTATATAATAGCAATGAACAATCTGAAAATGAAATTAAGAAAGCAATTTTATTCACAATAGCACCAAAAGTTTAAAAATAAGTATAAATTTAACCAAAAAAATACACTATTTGTACCCTGAAAACTACAAAAAAAAATGCTGAAAGAAAATAAAGAAGCTCTAAATAAAAGGAGAAATTTTCCATATTTATATATTGGAAGACTTAATATAGTTAAAATATCATTTATGATTTTGAAAGAAAAAAAGCAAAGTTGGGAAAGTTATGCTACCCAATTTCAAAACTTGCTATAAAACAGCACTAGGTAAGGCAGGGTGCTGTTAGCATAAAGATAGGCATCTAGATCAATGAGACAGAATTAAGAGTCTAGAAACACGTTCTTGCATTTATGGTCAATTGATTTGCAACAAGTATGCCAAGACAATTAAGTAGGGAAAGAATATTCTTTTTAACAAATAGTACTGAGACTATTAGATATCTATTTGCAAAGAAGTAAATTTAGATCCTTATCACAAATCATCCACAAACGTTAACTTAAAATGGATCATGAACCTAAATATAAGAGCTCCAACTATTAAACATTTAGAAGAAAAGAGTATAAAAACTTCTTGACCTGGAGTTAGGGAAAGAGTTCTTATATAGGACACTACCAGCCTAATCCATAAAAGATAAAACTGATATTTAGAGTCCATTAAAATGAAAAAATTTTGCTTTTCAAAACACACTAATGTAATATATAAGAAAACGGAATAAAAATGTCACCGTCTCACTCATATTAATAGAATTACTATATAATCTAGTAATCCTGCTTCTGGGTATATATCCAAAAGAATCGAAATGAAGATCTTGAATGATATCTGCACTGCCACACTCACTGCAGCATTATTCACAATAGCGAAGATATGGAAGCAGCCTAATGTCAATCAATGGGTGAATGGACAAGGAAAATATGGTATATACATAGAAGGAATATTATTTAGCCTTAAAAATGAAGACTATTCTGTCATATGCAACAACATCAATGGACCTGGAGGACAGTATGCTAAGTGAAATAAGCATGTCATGGAAGGACAGACACAAAATTGTTCCACTTATTTGAGGTATATAAATAGTCAAACTCATGGAAACAGAGGAGAATGGTGGTTGCCAGGGTCTTGGGGGAGTGGGAAACAGGGAATTGCTGTTTAATGAGTATAAAGTTACAGTTATGCAAGACAAATAAGTTTTAGAGATCATCTGTGCCTAGAGTTACCAACTTAAAAATTTGTTGAGTGTAGATCTTATGTTGTGTTCTTAAAACCATAAAAAAAATTTCACAGCAAAAAAAATCT
Source organism: Ceratotherium simum simum (assembly GCF_057802395.1). NCBI lineage: Eukaryota > Metazoa > Chordata > Mammalia > Perissodactyla > Rhinocerotidae > Ceratotherium > Ceratotherium simum. Next base: position 27,294,524 of record NC_141906.1, on the reverse strand, counting down.
ACTATAATCATTGTACCATATATGAAATTAAAAGATAAGGGAAAGAACAGGACAGAGTGTCCCAGAAGGGGACAATATTTCCAACTTACATTATTGAAAAAAGTTTAGAATTTGGAATATATAAAGAACTACAAATAAATGAGATGGGCAATCTAATATAAAATCTGTCAAAATATGAATTTTTTCATATAAAATAGATATAAATGCTAAACAAATGTGTAATAAAATCAATCTCAGTGGTTACTAAGAGAATACATATTTTAAAAAATGATAAAACATTTCATACCCATCATGTGGGATAAAATCATAAAATTTGATACAATTAGATGCTGGAAAAGATAGTAAAAGACTACTCTTAATCAAAGCTGTCAAGATTAAAAAACTGTGTAGCCCTTTTGGGAGCAATTTGGAAGAATCCATTAAAATAAGAAATTTACTTGATTTCGTAATTCCAGTTTCTGATATATCAATCAGAGAGAAAGACTCTCATAAGCATAAAGAGGCATAAAAAAAGATTTTTGTTTGCAAGAGGAAAAAAAGTGGAGTTCTTTATAATTGGTCATATTAGTTCTGATAACTAATTAATCAGAGAGAAGGTCCTGATGCATAATAGCCTCAACAGTTAAAAATGAAGACATATTGTTGAGTTAAAAATGCATAATGATTTATGCATTATGATATCATGTATGTTTTAAAAGCCTCCTAAAATACTCTATCTCCCAGATAGCTACATTTATATGTAAGTTCCTAGAAGTCCTGGAAGGATTATCATTAAATTGATTTGATTTAAGTAATAGTGGCTGAGAGGAGGGAACTAATATTGAATTGAGGATAGGATTCAAAGATGACTTTGGCCTTAACTCTAATACTTTATTTTTTCTTGGCAAGATATATTCTCATATCAAATAAGTTATTCAGTAAGCTTCATTGTCGCATCTCAAATTTTTCTCCTGTGTACTCATCAACAGGGCTGTGGTCTTTGCTGATGTTTTCGGTTGCACTATTCTAATTTGTTTCTCTGCTGCCAGTTCTTCTGCCTTTCGTTCCTCCATACAGATCCAACAGTGTTATTTCTAATTTGCAATTTGATAATGTGGCTATGGCATCTTTCCTTAAAACCAACTGCTTTAAAATACCCAAAGGCCACACCTTTATTTGTCACAGAAATCCCTTCACCATCTGGCCCCAGACAAACTTTACTGCTTACCCATTTCTATTCTATTTCTACCCATGCATCTTAGCCTCCAAAACTACCACAGTTCCTCAGATAGGTCATTGATTTTTACACTTTCAAAAATACAGTTTGTAAGCGGAATTTCCTTCTCCTTCTCCGTATCATCATACCACACATATATCATGAAATTCCAACTCAGACATTGTTCCTCTCTTCCCTGAACCCCTGCTGACTGCCTTTCCTCAAACAGGCCCTGGGATGGAGTATTTACCCTCCCCAATCACACTATGGCACATTCTCTAATATAGTCTCTATCATTCTCAATTATTAATATTTCTTTCTGTGCCTTCCTCCTCAATGGACTGTTACTTCTGCAAGAGATTGTTCTTTATTTTATTTATTGTTGTGAATCCAGTTCCTTGTTTATATTGATTCAAATAAATGTGCTTCATAAATCTTTTACACTTCTATTTGACATTTTTGCAATTCTATTTCTCTAAATTTTCTCCTGGATTTGATCCCTCTGTCTGAAATCCCACTTAGTTTCATTATTCCATAAGTATAACCTTTCTCAAAATCTTCCTGTCTACCCTTCATCTACCCTCATGTAAGTTTCTTTCCGCTGACGGAAAGAATAACATTTCTTCCTTTCTTCCCAACATATTTCTAATCCCCACTCTCTCCTTCTATGACTCTTGGGATCTCTGCCTCTCTGCTTGAAGTGTCCCCTAGTTGGAGCTTCTTCCGAGTGTCTGGGCTTGCAATCCAGAGAACGGAGGTTCCTGATATATACCATACATTACATGGAACATTTCTGCTCATTAAAAACAAGTCAGGTGGCAAGTATGCTTGATAGAAGGTAAAGTAGAAAGAGGTTTGGGACAGGTACTTGTTGAAAAAAGCCTGTGAGGCTTTTTTGAGTATATTTAAACCACCACGTGGAACCTTCATATTTGACAGATTCACTGCTTCCCAGAATTTTGAAAGCCCTCTCTTACATACCTAACTAGCATACAAGAAGCACATATATCTTCTCCCTTTTACAATATTCATACACAAAAGGATACTCACATTTTGTAATGAATGTGCATACCCACACATAACATAGACATATATGCATACACTCACACACATGCACACACCCTTATCCACGTTGATACACAGAAACACATACACACTCATACACTCATGTAAAAAAGGTTTATGCTTGTGGACAGAAATACTTTTGAGGCAAATCCGTGTCAAATTAATAGATAGTCAAACAAACATGTAACTCATACTCATACATACATTCCAGAGTGCAGAAATATGCAAACACTCATTCCTTAAGAGAGAAGGGCTTCTGAATATGTACTGAGGTATATGCACGAACTCACATGAAAAGACATGTGGAAGCAACAGCACCTGTATGTGCGCATATGTTGTTATCATATATACATTCGTCTCCACAAATTGTGAGTATCAAATGCTCTTAACCAATCTTTTGCCACCTCACACAATCATAGCCAGGTAAATTCAAAGATTCAACCATTTTTCCAAAACACACATGTGCAGCCAATGAGTAACTCTTATCCCTTCATATGCACACATATTCATCAGAGGTTCACAAACATCCCTTCAATATGCAGCACACATACACGCATCTATATACACCAGAAATGCAGAGGATCATAAATACGTATCTTACAATCACATCTCACATCACTCAAGCTATTCTTATTTTACTTCAAATCCAATAGGTTGCTACAAAGACAAGTAAGCTCCCTTTTTCTCAAATTGAAATCTTGCTTTCTATAGATTTAATTCTATGATTCAAAACTGAAAGTGGGGACATTGTCACCAAAAGACACTTGTAAATACTGAACAACGTTTTCTAGGAGAGGACAAAAGTTTCACTCATTATCAGATTAGTTCCCTGCCATCTGAAAGAAAAAAGGCTAAGGCTACTAAAGGGATGGAACATAGAATATTTGGTTATAGGGGAGATTTGATGCTGGTGTTATGGAGAGATCTGAGCAGCCACATAGAGATAGCAGAAAAACACATAGGGACAGAGATTGGATTGGTGGTTACCAGAGGGGAAGGGGGGAGGGAGGAGGGTGAAAGGGATAATTCGGTACATGTGTGTGGTGATGGGTTGTAATTAGTATTTTGGTGGTGAACATGATGTAATCTATGCAGAAATAGAAGTACAATGATGTACACCTGAAATTTTTACAATGTTATAAACCAATGTTACTGCAATAAACAAAAAATTAAAAAAAAAAAAAGAAAAAGAAAATTATGAACACATTTGCTCACTTTACATTTGTATCCAGACTTCGTCCTGGCTGTTAAGGCATTCACCACAATTATCCCAGCTACATACCAGACCAGTATTGAAGAGTGTATGTCAGACAGGGTCTTTGGTTCCAGATGAATGCTGCGGTATTAGAATGGCTTTAAGAAGTGGCCATGTAAGAGAATTTATAGCATCAACTCCTTAGGAGTTGGGCCACAGGGGGTAAAACAGAGTAGGAAGAAACAGCTAAAAGAGTAGACATATCTCCAAGGCGATGATTGCCCCCTCATACCCTGAGAGACCCCCACATTAACTCTGACTATACTGAAAGAAATATTTTCAGTGCTGAGCAGCAAGCAATCTGCTGGAGGTAGGTGATGTGTCCCATAGAAAACTACCTAACAAAGTGAGAGATCAAATGAGGTACATTATGAAATATGAATATGATAAGAGACCTATGCATATAGGGAGCATAAAAAATAAAAAAACAAGCAGAGCATGTTGGGTTGAGGAATAAAACAATCTAGGGAAGAGAAAGGAGTAGGTAAGTAATAAGGTCCAAATTTAAATAATAACCTCCCATATTCTGAGTCTCAAATCTTTGTGGGTAGTTGGAATATAAGGCAATGATCAGTTCTGCTCCCTATATTCAGATTATTTCTCATGCTATGCCTTTACTGGGGATGCCTATGGGATTTAGCCTTGCCCTGAAAAACCTGGGGGCAGCGACCCTAGCAGTCTATTATTAGGGCAAGGTAGACAGAAAGCCAGCCCATATATAAGGGATAGAAGATACCACCACTGAATTTTCAAGTTTCCCAAGTCCCACTATCCAGAGGTTGCAACCACCAGTAAACTTAGAACTGCACTATACGATTTTAAGACACCTCTCAGCGATATATGTGGTCAGCACAGTCTGCTCCAAGAGAATTCTTAGTCCTAAAGTATGATGTTAAACGTTAAGAGTCCTTTATTTCTAGTTGTCTGAGACTTTTACCCAATTCCAAATGCCGCATGCTTGGTCATCATCCTTGCCTTTGCACCTGCAGTTATCTCTACCTCCTCTCCATTTTCCGTCCCAGGAAACAATTTCTCCTTACTAGAACTCAGACGCTACCAGGTCCCACGGGACTTCTAATAAATTACTCCCTCCAAATGAATCACTTCTTCTCCTACCTCTATCGATCCCTCTAGCATAAACGCGTGCACAGTGTAACTCTTCCCATGCCTTCCTACTACTCTGAGCTATTTGAAGGCAAAGACTATTTTTATATTTTTAATTCCTAAAACAGCATATTTCCATTATACATAAAGTAAGTTTGTTGAATTCCAGGAGCTGTTTTAAAGAGTCAGCTTGTACAAAAATTTCTCTCATTGTCCAGATTCTGAGCCTCATACACAGCTCCCAATATACTACTAAGGGCATTGCGCTTTTCTAATCTCTCCACTTGCTCCCTCCCAAGTTCCCAGCCCAATCTACTTTCCAACTGTTCAAAAATTGAAGTAACTTTCTGGGAATGTTAAAATTTTTTGCCCCATCTCCGTTCTGTCCTTCCAGGCTCAGAAACAGTAAGTTCCACACATATTTCTCCCTCCTCTGTCCTTTATTTCTTGTTTTGTCTCCCCACTTACTAGCCTCTCCCCATTTATTTATCACTTTCACCTGGAGTCTTGTCCTCTCCCACACCTACTTCTCCCTTTGTGCAGTTCACTCACCACAGTCGTTTCTCCAAGCGACCCTCATACACTTTGGTGTTCTAGTGGACTGCCTCAGGTGTATTCTTTATGCCACCATTGTTGTAACCTATCTGGGGGAATGGGTTGGATGTGGGATACAGAAAAGGTGAGCACAGATGTCCAGCCTCTTGTTGCTAAAGCGCCATGGGGAGCCTCAATGAGAATGTTGTGGTTAGTTAAAGGCCTGCTGTTTTGCCCAGAGGAAGCACCGTGATGACATTTGAATTGCAGCAGTAATGGAAGAATCCCTCCATCCCTAGCATCCAGTCCTGCTCTCATAGCCAGTGGAAGCAGGTTCCCCTCCACCTCACACTAGTCCTACGCTTATAGGCTCTATAGGTCCTAATGTCGTGTCTCGCCCTTGCCTGTCTGCTCTTTGGCCATTACCACAACCTCTCCCCAGCCTTTTTTTCAGAGAGCAGATAATGAGCCCCAGAGAGTGTCCCAGGCTCAGTCCACAGGGACATCTTCTGATTTTATTGCTTGTGTTTGTTTTGACTAATTGCCATTAGCTCAATGTAGTACCACATGATGCTAACGGCTCTAGGGTCACAGGTTCCATCTCTGCAGAGATCAGTTAGTCACTTTGCTTTGCATCCTCAGGCTAAGGCCTGAATCAATTCAAAGACTACCTGGACTATAGAATGACGTCTTATCCTTATTATGGTTTGATCCCCATCCCTGGCCACATGCACACTGCTATACATAAAGTCAATCTCTGAAATGCAATAGCTAGCTTGACTGGATCCCCCTCACTTCTCTGGCCCAGTCATTTTGGCTCACTCTTTTTCTCTCTCTTCCTGTACTTTGCACTTTCTCATTCTCTCTGCCATTTCTTGTTCTCTATAGATGCCCTGTTTTCTGATGGATCAAGTATCACTGCCCCTCCTCTCAACCCCCCATGCCAGCTTGTGGCTTTCCCTTCACATTTTGGACATAATCAGCCCAAATTTCCGTAAACAGCATCGGCACTCATTGTGTTCTATGCCATCCACTGCTCCTCCCCTCTCTGAGACCTTTCAGGGGTGCTTTTGTTCCTGTAATCCCTGTAGCAGACCTGGTAACCAGATCCCAGTTTGTGGGTTTATCCTGGTTCATCCCTGTCACTTCTACTGCCTTTCAAGAGAGGGTATGTTAATCTCTCTATCCCCAGGGTACAGCTAACCTTCTCCTGGACTCAGGTTTCTGCATCCGTTCTCTTACTTCCTTTTTCAGGCAATTCTAGCAGGTGTGATCTACTGGACATGGAGGCTGTCCTCAAATGCTCCAAGTGAAGTTTAACCCCATGGTGAATGGAGTTTATTGAGTACATTGACTAAATTAGTCTTAGCTTCTCAGAACACCACAACCTCATATCCAGGTCCTGTTTTTAGGCTCCCTGTTCAGTTCAATGTACCATTCCCTATCCTTTCATTATCGTGGGATCCAAGGCTATCTCTCCTCTGATCTCTAAACCGTAGAAAGGACTCCATATCTATCTGCACTCTGATCTCCTTGATGTTCAGGATGGTCATTTATTAATGTAATAAATGAATCTGGCCTAATAGTTTGGAGGGAGTGACAGAATTAAACCATCCCTGGGTCCCTCTTTTTCTTAGATCAACATGTATGTCATTTGATATTTTGTTTCAGGAGCCCACAGTACGGTCCTGAGGCTTTCAGATTTAGATTATCTAGGTAAGAATTCTCACTTTGCCACTTTCTAACTGTAAGACTGTGGACAAGCTACTTTACGTCTTTGAGCTTCAGTTTCCTCATCAGTGAAAAGAGCTCAGGTGTAATGTTAGTGAACTGTCCAGAACAATGCCTAACTCCTATTATTTACTATTTATGCACATCAATCTCAGTTTTCTAATCTCTCCTCTTTAGTGTCTAAAATGGCTTTCACTCAATAGATAATTTTTGAGTACCTGAATTACACCAGGTATTATTATAGGCTACAGCAGTAAACAAGGGGGGCAATATCCCCTCTTCTGTGGGTCTTACCTTCCAGTAGGGAGTGATAGACAAAAAATAAGTAAACAATTAGGACAATTCCATTTGGCTCTATCTAAGTTCTATGAAACAAACAAAAAGGATCGTGGGATGATAAATGGAGAGTGGCTGAATACTATAAAAAGGTGACATTTCTGAAGGTGATATTTAAGTTGAGACCAATACTGAGAATGAACTAGCCATGTGGAGATATGGAGGAGATGTGTTCTGGGCAAATACTCAAGCAGTGAAGCAGGCCTAAGCTTGGCATTACTGAGAAACAAGAAGGTGCCCAGTATTCTTGGTGTAGAAGGAAAGGGGATGAGATTAAAACAAGAAGAGATCAGAGATACTTACAGGGCTATGTCATATATTGTCAGATCAGACATGGTTAGGAGTTTTTATTCTAAGTGGCAGGCTTTCCTCAGGGCGTTTTAAAAGCAGAGAAATGTAAAGATATGATTTGTGATTTTAAAAAGTTACTTCCACCTGCCATGTAGAGTAAGAATGGACTTTGGCAGACAAAAAATGGAAGCAGGAAGACCACTGAAGGGAAACCTTTCAAAGCAGTTAAGAGTAGAGGAAAAGTGACTCTTTAGGCTTCTCAAAGTAACCATGTTTCTACATTTGTATGTAGAACTATACATTTAAAAATGGATAGGATTCTTCTATTCAGTCAGGGAAGAAATTACAAAATTATTTTTCTATTCCCTGATCAACCACTGAATATTTATCAAGTTCTGCTGAGTCTCTATGATGCTGTTCACATTGTAGCTTGTTCTTGTTCCCTGTTGTCCCAACTCTCATTAATGCTGCGCTGCCTCTCATCTCCTGTTTCCCACTGTCTCCTCCTCATTTAAGTGACAAGATGTCTGATCATGTCATTTTCTTCTGCATAATTTTTCCGTTGTTTATTATCTGCCCCTTGGGTAAATTTCAAATTCTTAAGGTATTCAAGGCCCTTAATATTCTATTTCCAATATCTTTCACTCTTACCTCTATCCTCCCTTAATCAGTTAACCAGCCATATGGGGCTACTGCATTGTCTCCTGAAAATGCCTTGAACCTTCTCACCTACATGCTTTCACATATGCACTCCCTCTGTCTGAAATATTCTCCCTAATAGATCCTCAATCTAAAATCCTAGTGCTTCTGTAAGACCTAATTTAAATGTCACTTCATACATTAAATTTCCTCAGTCCTCCCTGTGTCTCTACCAGCTAACATCGATCCTCCTAATTTTAAATGCCTGATCTTGGTCTGGCTTCCTCGTACAGCCTATAACACATTTAACATTTCTTGTAGTTATTTTAATGTTTGTTTTATTTTTTTCCAAATATATGTTTTATTATAACAAAAAAAACCACACAACAAAATTTGCCATCTTAACCATTTTTAAGTGTCCAGTTCAGTAGTGTTAAGTATCTTTACATTGTTGTGAAACGGATCTCCAAACCTTTTTCATCTTACAAATCTGAAACTCTGTACTCATTAAACAACAGCTCCCCTTTTCCCTCTCCCCACAGCCCCTGGTAAACACTATTCTATTTCTTGTCTCAATGATTTTCATACCTCAGATACCTCATATAAGCAGAATCTTACAGTATTAAAAGGGCATCACTCATAGTTTTGACACTCCAATAGCAACTACGTTTTAGTAATGTTCATTTATTAACAATACATTAAAATGCTTCTTATTTTCTGCAAAATGAAAATTTACAAACTCTCTTTGGTGATACTTGATGCTATCCAGATATTGTTGAAGTAGATATTTGAACTTTAAACCACTAATTTTAGAAAAATTTTGTGACATATTCCATACAGAGACTCAAAGATAAAGTTCTCATCATTAAGGAGATCAGTAGTTACTCTTGATCAGATTTTTCTCTATATATACATATCTTAAAAAAAAAGTCTTAATGAACAATTTGATGAATGAAGGGTATTATTACACATGGTTATATAAACAGCTTTTGAAAACAATGTCCAACTCAATGTTATTTTGTTTTACATAAATGAAATGAAGAGCTTCTAAAAATATTGCTCATATGTGTTAAATTAAAACCAAACTAAACAAACAAAAAGAATATGTGATACAGTTGCAAAAGACACAAAGCTCTGTTCTTATTTCATTGGTGCCTACACGCAGAGTTAGTGTTAAAGAAAGAAAAAACATAGTATATTCATACATAGGGTTATTATTTTTTATTGCTCAGTGTAATGGGACTGAGACTAGAGGCAAAAGTAACTAGAGAATTAAAAGGTTTAATATACTTTATTTTTCAATGTATACCATACAATGTAGACTTGGTTATGCAATGCAGCTAATAAATCACTGATAAAAAGACATATTAATATGTATCTAAAATTTATCATACAAACATTTTAAGCAGGATCACTGAAAGTCAGAAAAACAAATCAATCAAATTTAATAACAAAGAAGTATTCATAGAAGATCAAATAGCTTAATAGTTACTTTTTGAGAATATGTTCCTTTTTACTACAAAATATCTCCTTTACTAACAACAAAGCACAATCCAGTTATGGAATTTGGCAAGGTCACTAAATATTTTCAGGTGAAAAAGCAGATGTAAGGACATAAAATACATTTCTGCTTTCATGTTCTAGAACATTTAGCTCACTTTTTCTTTCAACATGGTTTCTTGTTTTCTGGGAGGTATTAGGTGGCAGAGCAAGTGATACTGTGGTTGACATCAGGACCATGTTGGTCATATCACATGGTCAGAAAGGGAAGGTGTGAACTGTAATGGAAGTTATAGTGCCTGATGCTTTACTTGTAAATGCTGAAATGCAGAACAAAACAGTTGAAAATTACTTTGTAGGAGCATTCACAGGTAGGTAACAACAAAACTCATATCTTGTGCATGATAAGAGTGAAAAACCCTCAAGAAAAGGAAGAATATCCAAACTGAAAAGGAAAGAGAATGAAAAGTTATAGTGACTATTTCCAGGAATTTACTCAGAGTCTTTGTTCGTCACCTAATCCAAGGATGTCCTGCATGGAAGTCCCCAGAGAAAGAAATGAGAGAATAGCCACAGAAAAGGAAGGAAGAAGTCAGTGGAGTTGAAATGGGTATGACCGTGACAGACGGTGTCGCCTAAGAAATCTGGATCCCACTCTCTTCTTTTGAAACAATGTTCACCCCAAACTCCCTGGGCTGGCCTTCAAGACAGAAATTTCTGATTTGTAAAACAACTTGAAAGGTTTGAGCAGAAGACTGTTAAAAAAAAAAAAAAGTTTCAACAAATACCATTTTTGCCCACTGCCAATGTTGTCACAGAAATGTAGCACTTAGAGCAATGATCTGTTCCAAGTTTCATGAAAAATTCTTTGATTTGGTATTCACCAACACAAGCTCAATGTTGAGCAAGTATTTAACATTTACTAGTAGGACAAATGTGCTAGTAATCAATATAGGTAATTTAATTGCTCCCAATTAGCTAGTATCCCCCCAAAAAAATATGGCAATGGAATCTAATATTTCTTCCCAGAAAAGAACTTGTCTCAAGCCCAAGAGAGTTGCTTGATAGAAAAGACAAACTAGACTCAGTCTGTAGCCTCCACAACTTATTGTTTGGTGTCAGCTTTGGTTCACTCTCATATCCTAGAGGCTACTCTGATCCTTGTATGTGATCTCTTCCATCTCCAAAGCCAGCAAAGGCATGTTGAATCCAATATAATTTTCATGGTAAAAACTCTCAGCAAATTAGAAATACAAGGAGAACTTCCATAATTTTATAAAGACATGTACCAAAACCTTCTAGCTAACATTGTGCATGATGATGAAAGACTTAAGGCTTTCTTCATAACATTAGGAAAAAAAGGCAAGAGCATGTGTTCTCACCACTCTTATACAGCTTTGTACTGGAAGTCCTAGTCAATGCAGTGAGAAAAAAATAGAAGGCGTACAGCCACAGATTGGAAAGGAAAAAATAAAACTGTTCACAGATAGCATGATTCTAAGACATATAAAAAATTCCTAGAAATTAAAGTAAATTTGGCCAGATCACAGGATACAATGTCAGTACACAAAAATCAGTGATATTTCTACATCCTAGCAATGGATAATTGGAAATCGATTTTGTTTTAAAGTACCGTTTACAATAGCACAGAAATGACACGCTTGCGTCTACAACTAACGAAATTTATGCAGGATTATTATGTTCAAAATTATAAAGCATTACTAAAAGAAATAAAAAATGACCTACATAAATGAAGAGTATGAGTTACAAGACTCATCGTTGTTTAAGATTTCAATTCTACCCAAATTGTTGTAAGATTTAATACAATTCCAATTGAAATTCCAGCAAAGTTTTTTGCAGATATAGACAAGCTGATTCTAAAATGTATATGCAAAGTCTAATATAGAAGAAACTAATATAGACAAAACAATTTTGAAAAAGAAGAGCAGTTTGAAGACAATACTTGACTTCTAGACTTCCTATAAAGCTACAGCAATCAAGAAAATATGGATTGGGCAAAGGAATAGACAGATAAATCAGTAAAATAGTACAGACAATCTAGAAACGGACCTACAGAAAAATGGTCAATTTATTTTTGAACAAAAAGATAATAAATCTAAATGTAAATCATAATACTATAAAACTTCTAGAGAACATATGAGAAAAATCTTTGAAAATTTTTGTTATACAAATAATTGTTAAATTATACAACAAAAGCACAACTCATAACAGCAAAAGAAAAAAAAGATAAATTATATTTCCTCAAAAGTTTTGCAAAAATTCTTAATGAAAGACACTATTAAGAGGATGAAAAAGCAAGGTACAGGCTAGGCGGAAATATTCACAAATCACATGAACAAAGGCTTTTTATCCAGAATATATATTAAAATAAAAACTCTATTAATTGAACAATAAGAAAAAAAAAAGTAACCCAATAAGAAACAATGGGAAAAAGATCTGAACAGACACTTCACCAAAGAAGATATATGTACAATACATACATAAAAAGAGGCTCAACATTACTAGTCACTAAGGAAATACAAACTGAAATCACCATGATGAGATGCCATGATATACCTATTATAACGACAAAAAAAAGAGAGACAATTTGAGGTGCTGGTTGGAATGCAAAGCAACTAGGGCTCTCATACGTTGATGAAGGGAGTGCAAATGGATATCCATTTAACAGCACAACCGCTTTGAAAAACAATTTGGTATTTTCTTATAAAGTTAAACATATATTTATCTATGACTGCACAATCCACTTCCAGGTATTTAACTGAGACAAATGAATATAGAGACCTATATATGAATGCCTACACAGCAGCTTTACTCATAACTAAAGTTCCTTCACCTGCCAGATGGATAAACAGAGTATCACCTATATCCATATAAAGGATATCCATACAATGGAACATAGTTCAGCAATAACATGGATAAATCTCAATTTATGTTATAAGTGGTAGAATTCAAGTTTGAAAGATTTCATACCACATAATGAACCAAAATTATAGAGTCAGACAGCAGGTCAGTAGCTGCCAAGGGCCTTTGGTGCATGGAGAGGTTGACTATGAAAGGGTAGCATGAGAGAATGTTTTGGGTTGATAGAACTCTTCTGAATCTGGATTAGAGTGGTGGTTACATGACTCTGTGCATTTTTCAAAACTCATGGAATTGTACAACAAAAAGTAAATTTCAGTGGATATAAATTTTAAAAATATTTAAAAAATGAAAACTCTCATAAGGGCATTTGGCAGTTTCAGTTCTTTGAAACTTACCTTTCAAGGCTCATCCATTTTTTTCTTATGTCCTCCCTCTTTCTCTCCCATTTTCTCATTCCTTGATTGGTTTTCTGCTTCTTTCCTCTCTTCCTTTCTTCTGTGCATCCATCTTGCCATTTTTTTAAACAATAGATATTTTTGGTCACTTTGATCATACAATATATACTAGCCCTGGATTACAGATTGAAGCATCTGTGTTTGATAAATTTTAGTAATCTAGATTTTAAAAGCCCCAGGAATGTATTAAGAATGAGTCAATAGGAAAGAATATGTTTTGGGAAAAAATACACTTTCATGAATGCTAATTATCTTGATGTTATGAAAACTGCTTAAGGATAGACAAGATATATTATATAGGCTTACAAATTATTTGTAAATGCATTTCCAACTTCTCATAATTATGATTTTTCATGAGGCTTTCATAAAAATCAAATTTATATGACAATGAAATCATTTAACTAGAAACAATAAGACATCTGTCTAATTCAAATTTAGTTCGTGCCAAATATTATTAGAGTAATATTTCTTAAAGAAATTGACAAGAAATAAAAGAAACCTCATTTCTCACTCATAGCCAAGAGAAAGAAGGAACAGGAAAAAACAAGAATAAGCAAAGCAATTTATTTTTATATGAGCAAAAAAGTTAGGATATTATTGAAGAAGTCCATGTAGGAGAAATAGAGGGTCTGAAGTTGTATAACATTGTTAGATATAGAAACAAAGACACACGATTAGAAATATTTAAGAGGTAAAATTGTTAAGACATTATTTATTGAATGACTTACATGTTTCTATTTTACATGACTAGATGAATTGAACTATCAAGAGAGATATAAAAGTTAAAGAAATAGGCAGTTAAGGTATGGGGGGAAAGCATAAAATTGCTTTTTAAAGTTGTGAATTTGTTGATTTTTATAAATATGTGTGATACAGAGGTGAAGATGACTATCAGGCAGATACTTATAACTGTCTGAAACTCAACACAAGGATCAGTATCAGAGATATGGATTTGGAAGGAATCTATTTATATGCGGAGTTGAATATATATTTATGTATTGTGGGGGAAGACGAAATATTTGTCTACTCTTTAGGTTCTTCTGGGTGGTCTAAGAATTAAATTGACATGAGACAGAATAGCAAGAGAAAATCAAACAAATTAAACAACATGTATACATGAGAGAAACCCAGGAATACTGAGTAACTCACCAAAATGGCTGAAGCCACCACTTTAAATATCATCTTCAGCTAAAGACAAAGGAGGATGTTGAGGGTAGTGATTTGGAACTTCAAAGGGGAGGAAAGCAATTCACATGGAGATGGAAAGGCAAATATTTAGCAAACAAGTATTTGCAATACCTTGCAAAGACAATGACAGATGGAGAGGACTTTGATCAAATGGGTTTTGCTAGGTTCCTCCCTGTTTACCACACCTAGTTCATATTATAGTAGAGAAATGGTATTAGTTCCTTCCTGGAATAGGCCTTCTATCTTAAACTATTTTAGGCAGTTAGTGGGGGTAGGTCAAAGTTTCTTTCTGAGTCTTTTATTCCTAAAAATAATCAAGCCAAAGAGACACATTTTGGGGTGGCAAATTCTGATACCCCACAATACATATGTATGTATGTGTGTGTGTGTATATGTATATGTAAATTCTTTTGCCAAGGGAGAAGGTGGAATGAGGAAAGCAAGTGGACAAGGAGGAAACAAAGTCCAATATACTGAGAGTGGAGTGGGGCTACTATTGAACCTTCTCTTCAAGTAACCAATTCTAAAGAGTATTCTTTTTAAGAGGCAATTTACTTAAACCCTGAGAAGAAAAGAGTGAGTGTAAATGTATTTCAAGCAGTAGCTAAGAGAGGAGGGATATTGAGAAAGATTGGATCAAATCATCACAATTGTTCATAGAGGAAAAGTTGGAAATGTGATGAATATTTGAAATTGCTTTTGATAAGAATGGGATAGAAAGAAAATTAAAATAATTAACTAGAGATAGATTCTCTAAATTCATAGGACCATACAATCTGACCTGTTTCACAGTCTCCTCTATCCATTTTCAGCTTTGAAGATGTTAAAATAAAAAGAGAGATGGTTATTTTTGCTTAATTTTATAATTTTCTTGGCAGTATATGACAAAGTTAAGATAAAAGAAACCAGAATCCGTGTGAGATACAAATCATCATCATGTATAAGTAAAAACAAAAACCAAACAACAAAATATAAAAACATTGCCTGAGAGATTGGAACAAAATTATGGTAATTCATTTACTCAAAAATCCTAAGTGTCAATACAGAAGAAAAATATGAGTAACAGCATGGCTGAGCTGCAAGATGACACATTTATAATGAGCAACAGAGTATAGAGGTTAAGATATTGCAATAGAGTAATTCTGTATTTTAATTACTTTAAACAATATTGAAGGAATGATTATATGATGAGGACATGGATTTTATTTGAGTTGAGGAACTCAATGCATTGAGATTCTATGGTATTGGAAGAGTAATATGCATTAATATTAAATTACTCTAGGATTATCATGTACATAAATGGTTGGTGAATAAGAGAACCTAGTATATGAGCCTCATTCTATATGAGAATTTATTCCTTACCTGGTCATGGTGACCTTCAAGATGCAAGAAGTCCAGAACACACCTGGGGCAGGGAGGAACCCCTGCTCTATTATTTCTATCTTAAGTAATTTCTACAGTTAAATTCTTATGATTATATTAAGAATCTGGGCCAATTCCCAGTGTGATCCCCTTTTCTCTTTGGAAGAATGAGGATGATAATACTCACCATATCCACTTCACCGGAGTATTAAAGTCATGATGATTTATGGAGATTATAATGATGAAAGTATAAAGCAAATGTGATAAATCATATAACTGATAAAGCTCGGAATTAATATTAGATATTATTATTGTTATTATTAATGCTGCCGCTGATGTTATTATTATTATTTTGAGGGTAGGTGGGGACAGTAGCATTATCTGAGGGTGATAGTTGGATATTGTGGAATATTCATTATCTCTTGATTGATTGGTGCATTGCTTAATGACTCCCTGAAGGACCTTTTGCTTTCCTTTTGCACAGAGCGTGATTAGACTTATTAGGTTGACATTGAAAACTGAAAAATGCAGGTAAAATCTCAGGAAAAAAATCATTCATTAGAGAATTATTTCAATTTTAGAATCCCTTTTGAATGGGAAAATCATGGAGTCACATGTCCTCGGGATGTTTTTGTTAGATTTGATGTGTTTGGAGAAAAATAAAGGCAACCATAATTTATTTCAGGGCGTAGAAAGAATGAGTTAGCTAAGATGGCCCTGAGACACTCTGATTGAATGGTAACCAGCCTCTGAAAGTCCCCAACCACCCAAACACATGTACACTCACACATGAACATACATGTGAGCATACACACGCACAAATGCCTTTTCCTAATAGCCTCCTCAATATTATCTCATTTCCCAGACAAGAGAATCTAAGGGGTGATTTTAGAGCCCTGGAGAGACCTCCTCAATCTTAAAAGCCCCAGGGAATAACCCTGTTCATTGCTCTATGAAACTCTCCATGGTATGGTACAGGGAGGAGTTTTGGAGCAGCTCAGGAGATAAAAGTCTTCATATAGGTAGAGGCAATGGTTTGCCAAGCAAGTCTCAGGCTGCTTAAGAATCTTCTTCCAGCTAGGGATACTCTTATCAACCAGGTAAGTTTTAGAGCAAAATCAGAGGGTAAAGTTGGCCTATCCCAGACTATTTTAAGATATCATCTCTGAAGTTTCTAATTGTCCCCCAACCACTTCTTTCTGTGTCTCCTTATCTCTCTTTTGTCCTTCATTCTCCACCCAAGCACTCCATGCCCTTGTGTTCTTGCCAGAATTCTCATTCACATCTGCTTTAAGGGAACGATATGAAGATAACTTCTTTATCCTCGTGGTGAATAGGTCACCTTTTTCTAAGAGGTAATAGACATCTGATGCTCTATCGTGAATATATGGCCTTAGAAAGTAGGGAACTCCCAGTCCCTGGAACTAATATGGGCAGAAGATAACTCTCCCCTATAGAATACTGTGTAAGTGTTTCTATATTTGCTAGATATTGGGCTTTTAAAATTCCTTTTATCTAGAATCCTAGAATGATTGAAGTTTGGGAATTTTCCCCTTGAGAAGGAAATCTGTGGCTCTACCATCAGGTGAAAGGTGGTTATAATTACTCCCTACATCAGGAGGATTTTTCTTCATTTCCTCAGGTCCTCCCTGCCTATCACACATCCTGGTATCATGAAGCATAAACTTCTCCCTTTACGGCTAGTCCCAATCGTATACTATAATTCACAAATATCCTATAATTCCTGGAAACCTGAAAGTTTCCCTAGTACTTACAGCAAGCAGAAGTGTGTTTTTTTGTTCGTGTGTGTGTTTGCTGCTATTCACATAATAGAGAAATTTTGCAGTTTTATTTTATTGTTCACTTGCTCCTTTAACCTAGGATCTATAATGAGGCCATATAGCTTGTGGTAGCCTAGAGGGCAGATACAAGACACTTACAAAGTCCGTTATTCCATAAATGTGGCAGTATGGACAGTAGAAGTTCAGGGCCACAGGAAACTTTCAAAGGAAGAACTTGGGATCTATGAACCTAATGCTCAGGGGGTTCAGGGGACTTGAACTCTACCTATTTTCTAGATCCTGGGCAAAATAGATAAAGAACAAAACCTAAGGACCCATATTAAGGAGTAAGCATCTTGGCCAAGAGACGCAATTTTGACTTGGTTTTCTTTAATTGAACCCTCAAGCTCTCATTGCACTTAGCAGTGATTTTCCTCAATAAGGCTGTGCCTTCCCCCCACCTCCTTCTCATCCGTTTCACTACCAGTTAGGTGTGTGACTCAGGGAAGTTATTTTCCTTATCAAGCCTTCGATTTCTTTATTAGTAAAATGTGAAATAGATTAACTTTTAGTTCTGCTATTCTTTGGATCTCTGTTTTTCTCTTTTTATTCCTTTCTCTTCTCTCCTTCCTTCCTCCCACCTTATCTTCTCTCCCTTCTCTCATTTGTTTACATTTCTTTACAAATGTTACCTCACTTGTTTACCTCTTTCATTTGTTTACCTCGTTTGTTTATCTTGTTTACCTTGTTTACTCTTGAAACTTTTCTCTCATTTTCAATCTTTATTACAATTATTTGAAAAGCTTAATAAAAACATTCTCTCTCAAAAATCACTAAAACACACAAAAACTAAAACAACAGTTTATTGGAAGGACAGAAACCATATGCTAGCAATCTAATAGGCCAGATATCTGAGCCCACAGCTAGCTGTCTTTCATAAGAGCAATGGAAAGAAATGGATATTAAAGAGAAAATACTCTGGCTAAGGTTGGGGAAATCTGAATCAGTAATCTTTCTAAGAGGATCTTTTGTGAGATTTCAAAAACAATTATAATGTGTTTTTCGATTCATCATGAGTGTGGGTCCGCCAGAGATGTATATATAGCCTGGGGGTGAGATATTCAATAATTGCAGAGCAGAGGGTAAAATTATTCAAAAATTACAAGAGATGCAAAAGTAAATATGATTCTTTGCTGATAGAAGGGAACGTATCAGTTTTCACTTCCACCAACTGCAAAGAACTCTGCTCAAAAAATCCAAAACAAACAAACAAAACAAAAAATAAGAAACAAATAAAAACCCAATATCAACACTGAGAACATATGAAGAGAAGAACTTTTTATTCCAAGTAATCATAATAAAAAGCACACATTCTGCTCTCTAAGCCCTTTACATTTTTAATCCTCACACTGCCCCTATGGAGTAGGTATTATTATTGTCCATGTATTACATATGCAGGGCTATACTGAGGAGCAGAAGGAGCTGGAATCTGATTACAAGATGTGTGGATCCAGAGTCCATGTTCTTAACACTACATTGTCTCTTAGTCAACTTGATTCCAATCAACTGATGAAGGCAACTAATGAGTGTCTTAAGGGTGAGAGCTTCTCAAAGAGAGCATACTCTACCTCTGACGGGTATTCATGTCTAAAGTTGAATGACCCCATCAAGGGGCATTTTGGAATAAATTTAGTTATCACTTCTGGCAATATGAACGTGTCTTCCAAATCTCTACTAAAACCTCTATACTGACTGTCAATCAGAGTGTAACATGCCATTATGAATGATCACTGTGCCTTAATAATAGGAGATTGCCAGATAATCCTGATCCAGAAAATAAAACTTCAGGTGAGCCCTGGGTTCTCACTTCTTTTTGGCCAAAAGAGTTATTCCAAAAAAAGAATTACTGTTGTTACTTTCCTAAATATAGTTTACCCCCATTTCTAATAAGATTTCCCTAGATTAGAGATGACAAATATGTTTTATTTTCTATGATTAGAAGTGACCGTCTGAGGGTCCTGTGTTAAGAATTATTTTGAGGACACAGTAAGAGGAAATGAAGGTGGTTCATGCTCAAATAGAAGCATAGGCATGTGCACTGGGCATTTCCATCTGTGCTGTACACATAAGATCCATTGCCTTCATGAGAGTTGTGGGCATAAGGAGAGTGATGAGCGGGAATGGCCCCCTTTGTGGGGAAAAAAATAATTTATATTTCATATTGATTATGTCTTAGTTATTATGTCTTCAACCTCTGACTCAATAACTTATAAGATATTGATTAGAAAGAGGGAGGAAAGGACAAGAGAGGTAGAATGTTTAGTTACCAAATGCTGTGACACTACAGTGTGTGCTTTAAATTGAATATGACTGATTTGTACTTGGGTGAATCTTTTTCCTTGGGCCAGTAGAAGCTTCTTCAACAGGATACACCTTGGAGTAGTAATTTCAGGGATTCAATCCTCTCTTACACTCTCTCCCATTCATATGAAAATAAAATTGTTCCAATCCCAGGGAAGTCAGATTCTAATATCTTATTAATCCCTGTCACTGTACTTTTAGGAAGTCACCCATCAAGATCTCACAAGATCCCTCTCCATGCCTATGTCACATTGGCTTAATGGCAGATAATAACCACTCCCATTTCCAACACCTTTACTTTGTCTTAACTGGAATTCCAGGGCTTGAACAAAAGTATTACTGGATGGCATTCCCACTGGGTGCTATATATGTCATTGCCCTCTATGGCAATGGTGTCATCATCTCTACCATCAAGTCTGAATTGTCCCTGCATATCCCTATGTACTATTTTCTATGTATGCTGGCATTGGCAGACATGGGACTTGCCCTCTGTACTGTGCCCTCTATGCTAGGCATATTCTGGTTTAACTACAAGTTCATCGCGTATGATGCCTGCCTTGTTCAGATGTACTTCATCCACACCTTCTCAGCCATTGAGTCTGGTGTGCTGGTGGCCATGGCCTTTGATCGGGTTGTGGCAATCTGGAACCCCCTCAGGTACAGCACCATCCTAACCAACGGTGTTGTCTGCAGAACAGGGGCTGTCATCTTGACAAGGGCGGTCTGTGTGGTCTTCCCTGTACCTTTCCTCATCAAGCGGCTCCCCTTCTACGGGTCCAACATCCTCTCTCACTCCTTCTGTCTCCATCAAGATGTCATGCGCCTTGCCTGTGCCAGCGTCCGTGTCAACAGTCTCTATGGTCTCATTGCTGTCATCTTCACCAAGGGTTCTGATTCCCTCATCATCCTCCTCTCCTATACGTTCATACTCCGAACAGTAATGGCCATTGCCTCAGGGGAAGGCCGGCTGAAGGCACTCAACACTTGTGTTTCACACATCTGTGCTGTACTCATCTTCTATGTGCCACTCATTGGGATGTCTGTCACTCATCGTTTTGGAAAGCACATTTCACCATTGACTCATGTCCTCATGGCTAACGTCTACCTTCTTGTACCCCCTGTGCTAAACCCCATAGTCTATACTGTGAAGACCAATGAGATACGAAGGAAGATCATCCAGATATTTGTTCAAACCAAGATCACTGCAGATGGTTGGGGTCTGCCAGCTTGAGAGAGAAAGAATCTTCTGTAAAAGCTCAACTGTGACTATGAGAAATAAACCTTTATGTTTTTCACATTTTCTGTGTGATTTGAATTGGGCAAGGAGATTTCCCTGTCCTCAGAGCACACTTTCCTATTCCTGTGCCAAACTGCCCTTCGCCTAGTATAGAAAGAGTGGTATCTATAGGAACTGTTCAATGTATGGTCATGTAGCCCTGCATTTATGAGTTGGCATATAACAGCTGGAGGCAGGGAATATTACTCATTCCATTTGGTAATAACTCTTTTGAACAGAAACAGGTCGAAAGTTTTACGCTTTTTAAATTGATTTAATTTAACATTCAAGCTCAAAAGTTAGGAATGGCCTCCATTAGCTTAATAGGGGAGAAATGAACTATACTCATCAAATAATAAGAGAACACCTTGGGATACTACATTATTAAATAAAATATGAATCATAAAAATGATCAAATTTTAGAATTAAGACTATAAATGTATGCAATTGAGCAGGGGCCCACTGTGTTGTATAACTTGGGATCAAAAGATTAAGAGTGAGTTTTAGCTCTTCCATGTGTGACACTGGGTATTCTCTTACCTTCTTCTAACTGCAATGTCTTTATTTTGAAAATTGAAATAATATCACTTGGCATCCAGTGTTGTTACGAAATCAAATTCAAACATGTAAGTGCAATTATTTGTAAACTATGAAATGCTGTGAAACTATAAGGAGTGTTCAAGAATATTTAATGTAGGAGAATAAGAGAACTTGTATTTATAGAGTGTCCACTAAGTAAAAGTCACAGAGCCAGAGCCTTTTATATCTTGTCTTATTTGGTAATTACAGCATCCCTCTGAGGGAGAGTGTGAGGCATGGTTTCCAGATGAAGATATCAAGTCACAAGTCAGTTCATTTGTTGGCCAAGGTTCAGCCAGGCAGATTTCTTGGGGAATGTTGGACACCATCTGTATCTTGGGAGAGAGAGAAAATGGGTTAGACAGAGTATGAAGACACTCAGAAGTTTAAAGAATAACTGTGGATTTTATTTGAAGACAAACTAAGTATAGGAAATAGAAAGAACAAAGGCACGTGTATACAGTGAGCTACTTATATTCCTTTACATGGTCTAGATGACTTTTTCTAAAGCATTTACTGTTTGATTATTGAAATCTAACACAAAAGATTCTTTGTGACTTGAGTGGTGTCATTATCCGTTACTCAAATCAGTAGCTCTTTTAGAAGTTTGTTAGGGTAGATCTTAGCCTTGCTAGGATTAATTCAGTAAGACTGTGTGTACAAGAAAAAAGTATTTCCATTTAAATACTGCTTTCAGTTTCACAAGCCCTTACTGAATTAATCTTAGGGTCATAAAAAAAATATACTCAATTTTTTTCTTAATTTTGTAAGAAACACAAGCACATTGCAGATATTTAACAAAATAATTTAAATATAAAATATTATTTAAATCTTATGAGTTTTTGGAGAGAGATGAGTTCTACCATCCCTGGAAGGACCTGTTAAGAGTTTGCCAGAACCATCACAGTCCTGAGTCTGGAGCAGAGAACACAGCCCCAGAGCTATTCATGTTGTTGTTGAGGCTAAGTCCCAATCTGCTCTCATCAACATGGGGAGGAAGGTCCTGGAAGCAGTGTAAAGTGACCAATAATCTCATAATCTCAATAATGGACATGTCTCTTTGAGGATATTCAGGTCTTGGGGTTTTCACTCATATGCGGTGCTTAAAATTTAGTCTATGGCAAAAAATTCTAAATTACACTCTACATTTTAGAAACAAATAGAAATGCTCTTCATAGCCATTGTCTTTGGTGCCTTAAGTACACAAAGGCTGACCTCCGAAACAGGGGAAGTGGTAAAGGAGTTTGTGGGTTTCCCTGTATCCTCTTTCTGTCTCCTTCGCTTTTCTCATTTAAAGGTGAAGATGATGGTAGCCATAGCGGTAACAGCATCAGCAGTAGTAGTTAGAAGCTGCAATACCATCTACTAAATACTAACCACAATAACTGGTATTTTAGGTATTGTCTTATTGCAGAATTAACCCTATGAGTGATTATATTGAAAGCAAGGGCTTAGGTGTCATACACCCCTGGTTTAAGTCCTGGCTGTGCCACCTACTATCAGTATAATCCGGGCAAGAAACCTAATTTATTTAATGCTAATTGTTCTAACATACAGAATCTGGATAGGAGTATTGCTTATTTTATAGAGTTATGGAGATTAAGAGAGTTAATGCATGTAAGGTTTAGCCTAAGGCCTGGAAATAATAAGCATTCGATAAAGGTCAGTTGGTATTATTATTGTTATTATTATTCTCAACTGATAAAAAACACACTGATGCACAGAGGGTTTATGTAACTTGATCAAGTTCACACAGCAAGTAAGTGGGCACAGCCACAATTGGAAACCACAGTATCACCCCTGCTCCAAAGCCCATGCTGAGTCCCATTGTGTCTCTTTTGTACTCCCTCCCTCATAGCCTCTGTATCCTCTCCCTGCTGTTGTGAGCAAAGAACTGTGTGATTTCCTTAAAATGAAGTATGATCTAGTCCCTCTCAATGGTAAGATCTTAATCCCAAAAGATAAATTCGGGAGATAACCTGAAGAAGGGGGCGATTTTGTGCAGTGCTATTGAAAACGATGTCCGTGTACCAGTGCTGGTCTGGGAACGGTTCCTTATCTATCTGTGATGAAGTAAGTACAGGAAGGAAGAGTGTTTGAAAATTTTTATAGCAATTTGACTTTGTGGTGACATTGAAGCACACAATTTTGTATACAAACTCAGAACAATAAAATTGGATTGGTTCAATTTTTTTGTGCCAAGTCTGAGTGGGAAGATGTGGGGTTTCCCAGGAAGGCAAACAGAGTGTAGCTGGAACCCACAGGGTATGCTGTAGCTTCCTGTGTATGAGGGAGTAAGTGTAGGGCCAGATAGAGGGGCAGGGAGAGGATGGGGCTGGGGTGAGCTGAAAGTCAGGGCCAGATCAGAGGATGG
This sequence comes from Ceratotherium simum simum, assembly GCF_057802395.1. Classification (NCBI taxonomy): domain Eukaryota; kingdom Metazoa; phylum Chordata; class Mammalia; order Perissodactyla; family Rhinocerotidae; genus Ceratotherium; species Ceratotherium simum. The sequence continues at coordinate 27,270,615 of NC_141906.1, read as the reverse complement.
TGGAATCAGGTCAGAGGCTTTACTGCCCCAGACCACTCTTCCCAGATAAAGACAAGTATATGCTGAGTACTAGATATGTTCAGTGTGGTTCTGAGTGCAGTGTTTGAGAGGTAATGAGGTTGATGCTAAAGGTGGAGATGTTAAAAAGAAGCTGGAGGTTGAAGGGAAGGAGGCAGATGGGGTAATGGTAAAGAGGATTTGCATATCTATTTTGTTTTGATTGTTTTGAAAGGCTTATATTTTTAGAGAGAGAGAAGTAAATCTCGAAGAGAAAAGATCTAGGGACTTCCATGGGGGTCACAGGGTAGTCTTGGAAGGAGGAACACCAGGACGCCCCAGGTCCTGGACTCCCCACCTTCCAGACTTTGGAAGGAATCTAGCTCATGCCATCTATCAAGAAAACCTCAATCCTCTTCAATATCTCGATGACCCCCCACCCCCAGCCCCTCCACCTCTACCCCCTTTGCCTTCCCCTGCCTGCCTCCACCTCCTCCCCTTCTGCTCCTCCCTGCCCCACCTAGTCACTGGACAGTGGTGCCTTGCCCCAGGGGCCTGGCCAGGTGTGGGGAAAGAGCTCTGTTCATGAGGCCAAAGTCTCTAAGGCAGGACACAGGCTTCTGACTCAGAACCCTGGGGCCCCAACCTGAGGTCAGCCAAAAAGAAAGTAAAATACAAAAAATGAAAAAACAAAACTCAAAATTACATTATCACATATAGCTTGAGAAACACTGATTTAGTAGAAAACAAAATGGATGCATCTTAGTTTTTTCATTGTTAATTTAAAAATATCTATCCTGTGTGTATTTGAGTTAGGCACAGAGCTACATAATAAAGATGATAAAACTTACGAAGTGCAAGACAACAACAACAACAAAAAGATCGTCTAATGGTGGAGACAGGAACATAAACAGCAGGAATGCTTTCTAGGTGCCTGTGAGGTTACCTGGAAAGTAGGACATGCCATCTGCTTGCCTAGGTAAGGATAGCCCAAGGTCAGTATGCCTTTGATAGTTTGCTTATATGTGAACTTAATCCTTTTAGTGCCATGACCAGATCCTACAATCGGAGTCTGGAGGTTACATTCATTGGGCCGTGATGTAATTCCAATTTCTTTCTGTATACCCATCTCAGGAACCCAGATAGACTATAACTCTTCTTTACAATGTTCAATAACCTGAGTTTTGCCTTTGCAATGTTGGAAAACATCAAGGCATATTATCTGATGTCTTTCAACCTGGCTACTTATGAAGGACTAGCTTTCAACCCTAGCTCTCTGACGCACACATTCCTCTCTTAAAGTTAGGGACTAGGGTAAATAAAATAATGGCCTCCCCCAAATTTCCATGACCTATTTCCTGGAACTTGTGAATATGTTATGTTATATGGCAAGGGAGAATTAAGGTTACAGATGGCATTAAATTTGCTAATAAAGCGACTTTAAGATAAGGTTATTATCCTGGATTATTTTGGTGGGCCCAATGTAATCACAAGGGCCCTTTAAATGTGGACAAGGGAGGCAGAGCATCAGTGTAAGAGTAATGTGGTGTGAGGATGACTTGACCTGCTGTTGTTGGCTTTGAAAGGGGCAAGTTAAGGAAAGATGCCAGCCTCTAGCAGCTGGAAAAGTAAGGAAATGACTTTTTCCTTGAGCTTCTAGAAACACAGCCCTGTAGACACCTTGATTTTAGCTCAGTGAAGCCCATTTTAGACTTCTGACTTCCAGAATGTTAAGATAATGTTTTGTGTTGTTTTAAGCCACTAAGTTTGTGGTAATTTGTTACAACAGCAATAGGAAACTAATATAGGGGCCAATAATAAAGAAGAAGAAATAAAAGTGGGATTTTGTGTACTGAGAGGCACACTTCTAGGTTCATCTCCTAATTCTTTCTATTTGAACTCATGCTTAGACTGTATGCAGTCACCCCTGTAACCACTCTATACTTTTCAAAAAACAGTGTCCACTGTCCTATTAAAAAGAGGCATAACTTTAGAAAACAGCTCTTAAGTAATCATTATTTAGAGGTGGAAAAAAATATAGGTCAATCCATGTTAGCAGATGGTTCCAAAATGTATTGCAACTGGCTTTGGGACGTGATGTCTCTGCATTTATGTATCCATATTTTCATAGATAAGCACTATATATATCAGTGGTCATCTGAAAAATGCCCACAGAGATATGAATGAGAATGTGTATTCACTTTCATTCGTGCATGTATTTTCACATAAAGCTGTACAAATAGATGTGTACCCACACAGAAATGCACACATCCGCACCTCTGTACAGCAATGGAAACAGATTCACACATCTCTAAACATACGTGCACATATACTTTATCACTCAAATATTGACACATTTACTTATACCACTCGTATAAAACCAGGATGATTTTAAACACACTTGAAATCTCATAGAGGTAGACGTTCTTAGATCCACGTAACTCTATCTACACTCTATATTTACATATACAGGCAACATGTGTATTCACATAAGTACTTACAGTGGCATATAAACACAACTGTTCTTGGCTCATCCCATACCAGGCTAATTGTTGGGCTGAGGAAATGGGGAAAACTGGTTCTTCTAAAAAGTAAGTGAGGTTACACATAGCTGTACCTACCCTCATCACTATCAGAGTTATTTTTTGCCCAGATTGAGAGTAACCCTGAGAAAGTGCAAACTTTATTACTAAGCGTGGGTATACACAGCAGTCTAATTCTGAGAATGAGTAGCTTAGAAGAAACCTAGTTGTTTAAAATTTGAAACTAGATACAATTATCCTTATTGTCTTTTCTTAACAATTGCAGTTTTAGAAACTGAGGGAAGAGCTATATATGAAAATGACAATAAATTCGCATCATTACTTCTCTTCATGGACAGTAACAACAAAATAACAAGAGAACTGATTCCTATAATGCAAAATCCTCATGTGATTCTCAAGCTGGTGCGTTTTGCAACCATGAGATGCATGGTGGCTCAGTTCCAAGGACAAGTATCACTAGGGACAGAACTAGAAGCTGCCAGTTTCTTAAGATCAAGGTCTAGAAACTGGCATGATATCACTTCTGCCATCTTCTACGGGTCAGGAAGTTAGAAAATCCAGGTTCAAGGGGAGTGTACACAGACTTCACCTTTCAGTGGGAGGCATGTCCAAAAATTGAGTGGCCATATTTTATGTCAGCACAATCTGCCCTCTGCCCAAAAATCGTATACATTTTCCTACATGCAAAATACACTTACCCCTTCTCAAGACCCCAAAAATGTTTCATACAATTATGGCATCAGACTCGGGCTCCAGGCCAAGGAGTTCATCTAAATCAGGTGCAGGTGTGATGAGTTTCCTCGGATGTGCTTCCTCAGATATAACTCCTCAAGAATGATTCTTAAAGTGAACACGGGTGTATTTGATAGGAAAACTACCTGCCCCACACATGACCAACACGATGGTAGGATCATAAAATATTTGCTGTGGATACTCTCCTTCAAGCAGAGCAAAGCAGGAGGGACACAGCAGTCGCTAGTCCACAACAATTCTGAAATCCAGCAGGGCACATGTTGCTAGTTCCTTGAAACTAATTCTCCAGGGATTTTCTCTCTGCTATCAGCTTCTTGTTTTCACCCCGTAAGTCAACTTTCCTTTCCATACAAAGTAGTCTGTGCCTGCTTCTTGCCCAGAGACATTTGAAGTTCCAAAGGCCTCTTTTTTTTTTTTTTGTGAGGAAGATCAGCCCTGAGGTAACAGCCATGCCAATCCTCCTCTTTTTGCTGAGGAAGACCGGCCCTGAGCTAACATCTATTGCCAATCCTCCTCCTTTTTTTTCCCCTCTTTCTCCCCAAAGCCCCAGTAGATAGTTGTATGTCATACTTGTACATCCTTCTAGTTGCTGTATGTGGGATGCTGCCTCAGCATGGCCAGACAAGAGGTGTGTCGACGCGCGCCTGGGATCTGAACCTGGGCCGCCAATAGCGGAGTGCGTGCACTTAACTGCTAAGCCACTGGCCCAACCCCCCAAAAGGCCTCTTTTTATTTGTTAATGTCTCTATCTCTTTCAGTCTAAGCTGAAAAATCCTTTAATAACTTTATGTGTTTGCTTTGAATAATTTTATTCGTAATCTTCTCCATTAGCCAAAAGCCACAATCACAATGCTTTTTGAGATCAGTCTTTGTCTGCCTTGAGCTCCTAGTGAAGCTGCTTTGGGACAATGTCCTTAAAATCCTTAGAGGTGCTATTATTTAAAAGAGGACATTTGTAAGGCTTAACTTTAAGATACATAGAGGGGTTTTATCTGTCTTAAAAAGTTCTATTAGGCACCCTCTTATTATCTCTAACATTTAGCTCAAGTGTCTTGTAGTCCCATCCCAGAATTGATCTTTGCCTAGAAGACACTTTTTAAATTTGAGAATAGTTTACTAACTGGAGGGCTGGAATAACAAATAGCTGTGCTGTCAAATCTAATAATTCTGGTTCATTTATATTTCCTCCATATTTTCTTAAAAATGACAAAGTTTCTTTTTCTTTCTTTTTTTTTTTTTTTTAGCTCATCTCTTTGCTTGCACGTTTTGTTATAGGCAGCTAGAAGAAATCAGAAAATATCTTCAACATTCTGTTTGGACATCTTCTCAGCCAAATCACTGATTATGTTAAATGCATTTCCTATTTTCCACATTATTACAGGTGACAGTGTTGCCAAATTTTCCATTACAACATAACAAAAGGCCTCCTTTTCTCCAAATTTCGTGAACATTTTTCTTCTTCTTCTTTAAACTCTCACTGACATTCTCCTTGAGGCCCTTTAGACTTTTGTTAACACTGCCCTAAATTCTCTTTAGTCTGTTATCAACATTCTTCTCCAGACCCCTAAAGCCTTTTCTAACAATCTCATTGATGCCCTGCTATCTTTCATTCATTGCGTCCCCCAGAGCCAATGCCACATGTTGTAGGTATCTGTTACAGCAGCATCCCACTTCTGGTTGCCACATCTATTTCAGTTATCTGTTATTGCATAACAAGTTACCCCAAAATTAGTGGTTTAAAATAACAAGCTCATGTATTTTGCTTACTACCTTTTTTTTTTTTTTTTGTGAGGAAGATCAGCCCTGAGCTAACATCCGTGCTAATCCTCCTCATTTTGCTGAGGAAGACCAGCTCTGAGCTAACATCTATTGCCAGTCCTCCTCCTTTTTTTTCCCCCAAAGCCCCAGTAGATAGTTGTATGTCATAGTTGCACATCCTTCTAGTTGCTGTATGTGGGACGCGGCCTCAGCATGGCCAGAGAAGCGGTGCGTCGGTGCGCGCCCGGGATCCGAACCTGGGCCGCCAGCAGCAGAGCGCGCGCACTTAACCGCTAAGCCACAGGGCCGGCCCCGCTTACTACCTTTCTGAAGGTAGATTTAATCTATAATTTGGATAGGGCTTGGTGGAAATAGCTCATCTCTGCTCCATGAGGCTTCAGCTGGGGCAGTTCAAAGGCTGAATGTGACCTGACTTCTGAGGGGTGCAATCATCTGAAGACTTGCTCATGGACATATTTGTTCCGTGGAAGGTGTTGAGTTCAGTGTTAGACTAAATTTAAAGAGTCCATGAGAAGTTCAAAAGCAGTTTAACTCATTGACTTGACGCTCAGGAGAGGAATCTAGACTGGGTTCAATGATTTGAGAGCCAATGAAGTATAGACAGCCATTTAACCAGTGAAAGTGGATAAAGAGAATAAAGACAGAATTAAAAGAAATGTGTGGGCAGAACCTTAAAAATATTGATGTTTATGAGATTAAAAATAGAAAGCACAACTAGGTAGGAGGTTGAAGGTAAGAAGAGAATTTGGATTGGTGACATTTCAGTACCGAAAAGAGAAGAACATTTAAGGAAGAGAGGGAACTTAACAAGGGCAGACAGAAAGTAAGGGTCCCCCAAATTATACACAAATTGAAGTCTTAGGGTGTATTAGTCAGAGTGTGGTTAGTGTTCTGATGATGGTAAAAATCTGATGCCGACTAATAAAAATCAAAAGCTGATCAGTCAACAAATATATATCGAGTAACAAATATGTTCAGCACTGTTCTGAGTGCAGAGTGTTTGAGAGGTGATAAAGTTGGTGCTAAAAGTGGAGATGTTAAAAGAAGCTTGAGGATGAAGGAAGATAGGGTTATGAATAAAGAGGATTTGTTTATCTATTTTATTTTAAGACTGTTTTCAAATGCTAATGTTTTTAATGTGAGAAAAGGAAATCTTGAAGAGAAAAGATCTGGATGAAAGATTATGTTGTGTTATCTTTACATATCAGGGATGTTTTGGCCCAGTCTCCACACTGCTGTTACCTTCAGTGAACTAGGTCCCTACTCATATTCTTGAAGAACAACTTAGGTGTTTATTGTAGATTTCTTTAAAAGAGTGATGGAGGGATTTTACATAGCAAAATACTTAGAAATACTTCATAATACTCTCTCTAAGCATTTTTCTCTGTGTTTATAGTTTTCTTCCCACAGCAGCTGCTAATAGCTTATTTTTCTGTCCTCTCTCTCCACACAATCCTCTCATCAAACCCAGTTCCCCTGTTCACTTCCTTCTTCCCAGCCAGGTGCAGCTGTCCTGAAGTATATGTATATGAGGAAGAAAAATTTTGTTCCCAAACTGAAGATTAAACGAATTGTGTTCAGAATGTTTGCATGCCAGAGACACTTAAGAGTAAGTGGGTCTGTTTCTGTCAACATGTCTATGTAAACACGTTTTTTGTTTGTGTGTATGTGTATAAATACAATCTTGTTGTTTTGTATGTATTCTCAGTAGTCACAGATTAATTTGCTCATCATTTGATTTTCAAATTTACAGAATGTTGTTTCTGTTTAATCATTCATGTCTGAAGGTAGATTTAAATTGTGCCCTAAATATTAACTGTGATGACTGATGTACACATAGCAGTTTATGGCTATGACAAGTTTACAGCTCTGTGAAATAAACCAGGATATGAACCTAGCAGCCTAGGTGTTCATGTAAACATTCCCACATCTAGGATATACAAATCTGTTCTCTTCAAACTTTTTTTGAACAGCTGTACTCCATTGGATAGATCCTTCACTAACAAGTAATAAACTTAGTCATGTATTCAAGGTAAATATTTCTAGGACATCTTGTTTAAAGATGAAGTTAAACATGCAGTTTGCCATATTATCTCCTATGCTGACTGTTTTCTTCCCCCTCAGAAAGGTTCTCTCCTCATTCCATATCACTCCCATAATTCTGGTATAAAAATGAATATTACATATGCAAGAGGACCAAACTATAGAATGATTACCATGGACGTGGAGGACAGAGGGAAATCAAAGGAAGAATCAAAGACTTACTTTCTAGATATGTCAGTATGTTTTTGAATGTTGCATAAGTGGAGAATGTTTATACCTTTAAAGAAAGAAATAGAAATTGGTTACTGTGGGGAAAATCAAAAGTTAAATCTGGATTGTGTGGTAATTGATGTATACAAAAAATTCTGCATAGAGATTATGCAAAGGCAATTAAAAATGAAGAATTAGATCTTGAGAGAGACAACAGGGAGAGGGGGAGGGACATCCATATGGGCTATACTTTAAAGCCATTAGCATGAATGGCATCTTGGGGGAAGAAATTTACTGAGGTAACAGAGTGACAACAGAGAAACTTTGAGAAATATCCACATCATGTGTGAGAGGAAGAAGTGAAGGCAAGTGAGGAACCAGAGGAGAAGGTAGAAGTAGGAGATGTGATAGGGTGCCACGAAATTAGCAAACAGATTAAAAAGCAGGGGACTGAAAATATTTGTAATTGGCCCAAATATACCAAGCTGAAGGAGGATGAGATAAAAATATTTGATTTGTTAATTACAAAGAGATCTTAGCCATGGAAAACATAGCAATGGAGACAAAAATTAGACTGCTGGAGGTAGAGAAGAGATTGCACAGCGAGGATGTGGAGTATGTGTGTACATTGCTGGCAAAGAACTTAGATTTTTGATCTTGCCACCTCATGGCCCCATCAGAGAATCAGAGAATAATAACATTCAAAGGGTACTTGCAGCTAATTGTTTCTGTCATCACCGTATGTGAGCACTCTAAATATGTTCCATGGTAGTTGTCTTTTATCCTTAGTCTAGAATGGTGGTTTTAAAGTTTTTGGTTATGCATCTGTATAAGAAGAAAAAAAAAGGACACTCCTTAATACTTTTATATTTTATATTTATTCATTCAGAAATTCTATACTGACACTATTCTTCTAATATAATATGTATATGGTAACACATTAAGAAAACTAAACATTTTTGAAGGATGAAATAAATACAAATAAAAGTTTGATTATTTTCTCCTTGTAGGCCAATTGATTATAATGTGTACTGTTTGGGATTCATGTTTTCCATTTAGATAGCATCAATATTGAGGCCTTGGCTGATATTAGCATTCTGAACAAACCAACAATTTTCAAGTAATTTCTATTGAAAATATAAACTGTATCTATCTTGCGATTAATCTACCTCTCTGTCTAGTTTCATCTTGGGAAGCTGGACCTCTTACTTAAGATTTCAACAATATTGATTACTAGATTATCTGTCATGCGTAACTGGTTCCCTCCCTCTACCTGGAATTTGTTTGGAAGCTTAGGAAACCCTGAGACATGGGTCAAGTCTCAATTCACAGGCTTTGGATTCAACAGATCTAAATTTGTATCTAGTTCTGCAACTTAGAAACTGTGTGACTTTCAGCAAGTTACTTAACTGCTCTAAATCTCATATCCCTCATGTGTAAAATGTTGATAACACCTATTCTCAAAGATTGTTGAGAGAATATTAATTGAGATATAAAGACAGATAGCTATTAGTATTAAATTAAATGCTGTATTGTAATGTAATACCTCATTGACTTGTAATTGTTTACATATTTCCTTACAGAGAAATATGCCAGGTATTGAGTAGAAAATTGGTGTATTTTTCTCCGGATCTCCAGGATCTAGCATCATGACTGGCATTTCTTTAGTTTTAAATGCATATTTATTGAACCAATTAATAATCCCCCTAGCAACTTGATTGTGTACCAATTAACAAAATACTTAAAGCAGGAATTAGCATCAATGCAAAGGCATATTGCATTTGACATACTCATCCCCACACATGTTTTCACTACCTCTTAAACTTCTTCCTAGGGCTGAAAGTTTTCACTTTTCCTCATATGAGACCCAGGAGTAATTTTGCTCTGTATAATTTTTTTGACTCCCCTAGTACACAGCAAAATAGTCTTCACTCATGCTGAGTCAAAAGAGTACAGATATAACACTTATTATTCTACTAAGTATGAGGCAAAAAACTAGGACTATGATAAACAAGTGATTTCTCTTAAAAAAAAGGCATAAATTAAGTAACCACTTTTTTAATTTTATCACAGGCACTCTTCACCCAATAAACACCAAAAGATAAAGATAAATGCTATTTGATTCTGTAACAGTTTTCTTTGCTCTATTTTAAGAAAAAATAACTTCTCAGAGACTCAGCCCCTCAGCAGTACTATAGAGTTTCTAGAATCTTTTTTGATGTAATTATTATTTCATTGATAATTAAAGAAAGAATTTTACTTAACATTATATGAATAAACACTCGTGAGAGTTATCTGGATAAACAGGTGATAATTTATGTCATCACTGATGCTCATCTCCAGTTTCAAAGAAGAAAAATTTTGTTAATTAAATTAGATTTTGTATATGACACCAGATATCAAAATACGTACATTCCAAAATGGAGTATATATAAACAAGAATGATTTGTGTTGTATCTTCACCCACAAGTCTTGACCACCTTTGCATTTTACTAGATGTGTATAATTTGACTGCATTGCAACTGTTGAAAATGCTACTTATTCTGTATCTTATATTTGATTCCATTTCCCTAGGCCCTGTTCTTTCTCCTCTGGAACACTTGGATGATCCGCCTTTGTATCTGGTTGGTCTTCACACTATAGACAATGGGGTTTAGTACAGGGGGGAGCAGCAGATAGATATTGGCCATGAGTGTGTGCACTACTGGTGATAAGTGCTTTCCAAATCTGTGGATCATGGTGACACCAATGAGAGGAACATAGAAGAGGAGCACAGCACAGATGTGAGAGAGGCAGGTGTTGAGGGCTTTGAGCCTTGCAGCTCTGGAAGCAATGCCCAGCACAGTCTTCAGGATGAGCACATAAGAAAAGAGAATGATGAGGGCATCCAGCCCCAATGTGAAGATGACTATGGTGAGGCCATAGAGGCTGTTGATGCGGGTGCTGGCGCAGGCTAGTCGCATTGCATCTTGGTGGAGACAGTATGAATGAGACAAGACATTGGAACGGCAGAAGGGTAGTCGCTTTATAAGGAAGGGCACAGGGAAGACCACACAGACTGCCCGGGTGAGGACAGCTATTCCAATTTTGCTGATGATGCCATGAGTGAGGATGGAAGCATAGCGTAGTGGGTCTTGTATGGCCACAAATCTGTCAAAGGCCATGGACACTAATACTCCTGATTCTACTACTCCAAATCCATGGATGAAGAACATCTGTGTGATGCATGCATCAAAGGGAATCTCAGGGGCATTAAACCAGAAGATACTAAGCATGGAGGGCAAGGTGGACATGGAGAGACTAACATCAGTCAGAGCCAAGATAGAGAGGAAGTAGTACATAGGCTCATGGAGACTCTGATCTACCTTGATGACAGCTAGGATAGTACCATTTCCCAGGAGAGTCAGTGTGTAGAGAAAGCCCAGGGGAAAGGCCATCCATGGATTTTTATCTGGCATCCCTGGGATACCTGTCAAAATGAAACTATGGTGGTTGGCATGCGATGCATTAGAGCTCATCATGGTGTTCTCACCATTGGGTGAGGCTGGACTCTCTCCCACTTAGCTCACAGCTCCTAAAATGAAAATATATTTTCATATAAGACAGGTATATGGATTTATGAATATATATGTGGAACAGCAGAGGGGAGAATTATGTTAAAAACAGCACTTAAGAAGTTTTTTTTACCACTGTGTCTTTTTGCTTCCTAGACAATCACATGGGATGATCTCCCTTCCCCTGAATTTAATTTGTTCATCTGAAAAATTGACATAAGACTAAATGCCCAGTGTTTGACAGTAGAAAATCTGTCTCCTTCTTTAACAGCTTTCAAAGTTTGTCAGAAAAGAAGCAGCAACATCCAAGGACTTAGCATAAAACATTTTGCTAAATAATCAAAAAAACACTAAACTCACAATACCGTTAGCACACACATAACTACACACATTTCCACTGCCATCACAAACTCACATCCATACAAATCCACATGTGTGTGAGAATATATGTGTGTGTGTATACATATATTCTCACACACAAACACATATATATGTGTGTATACATTCTCCAACATGCCTAGGCATATATTTTACCATATTTGTAATGGCTTACATTACACTAGAGGATAAAACTGTTCAAATTAATATTTAATCTTCATAAATGTTAACAATTTATAATTTTCCATAACCTCATTTCAATGCAGCAAGGTTATTGGCTCAGAAACAACCACACATAGGATATGAGAGCAGCCACTCACAGGATTTTTATTTTGCGAGTCTTCTAACACACCCTGGGGCCATGCTTGGGGCCATTCTTGAAACCTTTTCCTTTATCAAACCAACATTAATCAACCTTCAAACATGCCCCCAAAGCATATAAAATAATTATCCCCTCTCCTCCTTTTGTATAGCCAATAAATAGTATAGCCCATTTCTTTTAGGGTCCCTAACTTCCTCCATCCACTAGTGCCCCCCCCCCAAATAATTCTTCATTCTGCAGCGGGAATAAACTTTTCTAAATTTGGAATATGATTTATTCATCACAAGCAAACACTCCTTTAAGGGCTTGTATTGTACTTAGAACAGAGTCCCAAATCCTTATGTTAACTTTCAAAGTACAGCATGATTCAGCCTTTATTTACCTCTCTAGCACCAACTTACACCACCTGCTCTCCTCTTTGGTCTCTTCAATCCAGCCAAATTTGCAGTGTTTAAGTTCCTGGATCTCAGTAAGATACTTTGTGATATAAGATTTCCATATTTGTTCTTCCCCTTTCCTTTTGCATTTTTCCATCTCCTGTAAAATTCCTCTTTGCCAAATCAAAGCCTATCTGTCGTTCCCAAGTAAGCCTTTTCCAAATGTTCATGATAGTTTAAGATTCCTTAGTATGCTGTTTTTGCATTCTGGTCTTTTCCTTCTAGGCGAGTACAGTTAATTAAACAATGTGTAAGTATTTATTTAATGTCTATCTTTCCTAATAGAATTAAACTCCCTGAAGGAAAGAATATTTATCTTGTTTATCACCTAATAGACTACATGCTAAGCATATATAGGTTTCCCATATGTGACAAATGAAGGAATGAAACATGAATAAATTAATATGGATGATTGAATGTCGTTCTTCTTTCCAGAAATCTTGCAAACCATCAAACTTCTCCCTGATCTTTTGCATGTGGGTTGAAAATCATTAACTGAGAGAAAATTTCTTTTTCTAAGAGGACACAGACAAAAACACTTAAATATGGAGTCTTTGAGAGGTATCATGGTGTCTTTGTTCTCATGTAGGTACCTGTTGTGAGAAAAGAGAAAGAAAAATCTCAAGAGCTGTTCTGGGAACCTGAGTCCATGGGACAGAATTGGAGGGTTGTGCAGTCAGGTGCACAAGACAGGTGGGTTTCCTTGCTCATTCTGTCTCCTGCTTCTCTGCTGTGAGATGAGGATTGGCTGTTTGGGAGATACTACAAAGAAGTTATTTTGCAGATTCTGATCTCTTAGACGTGGAGGAATCCTTGAAAGATAGTGTAGTTCACTTACAAATGTTGCGTTGTGTCTTGCAAACAGAATCCAAGCTGCTCTCCAAATAAATCAGAATGCTCAGATCTAAAAAAAGCAATTTATGGTCCCTGTCTAACCCTCTGGAGCACTTTGACAAGTGGGCTTTTTTATACATTACGTGTTAAGTGGGAGCCCTTCACTTGTTTGGGCCTGCTGATCCCTCATCTCCAGCAATTCTGATGGCTTTCACTTGGGAAGAATCAGTTGGCTCATCCCTATTGGATGTTTTTCTTGGAAATACTTGAAAAATCTTTGATATTCTCTGATGAAGTCCCCATGGACTGCTAAAGCACTGCTGTTCTATGGAAATAGTTGATTCTTGTTTTCCCCTTCCTTTTTTACTGCTTTGACTTTGTTTTTCTTTATCCAAATATGTTTTACTCCATGTTCTCCTTTTTTCCTTTCATTCCTAGCTCTAGTCTCCATTTTCCTTCTCTTTTCCATTCTAAATTTTCAGCCTCCTCTTTTCTCTAGCTCCCAGTTCAACTCTCCTTTACTCATCCATTCAATCTTTATTTTGTTATTCTCCATACACTAGATCCTCTCCTTAGTATATGTCTCCTTTTATTCCTAGTAACAACATCTGTTTTATTTTTTTCCATCTTTTCTTTACTTTCCACCACCCCATGACACTGTATAGACTCTTCTCATCTGTCCTTATCATTTCCCTCACTAGAATTTCTATGATTTAATGATATAATGTACATAAATAGTCCTACACAGAGCTTGCTATGTTGAGGGCATGTAAAAAGATTTTTGGATTAATTTATTACCTGTATCAATCTCTGTGCTCCAGTTCAGAGTTAATTTGGCTTCTTGGCTAGTGTGAGACTAGCAAACAGAGCACTTATGAAGACTTCTCAAACCTCCAGTGGGGTGTGGAGCCATCACGATTCTGCAACCATTTCACAACTCCTCTGAAGAAATCCCTTGAGGTTTGTTATTATGCGCCACCGGGGGTATTCCATACTGATTTCCCTAAGAACTCCAAACCCTTCCTTCACCCGTCAGACTGTCCTTTCTTTTGCCAAAACTTACCTGAAATTTTCCTTCATTTTGATTTTATTTGCATTCTCTCAGCCAAATTGGAAAGAAGAAGGATCTACTTCTTCTCCCAGACACACACATGCACACATAATACACATTTTATTGTGTGTGTGTGTGTGTGTGTATATATATATATGTGGTGATTTGCCTCATGTTAAATAACTAAATAAGTTCTAGGATTCCAGCCCAATGTTGGTCCAGGTCCTCTGACTCCAAAGCCATTCTCACTGTCAATGCTGACATAACATTATGATTTACCACTAAATAGGGCTAGGGTCTACTGTTGTTTTTGGATAGAGAGAAGGATGGTCTGTACTCTCCATCAGGAACACAGAGGACGAAGTTGTTTGAATTTGCTGGTCTTCTTTGGTTTCCTGGGTTGTTATTCAAATCTATCAAATATAATTTCTTTCATTTGTTTTAACATGTCTTTCTGTAACGATATTTTTTACCAATGAGGTAATTCTTAAAATTGTAGAAAAGGCTGGTTACTCCAACAGTGTGTGCCTTTGTGTGATCATCCCTTAAATTGTCCACAGGCCCTATCCACCACCCTTCATGCCCTGTTTGATTCCATCTATATGCATATTCACATTGTAACAACAGAAAACAAAAGCCAAGATCTAAACAGTTCTTATGATGATACTTCTTTTTTCAGGCATGATAGAGAATGTATGGCAGAAGTTTGTTTATTTTTAATTTCTAAACCCATTTCTTTCCAAGTCTGTGTTACAACCTACCGAAGACAGCTTATACCATAAACATTAAGAGTTAGTGCTTTATAATAAGTGTTTCTGTATACTTTCTAATAAGAATTTGTGACTATGTCTAGAAATCTATGATTTTCTGTATATATATAGTTTTACATTATACATATATGTGTATATATATATATTTAAAGACAAAGACTTTGCTCTCAAAGAGTTTTTAGTCTTGTGAGAGTGCTAGTGCTACCCAATCTCTGAAGTACTATTTAGACACGCACTGTGCTTGATGCAAACTTGAGAGCTTAGACTCTTCTGAAGACTTCATGACTTGCCTCACCCATATCTACAGAAACTGATGCCACCTTTAGCATAACCTCTTCCAGGAAGAGTCCCAGATTACTCTGAAATCATACAACCGTGTTGACTATTCTCACTTTAAATTTCTTACCAAAGACCTCCTGTCCTCCCTCAATGCTTCCAAGCAATCATACTTTATGACTGTTCTCCTACTATCTTACATCTTACCCACATCCATATTCCTTGTTGATGACTTTGCTTCCTACTTCACTAAAAATTTGAAACAATCAGAAAACAATACCCAGTGCCCCAAAACACATTTACTCATCTACTATCAGTGTCAAATATATGATAATTTTTCTGTTTCCTTATATAAATGAGATGAAATATCCATGATCCTTTCTAAAACAAATCTTTCCGTTTTTGCACTAGATCATTTCCCTATTGTCTACTCAGCAACATTACCTCAGCAATTCTTACTATCACTCTTTCTTATCATGAAGTTTTTACTCCCTACTTCATTATCTATATTAACATCAAACATGATGTCATGTTTTTCGTCAGAAAGTGTTCTGCCAGTATTTCTCTCATTTATTTGTTTCCCTTTAAGGTTTAAGGTGAAACACCTAAAGTAGAAAAAAAATTTTAGAAAAGAGGGACTTCTGCCCGCCCCAGATGAAGAGGTTGGTGAATACTTTCTGCGGAAAAAAAAAAAAAGAAAAAAGAAAAGAAAAAAAAGAAAAAACAAAGTATAAACCTGGATAAATTACTTAAAAAATATAACAACAAGGCCAGCCCTGGTGGCATAGTGGTTAAATTTGGCACTCTCTGTTTCAGCAGCCCATGTTCAGTTCCTGGGCACTGACTTACACCACTGGTTAGTGGCCATGTTGTGGTGGTGGCCCACATACAAAAATAAAGTAAGATTTGCCACGGACGTTAGCACAGGGAAAATCTTCCTGATCAAAAAAAAATATAACAACAAAACATTCTAAGACTCTGGAAGTTGACCAAAGCCAGACAACAGATTGATAAACATTTATTCTTGAAAAACTTTTACAGATTCAGATAAGAACACCATTCTCTCACCACTGATTTAAAATTTTTTTAAAAAGTAGTTTTACCAGGTTGAGGCTGGCTGAAAAACCAGCAGCTGTGCTATAAATAGAGCTGACTCAACTTGAAGTGGAGGAGAAAAAAACTAAAGCTTTCATAGCTAAAATAGTAAAACTTGGTAGAAATAAAGTTTGGTAGTCTGAGTTTGCAAGTAGGGCATCAGTGAGAAATTTAATAGGGAGAATCTGGATATTAGAGTCAGAGAGTACATAAGCTCCTCATGCATCCCTGACTTTCTGATAAGCTATACAAACATAGGGGAAACCCAAGAAAACCTGCTGGGAAGTGAAAGCAAAGGGGTATTTGAGAACTGGTTGAATATTAAATATATTCCCCAAATTACATATAGATCAATCAGTAGAAGTGTTTCTGGCTTAAGCTTTATTGACATGTCACCAAGATGTGCTGACACATGGACAACGCCTAGGAAGGCAGGCTAAAAAACTAAATAAAAATATAAATAATCTGAGAGGACACATCAATGGCTGCACTTAGGAGGAGAGATTTATTGTGGGAATATAGATCTCAAAGTTTAAATTCAGATAAGTTACTAAAAATAAACAAAAAAAGAAAAATAACAAAAACACAGCAACCCTTTGAAAAACAATTAAGAATCTAGGGTGTCTATGTTATAATACTTAAGATACCTAGTTTTCAAAAAAATCTATGAGACTTTCAAAGAAATAGGAAAGCATGAACCATAATCAAGAAATATAGCAATCAATAGTCTCCAACTCTTAAAAGGCCCATGTATTAATTTTAGTAGATAAATAACTCAAAGAATCTATTATAAATGTGTTCAGAGAACAAAAGAAAACTATGTGCAAATAGTTAAAGGAAATATGACAATAATGATTGAACAAATATGTAACCTTTACAGAGAAATAGAAATTATAAAAAAGAACCAAGTGGAAATTTAAGAATCAAAATTAGAATAAACTGAAGTAAAAAAAAATTTCTATATGGTCTCCCAACAGATATGAGATAGGAGAAAGAAGAATCTCTGAACTTGAAGACAGATAGATGATCAAGTGACAAATTCAAATAATATAGAGAAAAATATTGAAGAAATATGCACAAAGTTTCAGCTAATCGTGGGACAACAACAAGATACCAACATATGTGTAATGGTAGTTCCAGAAGGAGAGCGGAAAGTAGAAGAATCAATATTTTAAGATATAATGTTAACACTTTCTAAATTTAAAGACAACAAACATAAGTCCATATATTCAAGAAGCTCAAGAAACTTAAATTAGTTAAATACAAAGATATTAACACGTAGAAACATCATAATCAAACTGCTGAAAGCCCAAGACTGGGCAGCAAAAGAAAAATGACTCATCAAGTGCAGGGTAAAAAAGACTGAATTAATGCTTGACATTTCAGCAGGAAGAAAACTAGAAGCTAGAGAGTGATGGGATGACACATTTAAAGTTCTGAAAGAAAAAAAGCAGTCAAATAAGACTTTCATATCCAGTGAAACTATCCTTCAAAAATAAGGGTGAAATACATAAATTTCCCAGAAATAAAAACATATAAAGATTTTGTTGATAGCAGATCTGCCCTAAAATAAATACTAAAGGATGTCCTCAAGCTGAATGAAAATGACTGCAGACATTAACTCAAATCAAAAGAAGAAATGAAGAACACTGGAAATGATAAATATATGAGTAATACAAAGAGTATTCATGTAAATGATACATTATCTTTTTAATTTCTTTAAGAAAATATAGATTGTTTAAATGAATAATGATAACAGTGTATTATTCAGTTCATAATAGGTAAATGCAACATGTATGAAAACAATTTCACAAAGGAGGGAAGAAAATGAAGCTATATTGTAGAAAAGTTGAAATATTTTACTGATATTAACACAATATTAACATAAGTTAAAGATGCATTTTGTTAATTCCCAGGGTAATTACTAAGAAAATAACTCAAAAATAAAGCTAATAAAGTATCAACAGAGAAATTAAAATGGTACAATAAAAATATTTAACATGAAAGAAGACAGTAAAGCAGAAACAGAAGAATCAAAAAAGACAAGAAACATAAAAAGCGAATAGCAACATGTCAGATGTAAATCCAACCAAGTCAATAGTTACATTAAATTTGAATGGACTATAAACTCCAATCAAAAAGCAGAGATTGTCAGATTAGATGAAAAAGAAAAATTCAAGTGTGTGCTAGTTACAAGTGGAATAACAGATTCAAAGACATAAATAAGTAGGGAGTAAGGGATGGGAAAAGTTTCATCATGGAAACAGTACCCATAAGAGAGCTGGATGTCTACAACAGTATCAGACAAAAATAGACCTTAAAACAACAAATACTTACTAGAAAGAGAGATATTTAAATGTATCAATACATGAAGAGAGATATTTAAAGGTATCGATACATGAAGAACTTATAATAATTATAAATGGATACATGCCTAACAACCCAGCCACCAATATACACAAAGTAAAAAATACACTGGTAGAATTGAAAATAAAAATAAACTATTCAACAATTACAGTTTGGAATATTAATAACACTCTTTCAGGAATAGATAGAGCAACTAAACAGAAAATCAGTGAGGATGTAAAAGATTTAAAAGGCACTATCAACCAACTTGACATAATTGACATATATAGCCCACTCCACTCACTCCACCTAACAATAGCATAATGCAAATCTTTTAAAATCACACATGGAACATTCTCAAGGAAAGACCACATACTAGGCCATTAAACAAATCAAAAGAAATTTAGAAGGTTTAAGGTCACGTGTAGAATGTTCTCTGGCCATAATAGAATCAAATTAGAAATAAAAAACAGAAAGAAATTTATAAAAACACCAAATATTTGGAAATGAAACTACATACTCCTAAATAACCCATGGGTAAAATAAAAAATAAAAAGTGCAATTAGAAAATATTTTAAATTGAATTAAACTCAAAATACAATGTATAAATTTATGAAATTCAGCTAGCATAATTCTTAAAGGAAAATATATAGCTTTAAATTCTACATTATGAAGAAGAAAGACTTAGTCAATTATTCAAGCTTCCACCTTAATATAGATAACAAAGAGCAAATTAAATGCAAAGTCAGTGTAAAGAATGAAATCATAAATATTATTGCCAAAAAGGGAAAGAAAACAAAATTAAAAAACTCAAAGTTTGTTTCTTTGACAGCATCAACAAAATTGATTAACTTTCAGCTAAAGTAGTCAAAAAAAAGAAAGAGGGGCGGAGTCAAGATGGCAGCGTAGGCAGACTCTGAACTCACCTCCTCCCGTGGACACAGCCAATTTACAACTACTCGTGGAAAAATTACCCCTGAGACAGAACTGAAAACTGGATGAGAGGAACTCCTGCAACAACGGACAATCCTAACTGGGGTAGAAGAGGCAGAGACTCCCTTCTAGAGAGGAAAAACGCCGCCTTCACAAGCCGCCAGCTTCATGGCCGCCGGGAGCAGCTCACAGGTACGCAGCCTCCCTGGAGGCGGGGGGCCCTGAGCCGGGGAGCGCCCCCGCTGTGGGCATATTGTGGACCCAGCATAATCGAGACCAGCGGCATAATATCTGACTGTGCCTGCTACTAAAGCATTGGGTAGCACCCCCAGAAAACCCGGTTCACAAAGAAACTAAAACTGGCTCTTAAAGGGCCCGCGCACAAACTCACCCGTTCCAGAAAGCATCCTAAAATCACCAGAAAGAAAGGTGTACAGTGCTGTGGTGACAAGAGACTCACCTAATAGGCCCTGAGTGCATCTCGGTGAGGGGTGAGACCTCTCCAGGGACTGGGACATTGGCGGCGGCCATTGTTGTGGCCTGGTGTGAGCATGCTGACACAGACGCCATTGGAGTTCTCCCTGAGACCTGCTAGCCCAGGGTCTGCTCCACCCGCTAGAGCACTGATTTAATCCAGCTCAGCCAGGGCAGGCAGCCCACCATAGAGACTGGCCCCACCCAACACCAAGCCCTCAGGCAACGTGTGGGCCTGCATAGATTGGTGACTGGATTCTCTGCAGCCTGGCAACTGAGCTGACTTGAGCGGGGCAGGGTGTGCACAAGGAGCGGGTGCAGAGTGTGGGGTGGTGGCGGAGTGTGCGGGGCTCCTGCTGTGGAGAGACTGGGTCCGCTTGGGGAGGTCGGGGCGCTCACATGGGGCAGGACTGTGTTGACTGTGTGTGTGGACCTGTGGGCAACAGGGCTTGTCAGCTGCAGAAGACTTGTGCTTCTCAAAGACCCACATAGGAGTTTGCCCCACCTTCCAAAGCCTGAAACAATTGGGTGCTCCTGTGCCTAAGGGCAGCCCCACCCAGCTGCAATCCTCAGAGAGCTGACAAGAGACCTAATAGGCTAGAGGTTTACAGCAATTGTAAGGCCCTGAGCCTAACAACCTGCCACACTGGGGGCCTACTCACTTAAAAGAAATACTGCAACACAAATGTGGTATTAGAACTTGCAGCCAACTGTGCTGGGGCTCCCCACACCTGATAAAGAGACTGAAGGGCCCACAACAACTACAAGCATCTGAGCATTACAACAGCTGGCCAGGAGCATAACTCAGCCTCCCTGGGCGCCTATAGGGAGAGCTAACAGGCCACAATAGAAGGACACACGTAGCCCACATAGGGGCCACCCCTGGAACATTGAGAACTGAGGGAAGCACACTGGAAGCCTCCTAAGGCATCACTTACATAAGGTCACCTATCCAAGAGCAGGAGACATAGCTGACCTACCTAATATGTAGACACAAGCACAGGGAAAGAGGCAAAATGAGGAGGCAAAAGAATACATTCCAAGTAAGGGAACAGGACAAAACCCCAGAAAAGGAACTAAGTGAAACAGAAATGAGCAACCTACCTGACAGAGAGTTCAAACTAAGAGTGTTAAGGATGCTCAGTGATCTGGGGAGAAGAATAGATGAACTCAGTGAGAATGTCAACAAAGAAATGGAAGATATAAAAAAGAACCAATCAGAAAGGAAGAATACAATACTGGAAATGAAAAATTCATTAGAGGGACTCAAAAGCAGAGTAGAGGATACAGAAGAACGGATCTGTGAGCTGGAAGAAAGACTAGAAGAAATTACCCAAGGTGAACAGGTAAAAGAGAAAAGAATTAAAAAGAGTGAGGACAGTCTAAGGGACGTCTGGGACAACATCAAGCGCACTGACATCCATGTTATAGGTGTCCCGGAAGGAGAAGAGCGAGACAAGGGGGCAGAGAATCTATTTCAAGAAATAATAGATGAAAACTTCCCTAACCTAAGGAAGGGAACAGACATCCAGGTACAGGAAGGAACAGAGAGCCCCAAACACGATAAACCCAAAGAGGCCCACACCAAGACACATCATAATCAAAATGTCCAGAATTAAAGATAAAGAGAGAATCCTAAAAGCCGCAAGAGAATGTCAAGTTACATACAAAGGAAACCCCATAAGGCTATCAGCTGACTTCTCTGCAGAAACCTTACAGGCTAGAAGAGAATGGCACGATATATTTAAAGTGCTAAAAGGAAAAAACTTACAGCCAAGAATACTCTACCCAGCAAGGTTATTGTTCATAATGGAAGGAGAGATCAAAATTTTCCCAGATAAGCAAAAATTAAAGGAGTTTGTCACCAAGAAACCAGTGTTACAAGAAATGTTAAAGGGACTGATTTAAGGGGAAAAGAGAAGACCACAAATAGGAAAAATTATCTATTTCAATGATTAGAACGTAATGGATACAAATGCACAAAAAAGAGGTTGGATATGATATCAAAAACATAAAAGGAGGGAGGAGGGTAGTTAAAGAGTACAGCTTTCAGACAGAGGTCAAACTAAAGTGACCATCAATTCTGTATAGAAGAAGTAAGGAACAGAGAAGGACTACTAAAACACTGAGGAAAAAAAAAAAAAAGTTAAAAAATGGCAGTAAGTACATACTTATCAATAGCTACTTTAAACATCAATGGACTAAATGCTCCAATTAAAAGGCATAGGGTGGCTGACTGGATAAAAAAACAAGACCCATACATATGCTGCATACAAGAGACACACTTCAGACCTAAAGACACTCACAAACTGAAAGTGAAGGGATGGAAAAAGATGCTCCACGCAAATGGCAATGAAAAGAAAGCTGGGGTAGCCGTACTCATATCAGACAAAATAGACTTTAAAACAAAAACTGTAAAATGAGACAAAGAAGGGCATTACATAATGATCAAGGGAACAATCCAACAAGAGGATATAACACTTGTAAATATCTACGCACCCAATGTAGGTGCACCTAAATATATAAAGCAATTATTAACAGACATAAAAACAGAAATAGACAGTAACACAATAATAGTAGGGGACTTTAACACTCCACTTACACCAACGGATAGATCATCCAAACAGAAGATCAATAAGGAAACATTGGCCTTAAACGACACACTACAACAGATGGACCTAGTAGATATATACAGAGCATTCCATCCAAAAACCGAAGAATACACGTTCTTTTCAAAGGCACATGGAACATTCTCCAGGATTGATCACATATTAGGCCACAAAACAAGTCTCCATAAATTTAAGAAGATTGAAATAATACCAAGCATCTTTTCTGACCACAACAGTATGAAACTAGAAATCAACTATAGGAAGAAAATCAGAAAAGCCACAAATACATGGAGATTAAACAAAATGCTACTGAACAACGACTGGGTTAATGAAGAAATCAAAGAAGACATCAAAAAATACCTGGAGACAAATGAAAATGGAAATACGACATGCCAGAATTTATGGGATACAGCAAAAGCAGTTCTAAGAGGGAAGTTTATAGCAATACAGGCCTATCTCAACAAACAAGAAAAATCTCAAATAAACAATCTAACAATGCACCTAAAGGAACTGGAAAAAGAAGAACAAACAAAGCCCAAAATCAGTAGAAGAAGGGAAATAATAAAAATCAGAGCAGAAATAAATGAAATAGAGACCAAAAAAACAATAGAAAAAATTAATAAAACCAAGAGCTGGTTCTTTGAAAAGATCAACAAAATTGACAAACCTTTAGCTAGACTCACCAAGAAAAAAAGAGAGAAGGCACAAATAAGTAAAATCAGAAATGAAAGAGGAGAGGTTACAACAGACACCTCAGAAATACAAAAGATTATAAGAGAATACTATGAAAAGCTATATGCCAACCAATTTGACAATCTGGAAGAAATGGATAAATTCTTAGAATCATACAACCTTCCAAAACTAGATCAAGAAGAAGTAGAGAATTTGAATAGACCAATCACCAGTGAGGAGATCGAAACAGTAATCAAAAACCTCCCCAAAAATAAAAGTCCAGGACAAGACGGCTTCCCTGGTGAATTCTACCAAACATTCAAAGAAGACTTAATACCTATCCTTCTCAAACTCTTCCAAAAAATTGAGGAGGGGGGGAAGCTCCCTAACTCATTCTACGAAGCCAACATTACCCTGATACCAAAACCAGACAAGGAGAACACAAAAAAAGAAAATTACAAACCAATATCA
The DNA here is from genome assembly GCF_057802395.1 of Ceratotherium simum simum. Taxonomy (NCBI): domain Eukaryota; kingdom Metazoa; phylum Chordata; class Mammalia; order Perissodactyla; family Rhinocerotidae; genus Ceratotherium; species Ceratotherium simum. The sequence goes on along the minus strand of NC_141906.1, from coordinate 27,247,068 downwards.
CTGATGAACATTGATGCAAAAATCCTCAACAAAATACTAGCAAATCGCATACAACAATACGTTAAAAAGATTATACACCATGATCAAGTGGAATTTATTCCAGGGATGCAGGGATGGTTTAACATTCGCAAATCAATCAACGTAATACACCACATTAATAAAATGAAGAACAAAAATCACATGATCATCTCAATAGATGCAGAGAAACATTTGACAAGATCCAGCATCCATTTATGATAAAAACTCTGAATAAAATGGGTATAGAAGGAAAGTACCTCAACATAATAAAGACCATATATGAGAAACCAACAGCTAATATCATCCTCAATGGTGAAAAACTGAAAGCTATCCCTCTAAGAACAGGAACCAGACAAGGATGCCCACTGTCACCACTCCTATTTAACATAGTATTGGAAGTCCTAGCCAGAGCAATCAGGCAAGAGAAAGAAATAAAAGGGATCCAAATTGGAAAGGAAGAAGTGAAACTGTCACTATTTGCAGATGACATGATTTTATATATAGAAAACCCTAAAGAATCCACCAGAAAACTTTTAGAAGTAATAAACGAATATGGTAAAGTTGCAGGATACAAAATCAACATACAAAAATCAGTTGCATTTCTGTACACTAACAATGAAGTAGCAGAAAGAGAAATTAAGAAAACCATCCCATTTACAATTGCAACAAAAAGAATAAAATACCTAGGAATAAACTTAACCAAAGAAGTGAAAGATCTGTACACCGAAAACTATAAAACATTGCTGAAAGAAATTGAAGAAGACACAAAGAAATGGAAAGATATTCCGTGCTCTTGGATTGGAAGAATTAACATAGTTAAGATGTCCATACTTCCTAAAGCCATCTATAGATTCAATGCAATCCCTATCAAAGTTCCAACAACATTTTTCACAGAAATAGAACAAAGAATCCTAAAATTCATATGGAACAACAAAAGACCCCGAATAGCTAAAGGAATCCTGAGAAAAAAGAACAAAGCTGGAGGTATCACACTCCCTGATTTCAAAATATACTACAAAACTATAGTAACCCAAACAGCATGGTACTGGCACAAAAACAGACACACAGATCAATGGAATAGAATCGAAAGCCCAGAAATAAACCCACACATCTATGGACAGCTAATCTTTGACAAAGGAGCCAAGAACATACAATGGGGAAAAGAAAGTCTCTTCAACAAATGGTGTTGGGAAAACTGGATAGCCATATGCAAAAAAATGAAAGTAGACCCTTACCTTACACCATACACAAAAATTAACTCCAAATGGATTAAAGACTTGAATGTAAGACCTGAAACTGTGAAAGTTCTAGAAGAAAACATAGGCAGTACGCTCTTCGACATCGGTCTTAGCAACATCTTTTCAAACACCACATCTGACCGGGCAAGAGAAACAATAGAAAAAATAAACAAATGGGACTACATCAAACTAAAAAGCTTCTGCACAGCAAAGGAAACCATCAACAAAACGAAAAGACAACCTAACAATTGGGAGAAGATATTTGCAAACCATACATCTGGTAAGGGCTTAATCTCCAAAATATATAAAGAACTCATGCAGCTTACCAACAAAAAAACTACCAACCCAATTAAAAAATGGGCAAAAGACCTGAACAGACATTTCTCCAAAGAAGATATACAGATGGCCAACAGACACACGAAAAGATGTTCAAGATCACTAACTATCAGGGAAATGCAAATCAAAACTACAATGAGATATCACCTCATGCCTGTCAGAATGGCTATAATTAACAAGACAGGAAACAACATGTGTTGGAGAGGTTGTGGAGAGAAGGGACCTCTCATACACTGCTGGTGGGAGTGCAAACTGGTGCAGCCACTATGGAAAACAGTATGGAGATTCCTCAAATAATCAAGGATAGAACTACCATATGATCCAGCTATTCCACTGTTGGGTATTTATCCAAAGAACTTGAAAACACCAATTTGCAAAGGTACATGCACCCCTGTGTTCATTGCAGCCTTATTCACGATAGCCAAGACTTGGAAGCAACCTAAGTGCCCATCAAGGGACGAATGGATAAAGAAGCTGTGGTATATATACACAATGGAATACTACTCAGCCATAAGAAACGATGAAATCCAGCCATTTGTGACAACATGGATGGACATTGAGGGTATAATGCAAAGTGAAATAAGTCAGAGGGAGAAGGTCAAATACCATATGATTTCCTTCATTAAGTAGTAGATAATAACAACGATAAACAAACACATAGAGACAGAGATTGGATTGGTGGTTACCAGAGGGGAAGGGGGGAGGGAGGTGGGTGAAAGGGATAATTCGGTACATGTATGTGGTGATGGGTTGTAATTAGTATTTTGGTGGTGAACATGATGTAGTCCATGCAGAAATACAGGTACAATGATGTACACCTGAAATTTTTACAATGTTATAAACCAATGTTACTGCAATGAAGAAAAAATAAAAATAAAAAAATAAATAAAAGAAAGAGAAGACACTAACAACCCAAACTAGGAAACTGAGGAACTATCACTACCAATCCTACAGATATAAAAAGGATTATAATGAAATATTATGAAGAACTTTATGCAAACAAATTAGACAGTGTAGAGGAAGGGGGCTAATTCCTACAAAGACAAAAATTTACAAGCCTGTCTAAACAAAATATAAAAAAATCTGAATAAACCTACATCAAGTAAAATACTTGAATTAATCATTAAAATTTTTCGCACAAGGAAAAATCCAGGTCCAGATGACTTTTCTTCGAGTTCTATCATACTTTTAAGGAAAAAATAATGACATTTTGATACAAACTCTTACAGAAAATAGAGGAGAAGGGAACAGTTCTTAATTCCTTTTATGAAACCAGTAGTACTTGATCCAAAATCTAGACAAGGTTATAACAAGAAAAGAAAAAGACAAACAAATATCCTTCTTGAATAGATATGCAAAATTGTTAACAAAATATAAGTGAACTGATATACCAAGCAAAGAAAAAAAAATTATACCATGAACAAGAGAGGTTTATCCCAGTAATGTGAGATTGGTTTAACATAAAAAAGTAATGTATCATATCATATTAACAGTATACAGAAAAGCAAACAAAACAAAAAAGATGATCTTATCAATAAAAAAATGATCGTATGATATATTTTTGGAGGTAATCAATATATAGATGATATTTAAAACAATGGGATTTGATAATATCACTCAATGAGAGCATGGAATTAAACTATTGGCCAAAAGACCAAATAAGAGACACACTAACATTTAGCGATGTCAGAGGAAGATAAACCATCAAAGGACATTGAGCAGTGGAAATTAAAGGAGGAGGGAAACATCGTGTCACAAAAAAAACAGAGAAGAAAGTAGCTTAACATTGATGCAGTTTTCCGTTGTAATGAATCCTGCTGAAGAGAAGAGTAAGATGAGGATGTTCACTGGATTCAGCAATAAGCAGGCATTGGTGACGTATGCAAAGATAATTTCAGTGGAGTGGGAAAGAACTCTTACTAAAGTGAATGCAGTAGGGGATGGGAAGTAAGTGGAACCAGGGATTACAGATCCCAGTGTTGAAGGGCGTTGCTGTGAAGCAGAGAAAAGAACAAGAGAGTACCTAGAATACCTCTGGAAATGAGTGATGTTTTCCTTTACTTTTTTCCTTCCTTCCTTCCTTCCTTCCTTCCTTCCTTCCTTCCTTCCTTCCTTCCTTCCTTCCTTCCTTCCTTCCTTCCTTCCTTCCTTCCTTCCTTCCTTCCTTTTAGAGAGAGTTATAAAGATTAGGCATTAAAGTACATTTGTATTTTGATATAGATAGTGAGGTAGCATTCATATAGCACTGAGGTTGATTCTGTATTTGCATGGTTACCATCACCATTTTGCATTAGGGAAAACTAGGTCCTCTGAGATCAAGACAAAGAAGAGCAATATGCCCAGAAGCCTGAGTCTACAGAGCCTTTGGCCGTGGGGCATCTCCAGGAAGACTGATGCTTTTGTCTCCAGAGGATGACTACAGTGGGAATTCTGGACTAATGTGTGACTCATTTTAAATCTCTGGCTTTATTGCTGTGGCTGTCAGCATCAGAAATGACTCTCATTTCCTACACTAGGTTTTGGGTGATGAGGAACAACCTAAGGTCTGGGTAGTGCTTTCTCTGAGAATGCTGTCACAGAATGGAGGGCATTGTAGTATCGACAGTTCACAGAAAAATTTTTAGAGGTCAAGATTGAGTCGTGGGAGTGAACGAGGTCAGGTCTGTTGAGCACAGTCTACTGTTTGGTCTGGAATTTTAATTTTAATGGCAGAAGTTGTCCCTGTGGCTAAAACCCAATCCTCTCCTCTAGACTAAAGAGAACTTCAAAGCATAATGAGGACAAATCCATGGGGCCAGGACTGTGTTTCAGCCTATAGCTCAGATACTTTAAGAGCATAGTATACTTATAGTATGCTCAGTCCTGTCCTTCAAGGAGTGGCTCTTCCACTCAGTTGCCTGGGTGGAAAAGAACATTGAGTTGGAGTTCCATAATGGATAGAAGAGAAAAAGACTCCCATTTCTCACTTCTCCTCCACCTCCATCCCTACATACCCTTCTTCAGCCACAGAAGCTCCTGCCCTTCTGCTGTGAGGAAAGTCCAGGTTTGATCCTCTTCATACTCTGTAACCAGTATGATAGAGACAGAATTAAGCTTAGGATACAAGCTGAACGTCTTGACCCATCTGTAAAGCATGTCTTTGTTCAACCTCAAGCACACATTCCACTCCTGTATCTCATCTTGTTTTTCGTGTGTTCTTTGCTATGGGTCGCGGAAGGAAAAAAGTTGCTCATTTTGATCCTCTGATTATCGTGACCTATCTAGTACTTAGCAGGCATTCAACAAATTTGTTAGTGCAAGCAAGTTGATTCTGACTCCTAGCAACCATCAGGGCTGGCTATTTAACAAATATAAAATCATTAATCAATAAATTAATTAAACATGAAAAGCTTTTTGTGAGTTCATTAGATTTTAAGGAATCAAGAGCCTAGTCTGCCATCCTTACCTTGAATTCTGGAAGGGCTGTGCTGGTCTTTGGGATTAAGCTCTTCATATAGTCAGTGTGATGTTTCTTTCATGGTCCTAATCCCTCAGAATCAATTTTCTTTACTCTTCTCTTCGTCTTACTGATTTTCACTACCCATGACACCTACTAGTATATCATTCTTTCATCTCTGATTTATCTAGGACCTGCTTCCAATAAATTCTTTACAGTAAGCATTTGCAATTAAGTGCAGAGTCACTGAGCACAGATCCATAGAATCCACTATCTTGAGCACTGCAACAGTCACCATCTACAAGCCACTGATATTCAGGGTTTGACTAAATTGGCTGAGGGATGGAGAGATTTAGGTAATATAGAATTTGATCAAAATATATAAATAATATATGAGTAGGTAGACACATACAACAGCATATAAATAGATTTTATTGCTTGTAAATATTTTGAGAGATCATTTTCACAGTTAACCAAACATTACAAGGTTTATAGATAATAGAGAAACATTGATTATAGCTAAATTTTATTGAGTGTTTATTATTTGACTGGTGCTTATCTAAATGCCCTATCAGTATCCCGAATGGATACTTTTAACTATTCCATGGTAGGTACTTATTATTTTCATTTTCATTTTGAAGAAATGAAAAATGAAGCACAAAGATTATTAAGTAACTTGTCCAAGATATTAGAGCCAGATTCAAACCCAGGTGGTCTCTCTCTAGAGTCTTTAGTTTTGAAGTATTTTCCTGTTCAAATTTCCAGAAAAGAGACAAAGACTGGGAGATACAGGTAAAGAGAGGCAAAGCTTCTGTGGTATATAAGTGAAGACCCTCAACTCCAATTGGATCTAAGATTTATCAAGAAGTCAGTATGAATGTTGATATCTTTCAAATCTGCAGTCTGTAGGACCAACTTTTCCAATTTCAATAGAATTTTCTGCAATGATGGAAATGTTCTACATCTGTACTATCCAATACAGTTGAGTTTTCAACACCAGGGACACTGACTTAACCAATCTGAACAATATTAGAACTTGTCTTTTGGGAGATCCTCCATGGATGGGTTTCATCTGACTAAATCAACTGTTAGTTGTAAAACTCTTTGCAAGTACTAGAGGGCATTCTCCTCCCTCAGGAGTAACACAGAAATGGATTTCAGAATTCCACTCCAGATATACCTTAGGACAAAGAAATCTAATTGCAGTACAGAACATACTGAAGAAAAAGACAGGGCCTGCGTAAATGAGACTGAAAGGGAAGACCTGGAATATTTTCAAAAAGAGGCTAAAGCCACTCCTCTCTGGCTCCTCTGGGTGTTAGTTTTCTAGTTCTGCCATAACAAATTACCACAAATGTAGTGGCTTAATATATATATATATATATATATGTATATATATATATATATATGTGTGTGTATATATATATATATATATATATATATATATATATATATATATATATATATATATACATTTATTATCTTACAGTTCTGTAGCTCAGATGTCCAACATGACTCTCACTGGGCTAAAATCAAGGTCTCAGCAAGTCTGCATCCGTTTCTGAAGTCTCTAGGGAAAATTCTGTTTCCTTGCCTTTTCCAACTTCTAGAGGCTACTCATATTCCTTGGCTCCTGGTCCTCTTCCTTCATCCTCACAAGTTGTGTTGAGTCTTTCTCATGCTACTTTCTCTCTACTTCTCTGCAGCTGGGAAATTTTCCTCACTTTTAAGGACTCATATGATTGATTGGACCTACCGGTGTAATCCAGGATTAACTCCCCATCTCAAGGTCCTTAACTTTAAAGACATCTGCAGTCTTTTTTGCCATGCCAGCTAACATATTCACAGGTTTCAAGAATTAAGATGTGAACACCCTTGGAAACTATTATCCTGCCTACATTGTGGGTCATTCTAAAGTTCCTTGGTAGCCAAAGTAACTTCTCCTTCCATCACCTGCTGTGAGCTCAGGTCCTTTTAGCATCCACACACTCCTAGGAATGTAGGCTGTCAGAGCTTTAAAGTCCTTAAAGAGTATCTTTTTTCCTCTGTCCCACATCATGTGGGTGGAGAAATTAAGTCTCCAATGGGATCATGTCTAAATCACAAAAATTTAAGATCACAATCAAGATACACACACATATGCACATATCTGCATATCTGTGTTTATGAACAGCCCATATGGCTGTCACGTTTGTGCTTGCTAATATTTCCTTTCAGGTTATTGGCATCAGTGTTCATTACCCACATAAATGTACAATATCAAATTCTTCCTTAGCAAGGAAGCAAGTCACCTAACTCCTTGATGTTTCCAGATGAATTCTAACCCTATTAGGTGCAGAGGTTGATTTAAGCATTTCTTTTTCTTTTTCCCAGATATTTTAGTATATGACGGTCAGTGATAGAATTATTGCCTCAAGGGGCAGGGCCATCATTATCAATTTCTGTACCAGACTGTGAAGAAGAGTGTGTTAAAATAATATTTAAGTTATTCCTTCTTATGGCTACCATCTCAATACTTATTGTCAATGATTCTAATTGAAGCTGTTTGACTTAATGAGTTCTCTTTTTGCCTAGTCAAGCCTCCATTCCACAATGTCACCGTTTAACCAAACTACTGATAACCACCAGACTTTCATCCTAACTGGGATTCCAGGAATGCCAGAGAAGGACTTCTGGATGGCCTTGCCCCTCTGTCTTCTTTACGGTACCACATTTCTGGGTAACATCATCATCCTTGTTGTCATCAAAGCTGAGCAAAGTCTCCATGAGCCCATGTATTATTTTCTGGTTATGCTAGCTGCCACTGACCTCAACCTTTCACTATCTTCCATGCCCACCATGATCAGTGTTCACTGTTTCAACTGGAACTCAGTAAGCTTTGACACCTGCATCACTCAGATGTTCTTTATCCACACCTTTGGGGGAGTGGAATCAGGTGTTCTGGTGGCCATGGCCTTTGATCGCTTTGTGGCTATTCGCTTCCCTTTGCACTATGCTAGCTTTCTCACTCATGGTATTATCGGCAAGATTGGAGCTGCAGTACTTCTGCTGAGTGAGGGGGCTGTACTCGCTGTGCCTTTCCTCATCAAAAGGCTACCATTTTGCCAGTCCAACATCCTCTCCCATGCATACTGCCTCTACCAAGATGCCATGAAGCTTGCCTGTGCTGACACCCGTGTCAATAGCATCTATGGCCTGCTGGCTGTGATCTTCGTCATTGTACTAGATGCCTTCATGCTTTTGGTCTCTTTCTAATCCTTTCAGGCAGTATTGGGCATTTCTTCCAGGGAAGAGAGACTCAAGGCTCTCAACACCTGCCTCTCTCATATCTGTGCAGTGCTGCTCTTCTATGTGCCTCTCATTGGCATGACTCTGATTCACTGCTTTGGGATGCATTTGTCACCAGTAGTACACACACTCATGGCCAATATCTACCTGCTGCTCCCTCCTGGGCTCAATCCTGTTGTGTACAGTGTTAGGACCAAGCAGATTTGGCAGAGGATAGTCTGAGTATTTTGTGGGGGCAGGATTGGCCCTTAATGGTGTCTACGACTTCTGTGCAAATGCAATCCAGTCAGGGAAGAATATCAAATGCAACGCTTTCCAGTAGAAATTCCTGCAGTGATGAAAATGTTCTAAATTTCCGTTGTTTAACACAGAAACCACTAGCCACATGTAGCTATTGAGCACTTGAAGCTTTGTTAGTGCAACCAAGGAACTGAATTTTTTAATTTTATTTAATTTTAATTAATTGAAATGTAAATTTAAAGAGTCACATGTAACTAGTAACTACTATATTGAACTGTACAAATCTAATGGGTTTGATACACCATTGCATGATGGTTTTGATAAAAGCCAGAATTTACCATAGATAACTTGATAAAAATATGAACTTTTCTTTCTTATAATGAGTAACAAGTTTTCAACGTTTATATAAAGTGAAATTCACTCTTTTTGGTATATGGTTCTAGTAAGTTTTGACAAACGCATAGAATCATGTAACCACCACTGACACCAAGATGCAGACAAATTACATCACTCCTCAGAATTCTATCATGCTGACCCTTTCTAGTGAACTCTCTATTCATACCCAATCCCTCACAAGCACTGATTTGTTCTCCATGCCTATAATTCTTCTCTTTCCAGCATGTCATAGTAGTCTTCCATGTCTGGCTTCTTAGCATAATGCATTTGACATTCGCCCATGTTGTTTTATGTATTGGTATTTTATTATTTTATATTGCCATGTAGTATTTCATTGTATGCCATCATTTAACAACTTTTTCAAGAAAAATTCCCAGATTGTTTTTGCTCTATGATAATCACTCTGGTATTCAATGTTAAACATTTATTTTCTTTTGCTTATTTCTTTATTTATATGTTCTTTGAGTATTTTTAATAAAAATAAGGTGTGTACGTGCAATGGGTTGGAAGCAGGAGAGAAAAATATTAAAAAGAAAATAGCAAGTGAAAAGTATGAGAGTATGGTACATTCAGTGATTAGGAAGAATAAGGAAGTCTATATACACTTTAGATGTCAATTTTCAACCTTATTTCTGTCCAGAAGGCTTTGCCGAGATGACTTTTGTTATGTTAGAGTTTCTCACACTGCACTATTATTAACTGACAGTATATCTTCCCTACTATTCTATACACTTCATAAGAATAAGGACTCTTTATTTCACTTCAATCTATCCCAAGTACTTAATGTAGTTCACCATATGGTGAACACTCAATATATATTTTCTGAATTAAGGTGGGAGTAAAAACTGTACTTTATCAAGATTTATTTCATGCTTCCTAATCTCTCTGTCTCATTTAATATTAGTAAGTCTCATTTGAAATTTCCAGAGTCACTCATTTTTGCTGATAGGAACCAGTGGAAAGGCGTGGTGTTTACATATGAATCTGAACATTACTTGCTGTATAACTTTATGGAGTTACTTAATGTCTCTAGATACTCATTGGGATAGGCATCTTTGGTAAGTGTGCCTGATAAAGATATGATAAGAATATAGATTGGAAAATGTTTGAAGGAGGATAAAAAGTCAGGGATTATTAGATATAGTCAGAATTTTTAATTCACTGTGTACTATGGAGAGGTGAATCCTGGTCAAAGTGAGGCTTAAACCAGATATGGGCATGCAATTGGGAATCAAGCAATCTACAGGACTGATAGATTGAGGACCATGTATTATAACCATATTTTCTGAAGATATGAATGGAAGCAGTAGACCATAGAAGGCAGTATAGCGTATTGGTTAAGAGTAAGAGCTTTGGAGTAAGATAGATATAGGCTTGAATATCAGCTCTGTAACTTGCTTACTTTTAGAAGGGTGAAGTTATTCGAAACCTCTCTGAGTTTCAATCTTCTCATCTATGAAATAATGGAGAATAATACTTAACCCGTAATGAATTTGGTAATTTAACTTGGTAATGAATAAATATGACAATGCATTTAAAGGTTATCATGCAATTTTTGGCATGTGTTTTGAGTTCATCAAATGCTAGGTTAATTATGCTTAGAAAGGTAGGTGGGCTGCAGATGTCACTCAGTTAATAGGATGACTTCTCAGGAGGGGTTCTTTGGTAAGAGGAGGGAGATGAGAATGGCTGGAGGACAATAAGACCTGTTAGAAAGAGTACATATTGGAGCAGAGAACAGAGGGATGACTCTGCCCTCTCATGATCCTGCTTTGACTCCCTGGCTGAGAATCTGTAGCCTAAGGCGGGGTGAAGAGGAATGGTTGTAGTTATCTGACCCAGGCAGGCAGATTTTGAAGATACCCATTATTGTCAGCCCCCAGGGCTAGGGCTCTGCTTACAGCCCCTGATGTATGGGGTTTGCTTGGGCCTGCGAGCAGGGTTTGAAGCTGTGTCAGGGAGAGGTGTCTGAGCTGATACAGAGGAATATGTTCTTATGGGTCCCTTAAATCTTGTTCCAACCTGTACACTCACTAATGAAGATAGCTCTCTGTTGTCTGGTGACTCTACTAAGCTTTGTATAAAGCCCTCACCCTTGAGAGCTGGTTTAGTCCCTGCTCTGTGAGGAGATCGAAGAGAAGTTGATGGTGTTTCCTGCTGATGTGAGCAGGTAAGAAGCATGCATGGATGGATGGAAGGGGAAGGGATTAAAGAGTGAAGAACCCTAGGAGAAGGAGGCAAGTGAGAAGAGCAATGAAATGATGGGAGCTACAAGTAAGATGGGATGAAGAAATGGAGGGGTGTAATGGAGCCTAGAAGAAATAGAGATAAGGAGATAGAGGATAAGAGGGAACAGAAAGAAGAAAGAAAAAAGGAGATAGGACTTAGAACTCTCTTCCTGTGGCCAAGACCTTTCAGCAATCACTCAATGTTGTTAATTGAAGATTTCTATTATTCCAGATCTTACTACAATAGCTAACATCGAGAGAAGAAAAACAGGCATGCACAAACTTTTAAGGAACTCACACTCCAGGCAGATCAAGGAGATGACACTTGCATATACAAATTACCAATATCAGCCATACCTCATTATTAACAGTCAAATGAAAAATCCAAGCACAAAGTGGTGCAGAGATTTAGAAGCAGAGGGGAAGTTTCAGGTTAACATGACCTGGAGCTGTCAGGGCAGTTTCCAGATTGTGGAGAGAATAGATTTCAGTGTTGAGAAATGAATAGAAGGTGGGGATTGGTAAATGAAGAGGACAAGTCTACACCATTATTGATATCAGAAAGCAGGGATGTTGACCTTTGGATCACTAAGTTATTGAGTTAGGTGGATCTTATCCAAGTCATTTAATCTAGCCTTCTGTATATGAATTGGTAGATGTTACTTTTTTTCTGGCCAGTCATATGGAGAACTGAAGATAAAAAGCACTAGCCTATTCTTCTGGTTAGTGAGCAGTGCAGAGAAAATCTTGAAAAATAGAGGGACTGAATTTTGTCCTACAGCTGGTTCCAGAGTGTACGAGCTTACCGGATCTAGGAGAAAGGTCTCAACTTTCTCAGCTTTTCTCTCATCCTTCTCCTGTCTACATATTGGCATTCCATAGGAAACAAGTTCTTCAGCAGCAAGGTGAGTCATTGTCTCCTTTCCTCCTAACACTTTATATCATCCAGTGTCAACTTTTTGTCCTTTACGAGATATAGTTCAAAGAACAGAAGATAACTGGTGTATGCTTTATAGTTCTCTTGTATCTCAATTACTCTTGCATTCCTAAACTCCTCTCTACATACATCAGTGTATAGAGATACACAATACAAACACATGCGGACATTCACACATATCTTTAAACACACATGGACTGACTTTACAAATATTCTTCTCTAAATTTGCCATGAGTACAATGTTCTCACCTTTATTTATTTCTCATCCCTATCCCTCCTCTAAATTATGTAGATATACAATAGAATATAAACAATTCTTGTATTTTAAAAGAAGAAAATTACACTACCCTACTGCTCAACTTCTCTCATAAGCCTGATTTCTCTAATGGCCTATGGTTTAATGAAAAATAATGAACTTTGGAGTTAGTGAATCTGGTTTTGAATTTTGAATCTGTATCTAACTATTTTACCTTTAATATACTATTTTACCTTGAAAGGTCCATTTCCTTTCTTTAAAATAGGAGAAAAATACCTGTATCAATTTTTCCTGAGATTATATAAAATTTTATATAAAGTAGCTAGCAAATGTTGACATATATAAAAAATCTTAATACTTTTCCTTTTCTCTTAACCTACCCTCCTTCTTCTCCCAGTCAATGAGAGGAGGTTTAGTCTCCTTATGTTCCCTGGTGTCTAGGGAAATGATTTCCCTCTGGCTCATCCTTCGCTCAAAACTTCCAGGATCTATCTATATTTTTCATCTAGTCTTTATTCATCTCTCTACTATCTATAATTTATTTATCCATCCATCGATACATCTAATGTAAATTAGATTTTTGAGTTTTTATTATACACCAATCACTGTTCTTGTCTCTGGAGAAAATAAAAGGTAAACACATATTTTATGTTCCCAGGGAGCCAGTATTCTACAGGAAGAAAGAAATGTGATCAAGCGATAGAACTTTAGTACTATAAAAAGCAAATGTAAAGTACTATTGAAGGAGGGTCAATAGATTGAGTGATTTTGTGTTGCAGAAAGATTTTTGGATAGTTATCACAGAGAAGGAGATTCACTCCGAATAATCTGTGTTTGTCAGGTTTAGAAAAAGAAGAATGAAACAGAAATCTCAGTAGCCTTCTGTTTTATCTGGCTAGTCTTCTCTCATTTCCCCATACAGTAATAGCCCTTCATTAATATTTTTCCTTGGCTTCGCACATTACTCATTCCACTAGGTGGAGAGAGTTTTGAACGCAGAAACTATTCTTTACTTATTTCTGTCTCTATGTCCATCAGCACAGTAACTGGCTTAATAGTCATTCAGAGTCTGAGTGGCTGATTTAATTCAGCATGTTCATAATCCATATTTCATTTGGCACTAGTTTTCCTGATTCTTAGTTTCTTTCTTAACCATGTATAATATAATAATATTAAATATTATTGCAGAAAAATCAATTAGTGTTTTTTTTTCTACCTCTGGAGTAACAAGTGATTAGTTCTATCCCCATCCTCAGTAGACCAGAGAAGGGGGAGAAAATAACTAACAATCAAAGTCATATGCTAGATACCCATGAGAAGGAGTAGAAATGAGTACCCCAAAGTGTAAGATGGAGAAAAGGAGAACAAGACCCAGTTATTTCAGTAGTCCTGGAAAAGTACACAGAAAAACAGAATTAGAGCACAAGATGAATCTAAGTCCCATACACAGGTGGAGTGGGGAAGAGAGGAATTATAGGAACTATTCTATTATAGGAAAAGGAATAAAGAAGCCTTGATACCAAAAGGAGACTCTTAATATATTCTACTAGGAGAGGGTGGCTGATGATTCGGGTACAAGGATACATCTGAGTACAATATCCCAGACCAACTTCCAGCAAGGGCATCACGGAGTATGTTGTCACAGGTGCTCAGTGGCTCTTATGTGCTTCTCCATTATTTCTGGAGAAACTTACATAGCTTGGAGACTTAATACAAAGACTCATCAGTTATAATTATGGTGGTGGTTGTTTTGTTGGTGTGTGTGCATGTGTGTGACATAAGTCTATAAGCATTTTCTACTTCAATTCAGGAATAATCTGAGCAGTATGGTGGGGATGAGCCTAGAGAGATTGATGGTTATGGTTGACAGAGGAAGAAAAATGGGGACAGATTCTGAAAAGAAAAATTCAAGATACTGTAGAATTATGTGATAGGTACCATAATTAGATTGGGGATTTGGAATACAGAGAAACAAATGTGCACTTTGGGAAGAGTTTATAAAAGAATTAGGGCTTGAAAAAAGGATCAATATGACAATCACCATCATTGTTGTCTCTCTTTTCAGGGCGTGTCCTCAACCCACCATGGTAATTTACAATAACACCACATCCTCCTCCTCCAATTTCCTCCTCACTGCATTCCCTGGGCTGGAACTTGCACATGTTTGGATCTCCATCCCTGTCTGCTGTCTCTACACCGTTGCCCTCTTGGGAAACAGCATGATCCTGTTTGTCATCATTGTTGAGCGGAGTCTCCACAAGCCCATGTACTATTTCCTCTCCATGCTGGCAGCTGTCGATCTATGTCTGACAATCTCGACCCTCCCTACTGTGCTTGGGGTTCTCTGGTTTCATGCGCGGGAGATCAGCTTTAAAGCTTGCCTCATTCAAATGTTTTTTGTACATGGCTTCTCCTTCCTGGAGTCCTCAGTGCTGGTAGCCATGGCCTTTGACCGCTTCATGGCTATCTGTAACCCACTGAAGTATGCCACTGTCCTCACGGATATGATGATCATGGTGATTGGACTGGTCATCTGCATTCGACAAGTAATTTTCATCTTTCCATTGGTTCTAGCCTTGAAGAATGTAGATTTCCACGGAGGCCAGGAACTTTCCCACCCATTTTGCTACCATTCAGATGTGATCAGATACACGTATTCCAACCCATGGATCAGCAGCTTTTTGGGCATGTTTCTTCAGCTCTACCTGACTGGCACTGACTTATTGTTCATTCTTTTCTCCTATGTCCTGATTCTGCGTACTGTCCTGAGCATCGTGGCCCCTAAGAAGCAACAAAAAGCTCTCAGCACTTGTGGCTGTCACATCTGTGCTGTCACTGTTTTCTACGTGCCGATGATTAGCCTGTCCTTGACACACCGTCTCCTCAGCTCCACCCCAAGGGTGATCTGTAGCACTTTGGCCAATATTTATTTGCTCTTACCACCTGTACTGAATCCTATCATTTATAGTTTGAAGACAAAGACGATCCGCCTGGCTATGCTCCAACTGTTCCACTCTAAGTGTTTGCGGGGCCCCAATGTGAGGGATCTTAGAGGAGGGTGGGATTGAAAGGGAGAGTTCGCTAGTACATAAATTGTATTTAAGTAGGAAAGGGATTTGGGTCCATGTCATCCTCAGGCATTTTGTTTACTGAGGTAATTTTCATTAAATTGTAAGAGCAAGAAGAAGAGATTAATTTTCCCCTAAGCTTATCAAAGAATTAAAAAAACCCCTACAATTCAAAACTAAATTGTGTATATGTCCCTCAAACATTCAAAACAATTACATAGACTTCTGTGTACACTGAAAGCACAAGATCGTTTATTCTAGTTGAGCAATTCTGCTTAAAAACAGTAATTCTTAGACCAAAAATAAATCACTATAATTTTATTTTTGCTTTCAGCTGAACAAAATAATTTGTTTCTGTGGGCAAATTTCCCAGGGAGCAATGAAGATTTTTCCTTGAACTGGTAAATAGAAAAGTTACATGTGTGCACAGAGGCACACACATAGAAATTTGCCATTTAAAACTAAGAAATTCTTGCACGCTGGCTTCAGTTCCTGGAGTCACCTCTAGAGAGCCCCGTCTCCTCACAGATGCACTCCAGGGACCTCTGTCTTTTCTTTAATCCCTTTTCTCCTTAGCAATAGTGAACTTTCACAGTTCTGATTGCTATTTGTTATACCTCCAATGATCCAATATATATAATCGCACACTGCCTTTCATTATTTTTCCCGTTTCCTAGATTTTCTAATACATTCCTGATTCTGATTGCATAGTCCTCTTCAGTGTCTGCTCTGCCTCAGGACTGCACCTTGATATTTTGCCCTTGTTTATGGGGTTACTAATTTCCTACCTAGCTATTAGGCTCTTCGACCTTTTGGTGTACTTCTCGCTGTAGAAATGCACAATGACTTGGAAGCTTTTATAATAGGAAATCTTTGGATTACCTTTATTAACAATATTTGTTTTGTAAAGAAGTAACCTCAGGACAAGGTTGATAGGATGTTGGGAGAATTCTAACTTTTCTTTCACACATAGAGTTATGAGACTTTCATTTCACTCAGGATAATGCATATCTGAATACGGTGGACCAAGCAGATATTCTGATCTGAGCTACCTGTCTCCTCCTCCTAGATCAATTTTCTACTGCTGGCAGACAGGGAGTACAACTCCCAAACTCTAGTTTGTTTGCCTCAGCTTTCTGTTCAGCTCAAGCACTGACACCTTTCTGACGCAGCTTTGCCCAAACCCCAACCCATTTTCTCTAATCATTAACAATGATATCCATTTATTATTTATAGTTAAAATTATTTTTTCTGATTTCATTTTTGTACAGCATATTCAGGTGCTCTTGATATCTCCCTGGTCACATGAGAGTGTGTGGTGGAAGCTAGTATTTAAGTGGAGAAAAACCAGTGAGAAAGTAATGAGATTGGAAATAAAACTCAGTTTTTCAGACCCCAAGGCCAGTGTTATAGCCATAACTTCTCTTGGCCTCACACACTTTGTGGGAAGAATCTGTATTCCATTATACCACAATTCAGTCTTTCAAATTACAATTTTCCATTCTCACATTGCTATGTCTCTTTAGTTCTATCCCCTTCAACAGGATAAAGTACAACTATTATGCAAACGTTTAAGAGTCCAAAGATCCATCTAGTTTCTAGATATCTTGTTTCAGAGCAAGGATTAAGGATAAAAGACTTTTTCTTAGTCACACAGCATGTTAGTAAGCCCAGAATAAAACAACCTTAAGAAAAGAGACTTAAGTAAGAGAATTTGTGAATTTAGACAAGGATTTTAGATAGGTTAATTTAGATAAGAATGGGAGGAAAAGAGGTAGGGCAGAAAAAACTGTCAGATTTGAGCATGTTAGAAGTGCTAGATGGGGTTACATGGTACTCTCTGAGGGCTACAGGGAATGATATAAAATGCTTCATATTTTTCAATATTTACGTTTTTGAGCCCAGATGTCGCTGTGCCTAGTGATGGAAGAGAGCTTGTACAGCAGCTAAGAAAGGCCAGTAGAGACGAAGAACTACGAAACAGGAAAGAAGAGGTAATTTCCTTAGAAAGCATCACACTACAACAGAGCCTCTGACACTGAAATCAGCCTGTGGCAGAGCAGACACCCCAGACCACATCCTAACTAGCCATCCAAACTTTTCCTCATCAGTTTTTACCACTATCAACAGCTTTTAATTGCTTCTTTGGAAGACATTTGTAAAAGTTTTCCTTTGTAGATTTACAACTCTATTCACAATTCATGAATTTGAAAACATTGGGAAAAACACTTTTTTTTTTTTTTTTTTTTGCATTTCATTAGTTTGTTGCCAAAATGTATTGGTAGAAAAGCTAACATGAACTGATATGAATATATTTATGGTCATTATTTATTTCGCATTGAGTGAACATTCACACATTTCACTTCAGAAATATAGCTTTGCTTGAATACAGGGTAATACCTCAAGGGTCATAGGACCTTTTAAAAGTATGAAAATTTTTGAATTCCAAGGGTTTTAGATGAACAGTTGTAGAAATGTGCAATCATTCTTCCAGTTTTATGATGGTCAGTATCTAAGGCAGTCTTCCATATGTGTGTTAATCTTTTATTGCTTCAAATGTGTTTTTCATATCTAGCTCAAATGCAACTCACCTGCTTAATGCCGAAAACATTTTCATCAGTGTACTTCATCCGTATGGTAATTGTTAATAGGACATGAATTTGTGTTTTGTTGCCCTTTCAAGGAATGTATTTAATATATTTGGAGGTTGTTTTAATTATATATGTCACATATACATATACACATATAATTATATACATATATATACTATATATAATTAAAATTTTGTGAATATGTTGAGATTTTCTAAAAAGATAATAAAAATCATTGACAATCCTACTAATGAAAGATTTTATGATATATAACCTAATCTTTTTTTAATAAGCCAAAATACGTGCACATACACGCAAATATTTATAAACTAGGATAATATCCTGGGATAATAAATCTTATTCATTACTTTGTATTAAATCATATTTTTATTAGACTTAACTTCCTCTAGGAAGCTTTCCTTTGATTCTCCACTAAAATAGGCATGCCACCATTTTTTTATTTGTGCTTTCTTAAAGCTGTGCGTAAGCTTACCACACTTAACTCAGCAGATTTGATTATTTATTTACTTGTACTTCCCACCACCACAGTGTAAGCTCCTTGATAGGAGGCCTATGTTTTACTTTTCATTTATTCCTTAACACCAAATGCAACGCTTAGAAATTATGGCTTAGTTGTTGATTCTGTGTTGTATAGGTGAATAACGTTTAATAATATTTGTATATCATGGTTTATGTTACCATTTCCTAGCATTTAACATTTCATTAGTTTCCAGGATATTTATTATGAAAATAACCCTTGATATATAGTTTTATAAGGACATGTTTGATCACAACTCTGTTTATGTTCTTAAATTACTAGAAAGTGAATTATTAAATTTAGAAGGTAGCAAAATTACAGTATAGTATAGCGGTTGATGTTGTAGGCTCTGGAAACAGTGCCTGGGTTTAGATTCAAATTCCTAATACTTTATAGTTCTGCGTCATTGGAAAAGTTGTTTAACTTCTCCAAGCTTTAACTTCTCAATCCCTAAAACAGGGGGATGTAACGAAATCTACTTTCACATGTTCTAGCAAAAGTTAATGGAGTTATTGTAGGTAAATGGTACCTGATAAGGACTGAATATATCCTACTGTTATTATCTTTTAAATTATAACTATTTAATTGTTATTCATATATCTAATTGCTTTTTAATAAAAACATGTAACACTTTTCCTTTCTCCTCTTCTGTTTTTGTTATTTCTTTAAAAATTGTTCCCATCCAGAAATGATTTAATTTATTTACTTATATTTAAGTAGAATTTTAAGTTATCTTTGAACTTAATGCTTAGTTTATTTTTGTGTCTGATAAAAGATCACACATAAATATGGTTTTGTAAATGGTGGTAATTTTATCTACTGCTATTATTTAAGTAATCAATCTATTTTCAAAAATTTTGTAACCATGCATGATGACAGATGTTAACTAGACTTATTGTGGTAATAATTTCACAGTATATACAAATTTGGAATCATTGTGTTGTACACGTGAAGCTAAGGTAATGCTATGTGTCAGTTATGCCTCAATAAAAAAATTAAAATAAAAAAATATTGTTCTGCTATTCCTTAGCTATGTATTAGGTATTCATATCATGGATGGTATATTGCAATGTGTTTATTATTTCTTTTTTCTTCCCATTGATTTATTGAGCAAACTACAGGCAATTTTATAGCTGTTTAATAAATGTCACTATCATATGGAGCTTCATTATAATTTCTATATATTTTATATTTTCCACTTTACTCTTGTAAATCTATTTTTAGAATTATTTTGGTAAATTCCCAAAGAAATGTTACTGGAGGCTTGATTGGAAATGCATTAAACCTGTATGATAATTGACGAAAACAGACAATTTTTAGCCTATTCACTCTTCTGATCCAAAACAACGTGTATTCATGTCTTACGCCTTAAGCTGTTTCTGTCTTATAAAGATTTAAATTTCTAAGTCGAAGGCAAATACTAAAAGGAGGATAAGTATCCTTTCTTGTTTCTTTCATCACAACCCATTTGCTTTTTCTTGTGCTTACACAGGATGTGAACTGTTTTTCAGGGCAGCTTCTTTGACTTAAAATTTATGTTAATCCTTGTCGATTTTGGCAATAGGTTTTCTATCATTCCATATGGATTGTATGTTTGTAATTTATCATCATATTCTGAGATGTCAAATGATCTTTTGTTGTTATTATTACTGTTTATTTTTCAAAACGAGTTAGGAAATGTGTCAGATTACTCTCCAGATGTCACATGGTATAAATACTGGGGATACACTAATAAATTTGAAGGATGCAATTCTTTTAAGCAAACAAAATACACGTAAGAGAGACAGATATGTGAACTAATAATTATAAGATAATTGGGAACAACCTAAAAGGAAGCATGAAAGGTTGTTCCTCCCAACCCTGATGAGGCTGTGGCATCTAGACAGGGTCAGCTGTTGAACAATAAGAACTCAGTTCACCTCACCTGGGGACAGAAAATCTATAAGAATATTTAACCATGAGAGAACAACTTTTTCAAAATTGTTCTTTGAAACAAGAATAATACTAATTATTTGTGAGTTCAACTCAGGCAGTAAAACATTGAAATTTATTAACTATAGTTTTCTCCCAATTCATAGTACAAAATTGTTAAGGGTTGGTTGACTTATTCTAAATTTTATGTTTTATACCTTTGCCACTAAATACTCACAAATAAAAGATGAATAAGAAACAAATGAATTTTATGGAAAATAATTTGAGATAGCCAATCATCTTTAGTTGGCTATTTATTTTTTTAACTGAACCATATACACATGTATATGACTTTATGTTGCTTAATATATGTATTAAGTATATTAAATATATTAGTATATTAAACATATTAATATTTTTGCTAGTTTAAAATTATTTCTAGTTTCTTTAGTGTAACTGAATGTACCATAGTTCAAAATACTAAGTACCTAAACAAGCATGAGAGTCATTATTTTAGAATATGTATTTTAGAGTAGTTAATCAAGAATATCAGTGCTTTAAAAATTACTGTACACTAGCTTTCCCATGTCTTACCAATAGCAGAATTGTCCCTCTGTTTTCCTTTTAGTAACTATGACTTCTTAGAACCCTGTTGTAATATATAGAAAAAATCTTTTCTGTCTTACAGAGTGTTATGAGAGAGTTTATTATCATGATTCAAGGCTATGAGAGCTCTAAGGTAAAAGAGAATCAATAGTAGTCCTTATTTGATTAAGGAAAGAGCAAAGGGAGAAAATCTTCAACCAACTCATACTTGACAATAGACTTCTTTCACTTAAATGGTAAATCAAGAATTTGCTTTAAATTGACTAAAGACCCTCAACAAATACAACATGTCTGAAGGCTGCCTGAAAGAAAATTAATAACTGGATTGGGGTAACATCCTTTAACCTCCAGTTCCTTTAATATTTATTCTCTATAAGGGGGTAAAATTTCTACATCTGTGTGTATTTATCCCTATGCTGTAAGCAATGTAACTAAAATTCTATATCAGTATATTGATTCATGATTTTAATAATAATGCAAAACTGCCCCATACATACCTGTCAATGCCCAAGGCAGTCCTAAGCTCATAGACTTCCATGCCCAGCCCATATGTTGTACTAATTATAAGGATGATTAAGAATTATAAGAATGAATCATCCATAGTACTTTGCTTAGGAAGATGTTATTTTACTCTCTGTTCTTGGCTGACCCTGCCTCATTTTTTCTCAAACCTTTTTTTTTAGACCCAATTTCCCCAGAAACTTCTCACGAATTTGCCATGTCTTCACACAGTATACAATGGGGTTCATCAGAGGCAGCGCTAGCAAGAAAATGTCAGCAATGAGTATCATGGCCATTGGGGACTTGTGCTTGCTGAAGTGATGCATGGACGCCAAAGCAATGATAGCTAGCAATGATAGCTAGCAAAGAAGATGAGCACAGCACAGATGTGGGAGACACAGGTGTTGAGGGTCTTGAGCTGTTCCTTATGATATCCAATTCCCATCACAGTCTTCAGGATGAATACAAGGGCACAGCAATGAACATGCTGTCTGACATCATACAGAGGGCAACAAAGAAACCATAGAAAAAGTTGGCTGTATTGTCAGAGCAGGCCAACTTCATTACATCCTGATGGAGACAATAGGAGTGAGAAAGTAGGCTTATCCTACAGTATGTCAACCTTTTAAGAGTGAAAGGAAATGGGAGCACTAAGAGCTTGCTTTTAATGAAAAATACCAGGCCCGTTTTGACAACTCTGTCTTTGGTAAGGATAGAGCTCTGTCTCAGAGGGTTGCGTATGGCCAAAAAGCAGTCAAAAGACATGATCAGGAGCACTGAGGACTCCATAGCTGTGAAGCCATGGATAAAAAATTCTTGAGCAAAGCTGGCATTTGGGGAAATTCCTGTAGCATTGAAAACAAAGATCCTTAGCATAGTGGGGAGGGACGAGGGAGACAGGCCCAAGTCAGAGACAGCCAACATGGAAAGGAAATAGTACATGGGTGCGTGGAGTGAGGTCTCTGTCCTGATCACAAAAAGGATGATGCAGTTGCCAAGCATGGCCACCAGGTACATGAGGCAGATGGGGACAGAGATCCATACATGAACATGCTCCAGTCCTGGGATTCCAATCAGGAAGAAGGTAGTGATTTCAATTTTAGAGGAATTAAGAGTGTGCGTGATGAATCAGTTGGAAAGTATTTATTCCCAGATCTGAAATGACACTTTCAACATAGGTCTGTTATGCTCATCTCTCTCCTTTCAACACTTTTTTCTGAGACATAAACAAAGAAAATATAATTTTTTTTGGCTGAGAACAATTTGCCCTGAGCTAACATCTGTTGCCAATCTTCTTCGCTCTTTTTTTTTCCCTCCCTAAAGCCCCAGTACATAGTTATATATTCTAGTTGTAAGTCCTTCTAGTTTTTCTATGTGAGCCACCGCTACAGCATGGCTACTGACAGCTGAGTGATGTGGTTCTGCACCCGAGAACCGAATCCCGGGCTGCTGAAGCAGAGAGCGGCTTGAAATCAGTGCTGGCTCGAAAATACAATGTTGAAAGACTTCTTATATCAAGGAATAAAAGAATGAAGAATTTCTTCCAAACAGACTATTGATATTAGAGTCAGATAATATTAATTGACAAGGAGAACCAAGAATATAGGTACTATTTTGACCAATCACATTTCTCCATAAGATCCTCAGAAAAAACACCCACATAGGAAGCAATGACCTGCAAATAAATTCCTCTTTAACTATTAGACTTTTCCCCTCCTCACCCCCAATCTGATGAAAAATTCTATACAGTCAGGCTGAACTATAGGAAAACTTTTTGCTTGGTCCAGGGTAAGCCTAGAATTAAAAAAAAAAAAAAAGACAGTGGAAAGTGTAGGAATTAGATTTTAACAGAGCAGATAATATGTAGTTTATTCAATTTCTAGAGTCTTTTGCTCCAAACATTTTTCAGGCCAAACTTCGAGCTTCTAAAGCTGATTTTACTCACAAGTTCTCCACAGGAAGCAGTGGAAAGAAAGGACAGAAAACAGATCATGTGTGCTTAACTGTTAACCCTCTCTTATAGTTCCGTGAATAATACCATATTCTTGTATGGAAGCAGATGGAATGTCCTTAACAATGACTAACCCACATCAGTGCTCTCCATCCTTGAATGTGGGAGGAGAGAAGAGATTCTTGGACTTTATCTACAGTCCAACATAGGCTCTCATAGATATAAAGTGGCTTAGTCAACCAGAATATAGGCCAGCCATGGTGAGGGGCAAGGTTAGAGACACAGTACGTTGGTGATGAGGGAGATTGGTATTGTCCAGATCCATTTTTTTTTCTGACACCATAAGGTAAATAGATGTTCTACAACTATAGAGTTTTTTTCACAGATGACTCAGTTAACTATGCACCTTTGAGAGTTTTCTCTTGCTGTATGGAATTAAGTTCACTGGGGACACTGAGGTTCCAAGATACATAAAGCATACCAATTTCTACCCCTTTTGCCTACAGAAAGTAAGGATTTAATTGAGACGCTTGGGATTTGTCAGAGGACTCTTGATTATTAGAAATCAGAAACGCAAGCTTTCCAACCAGTTCATCCTCCAGAATGAGACACTAATGACTTAATTTGTCATTAAGGACAAATCTTCCTACAGGAGACCAGAGCTGCCTTCTCAAAAGGATAAAGCAGTGGTTATGTCATGATCTGGGTATTGGCCACTCTCTCACCTATAAAATCCCCAGGATGAAAGTATGCAGAGATCATTTAAGACAGTGTTATCAGCTCTTTGGCAACTCTAATTAGGTCAACTGAGGAGCATCTTGCTCCTCAAAGTCTTCCATCCTGATCACTTCAAGCAGAGTCTATGTATCTCTACTGTAACTTGCATTATAACTCAATTACAGTACTGCAATGGTCCTGTGATTTGCTGTTTACTTGTCTGCCTTCTCCAGTAGCCAGTAAGTTCAATAAGATCGCAGTTTGTGTCTTAATGATCTTGATATTATCAGCACCAAGCACAGTTCCTGGAAAATAGCACACATTCAATCATTACTAATCAGATCTTATTAAACTGAATTGATTTCCATTTAACTGAACTGATCTTGGGAATTATTCCCTCCTTCTTAGTAGGTGCTTAAAGCTTCTCTCCTTCTTTCAAGGCAGGTATTATCCATAAATTCTATGAGAAAAATTTCTCTGATTTGAGGATGTGGAAAGGTAAATTTCATGCTTTGGTTTGCTCTTTGTCATTTCCTGAGAATCTAAGGATCACAGTGAATTATGTATTTGCATTCTTATTGATATCAAAAACTGTAACATATACCTAGTTACTCCATAGTTTTGATCCATTTCAATGTGAATCTCATGTTTATTACTTATTGATATAAATTTAACAACTATTTCAGTAGATTATGACCAAAAGGGTTCTGGGACTCAATTCCAACATGTGTGTATGGGGAGGCTTCCCACACAACACCAAGCAATTTTGAGGACACCAGCAGGTGTCCTTAAATTATTCAACTCAATTCTGAAATTATCTCCCTAGAGATAGAATCAGATCCCACAGGTTAAGTGCTCAGTCCTACAAGACTGCTGTACCCACCCCACTTCAGATGCCAATCACAAGGCCAGGATGTCACTTGTGCTTCTGACCCAAGTGGCTACAGATTGGAGGGTCCCACAACCCCCACCTTGGACTTCAGATGTCCAGTCACTAGTCCAGGTTGTAAACCTGTATTTCTGACTTCTGGCTATGTATCAGAGGTTCCCACGACCCTCTCCTTGGGTTTGATTAATTTGCTAGGGTGGCTAACAGAACCATATGATCCAGCTATTCCACTCCTGGGTATTTATCCAAAGAACACAAAAATACTAATTTGAAAAGATATGTGCACCCCTCTGTTAATTGCAGCATTATTCATAATAGCCAAAACTTGGAAACAACCAAAGACCCAACAATGGATGAATGGATAAAGAAGATATGGTGTATATATATCTATATACACATATATACAATGAAATACTACTCAGCCATAAAAAAGATGAAATCTTGCCATTTGTGACAACATGGATAGACCTTGAGGGCATTATGCTAAGTGAAACAAGTCAGATGGAGAAAGCCAAATACCCTATGATTTCACTCATATGTCGAAGATAAAAACAACAACAACAAACAAACACATAGACACAGAGAAGAGATTGGTGGTTACCAGAGGGGAAGGGTGGGGGAATGAAAGGGGCAAAGGACACATGTGTATCATGATGGGTGACAATTAAACTTTGAGTGGTAAACATGACGTAGTCTTCACAGAAATCAAAATATAATGATGTACACCTGAAATTTATATAATATTATAAACCAATGTGACCTCAATAAAAAATCAATAAATAAAGATGGCTCTTAAGCTGAGAGGACGAAAAAAAGGAGGGGTAGATATTTTAAAAAGAAGGAAAAAAGAGAACGTTGGGAATTATTACTATGTGCTAGACATTGTGTTAGACAATATTTTCATGTATATAGTTTCACTTCAAAATGTTTGTTCCACTTTTTATGTGAACTTGAAAATAAACATTTATCTGTGAGGACTCATAGCCTTACTGATGAACAGGAGATATTAAAATAGCAGAATTAATCTGAGGATAAGAATTATAGTTGGCAAAGCCCTTATCAGTCTGAAACATAATAATCCTCCTACTAGCAATAGTTACTAAAAAGAGCCCAATGCATTTGGTTCCCAAGTACAGTGCCTTATATAGAGAAATTGCTCAAATATTTCTGAAGTAAATTGATTATCTTTAGAGAAAGTCTTGAATTTTATTACTAATAAGAACTAAAATTCAGAAATACTTTCTTTTTAGATGATATCTTAAAATCTTTATGTACATCGTTTTATTTAATTCCCAGAGCAACTCTATGAGGCAGGTATTATTATTCTCTCTGTTTTATAAATTAAGAAAGAAACAGTAAGTGGTAAAAGTGGAATTCAAACCTAGGTGTGTCTTATTCTCTTGCTGAATGCCAAGCATCTTATACTGTTCTGTATATCACTTTCTTTCCAATCCCATATGATGCATTTGGCATAACTAAGTTGTTCTCTAGTCTCTGTTCCAATGTTCTTCTTCCAATAACTCAAGACCACAACTCACCTGCTCTGTCTTCCAAGACTAAAGCCCTCTCCTCTGATTCTAGTCTACTAACTAAGCCCCTGTTATCCATGGACTGGCTTCTGGACCAGGGATGTCTGCCTTCCTATTTTTGTATAGGAAGATAAATTTTACCATTTCATCAGACTAGTTTTCCTATTTCCCAGTTCCTATCTCACATAGAGTTCTGACTCTATCTAGCATTTTGTCTAACTATGCGTGAACAACGGGATGCTTTCTAAGATGACCCATAGATAGAAGTGAACAGTGCTACTGGATGGCTAAAAGGAGATTTAGTGCATTGTAAATTTCCATAGCTTATTCTCCAAATTTAAGTTAAATTCTCCTCTGTCAGACAAACATAGCTCCAAGAAAACCTTCCTCCATTCCGCTGTTGCAATCTTTTTTTTTTTTTTTTTACCTCTAAGCCCCTCCTATATCAAAATTCTGGAGCTTTCATACAGTCACCCTTATTCATAGTTCTCTCTAAGTCCCAATTCTTAGAGTACTCATGTATCAAACACACTTCATAAGACAAAGCCATATTATAAGACAATGTTATGTTAGGGCCCTATTGCACTTACCATTTAAACACATAGTGAAACAAAAATGTCTTTAAGCTAGAGGCTTGTTAGCCTCAGTGTACCATATGTTGACCAAGACCTTTATCTATAGATCACAGACTCCTTGATCTGTCTTCTGAGTTTTGCACTCATGGGACACCAATTCTTCCAGCTCTGCTACCCTCTGTACACAAATGATTTCCCTGAGAATTTTCTAAAAATTCCCAGAGAAGGGCTTCATTCAGGACCAGAGTTTTAACTCATTGGTTTCCACAGAGCCATGAAAGGTCAGATTGGAATGTTCCACAGATTTTGGAGATCTGAACATATCAAGGAGTGCCTGCCCTAGGGATTAGGGGAAGCAGTTGAGGCTACCAAGAAATCATTTAATTCCAAATCAATTGCTATATTATTTTAGGTTCACCACTTCTTTGTTTCCTCTTTTTTTCTTACAGTCAATGAAGGTATTTTCCCTTTCTCTATTATTGAAATGTAATTTACATATAGTAAGATACAGAAATCTGAAATGTACAGCTCACTTGATTTTTACCTATATATGCAACCAAGTAGCATTCAACCAGAGAAGTGCTAAAATCCCCGAATCTGATTGTGAATTTCTTCTGCTTTTTAGTTCTGTGATTTTCTCTTTGTGTATTTTGAAGCTTTCCTGTTACATGTATAAATATTAAGGTTGTTATGACTTCTTGATGAATTGACCCTTTTGTCAAAATGTCTTCTTTCTTGGTTATGTGTTGTTTCAAAGTCCATGTGCTCTGGTAATAATAATAATATGGCCTCATTCACCTATATTGGCATTCATGACATATTTTTTCCATCTTTTTACTCTTAAGTTATCTGTGTCTGTATATTTCAAGTGCAACTTTTGCAATTAGCATGCTTTTTCAGTCCAGTGTGACAGTTGCTATTTTGTAATTGGGACCTTTAGGCTATTATATTTAATGTAATTATTAATACATTTAGTTTTATGTCTATTATTGTTTTGTTTCCTCAATGTCCCATCTGTTTTCTCTTCTCTGTTGTACATTTACTCACTTATGTGGATCTTTAAATCAAATCAATTTAAGTATGTTTCAGCATTCCATTTTATTTCCTCGGTTGAATGTTTGGCTATACCTTTAGTTTTTGTTTTTTGTAGTTGCTCCTTGGATTATGGCATACGACTTTAATTTATCAGAGACCACCATGAATTAATATTGTACTGCTCCATAAGTAATGTAAGAAAATTTTAACCATATATTTCCATTTATCTCATTTTTAATCTGTATGCAATTATTGCCGACTACATATTTCTACCTGTTATGAACTGCTCAATTGTAATTCTTTTAAATGTAAATTATCTTTTTAAACAACTAAGGAAAAATAAAAAATGTTTTACATTTACTTACATATTTACCAATTTTAGCATTCTTCATTCTTTCTTGTGTATCTGAGTTTTCACCTTGCATTATTTTACTTTAGTCTTGGAAATTTCCTTTAGCAGGTATCATGACCATGAATTTTCTAAGGTTTCATTTATCTGTAAATGTATGTATTTTGCCTTCTTCTTGAAAGATAATTTTGGCAAATATTGAATTCTATGTTGGCAAATTTTCTTCTCAGTACTTTCAAAATGTAATTCTATGGTCTTCAGTCTTACCATTGTTCACCATTTTTCTCTATATGTATTATCTTTTTTTTCTCTGTCTGCCTTTAATATATCTCTCGTTTTCTTCAGGACTTGATCATGATGGGTCTGGGTTTGATTTTCTTTGCATTTATTCTCCTTTGTATTTGCTGCTGTGGCTTTCATCTCGAATGTGAAGGTCTCATTCCTCTTAGGATTTCAGTTTATGAGAGTTGCTTGCACCTACTCTTATATTACCCTATAGAAAATTATGACTTTTATTCTGTCCAGAACTTTCTTGTTTTTATGGAAAGTAATGTATTTCATATTTTTCCGCACAGCAGGACTGCTAGCAGAGTGGTGTAGGTTGGCCTCCAGGAACCAAACCTGGGCTGCTGAAACAGAGCGTGTTGAAATTAATCACTAGGCCATTGGGGCTGGCCCTACAAAATCTGCCATTTTTTGACTAGAGGGTACATTTTGTCACAGGTAAGATCCATGCCATGGAAGCTGGTTAGGAAATTTTTGCCCTGAACCTCCTCGTAATTAGCTTGATATTTCTTAGAAAGTGGATTAACTGATTTCTTCTTGGCTCTTTTTTTAACACCTTTTGTAAGGTGCTCTTTCTTGCCAATTGCCACGGCACTGCTCAGAGAGCCTATCATATTTTTTATATTCGTCCGTTAAGGGACTTGAGTTGTGTCAAATTTTTGGATATTATTCCTAGAGTTGCTATGAATGTTCACGCAGAAGTAATTGTGTACACAGTAATTGCGTTCATTTTTTTTTAGTAGATACCTCAAAATTGTATTTTGAGTGTAAATGTTGTGTGACATAGTAAGTCGATATTTAACTTGCTTGATATATTTTGCAGTTCTGCATTTAGGTTTATAAAACATAGTTGAAAGAAATTAGTTTTCTAGTTT
Organism: Ceratotherium simum simum; assembly: GCF_057802395.1. NCBI lineage: Eukaryota > Metazoa > Chordata > Mammalia > Perissodactyla > Rhinocerotidae > Ceratotherium > Ceratotherium simum. The sequence continues at coordinate 27,217,275 of NC_141906.1, read as the reverse complement.
TCCTTTTACCAGTATCTATTGTCTTTATTTGTCATTTGTTGTGTGTCTTGTGTTAAATTTCCTTTGTATGATATTAAGATGATTTCTTCTTTGATTTTATATTTGCCTCATAAATCATTTTTCTTCCTTTTTTTAAATTCTTTCCATGTACTTTTATTTTAATGTATCTTTTGCAAACAGCATATTACTAGATTTTTTTTTAGTCCCATAACTACCTCTCTGTCTTTCAATTGGGGAGTTTAATCCATTTATATTTACCATAGTTATTTCTTTATTTAGAATTCTTTTTGCCATTTTGTTTCATATCTTCTATTTTATTTATTGTGCTTTCTTTTATTTTCTAATATTTGCTTGCCTTTATTTGAATAGCTAAAATCATACTCTGCTCTTTAAAAATTGTTTATTTTTTATTCTTATAGACATTCCACTTAAATTCAGATCCAAATTCAAGTTTATTTTTCCTCATTGATTTGTTGTTACTATTTACATTTTCCCTAACAAGTCCTGTAAGATGCCAATCCAGAATTAGGTCTTAACATTTTGGTTCAGAGTTACTTCTTCGTGCTGTTGTTGAGATTTATTGATTGCCACGAATCTAGACAATAACCATCTGTGGCTTGAGTCAAGTGCAGGAAACTAATTTGTTTGTTTCATTAACCAGTTAAGGTTGGTGGCTTTTCTAAGCAATATTGATCACTTACTTTTCAGCCTTTTTTAATGAACTGGTTGCATATAATTTGAATCCTCTGAAAGCAGAAACTGTTATAAGAATTTGAGAGCAAGTTGATTATTTAGTAGATGAGCCCCCAAAATCAGGGGAGTGGAATAGTCATACAGTAAAAGGAAAGTAGCCAATAAATGTTGTGTTATCAAGCAAGTGACCACTGAGTCTTACTTTTTCTGGGTAACTCTAGGAGCCATTTTAGAACATGTGTCTCAAAGTTATCCCTCCTAAGGGGTGAGGAAGCTGGGATACTTATAGATTTACATGTATTAGTCCGTGGTTTAGAGCTGTTTCAGGTGCATTTCAGTTCTCAAGTACTTTTGAAACGCTGTTTATAGACAGAGATACCAGGAAGGCCCTAACTCCCAGAGATGCAGATATTGGCAGCTGGAAGTCAGGCTGCCTAGTAATAAAATGCTAAGTCACAAGAAGATAGGGTGGGCACCAAAAATATCCTCTAGAATGGCACATTCTGACTTTTAAGGTCAGTTTGGTTCAGATGCCTTCATCTCACGTGGAGAATGTTTAATTTCATTTATCAGATAGTAGTTGATGATCTTCTCCAAACATGGAACCCAGCAATCAGTAGGCTTCTCTCTGATCAGTGTTTTGAATTTCTGTTCCTTTTCTTATTCAAAGATGTGTATCTTGCATTTGAGCCTGTTTGTGTCTTTTTTTGTTGTATTTCTTTTGAATTTTATCAATTATCATTCTGTTTATTATTAATGTACAACCTGATTGCATTATTTAGACCAAACTTTCTCTTTTTAAGTAAAGACTATTTTTTAAATACCTAAAACAAATATATATTATATTATATAATTATGTTACATGTTATATATGTATATATCTTCTTTTTACTTAAATTATCATCAAATTTTCATACTGCTTCATAGCCTTGAGTAACTATTATTTAATTTAGAAATTAAACCACTATATGACTTGTCTAAAAATTAGAAATATATAAATGAAGCACAAATGATAACCTTCAAATAGCTTCTAGTAAATGCAATATATAATGTAGAAAGCATGTAATTTCGGGATACTTGGTTGGAAATCTAACCAGGATATGTCTATTTCAACGTTCATCTAATGATATTTGCCAAAAAATGGATCAAAGAAATAAATGGAATAACTCGTAAACCATTATAGTTTGTGAAACACTTTCATAAATATTTGATATCTGTGTATTATTATCTCCATTTTGTGGATGATTAAACCAAGGCAAAGAAAGTAAAATGGTGTGGTCTCAGATTGGGACTAAACTTTTTTTTTTTGGTGAGGAAGATCAGCCCTAAGCTAACATCCATCCCAATCCTCCTCTTTTTGCTGAGGAAGACTGGCCCTGGCTGACATCTGTGCCCATCTTACTCCACTTTATATGGGACGCCGCCACAGCATGGCCAGAGAAGCGGTGCGTCTGTGTGCGCCTGGGATCCGAACCCGGGCCGCCAGCAGTGGAGCGCGTGCACTTAACTGCTGTGCCATGCGGCCAGCCCCAGGACTAAAATATTTTGATTACAAATAATCTATTCTTTTAACTAATATTGCCCAATCTATATGAATACCACATATTAAGCTTTCTCTATCGAGGTCATTTCCAGTGTTTACCTCTCACTTGAGCAGTTTCCTAATTGTTTTGCCTCACAATTTGTCTCTAGCTCCTGTTGGGGTTCCTGGGTACCAAGGAGTTAATGTACTAGGCCCAACCTTTTCTGCATAAGTTACTAGGGAATCCCAGAGAGTAGGATGTTTTTCTATTCCTCTCAAGGGTCTAAGTTCCTGAGGGAAATAGAAGTAGGTACATCTAGATAAAGTGGAGGTCAAAGTGGAGAATTCTTGCTCTTATCTTTCAGGGACATATGAAGCATCCAGTTTTGGTAAGTGCAAGTAGTTAAAAATCCCTTTGGAAACCTAAAGTTAGGGCTTTGTTAAACAGTTTATATCTGAAGAAATGACTACGGGGAGGAAGAGGAAGTGGCTCCTGTGTGTGTGTGTTTGTGTGAGTGTGTGTGTGTGTTAATGGAGTGCAAATGGGATTGCATCATCCAAAGGTTAAAACTGATTTTATTGACTCTGAATAGTAGTAGAATCCCATTTACTTGATAATATGGCAAATAATGCTGCAAATAAAAGTAAGCCTTATTGTCAATGGAAAAAATTAAAAAAAAAAATCCCCTTTGGCCAGTCTGGGACTTGATGTGTGGAAGGAATTGGTTATAGGGAATTTTTTTTTAAATCATTATTAGTAGCTGGTATTTACTGATTATCCTCATTATGTTAAAGACTATATAAGACTGTCTAAAATAACTTTTTAGATAGATACTGTTGTTTTCAACATTTATCAGAAGAATAAATATTTGCTTGGAGATCTAAGCATCTCACCCAAATTCACACAGATGGTAGTGTGCCAAGCTGACATTTACACCTAGATGCTTTTGTGTCAGAATTGAGGGCTGATTTCTTGCCTTAAAGAATGGAAATTCTAAGAGGTCTGGACAATGTTTAATCTGATGATTATCCTCCTTGAGATACTCTTTCTTTGGCACCCACTATATCCCACTATCCTAGTTTTTCCCTGATCTCTGGATATTCTTGTGCAAGACACTCTCAACAATCTTGCTGCTCCTCAGGGTTCTATCTGAGAGTTAAATTTAGTATTTTATACATTTTTGTTGAGTAATCCCATCTACTATCATGATATCAGACACCAACTATGGTGTCAATATTTCTGAATTGACAGCTCTGTTGAGCTATTTCTCCTAAAGTTCAGACTCTGTGTACAAAAGCATACACTGTGTAAGAACAATTTTACCATTAAAAATGTAGGTGAGTGGAGTGAGCACAAATATACCCTGGTTACTATTACAGAAAATTGAGAGGCGGCACTAAGAAATGATTCTATGTGTCTTACATTTTTTCCACTCATTTTCCTTCTTTGCACATTTGCTAAGAGCCTTTTTATGTTCCAGAAACTCTGTTGATGACAGATATGTGAAGATAAATAAAATCTCATCTATGTCTTTCAGTATTTAGCAGTCAGTGTATATGGTGGTGGTGGGGTTGAGTTGGGTAGGAATACATGAAAATAGGACATTATAAAACAGTGTAGAAACTACCATAATATAAGATGCACAAAAGAAATATTCCCCAAAAAATTAAGTCAATATCACTCAGCCAAAGAGGAAAAGAAAAGGAATAAGAGTTAAATGTTTTTGGAAATGAAAACTTTTCTATGACTCCTGAGGAGGAGGGATCAGGAGAAAATTTGCTAAGTAGACACAGTCTGACAGATCACGTACAGAATGATTTTCATGGCATTAGAAAATCTACTACCATCTCCAATATATGCTTTCTCTTGGCTTGGCATTAGGCTTGCTGCCATGGTGGGAGATAAATAAGATATGTCAAACTCTTTAAAGGCTCCCAGTCTAGCAGATGTGGCTGCACTTACAAGCTGACAAAACAGATCTGTGTAGATAGTATTCAGAAAATATCAAATATATTGGTCCAGGGCTGCTTGTTATTTTTATGTTTTTCTTAGTTATCCTCTAAAGAATCCCAAAATACAACATCAATTCACAATCAAGCTTTAATTTAGAGGAGCCCAACAATTTTTAGTGTCCCCTATATTTTCCATGGAAGAGTCATAGTTTTTCTTCTATTGCAATTTGAACTTAAAAAAAATTCTGGAATCAGGTTAAAATTTCATGTAAACTCTAGCCTTCCATCGGTTCGCCCTTCATTTTTGTGTTTTTTCCATTTTTTTTTCAATTGAAATTATTAATTTAATAATTTTCATTTATTTATGCATTCATCAGGCTTACTAAATATAGATGGGAATTATGATGGATATCTTAGATATGTGTATCTCTCCAGTAATTTATGTCAATTATTCAACACTGGGATATCTTAAAGCTCACAAAATTCATAATAAGTTGCAAGATTGTATATTTTACCTTTGAAAATATAATTTGTGAACTCTCTAATAGAAACTCTAACAGTAAAATCAGGGTTTAGTTTAGTATGTAGGTGAATTTAAAATTTTTACATTACAAAGAGAAATTGAGTGATTTGGATTTTTTTCATTTAGAATTTCTTTGACTAATTGAGTCAGAGAGATAAAATATAAGATAATTTGATCAAGAGAGATAAGATGAACATGCATATGATACTACTGCATGGCTTCAACACTTTCCCTTGAAATAAAGAAATGATAACCTGGAAATGTGGCCCATAGGTGCCTGATCTAGGAACTATCACATTCCGTGTAGGACTACAAATATCAAAACAATAAAGATACATAACTCCCAAGAGTGTATCTATGCTCCATTTCTCCACCTTCTTCTTTTGGAAGCCATTATATAATCAATATTAATATTTTATAGATGCTTGTTCTTGAGTTATTGAGCTCAGATTGATTTTTTTTAATAATTTTGTTTATTTTTCCCCCAAAGCCCCAGTGGATAGTTGTATGTCACAGCTGCACATACCTCTAGTTGCTGTATGTGGGACGCAGCCTCAGCATGGCCGGACAAGCGGTGTGTCGGTGCGCGCCCGGGATCCCAACCCGGGCCGCCAGTAGCGGAGCGTGCGCACTTAACCGCTAAGCCATGGGGCCGGCCCTAGATTGATGTTTATACTCATGTATAAAATGTAGATAGTAAGTACCTACCTCATAAGTTTAAGGCTTAAATTAGTTTATAAATTTACTTTCTAGTATTTATTATTTAACATAGTGTAGATGTTTTCAGGGGTCTCTGATTATTTTCTTAGCCTATTATTTTTAAACTTCCTTCTGTGAAGTTCAGGGATCTTGTTATGAAGCCAACCAGAAGGACTACAGAAGATGGTGTGGAAGAGTAGTGGGAAAGATTCTGAGTGCCTATCACCGACTCAATCAAAGAAGCTCTGCTTTGATATCATTTTCATATTTGGCTAAAAATGTTGGAAAACTATCACCTTAGGATAAATTGTTGTGAGTGAAATTCCGATGTTGGAGGACATGAATATGTTCAAGGACTTTTGATAAGTGTGGAAAATTACATTTTATTAATATTACACTAAATATGCTTCTGAGCATAGTATACAAAAGAACTGCTTATCCCCACAACATTGAATTTTATCCAAAAGTGTGACTGTTTTTGTTTATGTGATTTCAGATCTAGCTAAAGAGCTCATATTCTCACTCACTATGTCTGTGCTCAATAACTCTGAGGTCCAACTTTTTCTTCTGATTGGAATCCCAGGACTGGAACATGCCCACATCCGGATCTCCATTCCTATTTGCCTCATGTACCTGGTTGCCATTATGGGCAACAGCACCATTCTCTTTATCATAAAAACAGAGCCGTCACTTCACGAGCCCATGTATTATTTCCTTGCCATGTTGGCCATCTCTGACCTGGGCCTGTCCTTCTCCTCCCTTCCTACCATGCTGAGAATCTTCTTGTTCAATACCACGGAGATTTCACCGAATGCCTGCTTTGCTCAAGAATTCTTCATCCATGGGTTCACTGTCATGGATTCCTCAGTGCTTCTGGTTATGTCTTTGGATCGTTTTCTTGCAATTCACTATCCCCTGAGATATAGTTCTCTCCTCACCAGCAACAGAGTTGCAAAAATGGGACTGACCTTAGCCATCAAGAGCATTCTCTTAGTGCTTCCATTCCCCTTCACTCTAAAGAGATTAAAATATTGTCAGAAGAATCTCCTTTCTCACTCATACTGTCTTCATCAGGATACCATGAAGCTGGCCTGCTCTGACAACAAAATCAATGTTATCTATGGCTTCTTTGTTGCTCTCTGTACTATGCTGGACTTGGCATTAATTGTTCTGTCTTATATGCTGATCGTGAAGACGGTACTCAGCATTGCATCTCTGGCAGAGCGGCTCAAGGCCCTCAATACCTGTGTCTCCCACATCTGTGCTGTGCTCATTTTCTATGTTCCCATCATTGCCCTGGCTGTCATGCACCGCTTTGCCAAGTACAAAAGCCCCCTTGTTGTGATCCTTATTGCAGATACATTCTTGTTGTTGCCGCCCCTAATGAACCCCATTGTGTATTGTGTAAAGACTCGACAAATCCGGGAGAAGGTCTTGGGGAAGTTGTTTAACATATGTAGGAGACAAGAACTTGAATATTGAGGTAATAAATTATCAGCCAGTAAGTATTTATTGGTACCTACTATGTGTTCAGTGCCACAGAAGTCACTATCTAGTGGAGGTCTGGGAGGAGAGTTAAAAGCTGTGCAGTACAGGATTTGTAATAAAATTGAGAATGCAATATTAAACAGGAAAGATGAAATAATCAGGTGATATATGACACAATTCACAGAGTTTAATTAACATTTTAAGATTAGTTAATAACAAGACACTATGTAATGGAGCAGTTGGATTTGAGTCAGCCCTTAAAGAATGGATAAAATTTGAACAAATTATTATTAAAGTTCATTTATTAAATTTATATATGATACAACGTATACTCACTATACTATCAAAGAGAAGTAAACTAGCAGAGCACATAGCAGCTATGAAGGATGTTAGCCTGGCTGGAATAGAGTATAATTTGGCAAATATTGAGGGATAATTTTGAATGGTATGAATGAACCAGATTTTGGACTACCTAGAAAGCCTTAAAAAGTCTAAATTCAGGAGGTACTGGAGAGAAAATTTAATCTCTACAGCAAACACCTAACTTGATAAATCAAATTTTAAGAATAGCATGTCTGATAACATGAGCAAGATGGACTGAATTTGAGAGATGAATAAGGGAGATCAACAGCAGACTGTTGCAATGATTCCACTCTGAAGTGATGATTCTGGGAATGGGCAGAGAGAGAGAATTACATCATTTTTTAGGTTTTTTGTTTTTGTAAAATAAACATAATTTATAGGAAATTCACAAATTCCACTAAGCAACTAATGTACAGACATACATGGCTGAATATTCAAACACAGACATCCTGAAGAGAGTTTGAAATAGGAGGCTGGTATGCTGCTTATCTGTCTTGACTAGAAAAGTATCATTGTCCTCATTTGCAAGACAGTAATACCTTGGGTGTAGACATGGAAGTAAATATATATTTTAAAGAAAGATCGGTCATCCTCCCTTACTAAGCTATCTCTAATACTGTTTTTCACCCATCGATTCCCACTGAAGCTATCTTAGTTCAGGTTTAAATCTTCCCTGGATTATCCTGTCATTCTGTACATTGATATTAGCTGTTTGGAAGATCTTTTTAAAATATAAGTGTAACCACATTGAAAACCCTTCAATAGCTGTCCCATAAGTTACAAGATAATGGCAAGGCTCTGTAAATGCACCAAGGCCTTCCATCATTCAATACTTGTTTTTCTCTACTGCTTCATCTGTTAATACTCTGCCTTGCACTTCAACAGTGCAATATAAATACATCAGACTGTTACCTACACTTAAATCTTTGCTTATGGTATGTGTTATGTGTGACATGCTGTATTAGTTTTCTATTGCTGCATAACAAATTATCATAAACTTAATGTATTAAAACAATACATATTTATTATCATACAATTCTGTAGGTTAGAGTTCTGACAGAGGTCTTACTGGACTAAAATCAAGTTGTTAGCAAGCCTGAATTCCTTACTGGAGGCACTAGAGGAAAATCTGTTTCCTTGACTTTTCCAGCTTCTGAGGCCACTGGCATTTCCTGACTCATGGCTTCCATCCTCTTTATTCAAAGCCAGCCACATTACATCTCCTTGTGTCTTTCTCCCTTAGTCACATCTCCTTCTGACCATAGCCAAGAAAGATTCTCTACTCTTAAGGATTTGTTTAATTAGATTGGATCCGGCTGGATAATCTAGGATAATTTCCTTATCTCAAGGTCACTGAGCTTAATTACATTTGCAAAGTATCTTTTACCATGTAAGGTAATATATTCACAAATTTCAGGGATTAAGACATTGAAATCTTTATTGGGGGATGTTATTCTGCCTAAGACAAATCCTTGTTTTTTAAATCTTCTTTCTCACATTTAACTCTGCAGCAGGATCCAGTTTAAATAAATTTCCTCTATTAATACTTTGCTGACACCATATGGTTCCAAGTATAATAAGTTTACATCTGAATTCTGTTCCCTTTCACAGTGTACTGATTTATACAACATAATTTCAGCAATCATTAGCTTTTGATTGTTTAAATGTTGTTTGCTTTTGTCAAATTGTAAATCCCGTGATCTACGTATGTCTGTACGTCTTATGTATTTTTGCATTTGTATTGCTTAACACATACTTGGACAAAGAAAGTCTCAATATTTGTTGATCGGTTTGTGAATTCATGAGTGACTGTCACTGAATAAAAGTACTGCTCACTTACTAAGTTGAAAAACTTGAGCATCTCTGTGGGTGAAGGCCTGAAATTATACTATGTTAATCACCTCAGATTAGAGCCATGTGATCACTCCCTCAAGCAACTCCTTTCCTACTGTTACAATCATGCCAAGCCTAAAGTAAAGGCTGCAGTGTCTGCCAGGACTTTGCTAAAGCCAAGAGAACTTACCTCCTGTATTAATTCTCCCTAATCAAATCTATTCTTACACTAGTGTTCCCTCCCTCACTTTATTTTTCATATCCAAACTGACAAAGTCCTAGATAAGTTTTTTTTTTCCCAACCACCTATCAATGTTTTTTCTGTTTTCTCCATCTTTCTGCCACAATCCTCATCCAAATCATCATCTTTCCATGCAAGAACTTTTTTATAGTTTCCTGAGTTGGCCCTTTGCTTCAAAATCACCCTCCAATTTATTCTCCACTTTGCAGCCAGAGTGACCTTTAGTAAAAGTAAAACAGGTTGTGTTATCCACTCACTTAAGGCACCCTTATTCTTTCCTACTATGATTGGGGTAAAGAACAACATCCCTGGACTGGAAGAAACCTCATGATCTGGCTGCTGCATCCTTTTCTGCCTTATCTCAGGCTCAGGGTCTGAAAACAGCTAGACGTCTTTCACTGTAGACATGAGAACTCAGGTCAGAATAAACAGATAATAGCCAGAGCCAAGGACTCTTACAAGAGGGAAGGAGCCTTAGAATTCATTGATTATAAGCTCTTATTTGCAGGTAAAGGAACCAGAGCCCAGAAAAATGCAGTGACTTTCTTGAGGTCACACAAGTGATATCTGAAATAGTCAAAAAATGGAGCTCAGAGAGTTTCCATATATTCATATATTTTGACTCTTAACATCAGCCTATTAATGTAGATATTATTATAAGCCCCAAAAAAGTCTGAGACAAAAATCCAATGTGCAAAAGGAAAGGAGAAATTGGAAGAAAGGAGAACTTTTCCTGGGTCAGAGAAAGTGTCAGTCTTACACTTGTTTTCTAGGCCTCCCCAAAGTGAGGGCTTTGTGGGATTGGTCTTGGGTACGGCAGCTGGAAGAAGTGAAGCCATGAATAATAAAATAAGGAGGTGTTGGGATTTCACCCTCATTTTCATTTGTAGTAAGATTGGTAGGAGAAAGTAAAATCTTAGATGGATAAACTTAGTGCTCTGGAGAGACAAGGTCATACAACTGAGAAGCAAATATATGGCATACGCTTAATTGACAATGTACTATTTGTTCCATACTTTATCAAATGTATTATCCCACAGTATCTCATTTAATACTTATGATAATTATTTGAAACAGATAAAACTTACATCTAAAATTTACAGCTTAGAGAAACTGTAGTTCCTAAAATTGCAGACTTGAGGACTGCACTCAGCTCTTTTGGAGGCCACTGCCTTTGTTCTGAAGACTTATGTTAAATTGTCTTTCAAGATGTAAAGAAAAAAGAACAAATGAAAGAAATTGGCTTTTTTGGGGAATGCTGATAGGCCAGAAGTGCAAACTGGTGGTCCATAGGGCAAAGCTTGATGGATAATGCTTTATTTGATCCATATAACTGTGGATTGTTAAAAAATTGAATTAGGTTCCAACCTTTAAAAATCATAAAATTGTACATAAGAATCTGGATTTTTATTTCCTTTTCAAAAATCAGGACATCTAGTAATATCAGTCCAGCATTCTGGAGCTGAGTAGTCATGCCCTTTATGATAGAGTTTGCCACAGATTATACCCCACCACTTCCTATTTGCCTTCTACTGTGTTGCATCATTTGTTTACCATACTGAATAGCCTCTGTAGGAATTTGAGTTTATCACTCCAGTTCTCAACTTTCTTTGAGAGAGGTAAAGTGACTGAGTTGTCTTGCCCTACTATAGGTTTAATATAGCATCCAAGGTCATAAATTCATTTCTATACCATGCCCTTCTCTTCTAACCTCTAGGCCCATAGATACAAATGCCTCATTGACTCCACTTTTTAATGAGAATAATAATAACGATAATATCTCACAATTATCGATTATTTATTAAGTACCATATATTGTACCAAATGCTTTACACAATATATGGTCCCTTTTTGCATTTATTCCTCATATTAACCTATTAGGAGGTATTATTATTTACCCGCATTTGACAGATGAGAAAGCAGGAGCTTACAGGGATCAAAAGCTTTTTTGGGACACACAACTAATAAATGATGTGATCTGGCTTCAACTCAGGTTGACCTATTCCTCAGCCTGTTCTTAACCACTACAGAGTGTCTGTGTTACATAGGCATTTGGAGTTCAATATCTTCAAAATGCGGTTAATTAGTTCCTACCTTTAAGCCTGTACCTTATGAAGTATTCTTTATCTCATTAGGTAGAACTCTCATACTTAATACTTCAAAGCTCAAACCAGAGAATAACTTTCATTCATCCCTTCCTGTTACTCAGTCCACACGTTCAATAAATAGCCAATTCATGAAAGTTTCAAGTCGTGAAATTTCTTTCTTCTAAATGCTTCGTGATGCTCTTCACTTTTCTTGCTGATTCTACCATGGCACTTGTCATGATAATTTCTTGTCTGGATTTGTGTAACAGCTTCCTACTTGCTCTTCCTTTATCAACTCTTCTCACCACTTCCCTAATCCATTCTCTATATTATAACCAGATTGAACATTTTCAAATGCAAATGTGATTATGTTACTTCCCTAGGTAAATATTTCATTGGCATCCCCTTACCCTAAAGGTACAGCTTCTGTCCTTTGGCTTGGCCTATACAACTTATCCGTTAGCTCAATGCCTAACTCACAGACAAGTTTTCTGCCACACTTTTTATTCTTTCTGCTACCACTATCTGGAGCTTATTTCAATTCTATAAATTGCTGTACAGGCATACCTCAAAGATATCATGGATTCAGTTCCAGACCACCACAATAATGCTAATATCACAATGAAATGAGTCACATTAATTTTTTTGGTTTCCCAATGAATACAAAATTATGTTTACACTATACAGTAGTCTATTAAGTGTGCAACAGCATTATGTCTAAAAAATAATGTGCATACCTTAATTAAAAATATTTTATTGCTATAAAATGCCAGAAATCATATAAACCTTCAGCAAGTCAAAGTCTTTTTCTGGTGGAGAGTCTTGCCTTGGTGTTGATGGCTGCTGACTGACCAGGGTGGTATTTGCTGAAGGTTGGGGAGGCTGTGTCCATTTCTCCAAATAAGACAACAGTGAAGTTTGCTGCATTGATTGACTCTTCCTTTCACAAACGATTTCTCCATAGCATGCAATGCTGTTTGATAGCGTTTTACCCACAGTAGAACTTCTTTTGAAATTGGAGTCACTCCTGTCAAACCTTATCACTGCTTTATTAACTAAGTTGATGTTGTCAAAATTGACTTACTGGAGCCTTTTTAAAATAGAGTCAAAACTGCCTTTCCAGAGGAACTGCTTTGCTGTTTTGAACCTTGGACTGGGACAAAACTTTGGACTGGGCCAAAACAGCAATTGTTTTACAAACAATTGAGAAATCAACAGGAGAATGGGCATTTTTATCACAAAGACAGGATTGTGGACTTTCTGAAGATACAATCAATACTCAATCAATGTTTAGCCAAGACTAACTCTCTGTATCCAACTCCAATTATTTTTTTTTATTGAGGTAACATTGGTTTATAACATTATATAAATTTTAGGTGTATATCATTAAGTTTGATTTCTGTTTAAACTGCATCATCTTCACCACCCAAAGTCTAATTACCATCCATTCAACTTCAATTAAAATTCTTTGTATTACAACTTTCCTTCTTTGCCATTAAAAGCCCCTGACTTTTACTCCCTAGTGGGACTATTGGGGTTTCTACCTAAATCTGTGCTCCCCAAATTGCAATCCTTGAGACCCCAAATAAACTTTTTGCCTCTCTTGCAGTTTATGCCTCTTATTTGCTGACAACGTAATATTCTAAATCCTTTACTGTCATTTCAACAATCTTCACAGCATCTTCACCAGAGTAGATTCTATTTCAAGAAACCACTTTTTTTGCTCATCCACAAGAAACAACTCTTCATCTGTTAAAGTTTCATCATGAGATCACAGCAATTCAGTCACATCTTCAGCCTCTATTTCTAGTTCTAGTTCTCTTTCTATTTCCACTATATCTGCAGTTACTTCCTCCACTGAAGTCTTGAACCCCTCAAAGTCATCCATGAGAGTTGGAATCAACTTCTTCCAAACTCCTGTTAATGTTGATGTTTTGACATCATCCCATGAATCATGAATGTTCTTAATGGCATCTATAATTGTGAGTCCTTTCCAGAAGGTTTTCAATTTGCTTTGCCTAAATCCATCAGATGAATCACTATCTATGGCAGCCATAGCCTTACAAAATGTATTTCTTAAATAATAAGACTTGAAAGTTGAAATTACTCCTTGATCCATGGGCTGCAGAGAGGATGTTGTGTTAGCAGGCATGAAAACAACATTAATCTCATTGTACATCTCCAGCAGAGCTCTTGGGTGATCAGGTGCCTTGTGAATGAGTGGTGATATTTTGAAAGGAATCTTTTTTTCTGAGCATTAGGTTTCAACAGTGGGCTTAAAATATTCAGTAAACTGTTTAATATTTTAAAATTCATCTGTTTAAAATATTGTAAACGGATGCACTGTCATTCAGGCTTTGTTATTCTATTTATAGGGCACAGACAGAATAGATTTAGCATCATCTTGAAGGGCTCTAGGATTTTTGGAATGGTAAATGAGCACTGGTTTCTACTTAAAGTCACCAGCTGCATTAGCCCCTAACAAGAGAACCAGCCTTGCCTTTGCAGCTTTGAAGCCAGGCATTGACTTCTCCTCTCGATTTATGAAAGTTGTAGATGGCATCTTCTTCCAATATAAGACTGTTTCATCTACACTGAAAATCTGTTGTTTGGTTTAGCCACCTTCAATAACTATTTTTTTTTTTTTGGGATATAAATATTCTTTTATTTTCTCTGACAAAAGAGAATAGTTTGACGGAAATATTGAAGTATACTTAGTAGGATTCCATCTTTAATTTGTAGCTTCATTTCTTCAGAATTTATTGTAAGTTCCTTTTTTTTTTTTAATTTTTTGTTTATTGCGGTAACGTTGGTTTATAACATTGTAAAAATTTCAGGTGTACATCATTGTACTTCTATTTCTGCATGGACTACATCATCTGATAAGGGCTTAATCTCCAAAATATATAAAGAACTCATGCATCTCAACAACAAAAAAACTACCAACCCAATTAAAAAATGGGCAAAAGACCTGAACAGACATTTCTCCAAAGAAGATATACAGATGGCCAACAGACACATGAAAAGATGTTCAAAATCACTAACTATCAGGGAAATGCAAATCAAAACTACAATGAGATATCACCTCACGCCCGTCAGAATGGCTATAATTAACAAGACAGGAAACAACATGTGTTGGAGAGGATGTGGAGAGAAGGGAACTCTCATACACTGCTGGTGGGAGTGCAAACTGGTGCAGCCACTATGGAAAACAGTATGGAGATTCCTCAAAAAATCAACGATAGAACTACCATATGATCCAGCTATTCCACTGTTGGGTATTTATCCAAAGAACTTGAAAACACCAATTTGTAAAGGTACATGCACCCCTGTGTTCATTGCAGCCTTATTCACGATAGCCAAGACTTGGAAGCAACCTAAGTGCCCATCAAGGGACGAATCAATAACTATTTTAGCTAGATCTTCTGGATAACTTGCTACAGCTTCTACATCAGCACTTGCTGTTTCATTTTGCACTATTATGTTATGGAGATGGCTTCTTTCCTTAAACCTCATGAACTAATATCTGTTAGCTTCAAACTTCCTCACCTCGCTCAGCATTCAGAGAATTGAAGAGAATTAGTACCTTGCTCTGGATTAGGTTTTGGCTAAAGGGAACGTTGTGGCTGGTTTGATCTTCTATGTGGACCACTAAAACCTTCTCCATATCAGCAATAAGGCTGTTTTAGTTCCTTATCATCGAACTTGTTAGATAACTAACTTTGTTCGGCCTATCTCGGCTTTTGACATGCCTCCCTCCCTAAGCTTAATCATTTCTAGCTTTTGATTTAAAGTGAGAGAAATGCGACTCTTCCTTTCACTTGAACAATTAGAGGCTATTATATCGTTATTAATTGGCCTAATTTCAATATCTATTTGGCCTAATTTCATCCAATATCATTATTTCTACCTTCAAAACATAATCCCTTACCTCTACTTCCATTATCAACTTCTGTTCCAAATCAGCATCCTGTCTTACCTGTATTATAGAAATTATATTATTATTATTATATATAACAATTATATTATTACATTATTATTACCATGAACTCCTAGTTGGACTCCCTGCTGAAGATCACTCCTAAAGAGGGATCGTGTTAAATACAAAGCATATTATGTTATAGTCCTGCTCACAATTCTCCAATGACTTCCCATGTTATTCTGAATTGAAATTCCAAATCTCTATTAACAGCTTACATGAAATGGTCACCACTACCTTTCTTTCTTCTTTTTGTACTGTGTTCTCCTTTGTCACAGTGCCAGACACAGTGACATTCTTAACACACGTTAAACACGCCAGACATTTCCCTGTTTGGGACATTTGCATATGTTCTTCTCTATATATGGAATCCTTTTCCAAGATATCCTTGTGCTGCTTCCTCACTTCCTTGAAATATCACCTTCTCAGTGAAGCTTTTCTTGACCATCGAAAATTATAACCTTTCTGAACACAGCTTATACACTTTCCTACTTTAATTTTTCTCCATAGCATTTTTCACCATCTAACAGACTATGCCTTTTATTTACTTCTCGTGTTTTTTGCTTGCCTACACCTACTAATATCTAAGGCTGCTATGAACAGTGTTTTTTTCTGTTCTGTTTACTGCTCTATTCCTAAAACCAAGAACATTGCCTGGTAAAGTAGGTGCTCAATAGATATTGGTTGAATGACTTAGTAAATCTACAGTCACTGTATTCCGATCCCTGTGTAGTACTGGTTGCCTCTCAATACAGCCTCCTCCCCTCACTCCACCACTTGGGTACTTCTCAAGAAGAATTATTTATAGTTTCTAAACAAATAATGGTCTTTGCCATTTCTTGACTCTTTCACAAAACACTTGCTTTATTTAGAAAGCTATTTTTTTCCTCATTTTCCCCTGGATAACTCCAACTGACTTTCAGGACTCAATTTGTAGATAATTCTAAACAGTAAATTATTTCAGATACTCCCACTAGACTATAAACTGCTTGAGGGTGGGAAATGTATCTTGTTCACCAGTTTATTCCCAGTAACTTTCACAAAAGTCGATCATTAAGTGTTGAATAATGATTAAATGAATGAATAAATAAATGAGATTAGTCCCATATTCCGTGCATAAATGCTGTTATCCGTGCTTGACTGCAGCCCATAGCCTGTTACAATTCTGGCTTCTCTTTTTAAAGACTCAGCAGGGGAGTTTGGGCCTCAGGATTCTCATGGGAAGGTACAACTCATCCTCTCCCTGTTCCCGCCAGTTCTGGGTTATATGCTGTGAAGTTTAACAATTATGATCTTAGATACAGAGGGCTTGATCTTAGATCCCTCAGACCACTTCTAACTACTTCTCATGGTCATGACTGGTCAGTTATGTTTCTACTTGCTAAATCAAGGAATCTTTTCTCTTCTGACAGTGATCTTGAAACATCAGCTTTGCCAAGCACTCTTTTATTCTATCGTTAATATCAAATGATTACTTGCTAATTTTCCATCAATTAATGTAGCTTTTTGCTCTCTTAACTCTAACCACCCTGGTTCTTTTGCTGTTTCTAGAATATTCAAGTTTATTTTTACCTCAGGCCCTTAATACTTGTTCTGCCTTTTTAGAATGTTCTTCCTTTAAATCTTTTCATATATCACTCCATCACATAATTTAGAATTTTGCTTGAAAATTTCCTGCTTATAGAGATCTTCTCTGCTCACACCTCTCTCCATCACTCTCCATCCATTACTTTTCCTTCGGAGCAGTTAGCATTGTCTGAAATGGTTAATCATTTACTTTTCTGTTTTTTTTTCTCTCCCACAAAGATGTAAGTCAAAAGCACAGTCTTTTCTTATTCCTTTGCCCACTATATTTCTAGAATGTAGACTCTGCCTGGAAAACAGCACACTCAACAACTATTAATGAATGAGGGAATACTCCTCCATCCACACATTTTTGCCCATCTAATTGCTGCTTGTTCTTTAAGACTCAGCTAAGACAATCCTTCTGGAAAATTTTCCACGGTTCTACTATCCCTCAGGGCTATTTCAGAGCTGTCTCTTTTACTTATCACACATGCTCCATGATATGCTTTACTTTGTGTTATTAGGTTTTATTTTAGGAATGAAAGTAATTAAAATTTACTAAGCGTGTTACAAAATTTACTTAGCATATTATGAAAAACATGCTAAGAATTTTCTTTGAAACTTTCATATATATCATATATTTAAATTGTGTAGAAATCTTTGTGGAATAGATATTACTAGATTCATTTTAATAGAAAATTGATCTCATCTAAGTGAAATAATTTTCTTAAATCACAGTTATAAAGTAGAACTTTCCAAACCTGACTCCAAGTATAGTATACTTTCTAGTGTATCACAATAACTCTTACATTCCTTATAAGATATAAGAGAACATGGCTCCCATATGGGGACTGAAATTGCAAGTACACAGCATATGTATAGATTCCAGTTGTTGAGTTGTATGCGTGCTTTGGAATTTGCAGTGGCTTTATGATTTTTCTGATGTTTTATGTGTTCACAGACACATGAGATGTAAACCACCCATGACACTCACACAAAATATTCTATTTTATACTATTTTCTGTGCGTAAGAAATCTTGGATATTCCGCATGATGACATCCAACGTTCACATGTACCCATCGTTGCAGAAACAGCTTTTTCATGCCAGACAGGATGAGCTACCGGCAGGAGGTGGTGGCGTGACCTGTCAAGGGTTAAATATCAAGTGTGCTAGATACCTTGGATGAGACCAACCTCAAGAGAGAACTGCATCTATATAAGCCTCATAGTAGAGAATTTTGTCTTTGGCCCTCTGCCACTCCATTTCTGGATCCTGCACTAAAATTGTGCAGGAGCATGATATCCTCATGCTTCCCTCTAGATGTTCAAAACTCTCCTTGGCATCTTACCCAGGCCTACTTTCCTCACAGATACCTCCAAGCCAAAATTACAAATACTATATTGACATGTATTACTCAAAAGATAATTTTTTATCTGGAACGATGTGGGTGTACAGTTGTAATGCACCGAGAGGAGAGGATAAGAAATTATCTCTTCTTGGTTCATTGGCTTATGACCTTTCTGATTTGGTCAGTGTCTCCACTTCTTTCCACTTATTCCCCATACCGTCATATTCTCCACTCTTCCCTGATATACTAGGGAACAACAATGACAACACAACAACTTCAGATGTTTCCCTAAATACATTGTCCTCTCTCTCTCCTCTGCCTCAGCTTTGCACATGCTGTTCTTTAAGACTGGACCATAATTTTCTGGTTTGACTGACTAACTCCTATATGTCCTTTAAGGCTGGTTACTGCGTCAACTCAGTGAAATCCTTCTTGACACTCTATCCCCCCAGCTGGAGGAAGATATCTCTCTTTTTTTTCCTGTATAAACTTCTTTTTACTTTGAGCAACATGATCAACATAAAACATAAGGCTGTATGACAAACCATCCCAAAATTTAGTGTATTAAAAAAACAAACAAACATTTATTTAGCTTACAAATCTTCAATTTGGGCTGGGTTCAGAGTAGGATTGATTATCTGTTTCACTGGTTGCCAGCTGGAGAAGCAAGAAGGATGGGTGTTGGAATAATCTGCAGATTTCTTCACTCACTTGTAGTTAATAATGATCCAGCTAGGGCTGAGACCTTAGCTAAGTCTATCCGCTGGAACATCTACATGTGGCCTCTACATGTGGTCTGGGCTTCCTCTCAGTATGGTGGCTGGGTTTGAAAAGCAAGCATTAAGTGAGATATACAGAGATATAGAAGAATATAGAAATAGAAATAGAAAAAGAGGGAGAGAACGAGGGCATCAAAGAAAAACATATGGCCTTTCATGACTGAGCCTTGGAAGTTTTACAGGGTCACATCCACAGTGTTCAATTGATTGAGGCAGTTACAAAGTCCTCTCCAGTTACAACAGGAGAAGAAATAGACTCCATCTCTTGATGGAAGAGTGACAAGTTTCTGGAAAAGAATGTGGGATTAGAAATATTTCTGTGGCCATTTTTGGAAAATACCATCTGCTACATACTACTGTATTGTATTTTCCCCCCACCAGAAGGAGAGTTCCGGGAGAGCTCTGACTTCTTGTTTATCCCTGTATATATTTTAGTAAATAATAACAGTCTCCTCCATTTCTGGCACATTAGATATCATGAAGGATAGAGGAATAAGGGTCTATTTAAGGAAATAGTACCTCCTAGATTAGAGCCTGCTAGCGACAAAAGGCATGGATCACACGATCTCGGATCTGTTTCGTCTTCACACTGTAGATGATGGGGTTCATTAGAGGAGGGAATAGAAGATACACAAAGCCCATGATCACCTGCACCAGATGAGATGCCTGCTTCCCAAAGCGGTGGATAACGGACAAACCAATCATGGGAGTGTAGAAGAGGAGCACAGCACAGATGTGGGAAACACAGGTGTTAAGAGCTTTGAGTCTCTCAGCTCTAGATGCAATGGACAGCACGGTATGCAGGATCAGAGCATAGGAGAAGAGAATGAGCAGTGAGTCTATACCTACTGTGGAAACAATGACAAACATGCCATAGATGCTGTTGGCTTTGATGTCTACACAGGCCAATTTCATCACTTCCTGGTGGAGACAATAGGGATGTGAGAGGACTGGGGAGCCACAATAGGGGAATCTATTAAGCATAAAAGGCAATGGGAAAATGAATGCTACACTACGGCCCAGGGAAGCCAGGCCAATCTTGCCAATGACTGTGTTGGTGAGAATGGAAGCATAGTGCAAGGGGCGGCAAATGGCCATAAAGCGGTCAAAGGCCATAGACAGTAGCACAGAAGACTCCAGGAATGACAAGCAATGAATGAAAAAGAGCTGGGCAAAACAGGTGTCATGACCAATATCTCGTGCCCCAATCCAAAAGATGCCTAGCACTGTAGGGAGAGTGCAAAGAGACAGACCCAGGTCAGTCACAGCCAGCATGGACAGGAAGAGGTACATAGGCTCATGGAGCGAAGGATCTGTTTTAATGATAAAAAGAATTATGCAGTTGCCCAGGATGGAAACCAGGTACATGAAGCACAATGGGATGGAAATCCAGATGTGCGTGTGCTCCAGTCCAGGAATGCCACTCAGCAGGAAGGTGGAGGAAATGCTGCTGCTGTTTTCCAGGGGTCCCAATGTCATTGTGTGTGGATGGAAAGGGTGAGTTGGATTCCTCGCAAATTCCTGAAATGAATTGAGAAAAAGCTAGTGATTGCACCCAGGAAGAAAAAAAAAAAAAAAAAAGATTAGAATCAAGTGGACCTAGAACTCTATAGCTCCTCCAGAGTGATTTCCTTCTGGTCCCTGGTTCAGTCTCAACATTTTTAGAGAAATTTTTCTTTGAAATTATTTCTCCTTGCTCCTTCAAGCTAAGAGGTGAGAGCATCTTCATTGTTCTTGTTGGTTATGCTTAACTTTGCCTATCCCTTACGAGAAGACCTTTAATTAAACACTCCTCACATGCCTCTTTTCTACCAGGACTGTCACTAACCTTCCAACTTTTCTTCCAACTTCTCTTCCTTCCCTTTCTCTTACCTTACATCCCTTGCTATTCCTCTTTCATCTTCTTTCCTTCATTTCTTTCTTTCTTTGTCACCTTCTCCTCGGGTCTCCTTGCTATAGAAGCCTAGCTTGATCCAGATAGGTCATAAATGCTACTCAGCTCACAGAATTCTATAGAGAATTGGAGAGTTCATGAACGGCTGCATGTAAAATTATTCTTGGCTGTTGGAATAAGAAATCAAAGCCCTGATCCTCACATCAGTCCGTAACTTGCATTCTCTAGAAGTCTAGGAATTCGATTGCTGTGAACCTAGGTGGGAGAAAAGACTGAAGCACCATCAACCATGGTCACACCCCCAATCACAAGGCAGATTCCATGAGAGTCTTCAGGACAAAATGCAATGATGCTCATAGGGCTCATTTCTATCGATGAAGAAATGAAGGCTCAAGAGACGACAGTCATTGGGCAGAGGCCATATGCTGATTGAAGCCTCCTGACTTCCAGAGCAGTGATCTTCCTACTCCCAATTAATAAGCCCACTAGAATGTGAGTTCAGAGAGGGCAGAGGTTTGCTTTGTTTAATTCTGTAAAGAATGTGCCCTAATATACAGCAGGTGCTCAGCAATGATTTTATGCATGAATAAGATAAATTTCATTTAGTTAGCTCTTACTAACTTGGTGCATGTTATATCTCCTTAAAAAAATCTTGTGAATAAAATTCTATTAATAATACTATGCTATGATGAGGAAACAGAGGCTTAGAGAAAATGAAAATGTAAGATCAAAGACATAGTAAATGCCCAAAATGAGATTTTAATCAAGATCTGATTTTTATCTAGATTCCAGACTCTAGACAACCATTACACTTTCCGCCCACAAAGAGGACAATTCACTGTCAACTAGCAGCAGCTAGCGTAAAATCAAGGGCTTAATAGGCCTTCACAAAAAGTGCTGACTCTTTAGCTGAAGTAACCAATAAACTTACCGGGAAAATACACACAAATATATACCAAGATATTTTCTTTCTTGCTCCAAACACTAGTGAAATTAATAGCCAGTGTCAACTCGCTGTCCCCTTGAAGGTCAGATTGGGTTTCGTGCGGTGCTCCTCATCTTCTGCTTTGGCCATTATCAGTGGTCACCACATTACTCATCAAAGTGAATCCAGAAGAGCCAGGAGAAACCTACGTGTCAGGAACAAGCAAACTATACAGTGGTTAACAACATAACTCATAAAACCTAAAGCAGAAAAAAAGTTTGATGTGAAAATGAAGTAGGATTATAAAAAAGACAGACTGTAAGACCTAATGAACATCAGCTATTTTTCAGGCACTGTATCAGGAACATGGCAAAAGAAATAGCATTTAGACCTTAGAAAAGCCTTGCAAGTTAATATTATACCTCAACTTGCAAATGAGTAGAGAGAGGCTTAGAGAATTTGCTAATGTGCCTAAAGTCATACAGCCCACCAGTGGCAGAGATGGAATTCAAACTTAAATCTCTGGAGCTCCAAGGCACATTCTGAAAATTTGGGAACGTTTAGGTTAACAAATCCAGGCAATTTTTAAAATTAAAACAGCCTAAACTGTGTAGAGATTGAATGACAAATGATAGAGAGAAATATCAAAAAGTCTTTGGTCCCCACCTTCTTTTAGCTGTCAGCTCAAGACAGATTCTCTTCGGAATCAAAGCTTGTGCTTCACATTTTAAGGGAGTAGGGCAGAATAGAAATTGGAGAGAGAAAATTATGAGGATAAGGTGAAGGAGGGGACCTGGACATAAAAGAAAACCCAGAATAGTGAAGCCAGGGGAAATCTGCTTGGAAAAGATCACCTTTAGTTGGTTGGCCAGAGAGATCTGAGTAAGATAACTTCTCTAAGGGCTTCTTATTTAAAAGTCTTCAGTGTATTCATTGTCAGGTTTGGTGAGGATTTCACTGTTCCAGACCAGCACAAAAAGCAGTTTTTCAGGATAGAGTTGGGTGAGAGATTTAACAAATGGTCTTCCTGCCCCTAGTTGTTCTGCTTAAAGAACACTTCCTAGAGGGACCTGAGTGAGTTCAATGACAGCTTCTAATTCCATTATTCATACTCTGTGGTCACTCAGGGAAATGTCCTTTTATGTCATACACCACCTTTTCTCCCAGAGGTACAACATTACTTCCTACCCCTCTATCTTTTTTTCTTAAAAATATCTCCTGATTCTGCTAACTTTGTGTCTGAGGCTAAGGGGTAGATACTGAGCCTATAATAACGGAGCTCATCACATTCTTGTACCTCAGTTTTGCCTGCCTAACTTGCCTGTCTCCCTGGGTCTCAGCAATATGCCTATTGTTACATACAGGAGGCAACTCTCTGATCAGGAAACTAAGGAAGTGAACAGACGTGACAAAGCTGCTGTCTCCTTTCTGAGCTAGTGCTAAAACAGATCTGGGATACATGACGTGAGCAAGATCTGACTGCAGCAGTCACCACCTTCAGCAGGCACTCTCTGCAGCCTTTCTTGTGCCTCAAAGTCCCTTTTCTTCTCTCTCTCTCCAAAGCTCAGGCTGAGCCTTCTGGGACCTCTTTTTGGCTCCATAACTTAGCACCAAATACCTGCCCACTATATTGACTCCTCACTTACCAAGGCTAGGTTGAGAGTCTCCAGGCTTTACAACAGGGGAGAAGGAAGGTTAAAATCAGAGGCTCTGAGAGGTTGGAGAGACGGGAAGGTAGATGTTTAACTGCCTGATTTTTGTGAAACTGCCTGAGGTCCCCATTGAGACCCTTTCAATTATCTTTAAACAATTCTCTACTAGGATGGGCTCCCTGGACCTTATTATCTCAGACCCTGGGAATAAAAGAAAGAAAGAAGAGAGTGGTCTTGTGAGATGTCTAGCTGGAAAGCCCAGAGGATGGTATGCACTGTAGTTAATTTTTAAAGATCTGGTGAGAGCTTTGAACAACCCTAACAACTTAAGGAAAACAGAGTGGATGTTGTTAATAGTGTTTTATGTATGATGTATCATAACTATATAGTTTATGCACACAATATGTGAAAGTGTGGGTGTTGGGTATCTATAATCACATGTAACATTAAAAGCGGCTTTTAATTAAATGCTTTTCCCATCACCAAAGAGGAATAAAGAAGTCAGGCCAAGTTCTTGGAAATATTGTGATAGTGTTGATGTTTATTCTTGGTGACCCAGGTAATCTTATATGCTCCTGACTCCTGCCTAAACTCAGGGACTCCATTGCCTCTTCCTCTGATCCACTCAGAACTCAGCCCTTTGTTTCTAGACATCAGGGAGCTAACTTGAGAAACTAGTCTATTTTTATAACTTTGTGAGCAACATGAGCCTCTGCAAACAGTAGTTAGACCTGAAAAGGTGTTTCGTGTGTTAATATAGGGATATAAAGAGCTGATCATCCATTTTGGGGCTCTGAAAGCTGATAGAGAAGGAGGGAAATTTCAGTTTTCATTACCTACCTAATTAGTCTCCAGCTTATTGGATCTCTTTTGGGAGTATAAAGGTATAAATATTAAGGAATGTCCCAGAATCCCCAAACCAATCATAAGAGGTTATTCCAATTTGTTGGCCTAACTGGTCCCTTTGGAATATGGTGGGCTTCCTCTTGTGGTCACATTCCTTTAATTTTTGATCATGCACATTGTAGACACACTTGAGTGTATGAAGCAGTGTTTTTCAAATCACAGTCCCCAGATAATCAGGATCAGAATCACCCATAACGCTTGTTAATGCAGATTTCTGGGCCTCATCCTTGTCGTACACAATCAGAAACTGATCATTTGTGACAACCACAGAGGTTTAGGAATTTTCATATATCCTTGTCTTTATGATTTGTTTTCAACTCTGATTCCAGAATTTTTTTTTTTTTTTGTGAGGAAGAGCAGCCCTGAGCTAACATCCATGCCAATCCTCCTCATTTTTTGCTGAGGAAGACCGGCCCTGAGCTAACATCTATTGCCAATCCTCCTCCTTTTTTCCCCCTGTCTCCCCAAAACCCCAGTGGATAGTTATATGTCATAGTTGCACATCGTTCTAGTTGCTGTATGTGGGACACCGCCTCAGCATGGCTGGACAAGCCATGAGTCAGTGCGCACCCAGGATCCGAACCTGGGCTGCCAGTAGCGGAGCGCGGGCATTTAACCTCTAAGCCACGGGGCTAGCCCCTGATTCCAGAATTTTTTATTCCCTCTATAATTAAAAATGCATCTTTACTTTTAAGATGGATTTCATTTCAAAACACGATTACCTCTTGTATTAGTTTTCTATGGCTGCCATAACAAAATACCAGACTAGGTGGCTTTCACAGCAGAAATTTATTTTCTCACTGTTCCAGAGGCTAGCAAAATCCAAGACCAAGGTGTTGACAGGTTTGGTTTCTTCTGAGGCCTATCACCTTGGGTTGTAGATGGCCACATTCTTGCTGTGTCCTCATATGGCCTTTCCTCTGTATGAGTATCCTTGATGTCTCTTCCTCTTCTTATAAGGACACCAGCCATATTTTATTAAGGCTCACCCTAAAGACCTCATTTTAACTTAATTACCTCTTTAAAGACCTTACTTCCAAATACAATCACATTCTAAGGTATTGGTGGTTGGGACTTCAACATAGGAATAGGGGTGGGGGAGTGGGGACAAAATTCAGCCCATAACATCCGTTTATCCATACATCCTATCACCCAGTTTTTCATCTATTTAACAAATATTTTATAACCAGAAATACCCCCCCAACACACACACACAAGTAAATTTATTCACAGCCTCGGTGTCCAAGCACTGGTAAGAGACAGGTAATATTAGATATGTTTTGGCAGAAAGTAAGTTTTAATCTCAGCTCTTATAGAGAGAAAGAAAGAGAGAGAAAGAGAGAGAGAAAGAGAGAGTAATAGAGAGAGACTGGATGACTGGATTAATCTTTCAATAGCTTTGATTAGAAGGAGCATGGTTTGATCATATTATAGGGAAGATAATCCTGTTGGCTTTAAAGCTTAACTATTCAGCTTCTGTAAGGGAAAAACAGGATATGAGGCAGGGAGACACAAAACAAAAGCCCATATCCCCTAGTCCAGAAAAGAGTGGGGAAGAGAAACAAGGAAGAGAGAGAAGAGGCAGGATGCAAGGGAATATCTCCTACACAAAGATGCTACCTTGAGGAGAGATAGAACTCAGAGAGAGTGAAAAGGACCTACGGGGAATATTACTGGATTGTACTGAGACAAACTGATGCTAAGACGAGTGTTTTTAAAATTTCAGTATTGATTTTAGTTCTTGTTATTGCAAGGTTTCATGAAAATTAGTTGGTAGAAGTTTATGAGGAATGCAGATGATTTAGAAAGAAAACCAGTAACATTTTTTCCCCTGCACATTCTAGTTATCGTGTAAGTAAAGTTGTTGCCCTTCTATGTTCACCTAATGTCTACAATGTAGAGTTTCCATGAACATGCCATGCTGTTTCACTTCTCTTTGTCTCTTCACCTCTATTGCTGCAATAATCAGTGCCCGTTAATCCAAAATGTTAGCATATGTGGGGAAACTAGAGTTTAGAAAGTCTGAACAACACAAGACCAAAAGTTCAGGTTTTGAGGTCAGAGAAACCTGAATGTGGATCTAGGCTCTTCATTGATTAGATATGGGATATTGGCCAGAGTAACATCTCATTGAACTTCCTATCTAAAAGAGTTATATGCGAGGAGGAAATTGGCTATTTTACTATTTTACAATAGCAAGATGGCACTGAATAAAAATAGTCTGAGAAAATTAAAATTTTAACAAAAAGATTGATATTCAATATTGTACAAATGTTTTGACTATTTTAAAATGTATATTTACACTTTTCGATTAATATTCCAAAGTTGTTACAAGACATATCTTTTTAACTCCTACTGAGGTCTTTTCTACCCTACTTGAATGTCTGGGAGGCCCTTCTCTACAAGTAAGCACAAGCCAATTCTTAGACGGGATGCTAGGTTATAATTCTATATAAGAGAAAGATCATAATTTTGATGTACCAAGTATCAAGTAATCAGGGTATGGCAGTCATCGAGCTGCTAGCTGGAGAACATGTTTTTATAACTGGCCAAAATGTCATCTTAAAATTTTGACTCTATAATCTTCATTTCCAAAGGAGAGTCAAATTGAATATTGCATGTAAGTGCTTTGAGACATTTTGTAGCATATAGCAAATGCTCAATAACGCTTAGGTATTATTGACACTATTATCATTATTCCTTTTTATTGTTATTTCCCAGCTAATCAGTAAGAAATCTGAAGGTGGGGAGGAGGAGCTACAGCATGTTGTATTTCTTTTTGAAGTTAAAATGGGTAAATATTGGAGAATGCTCCCACATCCCCAAACTATCCTATGTCCTTTGACAGAATTTTGAACATACATCCAAGCATCAATACAAGATGCTATTTTCTATCCACTCTGGTTGAAAGTTACCCTCATGCTGCCTTCTGAAACTTAGTTTTGTAAGAACGCTTCAATAGATGTTAGTCCAAGGGTGGCACAAGGCCTCAGATTCTGGAAGAACATCTTCAACTTCAAGTGGCTGAGGTATAGAGAAGGATGAATCTGAGGCCCATAGAGTGTGAGTTTCACACAGAAATAGGCCTCATTTGACAAGTCACAGTTTCTAGATGCTAATAGTTTCCTTTAAGGTGCTAGATCAAAATGTGGGGTAGAAATGATAAAACAAAGAACTTGTTTTGAGAAGTGTGTTAGTTAGGGTCCAATCAGGAGACAGAAACCACACAGTAATTTTTGACAGAGAAGTTTAATATAAAGATTTATTAACAAAAGATTATAGCAACAGGGAACCAACTAAGAGTGAGAAAGAAAGAACTCTAAAGGATACCCCAAGGCTGAGGGGGAGTCTCCAAGGAAGGAACTGATTTTCAGGGGGAGACTCCTCCCCAAGGCTGGCATTTAGATGTTGTTGGAGAGAATGTGGTTGAAGCCCACTGAATGCCAGAGAGTTCACTTGGTTGTTCTGGGCCAAAGCTGGTCCACAATTAGTAGGTTGAAGCTGGTGGAGGGAGAACCACTTGCTGGAAGATTGATGAAATTTTCAAAGAAATTGCCCCTGGGGGTTGCTGTTGACTTTCTGGAGAGCAAGCTGGGGTGCCAGCTGGAATCACCACAAATTTTCTAGGAGATGCTCGAGGAGGCGGAATTCACTGGAATGTCATCACTGAGAAACCTCCTGGGAATGAGCTGCGACACCCCCAGAACTCACTAGCTGCAGCTGAAACTGAGGCCGAAAGAAATTAACAAGAGGTGTTGCTTGATGCTGGCCATCCATCACTGCTGGAAAGAGCCACAAATGCTGCAGAAGTATAACTAGATGAACATGCTGGAACCAGAAAGAGAGCACACCATCCTACTCCCATGTTCTTCCAGTGCCCTTTACTGAAGCCTTAACATCATGTCGGCTGGCAAGAGAGAAATATATCCAAGACTGAGTTCTATTATACAGATCAACAAAATAAATTTGGAGGTAAGAGGCAATAAACTGATAGCCAGCACAGGTAGTGTGGGTCTAATATTTAGACTCGCTTCAGTTAAGTGTGACAGATGTTCACACGTCTATACTTAAATGTTATTTTATCATAAAATAAGAAAACGTAAGTTAATGGTGTTTTAAAGTTGATTAGCGTAATCAGAGAAAAAAATGCAGCAATAGTCAATATATGCAGAGCCTAAGCATGATGAAATGTCTTTCTTCCTAAAATTGTTTTTAATTAGAACATAATTGAATCTCTACTATCACTGTTATGTTACAACATAAGACTGAATTTTATTTAGGATCCTAGATAAAACAGATGTCAGTACTGGTTTGAGTTTTGGTATGTTTTGAGAAGCCTGCATTTTAATGAGTTTTCTAAGTGAGTTCTAGAACAAAAAGCGTCAACATTTTTCTATCTGGTAATATTCACAATCCACTCCCATGAGAAAAATACTATTTGTTAGGCTGCACTAATGAGCAATACAGCAGGTGGTTCCTCCAAAAGGGGATGTCTCAGGCTATCTGTATATCTGGGGTTGTAAGGGTGGGGAGCGGTGTTTTATCTCTGCAAGACATATTCTCTTTGCCTTTGAGATTCAGTGTTCCTAAAATTCCCTTAAGTTTTCAAAATCTGCATAGTTAATTGATATTTTCTACTGAGAATTGACCAAAGAATTGATACCATGGTATACTTTTCCATTGATAGGATTTCCAGAAAGTTTGCCTTAACCTTTCCCTTCTAGCAGAACTCTCTGAAGTAACTCTTGTTATTGACAACTCCTTTTGGGTTGAAAAACTTCTTTTTAATATAACATAATATAAAATATAATCCTATAATTAATACTCAATGGTAACATATTTCATATGTGTGCTATTGTATTATTTTATTAGGTAATGTATTACATTCTATAATTATTAATATTAATTTATCTAAAATTATACATATCACTACTATCATTTTGTCCTAATGATTATCATCAATATTGTTGGCATTAAATAACTGACCTTTTATTTACCTTGGGACTTTCACACTGTTTACAGAATAAACCATGAATCTGGTATACATTGAGTTTCTAAAAAAGTATTTTATAAAGAGATGATTTCCTTTAACAGATTAAAATGCATTTAATCATGAGCATGGATGGGGAACTTCTTCACAAAACTAAATGAGTGACTTTAACACTTTTAGTGGTAATATTCCTAACAAAAGATGGAGAATTACACAATAGATACCTCAGAAATGCAAAAGATTGTAAGAGAATACTAAGAAAAGCTATATGTCAACAAATTGGATAATGTAGAAGAAATAAATGAATTCTTAGAATCATACAACCTTCCAAAACTGAATCAAGAAGAAATAGAGAATTTTAGTAGACCAATCACCAGTAAGGAGATCAACACAGTAACAAAAAATCTCCCAAAAAATAAAAGTCCAGGACCAGATGGCTTCCCTGGTGAATTCAACAAAACAGTCGAAGAAGACTTACTACCTATCTTTCTCAAACTCTTCCAAAAAATTGAACAGATGGGGAAGATTCTTAACTCTTTCTATAAGGCCAACATTACCCTGATACCAAAACCAGACAAGAACAACAGAAAAAAAGAAAATTACAGGCCAATATCACAGATGAACATTGATTCAAAAATCCTCAAGTAAAATACTAGCAAATCGAAGACAACAATACATGAAAAACATCATACACCATGATCAAGTGAGATTTGTTCTAGGGATGCAGGGATGGTTCAATATCTGCAAATCAATCAACGCAATACACCACATTAACAAAATGAAGAATACATATCACATAATCATCTCAATAGATGCAGAGAAACCATTTGACAAGGTAAAACATCCATTTATGATAAAAACTCTCAGTAAAATCAGTATAGAAGGAAAGTATCTCAACATA
Organism: Ceratotherium simum simum; assembly: GCF_057802395.1. Lineage (NCBI taxonomy): Eukaryota > Metazoa > Chordata > Mammalia > Perissodactyla > Rhinocerotidae > Ceratotherium > Ceratotherium simum. Next base: position 27,186,931 of record NC_141906.1, on the reverse strand, counting down.
ATAAAGGCCTTATATGACAAACCCACAGCTAATATAATTCTCAAAGGTGAAAAACTGAAAGCTATCCTTCTAAGAACAGGAACCAGACAAGGACACCCACTTGCACCACTCCTATTTAACAAAATATTGGAAGTCTTAGCCAGAGCAATCAGGCTAGAAAAAGAAATAAAAGGGATCCAAATTGGAAAGGAAGAAGTGAAACTGTCACTAGTTGCAGAAGACATGATTTTATTTATATAAAACTCTAAAGAATCCACCAAAAAACTTCCAGAAATACTAAATGAATATGGTAAATTTGCAGGATACAAAATCAACATACAAAAATCACTTGTGTTTCTATACACTAACAATGAAGTAGCAGAAAGAGAAGTTAAGAATACAATACATTTACAATTGCAACAAAAAGAATAAAATACCTAGCAATAAACTTAACCAAAGAGGTAAAGGATCTGTACACTGAAAACTATAAAACAGTGTTGAATGAAATTGAAGAAGACACAAAGAAATGGAAAGACATTCTGTTTTCTTGGATTGGAAGAATTAACGTGGTTAAAATGTCCATACTTCCCAAAGAAATCTATAGATTCAATGCAATCCCTATCAAAGTTCCAACAACATTTTTCACAGAAATAGAACAAAGAATCCTAAAATTTATATGGAACAATAAAAGACCCCTAATAGCCAAAGGAATCCTGAGAAAAAAGAACAAAGTTGGAGGTATCACACTCTCTGATTTCAAAATATATTACAAAGCTATAGTAACCAAAACAGCATGGTACTGGCACAAAAATAGACCAAATCAATGGAATAGAATTGAGAGCCCAGAAATAAACCCACACATCTATGGACCGCTAAGCTTCAACAAGGGAGCCAAGAACATACAACGGAAAAGGAAAGTTTCTTCAATAAATGGTGTTGGGAAAACTGGTCACCCACATGCAAAAAAATGAAAGTAGACCATTATCTTACACCATGCACAAAAATGGATTCAAAATGGATTAAAGACTTGAATGTAAGACCTGAAACCATGAAACTTCTAGAAGCAAACATAGGCAGTGCTCTCTTCGACGTCAGTCTTAGCAACATATTTTCAAGTAGCATGTCTGACTGGGCAAGGGAAACAATAGAAAGATTAAGCAAATGGGACTACATCAAACTAAAAAGCTTCTGAGGGCTGGCCCGGCAGCGTAGTGGTTAAGTTTGCACTCTGCTTTGGCGGCCTGTGTTAGCAAGTTCGGTTACCGGGCACAGACCTACGCACCACATATCAAGCCATGCTGTGGCAGGCGTCCCACATATAAATTAGAGGAAGAGGGCATGTATGTTAGCCCAGGGCCAATATTCCTCAGCAAAAAGAGGAGGATTAGCAACAGATATTAGCTCAGGGCTAATCTTCCTCACAACAACAACAAAAATATTCTGCACAGCAAAGGAAACCATCAACAAAGTGAAAAGACAACCTAACAATTGGGAGAAGATATTTGCAAACCATATATCTGATAAACGGTTAATATCCAAAATATATAAAGAACTCATACATCTCAACAACAAAGAAGCTAACAACCCAATTAAAAAATGGGCAAAAGACCTGAACAGACATTTCTCCAAAGAAGATATACAGATGGCCAACAGGCACATGAAAAGATGTTCAACATCATTAACTATCAGGGAAATGCAAATCAAAACTACAATGAGATATCACCTCACTCCCGTCAGAATGGCTATAATTAACAAGACAGGAAACAAGTGTTGGAGAGGATGCGGAGAGAAGAGAACACGCATACACTGTTGGTGGGAGTGCAAACTGGTGCAGCCGCTATGGCAAATCGTATGGAAATTCTTCAAAAAATTAAGAATAGAACTACCATATGATCCAGCTATTCCATTACTAGGTATTTATCCAAAGAACGTGTAAACATGAATTCATAAAGATACATGCACCTCTATGTTCATTGCAGCACAGTTCACAATAGCCAAGACTTGGAAGCAACCTAGGTCAAGGGACAAATGGATAAAGAAGATGTGGTATATATGCACAACGGGATACTACTCAGCCATAAGAAATGATGAAATCCAGCCATTTGTGACAACTTGGATGGATATTGAGGGTTTTAGGCTAAGCGAAGTAAGTCAGAGGGAGGAAGTCAAATACCGTACGATCTCACTCGTAAGTAGAAGATAACAACAACAACAATCACATAGAGACAGAGATTGGATTGGTGGTTACCAGAGGGGAAGAGGGGAGAGAGGAGGGCGAAAGGGATGATTAGGCACATGTGTGTGGTAATGGATTGTAATCAGTCTTTTGGTGGTGAACATAATGTAATCCACACAGAAATCTAAATATAATTATGTACACCTGAACTTTATATAATACTGTAAACAAATGTTACTGCAATAAAAATAAAAGATGGAGAAGTACCTCCACTGTCAGCACCATCTGATTTACAGTTCACTCATTAGAATGATCTTCACCATGCTTGGGAAGAAATACTTCTCTGAAATGCATTGGATTACTCAACAACATATAGAATGAATGCCAGCTCCCCAAACTAAAAATTCAGGTAAAAACTGACACTTAAAAATAAAAATTGAATGTACCAGTAATGAACAAGTGGAATTTAGATTTAAAAAGAAAAATAATTTATATTAGCACCTCAAAAAATGAAATTCTTAGGTATAAATATAATAAAATATGTACAAGATTTATATGAAGAAAACTACCAAACTCTGATGAATGACATCAAATAACTAAATAAATGGAGAGACATTCCAGGTTCATGGATAAGAAGATTCAATATTGTCAAGACCTCAATTCTTTCCAATTTGTTCTATAGATTCAATGCAGTCCTAATAAAAATTCCAACAAGTTATTTCATGGATATTGACAAACTGATTTTAAAGCTTATATGGAGAGGCAAAAGACCCATAATAGTCAACATCATATTGGAGAAGAACAATATTGAAGAACTGACACTACCTGACTTCAAAACTTACTGTAAAGCTACAGTAATCAGAACAGTGTGGTATTAGTGAAAGAATAGACAAATAGATCAATGTAACAGAATAGAGAGCCCCAAAATAGACCCAAATAAATATAGTCAACTGATCTTTGACAAAGAAGCAAAGACAATATAATGGAACCAAGATAGTCTTTTCAACACATGGTGCTAGAACAACTGGACACACACATGCAAAAAAAAAAAAAATCTAGACACAGACCGTATTACCTTCACAAAGTTAACTCAAAAATGGATGATAGAGTAAAATATAAAGTGCAAAACTAGAAAACTCCTAGAAAATAATGTAATAGAGAATCTAGATGACCTTGGGTATGGTGTTGACTTTTTGGTACAGTACCAAAGTCACAATCATTTAAAGAATTAATTGATATGTTGGAGTTCATTAAAATTAAAAACTTCTGCCCTATGAAAGACAATGTCAAGATACTTAGAAGATGAGACACAGACTGTGAGAAAACATTTGCAAAAGACACATTTGATAAAAGACTGTCATTCAAAAACATACAAAGAACTCTAAAAACTCAACAATGAGAAACAATCGGATTAAAAAATGGGTTAAAGATCTTGACAGACACTTGACCAAAGAAGATATACAGAGAGCAAATAAGCATATGACGAGATGCTCCACATCAGATGTCATCAGGGAAATTCAAATTAAAACAATGACATAACACTATATACCTATTTCAGTGGCTAAAAGCAGAAACACTGACAACAACAAATGCTGGTGAAGATGTAGAACAACAGGAACTCTTATACATTGTGGTGGGAATGTAAAATGATACAATGAATTTGGAATATAAGTTAATGGTTTCTTACAAAACTAAATGTACTCTTAGCATAAGATCTAGCCATTGCACTCCTTGGTATTTACTCAAAAGAGATAAAAAGTTATGTTCACACAAAAATATGCACACAAATGTTTATAGCAGCTTTATTCATAATTGCCAAAACTTGGAAGCAATCAAGTTGTTGCTCTGTATGTGAGTGGATAAATAAACTGTGATACACCTAGACAATGGAATACTATTCAGCACTAAAAAGAAACGAGCTGTTAAGCCAGGAAAAAACATGGAGGAAACTTAAATGCACATTACTAAGTGAAAGAAGTCAATCTGAAAAGGCTACATACTATATGATTCAAAATATGTGATATTCTGGAAAAGGCAAAATGATAGAGACAGTAAAAGTTCAGTGGTTTCCAGAGTGAACCCTCAGGTAAACCATGGACTTTGGGTGATTATGATGTGTCAATGTGGATTCATCAATTGTAACAAATGTACCACTATGGGGGATGTTGATAATGGGGGAGGCAATTCATTATCTGAAAGAACACTGTGGTTAAACCACCTTGCTTCTAGCTCTTTAGAAATATCTTCATGTAAGACTTATCAAACTTTTCACTACAAGCAAGAGGCATTATGTATAATATTCATTCACTGAAAGAAAACTATGGTTAAACAGTTTTGCTTCTAGCTGTTTGGAGCAAATAGTGCAGAGCTGATGGTCCTACTAGGGAGATATAGAAGGTAAGAACAGTGCAGAGATGAGAAACACAGATGCCCAGTGCTCATAGTCAGCTCCCAGGTACTGTCATGCAGGCAACTGCATGCAAATTAAGGGTGTAGGAGTCAAGGATGAGATAGTATCCATGGTTAAGTCTGCAGCTAGTGCCATTTGGCCATAAATGTAGTTGGTAGTTAAACCAGAACAGACCAGGTTCATGTTATCCTGTGTAGACAAGAGGATGGGTCAGTCTCAATCCACAACCATCTTAAGAGGAAGGGTTGGGAGAGGGTGAGAGTCAGGCTCCTGGCCCCAAACAGCAGTTCTACTTGTTGGACTCTGGAAATAGTGAGCAGTGAGGTGTATCTCAATGGGAGAGTAATGACATCCCAGTGGCCAAGGCCATTGTAAGAACTGAAGACACCAAGAAGGAGCAAGCATGGATGAAGAAGAACTGCTGAAATGGGCATATGTAACAACATTACAGTAATTGAACCATAAGACAGCCAGGGCAATAGGGACGGTGGAAAATTCCAAACCTAGCTCAGGGGAAGCTAACAGGGCCATAGTTGATACATGGGCTCACAGAGGTGACAGCCATACCTAACAAAGTATAGTACCATTGAATTGCCCAGGGGAGAAGATGGGGATGACAAGCCAGGCATATAATTTCTCTGGACTGCCCATTTGAATGAAGGCTATGGGTTATGTACTGCTATTCATGGTGGACTCCATGCTTTTGGCTCTGGAGAGAAATCTTAGAACCATTAGCTCTGCAGAGGGAAGTGTTGTCTGGATTTCTCCATTGGAGCATTGTAATGAACAAGTGGGAAATTGAATGGGAATGGGAAAGTGGTCTTGAAAAAAGTTATACGTACATAATATTCTGTCATTACTATCATAAACATCATTAGCTCCTCCTTCCGAACATATTTCCCGCTCAATTCTGACCACCCTAATCACGCTGCTCTTTGTTTTCCTCATCAGTTCTGGGTGTTTGTTACTTTGAGATTCTTATTTCATTTATAGTCCTAGAATTTGGACTGTCTCAGTCCAATCAAGCTGCTGTAACAGTACACCATAGATTGGGTGGCTTAAAGAACAAGAATTTATTACTCACAGTTCAGGAGGTTTGGAAGTCCACAATCAAGGTTCCAGCTGATTAAGTTCTTTGTGAAGGCTCTCTCTCTGGTCTGTAGACAGCCATCTACTCTCTGTGTCCTCACATGATGGAGAGATCATCTCTCTTATGTCTCTTCTTGTAGGGGTACTAATCCTATTCATGAGAATCCATTCTTATGACTCAATTACCTCACAAAGGCCCCACCTCAAAATACCATCACATTGGAAATTAGGCTTTGACATATGAATTTTGGGAGGACACATTCAGTCTATAGCATGGACTTTTATTTTTCTTCAATTTTCTGGCCGTTGCTTGTCCTATGTCTTGCTTGATGTTATAGGAAAGAGACAAGAATGAAGAAAAGCACACAAAATGAAGAGAAACTATCTTTTCCCTCCAAGGAACAATCTTAGCTAGAAATATAAGACTATATTCATTAATTTATTCATTTATTCCTTCATGTGTTGATTTATTCAACCCATATATATTAAACCTTATGAGCAATTTTCTCTCTATATATTTATATATGTGTGTGCATTGTTTGATATGGTTAGACACAGATATGAGGGAAACATCTTGCAAAAATATAAAATATGCATGCTTTTCTCTGACCTTTTCACCCCAGTTATATACAGAGTAATTAAAGAAAGAAATCAAGTCCCTTGACTAGTTACTCAGATAGTGAATGATTACCCTAAACCTCAGTTATCTCCTTTGAGGTTTAACTACTATTATTGTTGTGTAGTTTTTCCAACTGAATACCTTTCCTCAAACTCCCGGGGCATCTTCTCTTTTTCTTAACTTTGTAGGTATATGCTTAGGAAGCACCCTCATGAAAAGTCATTAATTGGAGTATGCATATGTGTATGTTAAAATCTGTTGCAAGTGGAGGGGCGGAGTCAAGATGGCGGCGTAGGCAGACTCTGAACTCACCTCCTCCCGTGGACACAGCCAATTTACAACTACTCGTGGAAAAATTACCCCTGGGACAGAACTGAAAACTGGATAAGAGGAACTCCTGCAACAACGGACAATCCTAACTGGGGTAGAAGAGGCAGAGACTCCCTTCTGGAGAGGAAAAACGCCGCCTTCACAAGCCGCCAGCTTCACGGCCGCCGGGAGCAGCTCACAGGCACGCAGCCTCCCTGGAGGCGGGGCCCTGAGCCGGGAGCTCGCTGTGGGCATTTTGTGGACCCAGCACAATTGAGACCAGCAGCATAATATCTGACTTTGCCTGCTACTAAAGCATTGGGTAGCACCCCAGAAAACCTGGTTCACAAAGAAACTAAAACTGGCTCTTAAAGGGCCCGCGCACAAACTCACCTGCTCCAGAAAGCATCCTAAAATCACCAGAAAGAAAGGTGCACAGTGCTTGGTGACAAGAGACTCACCTAATAGGCCCTGAGTGCATCTCGGTGAGGGGTGAGACCTCTCCAGGGACTGGGACATTGGCGGCGGCCATTGTTGTGGCCTGGTGTGAGCGTGCTGACACAGACGCCATTGGAGTTCTCCCTGAGGCCTGCTAGCCCAGGGTCTGCTCCACCCGCTAGAGCGCCGATCTAATCCAGCTCAGCCAGGGCAGGCAGCCCACCCTAGAGACTAGCCCCACCCAACAACAAGCCCTCAGGCAACGTGTGGGCCTGCATAGATTGGTGACTGGATTCTCTGCAGCCTGGCAACTGAGCTGACTTGAGCGGGGCAGGGTGTGCACAAGGAGCGGGTGGAGAGTGTGTGGGGCTCCCGCCCTGGAGAGACTGGGTCCACTTGGGGAGGTCGGGGCACTCACACGGGGCAGGACTGTGTTGACTGTGTGTGTGGACCTGTGGGTGACAGGGCTTCTCAGCCACAGAAGACTTGTACTTCTCAAAGACCCACATAGGAGGTTTGCTCCACCTTCCAAAACCTGAAATAATTGGGTGCTCCTGTGCCTGAGGCCAGCCCCACCCAGCTGCAATCCTCAGAGAGCTGACAAGAGACCTAATAGGCTAGAGGTTTACAGCAATTGTAAGGCCCTGAGCCTAACAACCTGCCACGGTGGGGGCCTACTCACTTAAAAGAAATACTGCAACACAAATGTGGTATTAGAACTTGCAGCCAACTGTGCTGGGGCTCCTCACACCTGATAAAGAGACTGAAGGGCCCACAACAACTACAAGCAGCTGAGCATTACAACAGCTGGCCAGGAGCATAACTCAGCCTCCCTGGGCGCCTACAGGGAGAGCAAACAGGCCACAGCAGAAGGATACACGTAGCCCACATAGGGGTCACCCCTGGAACATTGAGAACTGAGGGAAGCACACTGGAAGCCTCCTAAGCCATCACTTACATAAGGTCACCTATCCAAGAGCAGGAGACGTAGCTGACCTACCTAATACGTAGACACAAGCACAGGGAAAGAGGCAAAATGAGGAGGCAAAAGGATACATTCCAAGTAAGGGAACAGGACAAAACCCCAGAAAAGGAACTTAGTGAAACAGAAATGAGCAACCTACCCGACAGAGAGTTCAAACTAAGAGTGTTAAGGATGCTCACTGATCTGGGGAGAAGAATAGATGGACTCAGTGAGAATGTCAACAAAGAAATGGAAGATATAAAAAAGAACCAATCAGAAATGAAGAATACAATACTGGAAATGAAAAACTCATTAGAGGGACTCAAAAGCAGAGTAGAGGACACAGAAGAACGGATCTGTGAGCTGGAAGAAAGACTAGAAGAAATTACCCAAGGTGAACAGGTAAGAGAGAAAAGAATTAAAAAGAGTGAGGACAGTCTAAGGGACCTCTGGGACAACATCAAGCGCACTAACATCCGTGTTATAGGTGTCCCGGAAGGAGAAGAGCGAGACAAGGGGGCAGAGAATCTATTTCAAGAAATAATAGATGAAAACTTCCCTAACCTAAGGAAGGAAACAGACATCCAGGTACAGGAGGCACAGAGAGCCCCAAACAAGATAAACCCAAAGAGGCCCACACCAAGACACATCATAATCAAAATGTCCAGAATTAAAGATAAAGAGAGAATCCTAAAAGCCGCAAGAGAATGTCAAGTTACATACAAAGGAAACCCCATAAGGCTATCAGCTGACTTCTCAGCAGAAACCTTACAGGCTAGAAGAGAATGGCATGATATATTTAAAGTGCTAAAAGGAAAAAACTTACAGCCAAGAATACTCTACCCAGCAAGGTTATCGTTCAAAATGGAAGGAGAGATTAAAATTTTCCCAGATAAGCAAAAATTAAAGGAGTTTGTCACCAAGAAACCAGTGTTACAAGAAATGTTAAAGGGACTGATTTAAGGGGAAAAGAGAAGACCACAAATAGGAAAAATTATCTATTTCCACGATTAGAACGTAATGGATACAAATGCACAAAAAAGAGGTTGGATATGATATCAAAAACATAAAAGGAGGGAGGAGGGTAGTTAAAGAGTACAGCTTTCAGACAGAGGTCAAACTAAAGTGACCATCAATTCTGTATAGAAGAAGTAAGGAACAGAGAAGGACTACTAAAACACTGAGGAAAAAAAAAAAAAGTTAAAAAATGGCAGTAAGTACATACTTATCAATAGCTACTTTAAATGTCAATGGACTAAATGCTCCAATTAAAAGGCATAGGGTGGCTGACTGGATTAAAAAACAAGACCCATATATATGCTGCATACAAGAGACACACTTCAGACCTAAAGACACTCACAAACTGAAAGTGAAGGGATGGGAAAAGATACTCCACGCAAATGGCAATGAAAAGAAAGCTGGGGTAGCAGTACTCATATCAGACAAAATAGACTTTAAAACAAAAACTGTAAAACGAGACAAAGAAGGGCATTACATAATGATCAAGGGAACAATCCAACAAGAGGATATAACACTTGTAAATATCTACGCACCCAATGTAGGTGCACCTAAATATATAAAGCAATTATTAACAGACATAAAAACAGAAATAGACAGTAACACAATAATAGTAGGGACTTTAACACTCCACTTACACCAACGGATAGATCATCCAAACAGAAGATCAATAAGGAAACATTGGCCTTAAACGACACACTAGAACAGATGGACCTAGTAGATATATACAGAGCATTCCATCCAAAAACTGAAGAATACACGTTCTTTTCAAATGCACATGGAACGTTCTCCAGGATTGATCACAAATTAGGCCACAAAACAAGTCTCCATAAATTTAAGAAGATTGAAATAATACCAAGCATCTTTTCTGACCACAAAGGTATGAAACTAGAAATCAACTATAGGAAGAAAATCAGAAAAGCCACAAATACATGGAGATTAAACAAAATGCTACTGAACAACGACTGGGTTAATGAAGAAATCAAAGAAGAAATCAAAAAATACCTGGAGACAAATGAAAATGAAAATACGACATGCCAGAATTTATGGGATACAGCAAAAGCGGTTCTAAGAGGGAAGTTTATAGCAATACAGGCCTATCTCAACAAACAAGAAAAATCTCAAATAAACAATCTAACAATGCACCTAAAAGAACTGGAAAAAGAAGAAGAAACAAAGCCCAAAATCAGTAGAAGAAGGGAAATAATAAAAATCAGAGCAGAAATAAATGAAATAGAGACTAAAAAAGCAATAGAAAAATTAATAAAACCAAGAGCTGGTTCTTTGAAAAGATCAACAAAATAGACAAACCTTTAGCTAGACTCACCAAGAAAAAAGAGAGAAGGCACAAATAAGTAAAATCAGAAATGAAAGAGGAGTGGTTACAACAGACACCTCAGAAATACAAAAGATTATAAGAGAATACTATGAAAAACTATATGCCAACCAATTCGACAATCTGGAAGAAATGGATAAATTCTTAGAATCATACAACCTTCCAAAACTGGATCAAGAAGAAGTAGAGAATTTGAATAGACCAATCACCAGTAAGGAGATCGAAACAGTAATCAAAAACCTCCCCAAAAATAAAAGTCCAAGACCAGACGGCTTCCCTGGTGAATTCTACCAAACATTCAAAGAAGACTTAATACCTATCCTTCTCAAACTCTTCCAAAAAATTGAGGAGGAGGGGAAGCTCCCTAACTCATTCTACGAAGCTGACATTACCCTGATACCAAAACCAGACAAGGACAACACAAAAAAAGAAAATTACAGGCCAATATCACTGATGAACATCGATGCGAAAATCCTCAACAAAATACTAGCAAATCGCATACAACAATACATTAAAAAGATTATACACCATTATCAAGTGGGATTTATTCCAGGTATGCAGGGATGGTTTAACATTCGCAAATCAATCAACGTAATACACCACATTAATAAAATGAAGAACAAAAATCACATGATCATCTCAATAGATGCAGAGAAAGCATTTGACAAGATCCAGCATCCATTTATGATAAAAACTCTGAATAAAATGGGTATAGAAGGAAAGTACCTCAACATAATAAAGACCATATATGAGAAACCCACAGCTAATATCATCCTCAATGGTGAAAAACTGAAAGCTATCCCTCTAAGAACAGGAACCAGACAAGGATGCCCACTGTCACCACTCCTATTTAACATAGTATTGGAAGTCCTAGCCAGAGCAATCAGGCAAGAGAAAGAAATAAAAGGGATCCAAATGGGAAAGGAAGAAGTGAAACTGTCACTATTTGCAGATGACATGATTTTATATATAGAAAACCCTAAAGAATCCACCAGAAAACTTTTAGAAGTAATAAACGAATATGGGAAAGTTGCAGGATACAAAATCAACATACAAAAATCAGTTGCATTTCTGTACACTAACAACGAAGTAGCAGAAAGAGAAATTAAGAATACCATCCCATTTACAATTGCAACAAAAAGAATAAAATACCTAGGAATAAACTTAACCAAAGAGGTGAAAGATCTGTACACGAAAACTATAAAACATTTCTGAAAGAAATTGAAGAAGACACAAAGAAATGGAAAGATATTCCGTGCTCTTGGATTGGAAGAATTAACATAGTTAAGATGTCCATACTTCCTAAAGCCATCTATAGATTCAATGCAATCCCTATCAAAGTTCCAACCACATTTTTCACAGAAATAGAACAAAGAATCCTAAAATTTATATGGAACAACAAAAGACCCCGAATAGCTAAAGGACTCCTGAGAAAAAAGAACAAAGCTGGAGGTATCACACTCCCTGATTTCAAAATATACTACAAAGCTATAGTAACCAAAACAGCATGGTACTGGCACAAAAACAGACACACAGATCAATGGAATAGAATCGAAAGCCCAGAAATAAACCCACACATCTATGGACAGCTAATCTTTGACAAAGGAGCCAAGAACATACAATGGGGAAAAGAAAGTCTCTTCAACAAATGGTGTTGGGAAAACTGGATAGCCACATGCAAAATGAAAGTAGACCCTTACCTTACACCATACACAAAAATTAACTCCAAATGGATTAAAGACTTGAATGTAAGACCTGAAACTGTGAAAGTTCTAGAAGAAAACATAGGCAGTACGCTCTTCGACATCAGTCTTAGCAACATCTTTTCAAACACCACATCTGACCGGGCAAGAGAAACAATAGAAAAAATAAACGAATGGCACTACACCAAACTATAACGCTTCTGCACACCAAAGGAAACCATCAACAAAACGAAAAGACAACCTAACAATTGGGAGAAGATATTTGCACACCATACATCTGATAAGGGCTTAATCTCCAAAATATATAAAGAACTCATGCATCTCAACAACAAAAACTACCAACCCAATTAAAAATGGGCAAAAGACCTGAACAGACATTTCTCCAAAGAAGATATACAGATGGCCAACAGACACATGAAAAGATGTTCAAAATCACTAACTATCAGGGAAATGCAAATCAAAACTACAATGAGATATCACCTCACGCCCGTCAGAATGGCTATAATTAACAAGACAGGAAACAACATGTGTTGGAGAGGTTGTGGAGAGAAGGGAACTCTCATACACTGCTGGTGGGAGTGCAAACTGGTGCAGCCACTATGGAAAACAGTATGGAGATTCCTCAAAAATCAACGATAGAACTACCATATGATCCAGCTATTCCACTGTTGGGTATTTATCCAAAGAACTTGAAAACACCAATTTGCAAAGGTACATGCACCCCTGTGTTCATTGCAGCCTTATTCACGATAGCCAAGACTTGGAAGCAACCTAAGTGCCCATCAAGGGACGAATGGATAAAAAAGCTGTGGTATATATACACAATGGAATACTACTCAGCCATAAGAAACACGAAATCAAGCCATTTGTGACAACATGGATGGACATTGAGGGCATGATGCAAAGTGAAATAAGTCAGAGGGAGAAGGTCAAATACCATATGATTTCCTTCATTAAGTAGTAGATAATAACAACAATAAACAAACACATAGGGACAGAGATTGGATTGGTGGTTACCAGAGGGGAAGGGGGGAGGGAGGAGGGTGAAAGGGATAATTGGGTACATGTGTGTGGTGATGGGTTGTAATTAGTATTTTGGTGGTGAACATGATGTAATCTATGCAGAAATAGAAGTACAATGATGTACACCTGAAATTTTTACAATGTTATAAACCAATCTTACTGCAATAAACAAAAAATTAAAAAAAAAAAAAATCTGTTGCAAGTGAAGAAAAATAATTATAATAAAGTAACAAAATAAATTAAAATATAAATTAAAAAATATAAATCACTGATCCAATTCCACTGCCCAGAAGAATAAAAGATGAAACTTATGTACTCTTTTGAATTTTTTCAAATAATAATAGTTAATATTTGTTGAGAATTAATATGTGTCAGGTACCATGTTAGACATTTACATGAATTACTTCATTTAACCTTCACAATATCCCTACGAGGAAGGTGTCATAACTACTTCCATACTCATTCTGCAATCGAGAAAACTAAAGAACAGAGAAGTAGATAGGTTTTCCCAAGGTCACACGTGCAGTATTTTGCATAAATAATTACCTTTTTGTCGATAATTGAGAATTTGTTATTTTGCACAGCATATCTGAAATAAAAAATATCTAGGGCTTTATGCCCAAAACTTCACCTTAAACTAATCCTGCTGAAAACACCTAAGTGGTTTTATAAACTCTAACTTCTTAATGATGCATTGGCGGATTTGATTGGTCTTGATGCTGTAGACAATGGGATTCATGAGAGGTGGTACCAGCAGATACACATAAGACATGAGAATGTGTACAATGCGGGGCAGATGTTCACCAAAGCGGTGCACAAGAGACAAGCCAATCATGGGGATGTAGAAGAGTAGCACAGCACAGATGTGGGATACACAGGTGCTGAGGGCCCGAAGTCGCTCCTGGTGGGAGGCAATGCTTAGTACAGTGCGAAGGATAAGAGTGTAGGAGAGGAAGATGAGCAACGAGTCCACACCCACGGTGCAGACCACAACAAAGAGCCCATAGATGTGATTGACAATGATGCTAGAGCAGGCCAGTTTCATGATCTCTAGGTGCAGACAATAGGCATGGGCCAGCACATGGGAACGGCAGTACTGGAAGCGCTTAAGGAGGAATGGCAGGGGGAGGATGAGCAGCGCACTTCTAAGCACTGTGCTCAGCCCCATCTTGACAATACGTGCAGGTGTCAAGACTGTGGAGTAACGCAGTGGGTTGCAGATGGCCACATAGCGGTCAATGGACATGGACAATAGAACCGAAGACTCCACTAGAGACAAGGCATGGATGAAGAAGAGCTGAGTGAAGCAGGCAGGGATGCCAATCTCTCTGACTTCAAACCAGAAGATACCTAGCACAGTGGGCAGTGTAGAAAGGCAAAGGCCCAAGTCTGTGAGGGACAGCATGGCCAAGAAATAGTACATGGGTTTCATGGAGGGTGACATCAGTATGGATGACGTGGAGGATAGTAAGATTTCCTACAATTACTGTCAAGTAGATGGAGCAGAAGGGAATAGAGATCCAGCCATGGAGATCTTCTAGACCTTGAAAGCCAGTCAGGAAGAAAGTGGCTTTTTGGAGGCTGCTGTTATAGGGGATTATCATAGCTATACAATCTTGGATTCACCAACCTGCAATATAGAATGGTATTCCTGGAGAGTGACAGGACCGGATTCTCACTCTCCTAAGTGTCCTGGGGCCAGTGAGTCACGAAGGTGTACACACGAAACAGGAAAGAATTGGGGGATGTGATCTAGTCACCTTTTCTGGAGGGTCTAGGAAAAGGACTTTTATAGTGGAGGTCTGTAGTCCATGGATGCTGTGTGATTTAGCCTTACGGTGCTATGTCCACCAGTATTGGACTCGCAGTGATTTAATGAGATCACCTCAGAGGCACCTTTTTCATATATTCCTTCCTGAAAAAAATCTTCAGTTCCATCACTAAAGCACTCAGAATCTGTATCATATAAATGGGGAATTGGTACTAAACACCATTTTGCTTAATTATCTACTAGGATCAGGCGCATATCACATGCCTTCAAATGTATTTGTAAGTTGACTGGGGATTGTGTTTCTTTAAACAATGCCTAGCCTGCAGGAGAATGCAGAAGAAGCATTGAGTAAATGTTTGTTGAATTCCTTGAACTTGTAACTTGTGACCAGAGTGATGCCTTTCCTGAATCTACATAAAAGCCTTTGTTGGCTGAGGAGGCAAATGGTGGTGTGCAAATTTGAAGTCTGGAACTGAGAAATGTCTGAGAAGCAAGGTCTTCAGGAAACAAATAATTCTAGGAAAGGGTGCTTTGGGGCTTAGTTCTGAGAGATATCACGAGAGGTGTGTTTCCAACATCAGGGGAATTAAGCTGGGACTAGATGTAGAGACGGGGATGTAGAAGAGGTATGCATCAGATCTGAAACAGAAATAACAAAGAGAAAGCTGAAATGGCCAGGAAAAGCCTCTAACCTTTAGCTTATAATCAGGAAATTAATCTTAACGCTTTCAGAGCGAGCTGTGCCTCTGGGGCTTCGATCAATGAGACACACAGGCATAGGTCTGTCCCTGTAAAACCTGAACTGGGCTCTCCTTTTCTTCTGCTTTCAGAATTTTTATTCAATTACATTTATTGCAAGCCACACTAATGGGTCCTATGTATATTAATATAGTGTGACTAGTATATTGTTTATCACATGCATAAAAAGCTTAATATAGCTAAGACTTATTTAATACCTTATGTGCCTGTCATCTTTCTACGTGCCTAATGTATGTCATGTCATTCAACTCTCACAACAGTCGTATGCGATAGGTTCTATTCTAAGGAGCATACTACAGGTGAGAAAACCGTGGCACAAAGAGGTGAAATGACCTGGGTAAGGTTACAGAGTAAGTAGGGGTTGAAGATGGAATTCAAACCCTGACAGTTTACTTCAGAGTCTATATTATTGTCCTACATCATATTTCCTCCTCCTACTACACAGCATTTTACCTTTTACAAAAGTCAGAGAATTAAAAAATAATCAATTAAAAAACAAAAAAAAAACCCTGTAAATTTCATACCTTGTCACATCTATGGATAGCCAGTTCCATTATAAGCATAACGTTACATGGATCAAGATGGGTAACAACAGAAAGAAAACGCATTTTGGGGACCGAGTTCAGTTTGGGACAAGCTGAATGTAAGCTTAAAAAGGGATTCCTGGGGAGAGTGTCTAGAGGATATTCTCTGTAGTGATCTTCGGTTTAAGTGAGGGCTTGAATTACAGAGTATCTCCCATGAATATGGAGAAACTTGCTAACAGATGCCGTGTGGGAAGGAAAGACAAGGGCTCAGTTCATAACACTGGAAATTATTGTAAATGAAGGTAGGACATGAAATTAGAGCTAGAAGAGAGACAGATAATGGAGAGTCAGAGAAAAAAGATGAAAATAGTGGTGTATAATATCACTAAAGTCAAGTCATTAATATTGATTACAAAAAAGAGATGAAGGAGGATGAGAGTTTTTAAAAAGGCATTACACTTATGATGGTGAGATCATCATTGACTTTTCTGAGGATATTTCAATAGATTGGAGAAAGATTACAAGGGCTTAAATGATCAGTGGGTGAGGAGGAAAAAGTAAAGACTGTATTTTATTTGTAATTTTCCTCTAACAAAATCTAGAGGTTGAGGGAGGATATCAGACAATTTTAAGGAAGAGAGATGGGAAGTTGAGGGTACTCTTTCAAAAGGTTTCTTTTTTCTCAGTAAGGTAGAGGGATGTTGAAGGGCTGAGGATAAAGAAAGAAGAAAAGTCCATACCCAGCTTTTGCCATTCACACTTCCAATCAAAACAAGTAATAAAAAGATAATACTGCAATAATTAACATAATAATGAAATCCCTCTTGTTTTATGATTCCAAAGGAGAAACAGAGAAAGAATATGAAGAGGGACAGCTAGAAAGGAGGAAAAAGGAAAGAAAGAAGTGAAGACCTGGAAAGAAGAGGGTCTGTGAAAGAAAAAGGGAATATCATAGGATTTGGAGAGCGTGCTGTGGGCGTCATAGGCAACAGTGCAATCTCGCTCTGATATTGAGAGACAATGGCAACAGAATTTTAAAAACGAATGGTAATAAAAAAGGAAAAGTTTTCCATCAATTAAGGGGAAATGTAAACAAGAGTTTAAGTAGATGTGTGGCTTTTCAGCCAGCAGACTTACAGTGAATCTGGTTTCCATTTATAGCACGCTGAGCCATTTCAGAAAGTTTTCAAAATAGAAGAAAGATTTCGAGGTCATCTTATTTCTCTACTCTCTCCAGGCAGGAAAGGATCATTCTTCCTGCTTAGTGAGAAGTTACATCCATAGTATCCCATCCCAGTTATTATATCCCCTTCCAAATACATTCCTTGCACGTTACATTTTGGGTATGGGTAAGAGGCAAGTATGCCAGGTATGAGGAGGCAAAAAAGATCAAAGCAGGTCATAACAAGCACTGAAGAAATAGAATTGCCATTTCACTGGAACCTTGCAACTTTGGCACAGATTTGGAACCTAGTAAAGTTTGCTGAACAAATGCGTCAGTGAAAGGATAAGAGAAGAGATGAAATGCAGTAGGGATTAAACAGAATAATTTTTACTGCTGCTACTCTACATTTTCTTCTCAAAGGCACTCACCTCCAGATTAATGGATCAGAGATGTATCAGCTGATTCCTCCACTAGATTACATCATACACTCTCGATCCTCCCTTCAGCTTTAACTTCATGGGATAATGGGATGTCATTCTAGGGTCTATGGCAGAAACAGAAGAGAGATGGGCTGCGCAGTGATTTCAATGACTCTCGCTGATTCTTATTCTTCATATAATTGCACATAAAGGTGTTTAAGATTATTAGCATCTATGTTGGTGACAGTCTGCAAAATTACTCCCAAAGGCAATCATGACCTTATATTAGTATAAAGCCTGATTGTTCCAAAGTACTGTCAAACTCATTTTAATACTTAATTATCATAATACAATTTAAAGTAAGAAAGGCAGAGATTACAATTTCAGTTTTAAAGATACAGGAACTGCTGCTCTGAATGATGAGAAAAGAGAGGAGAGTCAGCATGAATTAAACTGAACGATTAAGTTGATTTTTACAAAATCACACACAGTGACAAAGTTAGGACTAAAACCCCAAGCCTCCTATCCCTAGTCCATCTGCCACTCAAAACTTCCTTAACTAATTCGAAGTGGGGATTTAGCAAGTAGCTAAGACTGAGAGCTCAGCATATGGTTCTGGTTATGCGTACCCCAGTTATCTCCGATTCTTCTTACAATACATACCTGAGCACCAACAGCGGGAGAGAAAAGAGCTTGGAGTGCATAGTTACAGTCAGAACTCAGAATAGGTGGTAGCTCAGCTACAAGAATATTACCTGCTTAAAACACAGGGTCTTTTTGAAGAGCCCAGCAGCTTCTCTCTAGGGGCCTCTGCCGAGGCTGAAAATTCCCTGAAGAGTTCTCAAGAGTCTTAGCCGAGGATGAAGGCCATGAGAAGCTGTGAAACCCCAATCCTGTATCTTCAAGGGATATCTTCAAGATGTTAGGATGTTTCTAGTTATGGATTTCATCTTCTGAAACTGGATAAGAAGGACCTAGCTAGGCCTGGAGAGCAGTCTTGCAAGAGAGAGACTGTTTTGACTCAGATTCAGATAAAAGATAAAGCTGATTTCAACTTTATCTCTGATACTTTCTAACCATGCAACTGTGCCAACCTAGGACAAATTACTTAATCTCTCAGAGACATTATTTCCCTATATTTTTAAAAGGGAACCTCTCCCCTCTTTTTTTTATACAGACCCCAATCCTATCAGGCATTCTCATATGTTTTAGAGTCAATTGGTAGTGTAGTTTGGTTTGAGTATAGGCAGAAGGAAGGTCCTCTTTGGGCTTCAGTCTTAAACTGTAGGTTTCTTAATTACTTTCAGCTATTCCTTGTGTTTTCTCCCTTGTACATATGTGGTTTGGGTCATAATTCAGAAACTTGTACCCAAATGCCAGTTTAATAGTTTCATATAGTTCAACAACCCTTTTTTAACTATCAACATCTATATCAAGAGCTCTTCCAGAATTGATTTAAACAACTCGAAGAAACACCTGAACAGAGTAGCTGATACTTAATGCATTCTCAGTAAATAGCATTTCAAATAGTTAGTAGAGTGATCGTGATTTTAGTTTGTTAAGAAAGGGCCTAATTTACACTTATTGTCTTGGTTTCCAACCAGTTTGGAATTGGGAACCAGTGCCATATTTTTCATTTTATCACAAAGTGTTGTAAATAACTATATTAAAGTGGCTGGGATGGGTTGCTAGATCTTCACTTTGTGCTTCATGTTTCTGCTGCAGTTTCATCCAATGGCCTGTGAGATACATGTGCAGTGATCTCAGTTCCTACTTTAACGTTTTCTAAATTTGAAAGATGACCAGTGGTGTCCCATCATTCTTTTCTTGACCATTTCCAATGCAATATTAATAAAGCTGCAAAGAGAGCAGACAGAGTCATCGCTGATAAAATGAAATTCACTGGTATACATGCATGTAGAAACATCTCCCTCCTTCAGGGTTCATTTGGGGTGGGAGATGTATTTGATGATGCTACTCCTTCCAGATACTTTTTTCTTTTTTTTAGCCAATCATTTGTGTGGCTTCTTGTGCCAAATCCTGTGAAATAAATGAAACTGCTGGCTTGCCAGTGGCCTGGGGTCAAGAGGAAATAATTTGATTAAGCGAACCAAAAAAATGTTCAGGAAACAAAGACTGATGAATGTTTAGTGTTTATCATTTATTATAATGGTATAATTTATTTCATTGTTTGATTTTATTATTTTTTAATAAGCCCATTGGCAGCAAAGATTCTAAAAGATGAAATTTCACAATTTAAATTTAAATTCTCTACTTTTGTTTCTCAAGAAATTTGATAATGAAATTATAACTTGAGCAAAATGGTTATCGATATATGCCATCAATATGGTGGCCAAATTGATATAATTGATCACGTGACAACCAGAGGGGAAAAAGTAAGCATTCACTTCAAAGGGTGTGAATTCTAAAAACACTGTATCTGAATGTAGTAGTTTACCATACACAGCTACTGAAGGTAGATTTCAAACTATATATTTATAATTTTTCATATAGATTAAATAGTTGTTCATTCAAATTTATTGTATTCTCTTTTTACTGGAACTTTTCCAGTCATTGTGAAAAGGGAAAGGATAGCTGTTATGATGTTGGCTCCATTAGCAAAAACTAAATTATGTTCATTTTAAATCACTAATCGGATGTGTCAGACAGAAAATCAATGTTTTTTCAGCTATATGACTTTTATTTATATTTTCCAACTTTACTGAGATATAATTGACATACAACATTGTGTAACTTTAAGGTATACATTGTGTTGATTTGATATACTTATACATTGCAAAATGACTACTACCATAACATTAGCTAATACTTTCATTATGTCACATAATTACAATTACTTTTTTGTGGTGAGAATATTTATGATTCACTCTCTTAAGAACATTCAAGTTACAATACATAATTGTTAACTGTAATCACAACATTGTGTATTAGATCCTCAGAAACGATTCCTCTTCTAACTGGAAGTTTGTACACTTTGACAAATATCTCCCCCTTTCCCCTATCCCCCATCCCCTGGTAACCACCATTCTACTCTCTGTTTCTATGTGTTCAGTTTTTTTTAGATTCCACCTGTATATGATATTCCACCAGTATTTGTCTTTCTCTGTCTGACTTATTTCACTTAGCATAATGCCCTCAACATCCATCCATGTTGTCACAACTGGCAGAATTTCCTTCTTTCTCATGGCTGAGTAATATTCCGTTGTATATGTGTATACCACATCTTCATCCATTTATCTGTTGATGGACACTTAGGTTGTTTCCATACCTTGGCTATTGTGAATAATGCTGCAATAAACATGGGGGGACAGATGTCTCTTTGATATTCTGAAGTGGGATGCTGGATCATGTGGAGTTCTATTTTTTATTTTTTTGAGGAAACACCATACTATTTTCCATAGTGGCTATACCAATCTATATTCTTACTCAAGATATAAAAATGTTCCCTTTTCTTCGTATCCTCTCCAGCGCTTATCTCTTGTCTTTTTTTTTTTTTTAAAGATTTTATTTATTTTATTTTTTCCCCCCAAAGCCCCAGTGGATAGTTGTGTGTCGTAGCTGCACATCCTTCTAGTTGCTGCATGTGGGACTCGGCCTCAGGATGAACGGAGAAGTGGTGCCTCGATGCGCACCCGGGATCCGAACCCGGGCCGCCAGCATCGCAGCGCGCGCACTTAACCACCAAGCCACAGGGCCGGCCCTCTCTTGTCTTTTTGATGACAGTCATTCTAACAGGTATGAGGTAACATCTCATTGTGATTCGGATTTGCATCTCCTTGATGATTAGTGATGTTGAGAAACTTTTCATATTCCTGTAGGCTATTTGTATGTCTTCTTGGAAAAATGTTTATTCAATTCTTCTGCCTATTTTTTAATAAAGTTGTTTTCTGTTATTGACTTATATGAGTTCTTTATATATTTTGGATATTAATCACTTACCAGATATATGGTTTGCTTATACGTTCTCCCATTATGCAGGCTGCCTTTTCATTTTGTTGATTGTTTCTTTTGCTGTGTAGAAGATTTTTAAGTTGATGTAGTCTCACTTCTTGATTTTTGTTTTGTTGCCTTTTAGGGGGATCTGCAGTGATGCTTTCCCATTGGCTCATGGGCAGACTTCGTGATAGAGTTCACAACGCAGTCAGCGGGGACCACGTCCCTTTAATGCCCTCTCAGAGTTTTATCTCCCCCTTTCCTGATCTCTTCCTTCTCTCCAGTCATGTAGCTTCTTTTTTTCTTTTATTTATTTATTTATTTATTTTATTTAGTACTCTAGAGAGGAAAGAAATGAGTCTTTTTGGCAGTGTCCAGCACATCTGGGGAAGCTGGGCACTCACTCACCTGCTCTCCCTTTCACCCGTAGGAGAAATCTAGAGCTGAGAAATTCTCTCTTAGTCTTAAACTTTGTTGCCTTGGGGAGGGGTGATGTGGATAAGGCCAAGGTCTTCCTTTTACACACTCCAGTGCATCTAAATTTATATTTTTTAGATCCAACAGAGTGCTGCAACTTCTCCTCTGGAAATCTGGACTTCCATAAAATCTCTCTCATTCCGTCAGTGTTTTTTAATGCTATCAGGTCAAGACGGAGAGAGTCTGGAACTTGTTCACAGGCTCTTGTGGAGACCACAGCTAATATTGAGGTCTGCCTGCCTGTTATCTGACACACAGGTGGGCGCGACCCTTCCCAGGTCCCTTAGCATATGGTGCTGGACGCCACAACTCCCACACAGGCACTTGTTCATGGATGGACGCTTAATTTTTGTTGTGTGTTGGGAGTGGTTATAAACAAGAGATTTCTTATGCTGCCATAATGCTGATGTCACTCCTAAAAGTCAATTATTTATAGGAGTTGTTTAATTATGTTATTTCAATTCATGACTCAAAGTAAAGTTTTTGAACATTTATTCTGTCCAAATTTTATTCTGTAAAACACTGGCCTTATTGTGAACGCTATTCTGAAGTCAGTTAAGGAAGCTTAACATTAGAGAGAGATTTTTTTTTAAATGTAGAGATGATATAAATTCATACCCTGTTACAGGACAGCAACATGGTAAAAACAAGAAACTTTTTGTTCAGAAATGTACTTGGAATCATTCTGGTGCAAACATAATTCATGATTACATCCAGGCAGTTTTTTCAATCTGTTTTTTGTTTTTTTTTTTTTACATACACATTTAGAGTAACTGAATTAGGAAATTTTTGAGACAAAGTTGGTATTTAATTAAAAACATAAAACTTCAACATTATAGTACATGCTTTCTCTTCTGCTGATCACCTTCAATCAGATTTTAGAGACAGATGAGCCTTTAGGAATGCTTAGTAACCCAGCTTAATCTGGTGTGACAGATGTGAACATACACTTTTCAGACCTCACTTGAAGAATTCATTTATTACCCAGTTGCAAGGAGTGTAGTTAGCTGAAGTGTGCCTCAGAGCCTACTACAGATTTCCAGGAAAAGTTACAATCTTCTTGGGATTACCCAATACCGAATAAATGGTGGTCTAAGTGCTTGGCCGTTTCTGATCAATGGCGAACTCCTCTATCAAGCAATCTTTGCTCCAGAGCTCCCATTTGGCCTGACAGAGCCTTTATTATTTATGAATCATTGTCAAATGGCTCTCCTTACTCAATCCTGATGTTGCCCCTTCTCTTTCACACGTTTAAACTCTTTGCATACTAACTCTCTTTTAGCAACTGCTTCCCAGAGAACCCAAACTATAAATTTCTAATGTATTTTAGTTCAAAGTAGGTTAGACATCTTTAATCAAAGTACTGAAAAATTGGAACATAAAAAAATTTTGCTTGGATATTTTTGGCAAATGGAAATTATTTGTTATCCAAAGCTTGCAAACAGAGCTTGTACATGGAAATAGATTGCTTTATTTTTAGAGGAAATTTTATATTTGAAAATAGTTTTTGTTTAAAACTATTTTACTGGCCAACTAATATTTTAAAACCAGTTGCCAATTAATATATATTTCTTATGCATATGAAATATGTATATATAATTATGAAATGTGTATATGACAAATTATAAAATATGTATATAATTATGAAATATGGATATATGTAATTATAAAATATGGATATATATAATGGTATTTATTTTTTCAGCTCTGTTTATCCTCAAACGTGTCTAATTATTAACTTTAAATGATTTAATTTAAATAAAAGTTGTGTTTTAAGAAATTAGAAAAACTAACACAAAGTATGTTTAGACAAAATTAGAAATAATTAATAAAGTTTAAGCTGATTAAAATTATTGAAAAAACATGTAGTATAAAGATAAATGCATACATATTTTCCAAGGAGAGAGAGAGAGAGAGAGACTATTGTATGCCTGAGTTATTTGAGAAATGCCAATGTAGTTCAGTAGCAGGTATTCTATCAACATATATGTCAATATGATTGTATGAGTAGAGAGAATATGAGACAGGGCTTGAATAGGGTTCCCAACCATTGCTGAGAGTCTCTGTGAGCTGTTGGCATTGAGTTTCTGGGTTGTTAAACATCCTACAACAAGCAAGACATTCCCATATGGTGTTTTCCTGACTCAAATGCAAATAGTACATCTTTTCAGAAACAGTGTTAGCTGTTAATACTAGTTGCCTGAGGGCTAGTGTGATTTACTCATGTCTGAGGAGAGGACAGAGGGAGAGGAAAAGAAGATCCAAGAAACAAAAGGTAAAAAAAAAGTAACTTGCATTCATGTTAAATACATATGTGTGATATAGCACTATATATGAATACATTCAATACATTAAGATAATAAATTCATGAAAACTGAGAAAGTTGAGGCAGCAAAGGTATGCAGCTCTTAAAATGCTTCTCTTTTGAAACAAACATATTTATAGGCTGAGAAAGGGTAGCTATTAATAGGGAGATTGAAAAAGTTGGAAAAATATAGAAGATGCAGCAAGGTCTCTGAAAAGGCAGGAAGACATGGGATTTACTTTTTAGGGGTTTGGATTAAATTTTGATAGAGAAGAATGGCATTCTTCTTAGGAAAAGGAATGGGATAAGTCTGTAGAATATATATAGAAAACTTGAGGTCAGAAGGTAAAAATGGGAGTGATTCATGTTTCATTGTCTTTAAACAAGGAAGCATCAGCTATGGAGTAGAGTAGGGATACTAAAGAACTTGACAAGTTCTTGGTGTTGTTCCTGCATGGAATGGATGTGGGAGCTGAACAGGAATGTAAAATAGTAACAGCATTCCAAGTGATATTTAATGATTAACTGAGACAGTAGTTGATGTGGCACCCAGTTTGAACAACCCCATGATTATCTTCATCAGCACTCAGCAGCAAGAATGCTCAGGTCTACAGGTGAAGGTCTACACTGACTCATGATTTGCCATTAATGAAACTGATCATTAAACTAAAGAAACAATAATTTTTGTCTGTAGTGGATTAAAGGCAGCTTCAAATTATTTATCACTTCTCCTACCAAGAGGTGAAATTTATTTCTCCTTTCTTTGAATCTGAGCTGGCTCCATGGACGTATAACTAATAGATGCAGTGGAAGCGGCCCTTTACCTACCTCTTCCAGGTATAGTCCTTAACAGACTAGACTGCTTCCTGGAATATTATCTTTGGGTGCTCCGTCTTGGAATCTAGCTATCATGTTCTTAGAATCCCAAATCATGTGGAAAAGCCATATGTAGAAGTTTAGCTAAGCTTTCCACTGACAACCAGTATCAACTGCCAGGTATGAGAATGAACCATCTTCAAAATGTATACTCCACCCCCACCGAAGGTGCACAGTTGGTGCCATGTGGAGCAGAGAAAAGTTGTTGTGGCTGAACTCTGCAAAAATTGCAAAACTATGAACAAATAAATGATTGCTGTTGTTTTAAGTTACTAAGTTTTGGAGTGGTTTGTTATGTAGCTATACCTGAAACATGATCCCATGTCAAGAAACCTTATTTTCCCTGAAGCTGACTTATGTTCAATCTGAATAGAGTTTCCAAAGTCTCAACCTTTCTGATCTTTTAGTTTTACTCACTGTATATAAAAAAAAAAAAAAACAAGGTAATACATAGAATATATGATATTATTAATAAATACAGAAAGATTGATGTTCAGGAGAAGTTAAAATATCTATCCAGGCTGGAGATGGTCAGGGAAAGCTTCACAATGAAAGTATGACCTTATCTGGATAAAAGATTGAGTGAAATAGTAATATCTTCACTAAATTTCTTTTACATCATAAAATGATGCTTCTTCGATAAACGGTTAGAGTAAGCTGATTCTAAGAAGTGCGAGTAAGATTTATATGAGAACAAGGTTTAAAAAGGAGTTGCCAGAGGTGAGTTGCACAAATAAGGAGAATTTTATGTTTTTTTGTTTTTATTTTTTTACAGATTCCTCTAAAATAAATATATAATGGAGATGTCATTTTTTGAATGCCCTTGGTAATAATGTGTTTCACTACATGACTCTAGAATAATAGAATTTATGCTATGAATTTATATCCAAATGTGCTGTTGATATACAGATTTTAAAATCAGTGAATGTATACTGGGAGCTTTGATGTTCAGGAATTAGGCTGACCAACAACTGCTTCATCATGAACCTTAATTAAAATAGAAGAAACATGTTAGCCTTTCTCTTAATAGGCTTTTATTAGCTAGGAAAGTATGGGAACTATGTTGTTGGTTTTTAATATAGGCAATGATATCGGAATTTTCTCATATTATTTTACTGGTGTATGTTCTAAAAAGCAGGGAACAGAAGTTTAGAGTCTTCACTGAAGCCTCAAATTTTTAGATCTTCTACCTGAGAGAGAGCTGAAGTAATTTTCTCAAGATCTCACAGATGCTAAGGGTGCTCAGGATACTGAGTATCAAAAGCCATTAACTCTATGAGCTCTGTCTGACCATAAAACCCAAGGCCATTCTACTATAGCATGCTTTCTTCCAGCTACCCGTTTAAAGTTTATTTAGTTATTACTTATAAACGTATTCCCTGTCTCATTCCTTTGATCAACTTCTTTTTGGACAAAGTTTCCCCGCAATTTTTTCTCGGATTTGACAGGTTTTCATGCAGTACACAATGGGATTCATCAGGGGTGGCACCAGCAGGAAAACATCAGCCATGAGGATGTGGATCATAGGAGACAAATCCCTGGCAAAACGGTGGAGCGTTGCTGCACTCAGCATGGGCACATAGAAGAGAAGCACAGCAGAGATATGAGAGATGCAAATGTTAAGGGCCTTAAACTGCTCTCTGGGAGTCGCAATGCCCAGTACGGTCTTTAAGATCATTATGTAGGAGAAAGTAATAAACAACAAATCCAGAATAGTAGAAAGGGCAGCACAGAGTCCATAGAAAACATTGACTCTGTTGTCAGAGCATGCCAGCTTCATGACATCCTGGTGGAGACAGTAGGAGTGTGAGAGCAGGTTTTGATGACAGTATGTCAGCCGTTGCAATAGAAAGGGTAGTGGAAGGATCAAAAGAACATTTTTGGAAGTCGGTAAGACCCCTGCTTTGATGACTCTGGAGGTGGATAAGATTGTGCTGTATCTCAGAGGGTTGTGGGTGGCCACATATCGGTCAAATGTCATTACAGGTAGCACAGAGGCTTCAGTGACAGTGAACAGATGGATAAAGAACTCCTGGGCAAAGCAGGGAGCTGCATGAATTTCATATATATCAAACAGAAATAGTCCCAAAGTGGTGGGTAAGGAAGAGAGGGATAACCCTAGGTCAGAAATGGAGAGCATTGAAAGGAAATAGTACATAGGTTCGTGGAGGCTTGGCTCTGTCTTGATAAAGAAGAGGACAGTAAAGTTACCCAGGAGAGAAAGAAGGTACATTGATGAGAAAGGAATGGATATCCAGATGTGACTCTTCTCCAGTCCAGGGATCCTGATAAGGAGGAATCTAA
Organism: Ceratotherium simum simum; assembly: GCF_057802395.1. Taxonomy (NCBI): domain Eukaryota; kingdom Metazoa; phylum Chordata; class Mammalia; order Perissodactyla; family Rhinocerotidae; genus Ceratotherium; species Ceratotherium simum. The sequence goes on along the minus strand of NC_141906.1, from coordinate 27,159,311 downwards.
GAACTTCAATGTTTGTGTCATTAAGGCGAGACATGATACATGGAAAGATACTTAACCAGATGCTTACTTCAGTGCAGTTGGAAATTTCCTAAATGAAGATATGGCAGAAGATGTCCTTTTCTGGTAGAATGTAGCTCATACATACTAAGAGGACTACCGGAGTCTTCTTAAGATAAATAGTCTACGTTTTTATTGTTAGTTCGGCCTGTAAGAAAAGTCAAACACAGAAACAAATGAGAAAAATCTGACTTGCTTCTTCATGCACATATTTGTTTCAACTTCGTTAAAGTGTCAATCAATTAGGATTTTGCACATTTAACAATCCCAGACAATCCTTTGGCCACACGCAACTACCCATAGCCGAATCTCATAAAACCAGGTCTTCAATTTTACAGTTCTCTTATCTCAGTTCTATAAAAAGAAAATCTTGAAGGGAAAAGCAAAGTTTACTGTGGATTGGAGGGGTGGTTCATAAATTATTCCATAATTATATTCAAACTTGTGTATTTCTAACAGGATAAACATTTGAAGTAATGGCAGAACTGGAAGTTCATAATTATATAGTCTTGGGGTTAAAATATAAATATAAATATGTAGTTTTATTCTCTTGCTTATACAGAACCACACTAAATGAATAGGTCACTATCAGTTAACATATCCTAGCTTATTCACAGTATTGGTATATTAACTACTAACTAAAGCTTTCTACTTCATGGGTGAATAGGCAGATTGTTTTTCTTCCTTGGATTGAGTTGATAAATGTTTATAAAAGTTTCCACCTTCTTTTCTCTATAGGTATAGAATCTAGTTCCATTTACACAAAATAGCTTCTGTATTATTTCCCTTATTATTACTTGACTGGTGTCTGCCTTCTCCTACTTCTAGAATTTAAGGGTAGGAAGTCATGATCACATTATTCACTACTGCATTTCCAGTGCCTAGCATAGTAAGTGGAATATAGTTGTAGCTTCATAATTTTCTATTTAATTGAATATAATTTCCCAAAGTTGAAGATGGTAATGATTTCTTCCATAAACTATCTCTTTTTCAGACTAAATGTCATCTATTCTATCAAACAACATGTATGTGAATTTCGATTGTTTTGCTTTAGATTCCTCATTCGGTACTCCTCAAACAATAAAAAATATTGGTGCTTCTTAACACATGAAAACGTAGTTCCTTGACTGTTTCTCCAAAAGAGTGTCTATCTTCTCCAAAGTCATTACCTTTATAGGTTTTTTTTTTCCCCACTTTCTTAATGATTTAGGAATTATTGACTCTATTCAATTATCCACTCAATCCCCCTTATTTTTAATTCCCTGTCAGGGTTGACTCTCAGACTTTTCTAAGAATATTGAGAGTATGGGGGAACCTTACTTATCTTTTAAGAAAGTATAATCTTTTCATGTTTCTGTATCAGACTGGCTGCTTATTTGCTGAGTTTTGATCTTCTTCCTAACCTTTAAATGGGTGAACACCCAGAGTTTCCTTTGGGATCTACAGCTTATTAAGGATAAGTGTTTGGAACTTAAGAGAAAGGCCCAGGCTGCAGATAATACATGATACCCATTTTCTTATGAATTTACTCATCTTTTGAAACTCCTTATCTCAGCCATATATCTTGTTTTCTAATTGTGCTAGATATGGCTAAATTTATCTTATGTCAATGGACTGTGGCCGTTTGTGTTCTGGCCTTTGTCTCACCGTTGTCTTGAAGACTGCATTGTTTTTAGAGCTTCAGTACTGAGATTTAATTTAAATGTATAGGATAAGCACCCATAAATTTTATTATACATTTATTATTATTTTAACTTACATATGGTAATATACCTTGCTAAATAATTTATATTGATTTTTCTCATTTATGTTTTTATGCTATTATTTTATCCATTTTATAGATTAAAAAACAAGTCTTAGAAAGGTATAATAATTTGCCTAAGGTTGTGTATCTACCTGCCAGGAGACATAAAAGTAAAGAATCATATGATATTGGAGAGCTACACCCTTCTCATACACATTATCCAGACTGGGCATTTCCAAAACTTCCCTGGACGCATACTCCCACCAACACGTACATTCTATCTCTCCTTGGTAGTTCTATAAGATTCTCAATCTTGTTTGGCAAATTCTCATTTGCTTTTGTTTTATCATCTAACCCAACTCTTCAGGATCCAAAGAGATAAAAAATGGAATGCAAATTATGTCAAATAGTCTGAAAGAGTAGAATTGTATCTTACCTCCTTTGTGTGTGTTTTTTTTTTTTTTTTTTTTACCAATGTGACACTTCACCTGAAAGTCAATGATAAGAAAGAGATTAGAAGCAGGGAAGAATCCCTTAGATTCCCCTTTTCCACTTTATAAGTACTGTCTTATGAAGCCCAGAGATCCCTTGGGGATGACTACAAGCAAGAGCTGTTTGGAGAATAACACCATACTTCATGGAAAATCTTCTAAGGAGTTGACTCAAGGGACACAGATCTGGGACTGAGCTCATAATGCAAGCTCAGACTGAGGAAATTGAGTACGAGAAGATCTTGGGGGAAGTATTCAAATTCAACAGCTAATCATCAACTCTTGTTCTTGGCTCATTTGCCAGCATATTCTGGGATGAGTCTCTTAGGTGTTTTAGAACTCCAAGTTCTGAAAGAGATCAGGCCATCAATATCCTATATTAATTGTCTTCTCACTTAAAATTATACTCCTCTCTTCATATGTTTATTGGCCATTTTTATTTCCTCTTTTTGAAGCATCTGTTCAAGTCTTTTTTCTATTTTCTATTGGATTGTCTTTCCCTAATTGATTTACACTTTTTTTTAAATAAATGTAGGCAAAGCCATTTGTTGGTTACATATAGCATATATGTTCTTCCACTTTATTGCTTGCCTCATTAGCCTGTTAATCAATCCTGTTTATTTAATCAATGGAGTCATCCATGCTAGACTATGTAGATATATACTATACTTACTTTGTTCCAGGATAATTATTTTTGGAACAAATATGAACAAACCATACACCAGCAACCACATGTAGACAGCCTCTCTTTGTAGTATAAATCATATCTAATTTATCTAACATAATAATCTTGTGACTTAATTAAAAATATGGAAATTAGAGATACACAAATTCGCTATGGCTTCTAACTTTTTTTCTGTAATTCTCTTAACCCTCTATCCTCCACTAATATACAATCACACGTAAGTTCTCATATATTTGGCAATAAAAAAGTCCCTTAAGGAAGTGCTCCTTAAACTTTAATATGCAGAGAAATCACCTGACCGTTTTGTTAAAATGAATATTTTAATTCAATATATGTTGAGTGGATCGTAAATTACTACATCTTTAACAAGTTCCCAGGTGATGCTTATGTTGGTGGTCTGAGGGCACACTTTGAGATATGCTGCTTCAGTCTTCTACCACATGGCCTTGCTAGATGTAGGCAAATCTGTCAATTATGTTAGATTTGCTTAGGAGTAATTAGTTGTGTCTAGGAAAAAGAAAAAACATTAAGATAATATTCAAGTTTTTTTTTTTTTAACTTAAAAGTAAAACTCTGATACAATTGCTGCCAAATAAAGCAAGGTGACTGATGAAAATTGTCCATCTCCAGTTAAGATGACTATTGTGTGAAAATGACAGCATAATTTGTCTTACATTTTAAAAATTATTACTATTTTCCTTTTCAAGTATGCCACATTTATTCTTTGTTTTTTCAATCCTGGATTCTCTTCAGGGATTCCTGTATGTCTGCTCTATCTTCCATTCCTGTTACCTTCTCTCTCATCTTTGTGTGCTAAGGCCTGAATCAAAATTGAATAGAAATGTTGATTAGAGCGTATCTTTGTTTTTTTTTTGAATTTTGAGGAGATATTTTAATATTTTGTCAGGGGTTTAATTTTCACTTTCTAACATCTTTAATGTTATAGTCTACTCCTTGGTTTCTAAGAATCTTTTAAAATCATGAATGGTTATTATATTTTATTGAACTGTTTTTTTTACTTTTATTGTAATGATATATTTTTAGTTTACCCGTGTTGTAAAGTGCTTAAGTGTGTATGTTTTAAAAATATGATACATTTTAAGAATGACAATGATCTTACAAAAACCAAAAAGAGAAATCTTTCATGTTTAATATGTGATATGTATGGGATTTCAAATTACTAAGAAATAACAATGCATTCAATTAAATGTACTGGGTTGATTGTACTCCATTAACTGAAATATAGAGTATTTTCTCATGGCATTAATCATTCTTTCATAAGCATCTAGTAAAGTGACTGGAACAAAATAGGTATTTAAGAAATGGCTTTTGAATAAACTACTGCCATATAATTAGATATTGATGCCTTCAATGAGCACTCTAAACAAGCACTTCTGATGAGAATCTCTGCACAGTTTCTGAGATCAACAATTTATCAAATAGCTTGAGATGGCAAAAAGGAAAGTGTAGGAAAACTGAAAAATGAGAATCTCAAAGAAAATTTGAATGAGAAATAGTCATGTAGAAATAGAAATAGAATGTGCGTGAGAGGGAAAAAAGATATAAAACGATGGTGAAAGAGAGTACAACGCAAAGAAACTATTTTCTAAATGTGTGCAAGACATGGAGGCATTTATTTCTGTGTCTCCTGCCATTGACAAAGTGAAGATTTACAAGACTCTCATGTTTCTGATAATGTCTTTAGTCAAAATGACCAGGAACAACCTCCATATATAAACAATACTGTGTTTTCTGTATTCTAAGAGGCACGTTCTTCACATTTTAACATCTCTGAAATTGAAATGCAGGTTACAATAAATGGTGTCTTTGATTTGATGCAATATGGCACTTGCTTCTACACATTAGAATTGGACAGAAGTCTAAAAATCAACAGGCTTCCAACTTACCTGAGGTCTTACGCTTATGAGATCATCTTTGTGGGAAACATGTCAAAGAAAGGGCCCTATTAAAACTAAGAGGTTTAGGTTATATAGGCAAGTAGTCACCTACTTTGAAAACTATGTGATCATGCTCATGTAACACCTATATCATACAGGCGTATTCTGTCTGCCTAATTCTCACACATTGCACATCTAGGAAATAATAGTCTTTTTGTGTCCCTTTAATTTTATACAGTGTGCCATCCCTTGCAATGTTTCCCCATAAACCTCTCACCAATGGCCATTGTCCAATGGAGAAGCAAAACAAACAAAACAGTAACAACAACAAAAACAAAACATCATAATTTTAAAAAATCTTTAAACTATTGTCTCCTGCTAAGGTTTATATGCATTCCCATATGTTTTGCTGTTTTTCACTTGTAATGAAAAACTGTTTTTAACATATTTTAAGTGGATTCTTTCACTTTTCTGGAAGTTTTCTAACAGTCTTCACTGAGTGTCTTTCTGAGGGACTTCACTGATAGCAGACTATCTCTAGGCACTATGCAGTCTAGTTCAAGGCAATTTGGGTAACCATGGGGGTTAACTATTTATTGTTTGACAATTACATTTAGACTAGGGTTTCTAATCCTTGGCACTACTGACTTTTTGAGTTGCATAATTATTTTTTGAAGGAGGCTATATTGTGCATTGTAGAATATGTCCTGTAGGATGGGTAGCATCATCCCTAGTCCTTACCCAATAGATGTCAATAAGACATCTCATTTTCCAGATTTCAATAACCAAAAATGTTTCCAGATGTTGCCAAATTAGTGGCAAAATTCTTCCCAGTTGGGAACCATCATTTTAGGAGGCTCAGAGTTTGACTTTCACTACTCCAGGAACTATGGTCTGCATTTCAGGAACATGTGGAAATAATCATAGTGACCATAAAGTTACCCTGCCCCCATTGGCATTTTTATAGCTTTATCTTGCTTTTCATTGTATTTTATTAAGGAGGTCAAAAAAACCTAAAATGCAGATTCTCTTTGAGAATGCTGAACATGACATCTCTGTACAATATCTTACAAGAATTAGATACCCATCAAATCCATTTAATTATGCCTCCTCTTATTAATGGAGATTGTTGAAGCCTGCACTTTGTGCTGCCTATCCTCACACTAGGAAAATATGAGTTTCTATTTCTTTCAATTATAAAATGTCGACTAGTGCTTTGCTGTGCTACAGCTCTCAATGCCCATGGCTGCATCTGTGAGGTTACGGAAAAGGCAGAAGGAAATGGTTATGCATTTCAGACACAGTAACACTTAGTTCCCTGATCTGATGATAGAATTTCCTATACTAAGAAAGCATTGTGGAAACAGGTGCAATCCTGAATGTGAAAGCTGAAATTTAGCCAAGGTAGTACTATCCTGGGGTATAAAAGATAAGATTTAAATCCCAGCTTTTGATTTTCTGTCTGTGTGGAATTCATTAAGTCAATCTATCACAGCCTCAATCTCTTCAATGAAAAAATAGGAAGAATCCTTTATAAAATGTTGGGTTACTGTGAGAATCAAAAGAGAAAATATGTCTAAAAATGCCTAGAAACATATCTTGCATATATTAGAGTTTCAAAAACAATGCTTATATCTGTGGCATTTTTTCATTAACTGTGAGGTGCTATCTGGTCATAGGATGATTATTATTCTTTAAGCATTTGACACTGCTGGAAGTTGTCTCTTGATTTACCTGAAGATAAAAGTATAGGAGATTAGAATGGTGTGGTTTCTGGAAAGGACTTGGGTCAAGAAGTGGGCAAAAGAAAAGGCGGGGCCGGTCCTGTGGTGCAAGCAGTTAAGTGCACACATTCCACTGTGGCAGCCCGGGGTTCCCCAGTTCAGAACTCCGGGCATGCATCAATGCACCGCTTGGCAAGCCATGCTGTGGCGGCATCCCATATAAAGTGGAGGAAGATAGGCATGGATGTTAGCCCAGGGCCAGTCTTCCTCAGGAAAAAAAAAAAAGAGGAGGATTGGCAGATGTTAGCACAGGGCTGGTCTTCCTCACAAAAAAAAAATAATAATAAAAAAATAAAAAGAAAAGGCTAAAAATTTGTTCTATGATCTACAAGGTTTTTAGGTCATATTAGGAAGGGAAGTTAGACTATTTGTCACACACCAAAACCAAGACAATATATTACCCCCTAATGCCATATTACTTTTTCCTACTTTCAAGATCTTTGAGCATCTGTGACATATCTACCCTTGAAATAAACAACTTAAGAAAATTATATCCCACCTCGATGGAGTATTACTGAACTCTTCAGCAAACAATTTCCCTTTCCCCAAAGATAGCCTCATTTTCACATTCATTTACTAACAATTATTTACTGGAGATCTACACTTCATTAGACACATGCTAGGTATCGGGGACACAGACATAAAGAAAATAGATATGGTCTCTCCCTTCATTGATAACACACTTTATTTAGAAAGTAGAAGGAAAAGAAATAAATATAAAATATATTTACAATTGCAAATCATAATAATAAGTATAATAAAGAATGAAAAATAAGCAATAAAAGAAATTAAAAAAGGGTCATAATTTGAACTGAGTGTTTAGGTCACGTATGATGAAATTAAGGTGAAACTTAAAAAAGTGAATAGAAATGAATTATATGAAATTGGAGTTAAGAGCATTCTAGGAAAAGGAGTCAGATGTGAAAACTTACAAGAAACAGAAAAATTTGTAAATTCAACAAATTTTAGGAAGGCCAATGTAGCTGGAGTTTGATTATCTGAGAATGTTGGAGGGGTAGATAGGATTAAGGACACATATAGTCTTCTAGTATGTACTTTATTGCTTTAATTTTATTCCCAGAGAAGTAAGAGTTCATATTTAAAAGAGACATTACATCATTCAATTTGTCTCACTCTCACCTTGCATAGAGAATCAGTTAGAAAGTAGCAAGAGTAGACATTTAGAAACTAAAGAGGTTATTGTAGTATTTCACTAAAGAAATGTTGGTGACATACTAGGATAATTAAAACAGAGATAATGAGGAAACAGTATTAAGGTATAATTTGGATGTAGAATCAGAAGAACTTAGTATAGACAGATTGAATGTGGGGATGAGGAATCCACTTCTGTCAGAAGGCTAGATACTACTATTTGTCTATCTTGATTGGGATTTGTTGCTTTTATCAGAGATGACATCATAAGGCATTTATTTTCATTTTTGTTAACTGGGATGGAGACCCCAGGCAATGTACTTTCTGTTTATCATTTTATTCCCATGTTAGATATCCAGTTTGAATGAAATACCTGATGATAACAAGAAAAATATATTTATATCAAATATTAGGTTTTCTCAAACTCACCTTTAATCTCCCAAGACATTTCCCTAATATATTTTATACCATATATGATTATTATATTTGCTTCTGACATAATTTTGCTACAATTCTTACTCTAATCTGCTTAGTTTTCACACAGTACACAATTGGGTTCATCAGTGGAGGCACGAGTAAGAGAACATTTGCCATGAGAACATTAAAGAGGGGAGTGACGTGCCGGGCAAAGCGATGGACAATGGCAAGGTTGAGGATGGGCAGGTAGAAGATGATCACTGCACAGATGTGTGAGACACAAGTGTTGAGGGCCTTGAGTTTCTCCTTTTGGGAGGCAATTCCCAGCACAGTCTTGAGGATCAGGATATAAGACACAACAATGAGCATAAAGTCTGCCATAATGCAAAGAGCTCCAAAAAAACCATAGATGACATCAATGTGGTTGTCAGAGCAAGCCAACTTCATGACATCCTGATGGAGGCAGTAGGAATGGGATAATTGACTTTTCTTACAATATTTCAAACTTCTCAAAGTGAAGGGGAAGGGAAGTACTAGGAGGATGCTCTTAAAGGAGAATATTATTCCTATTTGGGCAACTCTGACAGTAGTAAGAATGGAGCTGTATCTCAGAGGGTTGTGGATGGCCAGAAAGCGGTCAAATGACATGAGCAAGAGTATTGAGGATTCCATTGCTGTGAATACATGGATGAAGAATTCCTGAGCAAAGCAGGCATTGGCAGAAATTTCAGGAGCGTTGAATAAAAAGATCCTCAATATAGTAGGAAGAGACGATAACGACAAACCCAAATCGGACAGGGCCAACATGGAAAGGAAATAGTACATGGGTTCATGCAAGGAGGGCTCTGTCTTGATGACAAAAAGGATGGTGCAGTTTCCCACAATAGCAACAAGATACATGCTGCAGATGGGGATGGAGATGCAGATGTGTGCATATTCCAGCCCTGGAATCCCAACCAAGAAAAAGGTGCTGATTTCAACATGTGATGTGTTGATAACGAACATGATGCATTTAGAGGGTTCTGCAATGAAACAGAGAGACACTTGAGCTGCTAATAAATGAATATATGAAAATTTGGTAGGGAAAAAGAGAAGTTGTTGAAGTCTCTGGCTTTTTTTCAGCTTTCTCTGACAGAACAATACATTTATGTGACTATCATATAGTGAAAAGCGGGTGTCACTTTAGACTAGAATCTACTGATATCATAGATGAGGAAAATTACTTTTGGCTATGGTTTTCCTATAGAGAAACTAGAAATGTATTTTGCATTAAGATGTGAATCTGATTTTATTTTCCCTGACAAATATTAGTAAATCCTAGTCAATTACTCTAGAATCTCCTACTATTTCTTGATTTCACATTCTAGATAGGATGATGGGTAGAATATATGATTTCTAGAGTGACACTACATGAAGGCAAAAGAATCTCAGAACTCAATTTCTTCCTACATTTTGAAACTCCCACAAAATTATGGTCTTCCAAAAACCAAACTTTCCTCATTTCTATCCCCTGCCATCTGAAAATTGCTGGTAATTTAAACATCCTTTAAAAATCCCTGCTATTTTCAAATCATTCATCTATTTGTAAGGGCAGTCACTGAAGAGATCTCTGACAGATTATGTCTCATTTTCTCCTGGGCTGTAATTTGTGACCAGTTGTGTAATGTTGACAGGAGAAAAATAACCTGGAGTGGTCGTTATCACAATTTAAGAGAATTTGAATTCTGTTGAAGGCTTATCCACTAAAAGGTAAATAGTACATTAATATAGTCTCTGACAGGAAAAATTTTGCTAGCGATATGACTTTTGGAGCTGTCTTCCTGCTCTATATGAAGTTCTATGTGGTTTATTGCCAAAAAAGCATAGTAAAGTGAAGCAAAAGAGATAAAAATATCTGAATACTTACCAGAGAGTGGATATTTTGGAGAAAGCTTTTGAGAGTAACTGAAAGATTCTAGCATAAAATCCCAGAAGTAATTGAATTTGTCTACCATCAAAGTCTCCTCCTGATAGATGAGGGCTTGTCTCTTTTTTCTCTTTCAATCACCTGCTCTAGGGGCACTGAACTCTCTGGGGATTGCAGCCAGGCTGGATCTGTTCTGAGAATAAGAATAAACATGTGCAGGCACAGTAAATCCACAGAGGTAGTTAATACTAAAGAAATGAAATAAGTATCTAGACCTTGGATTAGGGACTATTTTGGTTAGAGAGAGGTCCTTAATAATCAGGTACAGTAGAGACACAGTAAATCCTGTGCAAAATCTCTGACACTTCTGTTGGGTATTTGGCTCACATATTACTCCTCTGCCCTGGACAGGGTCAAAGCAGAGATGCTATGAGTTGAATGTGTGCATTCAAGGTAGTGATGTAAGACAAACACCCTATGACATGTATTTTTAACTTAGACTTTACTCCTGAACCCTGAATCCATTCTTCCAGATACTTCTGGACATCACTAACTAAATATCCCTTAAAACCTACTTGTCCAAATTAGACTCCATTTCTGCCTTCTCAAATCTGCCCTTTTCGTAGGGACCCATCACCATAACAAGCCTTTATGCTTAATATTTCACAAGCCGAAAATCTGAGATCTTCAATCTCTTCTCTCTCACGTTTTGTACACAGTAATGGCCAACATTTATTGAGAATTTAAATTGTTCCACTTCTTGAGTTTCATTCATTACTAGAGGATGATTTTGAATCCTTAACTCTTTTGAATAATGGTGAGTACTATTATTATCTTCATTTTAATGATGAAGAAAATGTTTCTCAAGGAGGTTGAGTAATCTGTCCCAGATCATATAGTGGTTTATGTAGAGATAAGGTAGGAGCTCAAGTCTGTAATATTCCTGATAACTAAATATATCGCATGCAATTAGGGTGGTCAATCAATATTTGGGGAATTATAGATTGAATGGATGGCTGAAACTCTATATTCTTTTCAGTATTCTAAACTGCCTACTAGTTAACTCTGGGGAATAATATTGAACGTGTAACCTTACATGTGTCAACTTTTGCAACAATGAAAAAATGGTAGTTTAAGGATCCTTAGGAAAATGCTTTTGAAGCAAAAAAAAATATATAGATATATAGATATATATATGTGTGTGTGTGTGTGTGTGTATACTCACCTCCACTAACACATAGTATTTGGAGGGGGTCTAATACTGAGTTGATCAAAGAGAGAAAGTGTAACAAAGTTTTACCATAACCCTCTGCAATAAACTCTTGTAAACTTGATGATGATAACCTTATTTTACAAATGTCCTGTTGTTTTCATCCCCCTTAAAAATAAGTCCTCTTGGCTGTATTGTCAACAATTCTCTACCTTCCACTTTTGCTTTATCTGTGAGCTTTCTCCAGGTCCCTCTCATAAAAGAGACAGGAGAATACATTTGGATTCTTTGTTATTATTGTGTGTGTGTGTGTGTTAGTTGCAATGGTTGTGTTATGTGTTTATTAGCTTATTGCCTAACCTTGGAGACTGATTCCATCTGTTCCATGACAATATAAATAAGCTACAAGAGGGAAGTTAGCACATCTGTTGTTTTTTCTTTTTCTTTTTGAATTTAGGTATGTCTTTTATTTTCATTTTTTTTAATTTCATTTTTCATTGAGGTAACATTGATTTATAACATTATATAAATTTGTAGTGTACATCATTATATTTCAATTTCTGTGTAGATTACATTGTATTCACTGCCCAAAGACTAATTACAATCCATCACCACACACATATGCCTATCACTCCTTTCACTCTACCCCCTGCCCCCTTCCCCTCTGGTAACCACCAATCTAATCTCTCTATCTATGTGTTTAGGATTTTTGTTGTTGTTGTTGTTTTAACCTTCTATTTATGAGTGAGATCATATGGTATTTAATCTTCTCTGTCTGACTTTTTTCACTTAGAATAATACCCTCAAGGTCCATCCATGTTGTCACAAATGGCAAGATTTCATCTTTTTTTTATAGCTGAGTCCTATTCCATTGTTTATATATACAACAACTTCTTTATCCATTCATCCCTTGATGGGCACTTAGGTTGTTTCCAAGTCTTGGCTACTGTGAATAATGCTGCAATGAACATAGGGGTGCATATATCTTTACACGTTCCTTTTTTCATGTTCTTTAGATAAATAACCAGCAGTGGGATAGCTGGATCATATGGTAGTTCTATTCTTAATTTTTTGAGGAATCTCCATATTGTTTTCCATAATGGCTGCACCAGTGTGCATTCCCACCAGCGGTGTATGAGGGTTCCCTTTTCTCCACATCCTCTCCAATGCTTGTTATTTCTCGTCTTGTTAATTATAGCCACTTTGACAGGCATGAGGTGATATCTCACTGTGGTTTTGATTTGCATTTTCCTAATAATCAGTAATGTTGAACATCTTTTCATGTGCCTGTTGGCCATCTGTATATCTTCGTTGGAAAAATATATGTTCAGATATTTTGCCCATTTTTTAAATTGGTTTGTTTGGATTTTTTTTTGTTGTTGTTGAGATGCATGAGTTCTTTATATATTTTGGATATTAATCCTTTATCAGATATATAGTTTGCAAGTCTCTTCTCCCAATTGTTAGGTTGTCTTTTCATTTTGTTGGTAGTTTCCTTTGCTGTGCAGAAGCTTTTTAGTTTGAGGTAGTCCCATTTGTTTATTTTTTTTTGTTTGTTTCCCTTGCCTGGTCAGACACGTAATTGAAAATATGCTGCTATCACCAATGTCAAAGAGCATATTGCCTATGTTTACTTAAAGAGTTTTATGGTTTCAAGACTTTCTTACATTCAAGTCTTTAATCCATTTTAGTTTAATTTTTGTGTATAGTGTAAGATAATGTTCTACTTTCACTCTTTTGTGTGTGGCTGTCCAGTTTTCCCAATACCATTTATTGAAGAGTCTTTCCTTTCTTCATTGTATGTTCTTGGCTCCCTCGTCTGAAATTAGCTGTCCACAGATGTGTGGGTTTATTTCTGGGCTCTCAATTCTGTTCCATTGATCTGTGTGTCTGTTTTTGTGCCACTACCTCCTGTTTTGATTTCTGTAGCTTTGTAGTGTATTTTGAAATCAGGGAGTGTGATAGCTCCAGGTTTGTTCTTTTTCCTCAGGATTCCTTTGGCTATTCAGGGACGTTTATTGTCCTACATAAATTTTACAATTCTATTTTCTATCTCTGTGAAAAATGTTGTTGGAACTTCGATAGGTATTGCATTGAATCTGTAGATTGCTTTAGGAAGTATGGACATTTTAACCACGTTAATTCTTGCAAACCAAGAGCATGGAATATCTCTTGACTTCTTTGTGTCTTCTTCTATTTCTTTCAACAATGTTTATAGTTTTCACTGTAAAGATCTTTCACCTCTTTGGTTAAATTTATTCCTAGATATTTTGTTCTTTTTGTTGCAGTTGCAAATGTGGTTGTATTCTTAACTTCTCTTTCTGCTATTTTCTTGTTAGCATATAGAAACACAACTGATTTTTGTATGTTGATTTTGTATCCTACAACTTTACTATATTCATTTATTATTTCAATAGTTTTTTGGTGGATTCTTTAGGGTTTTCTATATATAAAATCATGTCATCTGCAAAATGTGACAGTTTCACTTCTCTTCTAATTTATATCCCTTTTATTTCTTTCTCTTGCCTAGTTTCTTTGGCTAGGATTTCTAATACTATGTTAATAAGAGTGGTGAAAGTGGGCATCCTTGTCTGGTTCCTGTTCTTAGAGGGCTAGCTTTCAGTTTTTCCCCATTGAGTATGATATTAGCTATGGCCTTTATTATGTAGAGGTACTTTCCTTCTATACCCATTTTCTCCAGAATTTTTATCTGAAATGGGTGTTGTACCTTGTCAAAGGCTTTCTCTGCATCTGTTGAGATGATCATGTGATTTCTATTCTTATTTTGTTAACGTGGTATATCACATTGATTGATTTGCAGATGTTGAACCATCCCTACATCCATGGAATAAATCCCACTTGTTCATGGTGTATGATCTTTAAATCTATTGTATTCTATTTGTTAGTATTTTGCTAGGTATTTTTGCATCAGTGTTCATCAGTCATATTGGCCTGTAACTTTCTTTTGTTGTATTGTCTTTGTCTGGTTTTGGTATCAAGGTAATGTTGGCCTCTTAGAAAGAGTTAGGAATCTTCCCCTCCTCTTCAATTTTTTGTAAGAGTTTGAGAAAGGTAGGTATTAAATCTTCTTTGAATGTTTGGTTGAATTTACCAGGGAAGCAGTCTGGTCTTGGACTTTTATTTTTTGGGAAGGTTTTGATTACTGTTTTGACCTCCTTACTGGTGATTGGTCTATTCAAATTCTCTATTTCTTGATTCAGTTTGGGAAAGTTTTGTGATTCTAAGAATTTTTCCATTTCTTCTAGATTATCCAATTTCTTGGCGTATAACTTTTCATAATATTCTCTTATAATCTTTTGTATTTCTGAGGTGTCTGTTGTAATTTCTCCTTTTTCATTTCTGATCTTATTTATTTGAACCTTCTCTCTTTCTTCTTGGTGAGTCTAGCTAAAGGTTTGTCAATTTTGTTTATCTTTTCAAAGAACCAGCTCTTAGTTTCATCGATATTTTCTACTGTTTTTTTAGTAGCTATTTCATTCATTTACACTCTGATTTTTATTATTTCCTTCCTTCTACTGATTTTGAGCTCTGTTTGTTCTTCTTTTTCTAGTTCCTTTAGTTGCACAATTAGATTGTTTATTTGAGATTTTTCTTGTTTGTTGAGGTAGGCCTGTATTGCTATAAACTCCATCTTATTACAGCTTTTGCTGTATCCCATAAATTTTGGTATGTTGTATTTTCATTTTCATCTGTCTCCAGGTATTTTTTGATTTCTCCTTTGATTTCTTCATTGACCCAATAGTTATTCAGTAGCATTTTGTTTAATCTCCACATATTTATGGCTTTTCTGATTTTCTTCTTGCATTTGATTTCTAGTTTCATACCATTGTGGTCAGAAAAGATGCTTGGTAGTATTTCAATCTTCTTAAATTTATTGAGACTTGTTTTGTTGCCTAATATGTGATCTATCCTGGAGATTGTTCCATGTACATTTGAAAAGAATGTGTATTCTGTGGTTTTTGAATGGAATGTTCTGTATATATCTCCTAAGTCTATCTGGTCTAATGTGTCATTTAAGGCCAATGTTTCCTTATTGATCTTGTTTGGATGATCTATCCATTGATGTAAGTCGTCACTTAAAGTCCCCTACTGTTATTGTGTTACTGTCTATTTCTCTTTTTATGTTTGTTAATAATTGCTTTGTATATTTAGATGCTCCTATGTTGGGTGCATAGATATTTACAAGTGTTATGTCCTCTTGTTGGATTGTTCCCTTGATCATTATGTAGTGCCCTTTTTTATCTCTTGTTAAAGTTTTTTTTTTTTTAAGTCTATTTTGTGTGATATAAGTATTGCTACCCCAGCTTTCTTTTCATTGTTATTTGTTATTTCTGTCCTTTCACTTTCAGTTTGTGAGGGATTTAGGTCTGAAGTGTGTCGCTCGTATGCAGCATATATATGGGTCTTGTTATTTTATCCAATCAACCACCCTGTGTCATTTGATGGTCACATTTAGCCCATTGACGTTTAAAGTAGCTATTGATAAGTATGTAATTATTGCCATTTTGCTACCTTTTTCTGTGTATTTTAGTTGTTCTTCTCTGTTCCTTTCTTCTTCTCTTGCTCTCTTCCTTTGTGGTTTGATGGCTTTCTTTAGTATTATGTTTGGGTTCCTTGCTCTTAATTTTCTGTGTATTTATTATAGGTTTCTGGTTTGTGATTACTATGAGGTTCATATATAATAATATATATAAATAGCAATCAATATTAAGTTGATGATCTCTTAAGTTTGATCTCTTGCTAAAAGCTCTACTCTTTTACTCCCCATCCCCACGTTTTATGTTTCTGATATCACATTTAACCTCTTTTTTTATGTGTGTTTCCCTTAACCTCTTATCATGGAATTAGATAATTTTATTATTTTTCTCTTTTGACCTTCATGTTAGCTACATAGGTTGTTGATCTGCTGCCTTTATTGTATATTTGCTTTTATCAGTGATTTTATTTTATTTTTTGGTAAATTTCTTATTCCTATTTGTGGTCTTTTCTTTTCTGCTGAAATAAGTCACTTTAACACTTCTTGTAAGGCTGGTTTATTGGTGATAAACTCCTTCAGTTTTTGCTTGTCTGGAAAACTCTTCATCTCTCTTCCATTCTGAATGATAACCTTGCCAGGAAGAGTATTCTTGGCTGTAGGTTTTTTCCTTTCAGCACTTTAAATACATTGTACCACTCCCTTCTAGCTTATAAGGTTTCTGCTGAGAAGTCAGCCGATAGCCTTATGGAATTTCCTCTGTATGTAACTTGTTGTCTTTCTCTTGCAACTTTTAGGATTTTCTCTTTAAATTTAATTCCTGACATTTTAATTATAACATATCTAGGTGTGAGCCTCTTTTGATTCATCTTATTTGTTGCTCTCTGTGCTTCCTGTACCTGGATGTCTGTTTTCTTTCTTAGATCGTAGAATTTTTTAGCTACTATTTCTTCAAATAGATTCTGTGCCCCTTTGCCTCTCACTTCTCCCTCTGGGACACCTGTAATATGTATGTTAGTGTGCTTGATATTGTCCCAGAGGTCCCTTAGACTGTCCTCATGCTTTTTAATTATTTTTTCTATTCAGCTTGGGTGATTTTCTCTAGTCTTTCCTCCAGCTTGCTGATCCGTTCTTCTATATCATCTCTGCTATTGATTCCATCCAGTTATTTTTCATTTCCACTATTGTATTCTTCAGTTCTGACTGGTTCACTTTATATTTTCCAATTCTTTGTTGAAGTTCTCACTGTGTTCATCTATTCTCCCATGATCATTGAGCATCCTAATGACTATTAGTTTGTATTCTTTATCAGGTAGATTGTTTATCTCTGTTTCATTTAGCTATTTTTCTGAGAATTTGTCCTGTTCCTTTATTTGGTACATATTCCATTGTGTCCTCATTTTGTTTATTTCTCTGTGTGTATACCTATGTGGTAGGTAGATTAGCTATGTCTCCTGATCATAGAGAAGTGGCCTTATGAAAGAGATGTGTTATGAGGCCCAGCAATGGGCTTCCCTCTTGTCATCAGTTCCAAATGTTCCAGGAGTGTCCCCTGCGTGAGCTATATGCATCCTTCTGTTGTGGCAGGTTTGCTCTTACTGAAATATCCAGAATAGGCAAATCTATAGAGAGAGAAAGTAGATTAATTGTTTTCAGAGACTGGAGAAAGGGTTGAATGGGGAGTGAATGAGGAGTGACTGCTAGTAGACATGGAATTTCTTTTTGTGTTGATAAAAATATTCCAATATTAGGAGTAACAATTGTACAACTTTGTGAATACACTGAAAAACATTGAATTGTACACTTTAAAAGTATGAATTTTATGGTATGTCAATAGCAACTCAGTAAAGCTGTTATATAATAAAATGAAACTGCATCCTAGAATATTTACCTTATGTTTCTCTTATATAACACATTTACAGTATGGAAATGGATTTTTTTATTAAGAAAATCCATCTGGAGCACTTGGTATAGCCTCACTGCAACTGAGGTACAAAGTAAACTAATCTGACTATAACCCCAAAAATTTTGAGAATAACTGAGATGGCTGGACTTTAGGGTCAAAGGTACATGAATTTAGGTAACAAATGTGGAATATAACATAGGAATGCCAACCTGGGGTCATTTTAAAAGATATATTATCAAAGCAGTGAGGACAGGGGTGGAGGAAAGAAGGCCTGCTGACTAAAGGAGAGGTACAGCTCATCAAGCTGTGTGAGGATCCAGCAGGGGTATCTATGAAGATTGCAAAGATACGTTGAAGAGAAAGAGGGAGCCTTAAACTTCTATAAAACTTGGAAAGCTTGAAGCTGTCTTATGACAAGACTAGTCAAATAAGAGTTTCTCTGCCTCCACTCTCTCTTGCTCTGCTCTGCACTCCAACTGCTAAGGGCCAGATCATCAGCTAGAAAAAGGGAGATGGAAAAACGATTAGGAAGACAAGCATATCCACTTCCATATTGAGAAAGGTGTCATCTGAAACTGACCTTAGCTTGGGAAAGGGAGAAATCTTACTTTTCACTGAAGATTCAAGCAATTAACAGGAAATTGTCTTTCTTTCCCCCAGCTTTATTGAGATGTAATTGACACATAACATGATGTAAGTTTAAGGTTTACATTGTGTTGATCTGATACATTTATAAATTGCAAAATGATCACTACCATTAGCTACTGCTTCCATCTCGTCACACAGTGACTGTTTTTTGTAGTGAGAACAGTTAAGATCTACTCTCTTAGCAACATTCAAGTATGATACAGTAATTGTCGGGGTTTTTTTTCAGTTAAGTTGACCCTAAGACATTCTGTTACCTAAGAATTACTTGAAATCTGTTACTTGCCCCAATTTCCAACAAAGAGCCAGGAAAGAACAATATACATTTAAAAAGCTGAGAAATGACAGGAGGAGATACAATAAACCTGCTTTTGTTTTTTTCTTTTGTTTAATTGAGCCCCTTGATTCTTGCTTATTGTATTGTCATGTTAGAGCAGAATATCTGGACTAGAGCAGGATGGAGACATGTATATGTAGCCGTCTAAATCTAAGATTGTATGAATCAGCTAGATAAAAAGGATTTGAAAATTATGGCAGAACAGCAGCTAACATTTTGTATTTGTTTGATTATATTTACTGTCTAGGGTGCTGAACATAATGTTTTCCATAATCATTCTTATGGGGCCAAAAATTGGCAACTTAATATTCACACTCAAATTGTAGAATGGTCCTTGTGATATGCTAAAGGCATAAGAGTTTTAGATAAGAGAAATCTTGCTTTCCCAGAAAGGAATTATTGAATTCCATTAGGAAAATAAATAATGTAGACATTTTTCCACATAGCGAACAGAAAATAAAATGTGAGATTAATCACTTGTAATAGTGATCAGAGTATAATCCTGGCCACAAAAGGACATCAATTACCACCTTCCTCCTTCTCCATGACCAACTTCCCCCTTTATGTTCCAGCCAACCTCTTTTAATTTCCACCATACTATGATTTTGCAAGTCTCTTCCTTTTGTAAATGGTAAAAATGCTCTTCCTCGCCTTGTAGGTCTTTGTTCAAATCCTTAGTTAGGTACTGTGTCCCTTACAATCCTCTCTGAGACTTTTTACCACCTCCCATCCAAGATAGAATATGCTTTTCTTTGTGAATTTTTGTACATTTATCATTGTAATTATGATTCAATTAGTGGCATCTCATTCTCCAACTTTAGAGACCTCTTTATAGGCAAGGCATATTTTATAGTATTTATCTCGATTGCCTTAATGCTCTGGCTCATTTGATTCTCAATAAATATTTGTTGGATAAACATACACTATCTTTGTTAAGTAGAGTCTAAAAGAATGTAGAACTAAAATGAAATAAATAAGGGTAACCCTGCATATGGGTGACTGCTTCATTCTGGCACTAATTCTGTACCCAAAGCCCTGTCTCGCTATCAGATCTGTATCAGTGAAGGAATCATCAATTCCAGAGGGTCAATGCTAATTTACAAGTGGAAAAACATGAAGAATAAAAGGAAATATTTAAATTAAGATACATACATTTCAATAGAAAAGTGCCTGTCTGCTGTTTTGTGCTGTCATAAAAGCAATTTTATTGAAGATAATGTGTTCATATCATTTAAAAAATATAAATGTCTCAAAGTGTTAAGGGATATTTTGCAAATAAATATAAAGTTAACATACATATTTCACTTTCATACCAACTCTTGATCACTAGGAAATTGGTATTATCCTACAAAATGGCATCCGGGTCAATTGTTCGTTATACTGGCTTGTTCTCTTCTCCTGATTTATTTTGTCCTCTCACATGTTGCAAGAGTCTTATTGATTTCTTTTGTATATAATCAGTTCAGATTTCTTATATTGTTGATTCTTTTCTAAACATTCTAAAGATACATACATATATAAATATATATATATATGTAAAATAAAAGATATATATATATTTTTTTATTTATATATTTTTTTCTTCTATCCTTTCTCTTATCTCTAGTTTGCAACCCATAAATGCAGCATGTGACTGCTGTGTTTCTGAGCTGCTACTCCTGTGGCTGCTTCTCTCTTGAACTGTTGAATTCCTTTCTCTGAGTTAAACTACATCTCTGTAGGTCAAATTCCTTGCTTACTTTGCTTTCTGTTTCTGAATTGCTTATAAGGAGTATAGTGATAAACATATTCATAGCAAAATAAAGTTTGAAGTAGATGGACAAGAAATAGTAGGATAACTAGCAGAGAGTATAGGGCAATTATTGAGTACAATTAGAGGAAAATAAAAAGCTTAGGAGCAATTGGTTGAACAGCTGTTACATTCAAGTTTGCAAGTCGCTCACCACTAGTATCAAAGGAGGCCATACACGTGCAGTTGTTACAAAATGCCTGTGTGCCAGGTGCCAGATGCGTCTTCCTCTAACGTTGGTCATTCTGTCTTCTCTTAGGAGATCTTGAAAAGATCCCGACTGTCAAACACCTTGATTGAAATGCAAATATATGCCCTCTCCCCTGTTAACTGCTTGCTAAACCCACTTCCAGCCTGTAGAACATCTTTACTCCCCCGCTTAAATCCTCTGTTTCTAACAGATGTGTCTATTATCCCCTCAAAACACACACCATAGAGCTTCCTGCTTCCAATACTATTACCTCAGAGGATGATCTGCAACGAAGTGTGCAGTGATCAATGAAAAGCAGTAACTTGCTTGCAAGATATACATTTTTTTAAATAATTTTATTTATTTATTATTTTCCCACAAAGCCCAGTAAATAGTTGTCTGTCATAGCTGCACATCCTTCTAGTTGCTGCATGTGGGACGCCGCCTCAGCATTGCCGGAGAAGCGGTGCATCGGTGCACGCCCAGGATCCGAGCCCTGGCTGCCAGCAGCAGAGTGTGCGCACTTAACTGCTAAGCCACAGGGCCGGCCCCAAGATATACATTTTTAAATAATACTATAAATTATTTTCCTTTAGCAAAGAGGAATCTAGGACAGATGTGACATTTTCAGTATTAGAAAACTTGAGTAACACCTGTTGTTTCTGCTTCTTGGGAAACTGGGATTTCTTTGTTTGTTATTTTTGTTTGTTTCTACCCTGTCTACCTAGTAAACACAGATTAACCCTCAGATCCTCAGTCAAAGCCTTACTAGCTAATGAGAATAACTCAGTGTATAGTGTGACCTTCTCAATATTATTGCTGCTTTTCATCCTCCCTCTAGCCTCATGGTATCTCATATCAGCAGGTATCATTTTAATATACAGTGACGTACATGGAAAGAAAAAAAGTTATACCCTCAATTTGGAAGTCTTTACATGTAAATTAAATGATTAAATGAAATTTATACAAAACCCACTTCCACATCATTACTTAAAATCCGTGAACTTATAGTTTTTTTGTTCGAGTCATAAGGTTGCTTTCTTATTTATCAAGATTGCAAAACATAAAGCAAAGATTTAAACCTGAGAAGAAGCATGCTGAGTTAAGATAAACTATGGAGACAGAAACGCCTAGTGGTCACTGTTGCCTTCTCACTGATGACCACTGGAAACTCAGTGGTCTCGCATATCTGCACCCACAAACAACTTATACTAACATAATAAGGCAATAACTCTACCATTCAGTGAACAAGTACCTGGCCTTGAATTTCTCTCTATGCTCAGCCAGTGATTCTGGCCTAACACTTGATTGATTGCCATCGTTTCGCAGGACTCTGGACTTCCACTGTGCACTTACAGAATTGTTGGACTTTTTAGAGGGTTGAGGTAATGATACCCATCTTAGTTATTTGGTGGCCAGAGTCAGACGGATAATATGTGAATTTCTTTCTTGAGCAGGTGCAAAGGCAAGTGGTAACTGTGAACATCAGGAAATTTACCAGTAAGTTGGTAAGTCGTTGGACCCACATGTCAGAGTAAAGAAGAAATGGAAGTGGCATACAGTCACCAGAATTTCACTGCTGTGTAGTCACAACAATTTATCTGACCTGCAAAAATCTAGTCCTCCCTGATGTCTCCTTGATTTCCTATTGGCCCAGAAAACTTTGGGGATTCCAGCTCAGCAGGCTGTACTCAGAGAAAAAGAAAATTCCCTCTAGGTGAACCCTTAAAGGGGACAGGAGCTAAGGAGACTCATCCAACCCTCCGCAAATTGGAAGAATTAATCCTTTGAGGAAAATCCCACTTACACCTCCTCTGCTCCCTCTCGCAGAATCATGCTCCTCTCTTCCATGATCCAGAGCACCAAGTGAATAATCTTAGAGCAGTTTCAAAGTTTATGATAGCTATGCCTTTATGTGTCCGCCTCCTCCACTAGATTGTAGCCCTTAAACACATAGATATTTTCTTCTAAAAATTGACAATTTTTTGAAAATTTAATTTTCATCTAGAATTTTTGAGGACAGTGGTTTTCAACCTGGAATGCACATCAGACTTTAGTATGGAGTTTTGTAAAATTATAGATTTCTAGGCTTACTCCAGATTCACTGAATCTCTTTAATTGATATTTTTGGTATTGTGTTGGTAGTTTCTTGATATATTATGTATATTATTTCCCATGATTATTATGTTACATATCAATATCATCTCCACTGTAAAAATTATGCTAATTTATTTTTAATATATCTGATGTAACATTCACTGCCCTTGAATATAGGCTATATCATTATCCTTAGAGATGTTTTGTTTGAAATGTCTTTTTTTTGTAATAGCTTTATTGTCTTGTTTTGCATGCCATGGGAACAACTAAATGCACTTGTCAGTTGCCTTATTTGTGTTATCAACTCTCATCAGACTTTTTACATTTGAATGGTATAAGTAACAAATTAACAATGGCCACTGTAATATAAATGTAACTCTCTTAAGTTAACTTAACAACAGATAGTTTTTGTTTGACTCTGATGCATTCTTAAAGGCTCTGCAATCAGCAACAGGCCAGAATTTTGTCTTCACCAGAGAAAGACTCTGCCAGAGCCTGTGGACAAGAACTGCATCAAGTACTTCAAACTCCGAAGAATAGACTCTTGGAGACCTTTCAGACTATTCCAGTGGGCTAATTGTGATTTCCAGGACTCTTTTTAATCAATAGACAGATAGCTTCATGAGACTGCTAACCCAGGATCCAACGGAACAAGAATTAATTGCACAGCACTGAATGAACTAAAAAGGAACATCTTATTGTGTCTGTTTGGAATATTGTTGATGTTTTATGTTCTATTTTCTGAATATGTGACGAGGCTTTTTCTCTTTCTTCCTAAGCTATTTCCAGCCAATAATAATCTAGTAGACTCTGCTTTATTATAAAATGAAATGAAACATTTTGTAGCATTTTCAATACTGATTCTCATTGAATCCTCAGAGTTCGGAAACTCTTATCGAGTGTCCTTACTTTTCATGATAATGTGTTATTTGTATAAGTGCAATAAGTACCTGTCCTCTTTTTAACCAGGATACAATTTGAAAAATTGTTTATGCAACTGGGGCCTTTCCAGGAACGTCCTACTTGAGAATGTTGCTTATGTAATCAAGTATTACCAGCCACTTTTAGGGAACTAAGGTTGACTTTATAGAGCCTGTGCTGACAAAACCTTCCCAGGTAAACTAGCCTGTTACTTGGCTTACAGGTTCAGCCCTTAGAGATGGTAAGAGAGGCGAGAATTCTGGGAGGTTTTAGGGAGTTTGAGAAAAGAAAATATTGCCCAAATGTTTAAATACCTGAAGGAGCAATGTGATAGAGACAATTTTCTGGCTATCAACTCCCTATCCTGATTATAGCATATGGTAGCAGTTTTAAATTTCCAATCTGAGATTCTGTACGGAAATCTCCAGCACTGCAAACTTAGGAAGGCCCATCTGGTAAATTAACATTCTTTCTGCATCTCTGTAAATAATAAGGCCAAATGTAATGAGGAGACCTTTATTTTTTGATCAAGAATAATCTCTCTTTAAAATTATATTTTATTAAAATGGAGGAGAGCATAGGGAAAAAATGTGTGCTTCAGTGGAAAACTGTGCATTGTTTAGAGCACGCCCTTATGAGATATTTGATTCTGATTATGTGGGAACTTTGTCTTTTCATTGCCTTTGTGCTATTTTCCAACTCTGTAGATTGTAGATACTAATAGAAATCAAAGTAATTCATGTTGATAGACATGCAAATAAATTCTGTCTGGTGGAGGGTGAATTGGTGTCTGGCTCACAAGATGGAAAAAGACATATTGGTACTTATTTGCAAATTAATGTCAACATTCCTATTTATCAGTGTACCTTTTGTGTGGGTTCTCCCTTGAACTGGTTGTATCATTTGCCTGGTTCTTTCACTAAAAATGAGATGTGATATCTTTAATGAATGCCCATTTTATGTTTTTGTGAGAGCTGTACTTTACCTTTTTTGAAAATTAGTCTTTATCAAGATTTACATTCTTGCATGGGAGAGTGACAAATCAATTATATACAGTATAATGATTTGTGGCATTAAGTAAAACTCCCATAGAAACCTGAAAGACAAGAAACTTTCTACCCTGTGTAAATTAGAAGGTGATATTTTAATGCTCAGGAAGGAAATATTGAAACACATCAAGTGAATGAATGAATGAAATTCTTCTTATATTTTGTGAGCTCTACATTTTTGCATATTTATTTGTTTATTGGTTCCATGTGTGCATGTGTCCTTGCCCAACTCAATTTCAGTTCCTGAAAGCATAGGCATATCTCATAGAAGTAAAAACTATGTGTTGAAGAGGGATATTTTAAATGAACAGGCAATCCTCTGTCACTTCTGATCGCTATCTAGTTGTTATATAAATGTATACTGTCAATTCTTAGATGAACACATGGAATATTCCTTTAAGCTTAATGAAAATGGCAAGCATGTGTTGTGTTCGTAAAGCTGGTAAAGAAAGCTGGGTGTAAGTGAATCCTTAAAATACATTTTATGTTTATTCTACATGAGGACCCCAAGCCTAAATCCCAAACCAACAAATTTGCAAGGTTGATTCTTCAATCTTAACAAACATGTTGAGAGATGATAGTCTAAAGTAATTAACATATGATGTTATCCCTTATTGATTCATTCTGCTTGTTCTATGTCATTTACTGATTGGGTTTCATTGTGGTTAAGCATCCCTATCAGCTGTGCTTCTGACATAGTTTCCCTAAAACCAGATTTCTTATCTGCTGGCTCTTCACACAGTATACAGTGGGGTTCATCAGTGGAGGTACCAGCAGGAAAACATCAACCATGAGGACCCTGATGATTGGGGAACTGCGTTTGGCAAACTGGTAGGTAACAGCTAGGAAGATAATGGGAACATAGAAGATGAGCACAGCACAGATGTGGGAAAAGCATGTATTGAGGACCTTGAGCCTTTCCCTCTGTGACACTATGCTCAAAACTGCTTTCAGTATCAGCATGTAGGACATGAAAACAAATGTTAAGTCTAGCATACTTACAAGTGCCACAAAGAAGCCATAGATAACATTGACCTTGTTGCCAGAGCAGGCCAACTTCATGACATCCTGATGGAGGCAGGAGGAGTGGGAAAGGAGGTTCTTCTTACTGTATATTACATGTTTTAGAGTAAAAGGGAAAGGGAGGATCAGCAAAACATTTTTGAGAGAAAAAACAAGCCTGATTTTGGTGACTCTGGCACTGGTCAGGGTGGAGGTGTATCTCAGAGAATTGCAGATGGCAATAAAGCGATCAAAGGACATGATCAGAAGTACTGATGATTCCATAGCTGAAAATCCATCAATAAAAATCTCTTGGGCAATACAGGCATCAGGGGAAATTCCTGGAGTGTTGAACAAGAATACTGTTAGCATGGTAGGGAGAGAGGAGTGGTACAGTCCCAGGTCAGAGAGAGCCAACATGGAGAGAAAATAGTACATGGGTTCATGCAGAGAAGGCTCTGTTTTTATGAAAAAAAGGATGGTGCAATTCCCCAGGATGGCAATAAGGTACATGAGGCAAATAGAGATGGAGACCCAAATGTGAGTGTGCTCCATCCCTGGGATCCCAATGAGAAAAAAAGTAGAGACTTCAATTTCAGAGGTGTTGAAGGTGGACATGCCAAGAATATGAGGGAATCAAGATGAGAGGCTCAGGAGGGGCTTCTGGCAGTGGTGCAAATAGATTGGCTCCAATACCTGATTCTAGCCTATTGCAGTCATTGAAGTCTTGTGAACCCAAGTGATATACGCATAATTCTTAGATGCAAACCTAAATGGAGAATAATAGATAGGTAGAGAAGTAGATATCAATATCCAACTGAAAACAAAAACTGAGAGAAAAGGAAAACAAGTTGATATCAAAATTGAACTGACAACACATATAGATTATAACATATACAAGTTTTATACAAGGACTGATTGGTCAACTATTATACTTATTTTCCAATTCAAGAACCTGATGCTTTTGTTTTTTTAACGTAAATATTATAATCTGTGTACTGTTAGGAATTTCTTTAAAATTTCAATGAATTTACATAAAATTTAGAGACAAGTAATTTATTTTTATACAATGTCTTCTAATGTAAACATGGGTTTTATTTAACTTTTCTCAAGTCTTCTTTTATGTCTCTCAAAAATATTTGGTCATTTTCTCCATAGAGGATTTTACATCTTTTGTAAAATTTATTTTCAGAATCCTTGTGATGTTATTGCCATTATTTACAGGATCATTTATTCTCTAATATTTTTCTCTTTTTCTTAATGATTACTGGTCATATAGAGGAATGCTACCGATTTTTGTTGTAGAAACATGTTTTCAGTCCATGTGGCTCTTTTTGTATCCTCTTTGTATCCTCTCTTCCTACAGTAGATCCTTGAGTGCTTCTTCATCTTCTTTCGATCCTTAATCGTGTAAAGAAATCCTTCAATAAACACTTCTCAATTAACACTTCATGTGCATCTATTTCTTGCTGGCACATGATCTGTCATTCCTTTTATTCAAGATTTTCTTTCCCTTTTCTAGTCTTTATGATATTCTCTTTATCATTGATGTTCTGCAGTTCAAAATGTAGTAAACAGTTGGAGATTTTCAATTAACTTATTTTACTTGGAACGTAGTATTTTTAACCCGAAAGCTCATATATTTCTTGAATTTTGAATAGCCTCTGTCATTATAACGTTCAACATTGTCTAATCAGCAATATATCTAGCTGGAAAATGTTAAACCTTCTCAATCTAACTTCCTAGTTATATTGCCTCATATTTTCAAACTCTTCATTTATCTTTGTTGCATTTTGGTGCATTCTTTAGTATTACCTTCTTATTTACTAATTTTGTCTTCATTTGTGTCTGGTCTCAAATGTATTTCAACTATTGAGTTTTATTTTACTCTATTGTTCTTTTCTAATGAGGTTATTTCAATGACTATAAATTTCAATTTATATCCACCAGTCACCCATAATTTTTACTTCATTTTGTTTTTATTATCTGCCTTTAATTTTTGAAGACCTCAAGCACACCTACTTCAAAATTCATTTTAAGTTGCTTTACTTTTTCTTTGCTCATAAGTGAGTATTTTTATACTGAAATTGTAGAGTTTCTTTCTCAGTCTTCATATTTGCTTTGGAATTTTAATCTCACCTTGAGAGGAAATTTTCTTGTTTGTTTGATAACTTATTTTGTTCATGTCCCATGATTAGATGGAGTAGTTGGCTCTTCCTAACTTCTGAAGTTTGTCAGTTGTACTAAGTTTTTTTATATTGGTAAGGGGTCTTATTTCAAAGGATAACTGAGTATAGTTTTGCCCATTTTTTCCTAGCTATCTCAAGACCTAGCTTGTTATAAGGAGCAGACTTGGATTATGACAACAGCTATTTCTACCCTCCATGTGGGTTAACAGCTTCATGTCCCAAGCAGGGAATGGTCCTTTGTCAAACATGGAGCACTGTCATGCAGAGTCCCATATGGGTGCTGAACTGCCAACTACCAATACGTCTCTAGACCAGGAGCCAAGTGGGTTTGTGGATTCAATTTCAACACACAATTATGATTTTTTTGCACTGTGTCTCATAATCTCTCTCTCTCTCTCTCATCTATCTATCTACCTATGTATGTATGTATGTTTGTATGTATGTATCTATCTATCTATCTATCTATCTATCTATCTATCTATCTTTTATGTATTTTATATCTACTTGTCTATCTAAGGAGCATGGCAATGTCTTTTTTGTCATTTTTTGTATTGTATCTATTATTGCTGCATGTTTGGTGTGGAGTGGAAATTAATATATCTGATTTGACCCGCTACACCATATTGAATAAAATTCTCCATCAAAACTTAAATACAATTCTAGAAATGTAACCCATTAGAGCTTTTGTTCAGGAAAAGTTGATTTTGTTGGGAATTGTCTGATCATGTGCTCTTTGTAAAATAATGAATTAATGTGCTAACTTATTCAATAATACACTAGAGCTAATTGCAGTTTCCATAATCAATCCTTCTCATGAGGGATTTGATAGTATCTTTCACATCTGAAGTATTTAGGCAGTTTCTTACTACTACCATTTTTATCTTTACTTACATACTCAACCATTTTGTTAGTATGATCATGTTGTCCTGACAGAGAATTCTTAAAAGCTCATGTTCTCCTTCTTCTCAACTATTTCTTTTTTGCAATTTTTCTCTCTTGCAATCTTAAACTATAACCACCACAGTCCACCCTTAATTGTTCCTGAGCTGTTGCTGTGGCTTCTTGAACTTTTGCTGCCTTCCAAGTGGATTTTCTGGGCTGAATTCTACTTCAAACTTCCTATACTTATTTTCCTCAGCCCAAACTTCCATTTCTGGGTTGTCTGTAAACATCTTAGAGACATTTATTCCCCTTAAAAAGGAGATGTCGAGGAGACAGACAATTAGAAAGAAATGCCTAGGAAGTCCTGAATTATATACAAAATCATATGCCAAAAAGGAAACAAGAAAAAAAACCTGGCAAGTGTTTGGATAATGTTCACCTTAGAGTTTGGAAGACTCTCATACAAATTCATAGGAAGGCAATGAATAAACTGTTGTTACTGTGAGTAGTACCACCGTGATATCTGTCCTCCTAAACACTAATCCAATCTTGTCAAGAAATACAACTACC
The DNA here is from genome assembly GCF_057802395.1 of Ceratotherium simum simum. NCBI lineage: Eukaryota > Metazoa > Chordata > Mammalia > Perissodactyla > Rhinocerotidae > Ceratotherium > Ceratotherium simum. Next base: position 27,129,895 of record NC_141906.1, on the reverse strand, counting down.
AATAGAAGGCTATCTGTTAGACCTAGTGTCTTCCAATTTCCCAAACTTGCTTCTGATGCTAATCTGAAAGGAGTGAAATAAGCTTTGAATGGAAAACTGAAGTTTTATTCCAACATGTATTGTGCAAGTTATTGTTTGTTTGGTCTGTGTAACTATACAGTTAAACAGAATTATTGTAAGTTCTTTTCCTCCAGGACAGATGGCGTCAAAGTGTGTTTAATGTTAAATTTGTTGAGCTAAGTGAGATGTTTGAGAAGAATGCTGTTTTTGCCGCCTGGGGTCTCTCTTCTGCCCGGCTTGTCTGTTGAACTCACCCTGTTCAGGCTTCTCTTCATCAGCCTTCCTAGCCAATGTCTCCACCCCCACTCCAAGCAGCTCCTCCTTGGCTTTACAGAGACCCTGCTCCTCTTTCAATTTTCTCTCAGATGTTATCTAGCAAACTTACTTCCAAACTTCATAAGTCGCCAATAGCTTGGCATTGTTTTTCACATATAGTAATCTCTTTAATAGTTCTGAATCTTTTCTTCAATTTGAACATTTTGAGATCTGAGTTATAAACCCCTCCATACCAAATCCTATTAATAACTTTGTGTTCATATCAGTTCTCTTAATAGAATAAAAAAATTACTTGTTTACTGATCAATCAAGAAAAATCGGGTAATAAGAAAATTTACAGCCAACACATTATTTACTCTTCACTATCAACTTCTACTTCTCCTGAATTACCAAAAAAAAAAAAAGTAGTATCTCTTTCTTTAGAAAATGCTACACCTCTCTGGCAAAGCCATTTTATTTGAGTTGTGACATTTAAAGTGTGACATTTTTAGAGTCTAGAGGAAAGCAGAACACTGTACAGAAAATTTTCTAGTAGTTGTTTTTATCTCAGAAAGGACTATCCAACTCAATTCTCTAGTTCACAAAAATGTAAAAAATGCAGTTTAATTAACAGATACATGTCTTTAAAGGCTGGAGTTAGAATAAAGTATACTATTTATAAGGAAGTTGTTAAATGAGGTTATTTAATGTAGTCAGGATGGTGTTTTCAGGACTGTTTCAGGTCTTGAATATATTCTGAGATTGAAGTAGGCATTAAAAAGTAAAATCATAACAGCTTATCAAGGATAAGATACACAACTCAATGTTCTTGATTAACGAGATTCTCAACTAGAACATGAGGGTTTTTGGTACTTACCAAGGTGTTGACCACCGTGTTTACATTTTATGGTCAAAAAAGTGATGAAGCCAGGATGAAGCGACCCCAATTCCAGTTGTAGGCACAAGGGCTGATCATGACAGTCTGACTCTAGTCCTTATACTCTGATGCCTTTTTGATATAACAAAGGCCTCTGAGGAGACAACTCAAGAAGCTATACCCAGAGGGACTAAAAAGCCCACAGGTAAGTCCTTAAATGAGTGAATTCAAGGGGAGTTTAACTGAATTCCCATTATGAGTATTAATTAGCCATTTATGGTTAATGGCCTATGAGGCCTCCTCTGTTCCATCAAGCAGAATTAATTGCTCTATCACTTGTAATTTCAGAGCACCTGTATGTGGCTCTTCTGGAAGAGTTGTTACATTTTATTTTTCTAGGTCATTATGTTTGCGCCACTATAATTGAGTTTTCAAATTCACTTCTGCTACTTGCTGATAAATGCAATTTACACCTTACAAAATGAATGATGTTAGTCTCCTTTTCATGTTCGAGATCATTTGAATTTCTTCTTAGAAGCCAGTCAAGTATGCCCTTTTACAAAAATATATATAGTTATTGTCTTGTGGGAGTGCTTTCTATAGTAAAGAATATAGCCTTTTATTGTGATGTGCCTTGCAAATAATTTTTCCTCTCTTGTCACTTGTATCTGTCTTTGTTAATGATGGTGTCACAGGTTGGGTTCCCTTTGAATTAAATACCGAGGTGAACATTTGTGGGCAGAAGTTTATTTGGAGTGTGCTCTCAGATTAAATACCTATGGGGATAGAATGAAAAAGAATTAGGAGGGAGAAGTTGAACTCCATACAATTGTAACAAAGGCTATATTCACTCCTGCAGAGATCTCTGGAACTAAGATGACCCTTTAGAATTGAACTGAAGAAAGTGTCTGAGCCTTTTTAACCACCCATTGGATTTTGGACGTGGTCTGCCCACAAAGAGGAGACATACCTTGGTTGAGGTGGCTCCATTCAGAAGACAGCAATTCACAAGAAGGACTCAAATCAGATCTGTCAGCTGTTACACTCCTAGAGGAGAAATGAGTACTTCAGGCCTGGCAGGACAAGGATGATGCACCACTGTATCAACTACAGTTCACTCCTTGCATGCTTGGATCCACATGCTTCAGTAATACATTTTGGAAGCAGCTTCCCCAGAATTCATATGGGCTTTTTTTTTTTCTTTTATTGGGAACTGATGAGAGGATGCTTAGTGGGATGATCTACAGCCCCTTACAACTGCGGCTGTCCTGGGGCCACAACTGTTACATATTATTTCCCTCTTCTACTATCCATTTTTTTTTTTTTTTTTTGGTGAGGAAGACCAGCCCTGAGCTAACATCTATTGCCAATCTTCCTCCTTTTTTTCCCCAAAACCCCAGTAGATAGTTGCATGTCATAGTTGCACATCCTTCTAGTTGCTGTATGTGGGACACCGCCTCAGCATGGCTGGACAAGCGGTGCATCGGTGCACGCCCGGGATCCGAAGCCGGGCCTCCAGTGGCAGAGTGCGCGCACTTAACCACTAAGCCATGGGGCCAGCCCCTCTACTCTCCATTTTTGATTCCTGCTACACTCAGCTAACACTTTATCCTTAGCCACCATACATTTCTCAAACTGCAGCTTTTGCAATTGTTTATTTATCATCTATATAGTCCATTTGGGCTGCTATACCAAAAATACCATAGACTGGGTGGCTTAAACAACAAAAATTTATTTCTCACAGTTCTAGAGACTGAGAAGTCTAAGATCAGGGTGCTGGTAGATTGGGTGCCTGGTGAGGACCCCCTTTCTGGTTTGTAGACACAGTCTTTTTGCTGTGTCATCATACGGCAGAAAGAGAATTAGAGAATTCTTTGGGGTCTGTTTTATAAAGTCACTAATCCTATTCATGAGAATTCCACCCTCATGACCTAATCACCTCCCAAAGGCCCCACATCCTAATACCATCATATTGGGCATTAGAATTTCAACATATAAATTTTGGGGAGACACATTCAGTCCATTGCACCATCAAAACTAAGTAAGTGTGAAGGGATGACCAAAAATTACCTAACACCACACATATTCTAACTTGGTGTGTTAGTCAAAGTTCTCCAGAGAAACAGAACCAATAGGATATATACATACATATACAGATATTATAAGGAATTCACTCACATGGTTATGGAGGCTGGGAAGTCCTAAGATCTGCAGCCAGCAAACTGGAGACCCAAGAGGGCTGATGGTGTAGTTCTAGTCGGAGACCAAAGGCCCAAGAACCAGGATAGTCAATGGTATAAGTTCTAGTCCAAAAGTAAGCAAGCTCAAGACCCAAGAAGAGCCAGAAGTCTGAAAGAAAGAAAAGACCTACGTCCCAGATTAAGGTAGTCAGGCAGGAAGAGTTGCTTCTTACTCCTGGGAGCATCAGCCTTTTTGTTCTATCTGGGCCTTCAACTGATTGGATAAGGGCTATCCACATCAAAGAAGGCAATTTGCTTTGCTCAGTATACTGATTCATATAAATGTCATCCAAAAACACCCTTCCAGACACACCCAGAATAATATTTGATCAAATATCTGGGAAACTCATGGCCCAGCCAAGTTACACATAAAATTAAACATCACACTTGGCCACATTGAGGAATAGTAGTTCTTACTCATTTTTGATTATTAAAATCAATTATTCCTTGTCTTACTTGGTGACATCTTAGAAGTGACAAGGAGCCATCTCTTATTGAAAGTTTAATAGGATTCTATGTCCATGCTATATTCTTTCTACCTCTGGAAACAGAACATCTAAATGACGATGCCCAGCATTATGGGGCTGGAAAACTCAGATTCTCTGAGTGGGAATTGGAAGTGATATTTAGTGTTGATACTAAAGGATTGGGCAAAGAGAGAAGTAGAATTGTAACATTACCTTGATAAAGCTTTGACCAACCCAGAGGAGAGCTCTACATTAAGTATTGCCTATTAAAATAATTCCAGGTAGCATTCAAATACCTGGCTCTTTCACTTAATGTAACTAGAGCTTTACCTTTTCCTGGGCTTCAGGGTTAATTATCCCTGATAAAGAAGTTCTTTTCTTGGCTCCTTGTTCCTGAGCCCAAGGAAGCCAAAGCTCCCAAATGGTAGCAGCAGTTTATAATCCAATGGGAATATTGCTTTGCCCCTTGAAAGAGTATACCATTTTTGTGGACCAGCACCTCTAATCCTGCAGGGTACACAGTGTGAGGACAGAGGCACAATACCCCTTGTGACCCACGTATTCTTTCTTTTTGGGTCACATGATGTAAAGGTCTTTGATTCAATGTTTATATTGAATATTTGAGAAAATATCCTCCAGCAAAGAACAAAATATAAGGATGGAAAACATAGAAGAAAAGAAAAAATATTAAAAAATTTAAAAATACCAAAAAAACCCTCAACTCAGGAAGTCATACTTGTTCTTCAATTTGAAGTTCTTCAGTTTGAAGAACTTGAAGCAATTCTTGTAAGGCAGGTCTCGTGGTGATGAACTCCTTCACTTTTTGTTTGCCTGGGAAAGTCTTTATCTTTCCTTCATTCTTTTTTATTTTTTTACTTTTTATTTTTTTGTGAGGAAGATCAGGCCTGAGCTAACATCCATGCTAATCCTCCTCTTTTTGCTGAGGAAGACCGGCTCTGAGCTAACATCTATTGCCAATCCTCCTCTTTTTTTTTTTTCCCCCAAAGCCCCAGTAGATAGTTGTATGTCATAGTTACACATCCTTCTAGTTGCTGTATGTGGGATGTGGCCTCAACATGGCCGGAGAAGTGGTGCATTGGTGCGTACCGGGGATCTGAACCCTGGGCAGCCAGTAGCGGGGCGTGCGCACTTAACTGCTAAGCCACGGGGCCAGCCCTTCCTTCATTCTTAAAGAACAGATTTGCTGGGTAAAGCATTCCTGGCTGGCAGCTTTTTCTTTTCCCTCAGTACTAGAATATATCATTCTATTCTCTTTTGGACTACAAGGCTAGAAATATGCTGATAGTCTTATGGGGGCTGTCCTGTATGTAACAATTCACTTTTTTCTTACTGCTTTAAAATTTTCTCTTTGTCTTTGACTTTTGATAATTTAATTATAATGTGTCTCAGTGTGGACCTCTTTGGATTCAACCTATATATGTTCCCTGGGATTCATGAATCTGGATGTCAATAACCTTCCTAGATTTGAGAAGTTGCAGTCATTATGTCTTTAAATCATCTTCTTCCCCCTTTTTCTGTCTCTTCTCCTTCTAGGACTTCCATAATGTGTATATTGGTTCACTTGATGGTATTGTATAACTCCTGTAGGCTTTCTTTTTTATTCTTTTTTTCCTTTAACAGCATAATTTCAAACAACCTCTATGTGAGTTCACTGACTCTTCTGTTTGATCAAGTCAGCTATTGAAGTTCTCCATTGAATTTTCAGCTCAGTAATTGTATCCTTCAGCTGCAGGATTTATCTCTTTTCTTTTCTCTCTCTCTTTTGGTTTTTACTGTTTCTATTTCTTTATTGAATTTCTTATTTTGTTTTCATATTATTCTTCCAATTTTGTTTAGTTGTCTATTTGTATTTTCTTGAGGTTCATTGAGGTTTCTTGAGGTTCATGATTATTTTGAATTCTTTGTCAAGCAGTTCATAGGTTTCCATTTCTTTAGAGTTGGGTACTGGTGCTTTATTAGTTTCAATTGTTAGTGTCATGTTTGCTTGATTCTTCCTGATCCTTGTAGTTTGCATTGGTGTCTCTGCCTTTTAAGGAATCATCGCCTCTTCCAGTCTTTATAAACTGGTTTTAACAGGTAAAGACTTTCTCCTGCCAGGTCCCTGGATATATAGGACTGCTGAGACTGTGGTTGAGTTGGGCTGGAGCCAGGTCACAAAGCTGCTTCTGAGTCTGCATTCACATCTATAGTTGATTGACCAGGGTTGTGGACAGGCATGATTCCTGCTAGGTCCCCAGGCAGAGGGGAAAGCCTCTGGGACCATGGTAGAACAAGATTGAAGCTGGGTCACGGAGCTACTTCAGGGTCTGTAGTCAGGTCCATGTTTGGTGAAGCATGTACAATTTTTATATTTGTGTATTTGTGTGTGTGCTTGTGTGTATGTGTATGTGTTATGTGTATGTGGATTATAGGCAAAAATTGCAGGCTTTGCCAATTAAAGCTCTCCAAATTTCGGCAAGTTATTTAACTCTCTGAGTTTTAATTCCCTATAAAATGAGGGTTAAATGAGAACATTCATGCAAATAACTTGTGACACTTAATCCATATAAGTTGGGTGCTCTTATTATTGTAGTTATTATTTTGATAATATTATTATACTTATTTGAATAAACACATAATATAAATATACCTTTATAAAATATAAATAATGTAAATTATTTTACATTACTTCTAAAGCCCTAGAGAATCTGTTTCTTACCTCTCTCTACGTTCTTATCTCCTTGAAAGATTTGCTCAATACAAACCTATACTCCAACCAAAAGTAATGACCTAAGGTTCTAGGCTTTTTCTCTGAGTTCTTACAATAAGTTTTAAATATAAGACCCAGGTTACTTCATCTCCTCTATGTAATCTTTCTCTGACAAATCCAGGCAGGTTAACATCTTACTCAAGTTAGTCTCTAGTCTAAATTGTATACATATTTATTACAAGGCTTATCACTATCTCACAATTTTATGTTTAATTTACAGATCATTCTATGAGATGGTAAACTAATTTAAGGCAGGCTCTGTATCTTAAAAACCTTTGCATCACGAATGAAATGGCACTCTCTGGACAGAAAAAATAAATTGTGAATGGAGAATAGTTTCAGGAAAGAAAATATACATTGATAATAATTAAATAATTAAATATGGTTATAATTAAACATTCATGTTGTTCTGTACTAGCACAGGAATATTGATGACTCTTTGCAGCCTGCCCAATCCCCTTGTTCCTATCTCTCATTATCCTCTATGCTCTCTATCACTAATTCTTTTCTCAGTCTAAACCCAAATTAGAGTTCTGTTGTGGAAACATTTCTTCTATGTCAATGTGAATTAGATATGGAGTCACTCTTTCCCAGCAGAGTTGCCAGTGTCATGACAAAGGCAACAACTACCTAGCTCTGGGAAATGTCCCCCCAAATCCTCCTCCCCCATCCCACAATGTCAATCAGAGAAACAGAGGCCATGAATTCCTGTGCTTCAAAAATGCTTTTTCTCGTGCCACCAAGATAGTTTACCCAGAAAGAGTTGGGAAACAATCTATATTCTGCTGGGAAAGGTTTTGAGCATAAGCCAGATTTTTTATCCCCAGGCATCAGATGCTATGGGAATGAAGAAGAAGGTGAAAGTATAGGTGGGGATGAGAAGAGAGATGGGTTCTTGTTTCTCATAGCTCCTCATTTTTTAAATAAAATATAAAATCTAGTATCCATTCTTGAAATTTTCTGCTTGAATTCACAGTTTATACACTCCCTACATTCTCAACACCCCCTAGAAACATTGGAAAGCAACATTGTCATCACCTAGAAGCTTGTTAGAAATTCAAAATATTAGGCCCCTCTAAGATCTATTGAATCAAAATCTGTGTTTTTAACAACATCCCCATTTGATTAGTATTCATATTACATTTTGAGAAACACTGCTATACTTCAAATACATACTTCTCCTTATCTGCAGCAGAATCATTAATAAGTCACTCATTTACTTTCTTAGGTAAGCTAAGTCTCAGCACCCAGCACTCATTTACTTGAGTACTGGGTCAGTCTTACAGGTGGCTGCTCATTCAAATCTGCCCTATCAGATGGCAGGGTGCACCAGAAACAGCATCACAGCGACGTGTGGCACCATAAGAGATGGAGCAATCTCTCCGAAATTGGCAGTCCACTTAAGTGATTAAAAGTTCTGCTTTCAGAGTAAAACGATTTTTGTTTATAACTTCTACATGTCACTTTGAGCATTGTGACTGTCCAAATGACAGTCAAATGACGTCAAAGTCCATTTTCTTAACCTATACAATGGAAACAATAAAACTCCTACTTCACAAATCATTGTGCTGATGAAACAAGACAGTGCATTCTTGACACAGCATATGTACTCAATAAATTATTATAATTATCATCTGCCCTAGGTCAAAAGATCTAAGTTACATGCTCACGTTTACCACTAACAAAATAGATACTCACAAAGAAGTCACTTCCAATCTCACTAGTAACTTTAAGATTCTTTTACTGAACACTCTTATTCATCTAATAAGTAGTGAGTTTCTTCTAGGTTCCAAAGACTGTGCTATATCTATCAAGGCAAACTGAAGAAGTCCCTGTTCTCAGTGAGTCTATGGTGTGGTTTATGGACCTGTAAACATAGAGGGATTTCATTTATTAACAATTCTGCACCAGAATGTCAAGAACAAGTCATAGTAATTGAAGAACTATCCTTTACAGGAGACTCTGACCATGTCCCTCCAAGGGTACTAGAAGGACCTTACTTCTAATCATCCTAGACAGGTCTAGCCTAGATAGAGGAAGCTGAACTCCAGTTGGTCACTTTTGATGTACAGGAGAGTAATGACGAAACTAGGGATGATAAAAGAGAATAACTCACAAGGAAATGGTGCAGGAGCATTTCGGAGATTGAATGCGAGAGGTTTAGAAAGTGAGATGTTTCAGAGCGCCTGAGGAGACATAAGAAATTCAAAAAGAAGGTTTTGCTTCTGTTTTTCCAATGTTACTGTGGGTTTTGAATAACTTTTAGTAACTTTTGGCAGTTAGGAGTTGTTTCCTTCATTGTGACTCCATTGAGCTAGGTCCCAAGGTTTGTGAATTTATTTAAGTTAAAGGAACATCAAGGATATATTGATGGTATAATGATGGATATCTGCCAGTAAAGATAAAGTAGCATGCCTCATTTAATAAAAAATTTTAGAAGTAACCAGAGGTAGAAGCAAATCTTATCCTTTTTACCATCTGCATGAAAAGGTTTGTATTATTTCCTAATCCTCAGCTTATTCATCTTGGAAATGAGGACTAAATAAGGCCTATGTCACTGTTAAGTTTCAGTGAACAAACTCATATTTCACAAAGTTGAAAGAGGCTATAAGGAATACACTGTCTTTATACCATACCTGTCTCACAATAAACATCTCTTGTTCCATAGGCAAACTTAACTCCACCTTGCCTTTTTCGGATTTAAGATATTCCCTTTTCCAAGTTTATCACAAATACCTTGGGTCTTCTTAATTCTTATGGTTGATTGTCCATTATGTTCCTGTATCTTTAGAATATAACTTCCTTCTTCTAGAACATAAACTATAGCACTCTCACATTAAAATAACACCAACAACATTATCATATACATGCTCATTCGGCCACATATATTACCATTTATGTTATAGTGCTGTATCCCTCAAGGTGAAAAGGGTGTCACCTTTGCTACCTTATTGATCTACAATTTTCTTTTATTTATTTAAATTTCCTTAATTTTTATGGAGGTATGAGTACCATATTGTAAATTCAGATATTAAGTATATGGTTTAATGAGTTTTGAAAAGTGAAGCCACCTGTATCACCCAGACTCTAGTCAAGAAATTGAAGGTGTCATTACCTGAGAAACTTCCCCTGTGCTCTTTCACCATCAATCCTCTCTCTTCTCCACGACAAAGGAAATCACTGTTCTGGTTTCTTTCCATAAATTCGTTTGCCTTTTCTTGAACTTCATATAAATGCAACCATAGTCTCACATCTTTAACTCAATATAATGATTTGATATTGCCAGCTTTGTTGCACATATCAGTGATTGGTTCCCTGCTGTTGCTGAGTGCCACCTATCTATCTATCATGTATATATATATATATATATATATATATATATATATAAGTTCTTCTATGACCCTCAACTTCCATCCTTAACACCCGTGATTTGATTTTTGTTTTTACCATAGGCCCAAGGCTCAGAGCTCTGCTTTCTATCCCTTCTTGCCACCAGGCTAAAGTTAATTAAATTGTGAACTTAGTCTTATGCCAAGATCGTGGTTGGCACAGTCTTCACCTCCTCTCTTTCACCACTCCTCAATGCCAAATATTGCCAGGTCAGAGAAGCCTCAATCAAATATAGTGTCTTTCCCAGCCATGAAGAAGACAGAGGTAGGTGTACAGAGCAGAGGGCTACAATTCTCCATAGGCATCACTGGTGGAAGTTTCATTACCTTAGAAGGGCATGGTATGCTTTCAAAGTATAGGAGAAGGCAAACCAATTCAACTTATTGAAGCTGTATTTGCAGAGACAATAACGCTGGATGGTACCATGTTTAGTGAATAGGGGTCTCCGGAAGAAGGAGAAAGAAATTTGATTAACATCAGCTGTTGGGAAGGAATTGCTGTGGAGGTGGGGATGTAGAATTTTTGGGGTGAGTCAGAAGTAGTGAATACCCCTGCCCGCCCCATCCATTCTCTATCCTATTTCCACACTCTTCCCAGAGTCATTTTATCTCATTCGGTTTATCTGGAGGGACTGGCAGCAAGGCATGGTACACTGGCAAACTCTGCCCTCTGAGGACTAGTGTAGCAGGTGTCCCTGTGGTTGCCAGAGGATGAGCTCCTAGAAGGCAAGAAATGGAACCACATCCATGCACTCTGTGTCTTCCTCATTAGAGAGGCAATTTCAGGTCTGAGCACTTGGAAAGTGCTCAATAAAAGATTGGTGTTTGATTTCATTCTTTCTCAATTTCTCCAGGTCTTTGTTTGTGCTTCAATTTTTGTGTCTCAGTGAATATAATAATAATTATAAAGCAACTCTTATCAGTTGTGATTTACTGTGTACCAGACCCAGTGCTCAGTTTCCGTCTCCACTACTATCATATTATATAAATATGATTAGTTCCCTTAATTTACAGATAGATAGTTAAATAACTTGCTTAAAGCAGATCAGCTTTTAAGTAGCAGTTAATATTCTTAGCCATATCTGTGTGATTTCAAAGGCTTAGCTGAAACCTTATGTTGTGTATGTATATCTCTGTGTCTCTCTCAACTTATTATCAATGATTTATTTTATGAAACATATTTTTAGCATACTTTTTAGTACTGAAACTAAAAACATGCTGAAACATATTTTCACAGCTTCTCTTTCTGTGTGTTTCTATATCTCCCTTATATGGGTCTCAGAGGTTTTTCATATTCTGATCTGGGTCTGTACTACAGCGGATGCTATTACTTTCCTCACATTCTCTCTTCTCTCTTTAGCTTCTGGAGCAAGACAGTATTTCTCTGTGACTAGTAAAGAAATTACTCCATAGGTAAAGTTGTAATAAATTGTTCTTATGTCTCCTGTTTCTTGTTTTTATTTTCCTCCATTTTTAATAATAATATCCCCTGTATCCTGAGCTATACCAGTATTTCCTTAGCCAAGGCTATGGCCAGGTAGCCTGAGGGACATCAGGTGTGGAATAAACATGCAAATAAATCCCATGGTTGCAGTCATTACCCTGGCAGACTGACCACTCTACTTTCAACACAGAATGGGCATGACGACACTAACCAATGCAAAGAAAAGGCATGAGTCACTAGACATTGCTGGCACAGCTATAAAGGCCTCGTGATCCGTGTTAGGTACATGAATTCAGGCAGAGGGAGAAATGAGCATTTACCATGCAACCTGCCATCTTAATAGCTACTATTTTCCTGCCTTGGTGCCTGACTTTCCCGGTGCCCCCAGGTACAGACCTGAAAAGATTGGACTTTGTTATGGTGAGTGTGCTATCAGGACCAAACTATTACATTATGACTATGGTGGGCTCTTTTTCCATATATGTATCATATGCATAAACATTACTGCATGGTATAAGGACAAATATATTAATATTACATATTAAATCAATTTCTTCAACTATAAGTTCATTTTTTTCCTTCTGATTTTAAAGGAAATGAAATCATCTTTGGGCCTCTAAAATTATTGTGCTTATTGTGCTTAATGAATAATTCAGTGCCAGTGTTCATCTTTCACACTTTTAGTCTTTTGCAGGGCATAGAGTGAACACTCAGGTGTCAGGATCTCTGAGCCGGGTAGGTGGTGAGGGGTCCGGGGAAGTAATTCAAATGGACTAAAATGTCCTTTCTATTGACTGAAAAATCTCTCAAACTATCTATCACACACTTTCAAATTTCTCAAGAAACTGCGAATTTGTTCCAAACCTTTTAAGCATCCAAAATACCTAAAATTCCTTATAAATGATTTTAGTCACGTATTTTATAATTGTTCAGGGACCTAGTAAAATTTCCTGCTAATACTTAGCCCAGAAAAATATGATCAATCACATGCCTCTGAGCGCCCAGCCAAGGTCACAATAAAATACAGGCATAAAAATGCAATTTTACATAGAATGCAGAAATCAATCATGGCTTTATATCAAGTACTATCATAAGAACTGTAGTATAGACCAAGTTGTATTAGACATGAGCATTGCCCTTAAAGTACTTTCAGTCCAGCTAGGGTTCAAATATAGACATAGAAAGCCTGACTATACTACAAAGTGCTATTTTTTTTTCTTCGTAAGTTGAGATTCTTTACTCTGGACTGGTATGAAAGTCAATAGAGACTTGGAGAGTCTCCCAAAGTAGGGACTGAAGGGAATGTGTAAATGCAAATGGACTGGGTATGCAAAACCAGCCAAATTCTATGTCCTAGGAGTCGTAGATTCTGTCCTGATTGAGAAAACCTAAATCTATCAGAAAGAAAAGAGGCCGTCTTCCCTGGGCAATTCCCGTCTAAGACCTTCATGAACTTTATTCCTGGGCATCTCTGTCCTGAAACTTGGATGCTTTATTTTTGGAGAATTTTTAACAGGTTATCTAGATCACTTTTATTTTATCACTTGTGTTTAATACCATCTACCCGGTAACAGGAGAATCAGGGATAGTTGCCATTATTTGACTGAGAACAGGAGGTTGAAGAAGGCCAGATAGACAAAGCATCATCCTTCCCAGGCCCTCAAATGAGGCTATGCCCTGGGTTGCTTATACTGTGAGTCTGTCCTTATTATCTCACCCAGGACAATTTCCATCAGTTTTTCCTGCCCAAGAAAGAATCACCACACCTTACCCAGAGGAAAGAGATACAGTTCCAGCAGCAGTTCCATCTGAATGAGACAGACGTACAAAACAAGCAGATGCTGGCTATGCTACACCTGCCTCGCTGTGGAGTAACTGATGCGGCTACTGACTCTATCTTCCCCGGAAGCTCCAAATGGAATAAGCACACTCTGACCTATAGGTGCTTGTTGTTAAGGCCTGGAGCAATGAGTGGGGTGATTAGGAAATCAAAGGATTTCCTACAGTGTCTTTCCTGCCAGCACCTCTACTGTCTTCCGCTTTCCCTAGCAGTCTCTCCAAAACCCCAAATCTGCCTCAGATAAGGCAATTCTACCAATCGTTATTCTAGCTTCCTCAGATCATCTCTTTAGGAGCTGGAGCCTAACCACTGTCCTTTGACCATGAACCCACTATTCTTTCCGTAGTTAAATCTGTCATTTTTCTGTGTGTATGTGTCTGTCGGGGGAGGTATTTATAGGATGCAATTTTGATATATTTTTGCTCCCTGTCTAGGTTACTCTTTCTATTGGGGTTCCTAAGCATATTGAAAACACCCAAAGCAAAGCAGTACTACACTATATAGAATGTTGTACATTTCCATTAAGTTCACACTTTTTTTTTTTTTTTTCACAATTAACCTGCAGGGCTGTGGTTCCCAGATTTTACTTTACATAAGAATAATGTAGAGACTTTGTTACAAAGTTCTTAGAAATCTATATTTTGCAGGTTTAATGTCTTGGGTTTGTGATTCAATTTGTCTGGGATTTACTCTGTTTTACAGATGAGCAAAATGAGGCCCTAAAATATTAAATGATTTGCCCCAATGCAGAGTCATTCATTTTTAGAGCTAGGATAATTCTCATACCTCTGAGCTATCCCACTTAGAGATTTCTTCTTCAGGATTATCAATTACCCAAGAGATATGAAGCCAGACACAGTGAAAGACATCATGCATGATGCGGTTTCCGTGTGGAGCAACGTGACCCCCTTAATCTTCCAGCAAGCAAAGAGTCAAGATGCGGACATCATGCTTTCTTTCTGGGACCTGGGTGAGAAACTGACATGGGAGGGAGCATATGGTGTCCCAGGTAAAGGGCAAATGGTCTCAATCCATAAATAAAAACCCAGTCTACCTAGTCCAGCTTCTGAGAAAAAAAAAAAAAAATCAGGAAATCCTAATGGAAATCAATAATAAAGGAAAGACATGTTTAGTACAATGAGACAGCAGCTGGGGGAGGGGATGCACTGTGGTGTGAACAGAGTGAGGGGGATTGCACATTTTCATGTCAAAAGGGAGTTGTAGAGCCCTCAAACGTGTTAAAATGTTATTCAAAGCTGATCCAATCTATTTATAAAACCTGCAGTCTGAGTTTCCTTCCTCTTTTTCCCTCTATTTTGGGAAGAGCTTTTTGTATCTAACCTATAACCTTCACTCAGTGTCTGCCGTCTTTCCCTCTTCTCTTCTACCAAAGGAGATAGAGAGTAGCTATACTTTTGGCCCCACCCTATTCCTCTGCATAGCTAGTGACTTAGCCCTCTCATATCTCCAGCAGTACCCAGCTGCATGGCACCCCAAGGCACTGAGACTTGTCTAGAACCATTTCTGCCCTTGTCCCCAACCCCCTGTTGTGACAACAGCTTCTGTCATCATCCACAGCCCATGGAGATGATTGGCCCTTTGATGGGCCAGGTGGTATCCTAGGCCATGCTTTTTTACCAGATTCTGAAGCTCCAGGAGTTATCCACTTTGACAAGGGAGAACGTTGGTCAAATTCATACAAAGGTAAGGACTTTAATTGGTGGGAGTGCTAGAACTCTCTGGGAGCTTGGGGGTTAGTATTGATGGTCTCCATTTCGGTCTGGAATAAAGTAAAGAGGGAAGGATTCAGAGTGGCCAGAATGAGGCAGGAAGATCTGGCTGAGGAATTGGGTCTCCTATTTGAGTGGGGGAAGGTGAAATCATTTCTACGTAAAAATGCTCCTGTAATAAACACATTGTCATATTGTGCTTTTCTCTCTCTCTATTTCTTTGCTTGCATTTATCAGTCTCTCAATTTTCTCCATGCTTCTTGTTTACTTTCAGTTTATCTGTCTATATATTTTGCCCTTTTGTTTCCCACTTAGACTTTTTCCTTCTCTTCCTGCCTTTTTCTTGTATTCTAATATTTACTCTTTTCCCCTTTTCTGTTCTTTCCTTTTTTCTCCCATCTTTTTTACATGCTTTCTGCCTTCCCTACGCATATTTAATTTTTATCCTTTTGCCTATCTTTTCAGGGTTTAATCTGTTCCTGGTTGCCATTCATGAGCTAGGTCATTCTCTGGGCCTGCGCCACTCTAGAAGTCAGAACTCTATCATGTATCCTAGCTATGTGTATCAGGACCCTAGAACCTTCCACCTCGATGTTGATGACATCCAAAGAATCCAGCAACTGTATGGTGTGTGCCTGCTGGAAGGGAGGGGGATCTCGGCAGGAAGTTTCACTGGGAGTTTACTGTTTTCTTCTGTCCCCATCAGGAAAAAGATGTTCATCTGATATGTCCTAGTGCTGGCACAGAAGAATCATTCAACCTGGCTTTTCAGTGGCTTCACTGAAGGATCAAAGAACTCAAAGCACTGAAGCAGCCTTGGGGACTGCTTGAACTAGACTCTAAAGAGTCGAACCTAGGCAGGGCAGCTGAGTCACAACTCAGAACACTTCTGGGTCACAATACAGATGGTTTTTAAGAATAAAATTTTGTTCTTACAATTTGGTATGTCTCAGCATTTGATATGTCTGATCACTGTGATCGGGGCATTGGTGAGAGAAGAGTATGGTAGAGTGAAGAACTCTAGAAGAGATGGCCATGATCTCTTGAATTAGCTGAAAAGGTAAGAAAAAATAAGATTAGGAATAGACATTTTGCATGTTACTACATGGTAGAGTTCGAGGAATGTTAGTTATGCTGTTTTGAAGATTGCAACTATATAGACCAACTGTTAGGATGGTGGCTTATCTACATATTAGCTCTGAGACTTTGGCCAAGTTATTTAACCTCTGTACGGTTCAGTTTCACATTTGTTAAATAATTGTAATAAATTTATGTACTGTCATAGGGCTAAATGACATAATAAATGTAAACTTCTTTAATCAGTGCTCGGCAGCACAATTTTTAGGTAATATTAACATTGTTGTTGAGACATTAGATAAAAATATGTACTGCTAAGTCCACATCCCACTGCCTGCATTTACAGGAAGAAATCCTGGATGGAGAATATGGACTGGGTAGGGCAACCGCATATAATCAGACACACGTAATCAGTAGTAGAAGCCATGAGGAGATATACAAGGTATTAGAATTAAAAATTATCCCATTCACCTGGCCAGACATAAGCACTTATCTTCCTATTTTAGAATCAAGATGATTGGGGGACTCTTCTGACACAAGGAGTTGTTCTGCCACACACAATATCCCTTTGGTAATGAAAAGCCTGAAATGAGGAAATTGAGTTTTAGGTGGTAAGCTGAAGTAAAGGTGTCTGCCGAGGGAAGTGAGGTTAGTGCGTTATATTCATTATTTCAAGTATGATCAGGAAAGATTATAGTAAGGTGATATAAAAAAGGGGAGAGAAAGGATGTCATATAAAAGGAAAATTTCACAAAGTAACTATTTTAATATCACTGTTTTCATTATAAATGATAATATAGCTAATATAGTCTGATGAATGCATTTTTTTTGAAAATATGAAGAGTATTTTGGAGTGATTTCTGAAAAACTCAAATTATTCTGCATAAAATGATAATTTTGAGTTCCCAACAGCAACTAAAGGAAAGTAGATGAGAAAGAAGGAAGTAAAATTGATGAGAATCCTTTGTTATGATATGACATATACAGGGTCTCTGTGGTTTGCC
Source organism: Ceratotherium simum simum (assembly GCF_057802395.1). Classification (NCBI taxonomy): domain Eukaryota; kingdom Metazoa; phylum Chordata; class Mammalia; order Perissodactyla; family Rhinocerotidae; genus Ceratotherium; species Ceratotherium simum. The sequence goes on along the minus strand of NC_141906.1, from coordinate 27,112,742 downwards.
TCAAGTTCAGAGAACCATTTCCTAGAGGTCTCAACCTTTTCAGGGCATCCCACATTAGATGAATGGGTGAAGCTGGAATGTAAATGCCCCATCATTTCCACCTGTCATAGTGAAACTCTTTTGAGAAATGCAGCAGAGAGCCCAAGTGTGTTGGCCAAGACTTTCTCAGGCCTGTTTTGCAATTGAGCTTTTCTTTTTGCTCAATCCTGCTTCCTTCCTCTTCCCCTCACAGATTTTGATTCCTAATAAATAATTTGCATGTCAAATTCTGCCTTAGTATCTATTTCTGGAGAACCCAATCTCTGAAAATTGACTTTTTGAAAGGTCAATAAGATTATTTATCTGTTGTGTGACTGGTAAGTGTAAAAGAGAGAATGCATATAAAACCAACATCAAAAAGGCACTATCTTAACACTCCCATCAACACATAAGAGGCATTAACTGCAAGAGAAGCAAAAAGTTTATTTGGGCTCTCAAATTGAAATTTGGGGAGCACAGATTCAGGTAGAAATCCAAATAGTGTCTCTTTAGGAAGTAAAAGTCAGGGGTTTTTAAAGGCAAAAAAGGGAAGTTGTATTACAAAGAATTTTAATTGGAGTTGGTGGCAGAAAGTTAAGCTTTGGTAAACATTGATTGACTATTGATCGTATCTTCAGAAAGTCCACAATCTTCAGTTTTTGTGACCAGGATGTTAGTTCTCCTGCTGATTTCTCAAAAAATTGCTTGCAAAACAATTGCCATTTTGGCCCAGTCCAAAGGTTGGGTTAAGTTGAAGGTGTAAGACATCAAACGAGTTTCTCTGGAAAGGCACCTCTGACTCTGTTTTAAAATGGCTCCACTGCAGTCAGCTGTATTTGACACTCCTGAAGACACTGAAAAATCATATAGATATACAATGAATAACTTTTAGCCAATAACTATGAAAATGTGTACCTAAAATACACATTCCTAGATAAACATAACTTATAAAAATAGGCAAAAGGAGAAATGGAAAGTTCAAATATCCCTATAAATGTTTAAAAATATAATCTATGATTATATCTTTCCACAAGTAGTTTCAAAACTGACATAGGAGAAAATCTAAATTATCCTTTAACTATTATCTAACAAACTATAATTAAAAATTACTCCTGGATAGCTGTTTAATAAAGAAATCATGCCAATTATATGCAAAATCTTCCAGTTGGGAAAAAGAAAGAATATTTCCTAAATTATTTTTGAGGTTTGCATAATCTTATAGCAAAACATGACAAAGACATTATAAGTAAGAAAAATTTCAGGCCACTCTCACTGGATATAAAACCCCTAAAAATATTAACAAATCAAATCTGGCAATAAATAAAGGAAAATAAAGGGTACATCCAACTTGAGTTTATTCCAGAAATGTAAAGTTGATATTTAAAAATCAATCAACATAATTCATCACGTTAATAGGATAATGAGGTAACATCAAATAAATCATAAAAATCATATATCTCAATGGACCAGACATATGGAATTCAGCATCTATTCTTGATAAAACACTTATCAAAGGAAGAATAGAAAGTGACCACGTTTTCTGATGAGGGTAGTTGCAAAAAATCCTAGCAGACATACTTCAATGGTGAAATGTTGAGAATGTTACCTGCAAGATCTACAAAAGGAAAACAACATAACGCTCATCAATTCTGCCCAAAATTATGCCAAAGATCTTAACCAGTGCAATAAGTCACGTGTATTGTACAGTGGTTTTACTTGTTTATAATGCAAGTGCCTGACTTAAGCTTTGATTGCTGAGGCATCCACTTCAGAGATGGCTATCTCAAATATACTGTAAACACATTGCCAGCCACACAACTAGATAAAGAGCTAGCACCCCGCCCCCGCCCAGTCCCCTCAACCTCAGGCTCCTTAGATAACTGACCAGCTGAGCCTCTTGTTTTTTCTCTTCCCAAGCTTTAAATCCCCACTCTTAGGTTTTAAATTTACCAATAAAGAAAGAACCCTCAAAACTCTAGGCCCCCACCCTCAACCCCCAAAAAAGCAGAACCCCAGGTCTGCACTCTCTCTACCTGCAAACTTGCTGTGTGGCCCCAGGTATGCCACGTAATTTCAAGGGTTTTTTTCCAAAGTTTCTTGATCGTTATTGCTGAGGGCCTCTTGCAGTCATAACAAGAATCACAAAGGCCCTGTCCAGCCACAACATTGGTTATGGATAGGCTGAGACGGGCACAAAATATCAATAAATATAATAAAAGATATGAGGATTGGAAATAAAGGAGAAAGAAGCTGGCATTACTCGTGAAGGTGAGACTAGTGAAAAACAATGCCTAAAGATTATACAGATTAGTTATTAGAAATACAAGTAAGCTTAGCAGTTTTTCAGGAAAAAGAACAAATATAAGTTGATTTTATCTTTATATATCAGTACCAAAGATTTAGATGAAGATAATTTATAAGTGCTATTCACATTAGTATAAATTAATATCAAATACTTAAGAATAAATCTAACGTAAGATATATAATACCTCTCAACAGAAAAGCATAAAAGAATATTGAGAAAAAAATAAAGACCTTAATTAATTGAGGTCCTTGTTCTTGGATTGGAAAATCTGGTAATCTAAATATTTCAGTTCTCCCAAAATAGATCTACAGATTCAATACATTCTCAATTAAAGTCCCAATATATATCTTGGTGAAAATTGATAAACTTTCTAAAATTTATAAATAAATGCAAATAGGTAGATAGTCAAGATATAAGCTAAGAAAAAGAATGCATTGGGAAGCCATGCTCCATACTAGGCATCGTGGTCGTATTGATCAACCAGATAATGGTTTTTGCATTTACAGAGCTAAACATAGAGCCTTGAATTCTGTTGTTGCTTAATAAATGAGTATTAAACACATAACTAATGAACAACCTTGTTCAGTGAGAAGTGGTAAACACTTTATAACAGAAGAGCCTATCACTGTACTTAATTACCCTAGCTCTATATGGATGCCCCTAGTGAAGCTGAAATTTCAATATTCCTCTCGGTTAGAGTAGTTATCATGACTTCACTCTCATATGCTCATTTGAGAAGAGAAAACTATTACACTTGAAAGAAAGGACTGGGAGTGGTAGATAGAAGTAGAGACACATTTCTGCAATTTCCAGGATCATAATCATTTGCTCTTTACACAGCTGGGGTTAAGGGCTGTTTATATCACTTTCTCTGGGGATCCAGCAGACTCTGACACCCATCCCTGATTTTCTACCCCACTAGAAACCAGGAGTATTTATAGAGATGGTGGAAGCATTCAAACCTCACTATTCATGGAACCAAAAGTTGTCAAGACATGAGTTACATGGAGAATCAAAATTGTAGCATCTGCAAACAGTACAAATTTGACCTTCAGATAAAGATGAGAAATCTTCACAGGTGAGGGATAAAACAAAGAGAGCAAGAACTAAAAGCACAGAAATAATGAAAAGAAATGAGAAAAAAGATAGAGGCAATAAAAGAACTGGAAAAAATAGAGAATTACATGCAGAAAAGATACATGTTTAAGCAAAGCAAAATAGAAGGAAATGGCAGCAGGGAGCAGAATAGGAAGGATAAAGATGTTTAGAAAGTAAGTTAAATGACACAGAGAGAGAGAAAGCCACAGAAATGGAAACAGAAAGATAATGTATTTTACACTACAATAGAGGAAAGTTTAGGCTGAGAAAGACAAAATGAAACTGAATCATTTGGGAAATGGGCTACTGGTTGCTTGATTAAGCATTCATAGTGATGTAATTGGCTTAACGGATAAATTTCAGGTAAGTGTTAACTTTTCATTACAAATAAATAGTGGGAAGATTTTGGCACAATTTGTTTTAAGATACAAGGGCGAAAGATGGTATAATCATTAGAAGGACAATATATAGTTTATGCAGGAGGGAAAAATGGATGTCATTCTCTTTGTGAACAGTTTTGAAATTTGTAACATATTGCAATGTCCTGCTCCAATCTTTTTCAATAATTTTAAGACAGGCTGGTCAATGGAGGATAATTTTTGAGGACTGCAGGTAAGATGCTGGAGAGGCTGTAATAAAATGATCTTATCCTCATTGGTTCTCCCTTAATTACTTGGAATAGGTCAGTGTGTGACATCAGTCTTTTCATGCCTCTGCCCATTGAAACCGTCTTGTCATTAGTCCCAGTCTCTTCCTACAACTTCTTTTTCACCTCACTATGATTAAATTGTATAAAAATAAACAAAGAACCCAAAGAATCACTGTTAATGTCATGGAAATAGAGTCAGAAGAAAATAAATAGAGAGGGGACAACAATAAAGGGACTGAGAAAATCTGAAAGACATGACAGATGAGTCAGAGAGAGAGAAGGACAAGAAAGGAAGACTACAAGTAGGGATATTCTGGCCTATCCTAAGTTTAAATCTATGGGCGGTCCTACAACTGAAGTTTTCTAAACACTGCAGTCTGCACTTAGAGGACTCAGAGCAGTGAACAAGACATTTCTAAAGAGCAGTGATCCACTTTATTTCCTACAACTTCTCTGAGAATTGAAGAAAATGTGATTTACACCAACATTGAAAGAGTTAAAGGAGAAAGCATAGAATAATTTCCTTGCATGGAGGACAAGAAAATATCTCTCTATTATGGCCATAATATAATATTTGTGTGTATATGTGTGTGTGTTCTATATGGTTCAATATTAATGTCTAGAATGTTTTGATGAGCTGAACTTTCGAACAAGAATTAGAACACAAGTTTCTGAGTGAGGAAGAGGAAAAAAAGAAAGTTGGGTAGGGACTTTAGTAGATTATAAACACTGGAGAGAAAAATGTTGCCTGGAGGTAGAGAAAAATAGATGTGTTGTATAAGTGCTCTGCCTGCTAGATGCAGAACATGGTGAGTAGCTGACTGCTTTATGCAAGACAAGGGACCTAGTGAAAGTTCCATTTAGACGTCTCACTTGGGGCTGGAGAAGAGGACCGGGGAGTTTTCTCACTCATAGGGGATGGGAGATGCCTGGACTTGGGGATAAAAGGAGAAAGAGATAAATATTTCTTCTTACATGGAGAAAGCAGCTTGGTATTTCTTTCTGTTCCTAACATGTAGATTCTAAGCCAAAGTCTTCTTTGGAATTATAAATTGTTCAGCCTGAGAACTTTAAGCATTCACACTATAAAATGGATATATGAATCAGTCAAGAAGGGAAAATTTGAAGAAAAAATTAAGTTTTTGTAAAATAAAATAGAGGCAATAAAAAGTCAGTGTTGGACAGATGGAACCCATGATAAATATGAGGCTGGAAAGATCTTCACTTCAAGCCAGGGATGAAATTTGTGCTAGGCTTTTAAGAGGTCAGAGATCAAGAGTCTACAAGGGAGGATGAGGAAGATACTGAGACATTGCAGCGCAGAGGTCTGAAGTGGAGGAGGCCTAGACTCTTAAGGACTAAGTGAAGAATTTTCTCAAAGACGAAGAATTTTCTCAAAGACAGAGCTAAAATTAGGAACCAGAGAACTGAAGGGACAGAGAATCCCATAGGGTTTGGCTACTGTGCCCAATGCCATCAAGGTATAGCAAGGACAGCATTAGCAGAGGCAATCACAATGAAGATTGCTCAGGGGAAGTAAAGCCAGACATTAGAATTATATTTTGAAAAGGGAAAATGAACTTGGTTGTTTCTAAGAGGCACTGTTGGTGAATACTCAGGACTGCATTTCTGGGATTGCTATGGGTTCACAGAGGTAGGTGCAAATGGGTCAGAAAATTGGAAAAGCATTTAATATTTAGTTTTAACATTTTTAAAAATGTGATTATAAGCATCATTTTGAGAGGAAAAAATATCAAGAAATGATAAATAGAAATGAAGTGGATATTACCTGTTATTACTAATTTAAGATAACAATATATAACAGATGTCTGAGCTAAATATATTGTATTAACTTTGTTTTGTGAGTAGGCATACAGGAAGAGCTTTAACAGTTACACTGTTCCCTTATGATATATATATATATATATATCATACACATATATATTTATACATATAATATATATACATATATATTTTTTCCGACTATGAGGAGTTTAGGTTAAGGAAGAGTTAATTACATTAAACAGCCAAAAATGTGCATGTGTACTGGAATTATGGACTTTTTTACTCTTTTTCATGCCCTCTTTTCATATAATGGAATGTTTATTTTTTATTATTAAAATATTAAATATTTTTAATTTTTAAATATTATAAATTATTAAATAAAAATAAATATGAAGGGAAATTAAATTGAGTCCTTGGGATCAATTCAGTTGTCATGAATTAAAAGATAGCATAGAAGCAATAAATGATTAACTTAAGAACATTACTGACAGGAAGCTTACGCAAAGTCAGACATTTACAGACCATTTTCATTTCTATAGTATATAATAAATATTTCTTTTTCTACTCTTTTGCTGCTTAAATTTTTTAGTGTCCTCAACGCAAATCCATCAAAGTTCTTGTCAGAGATGACCAGATTTGTGTAGTACACATTTTTGTTCCAGAATTTGGTGTTTTTACTATTAGGAAATGCTTCTTACATAAGAACCATGAGAAGTACATCCTTCTTTCCTCCGTGAAGTTAGAGGGAATATATATTGCATCCTGATTATCCTGCTTATGCTCACAAGGGATAATTCTGAGGGATAAACAAAAATAACAGAAAACATTCCTCACTGTTTGCCAAGAGTCACCATGGTGTTCTGGAATAACAATGATACTGTGGAGCCCATATTTATTCTGAGGGGTTTTCCTGGGCTGGAGTATGTTCATTCGTGGCACTCAATCCCACTCTGTCTTGCATACTTGGTAGCATTTATTGGTAATATTACCATCCTCTCCGTCGTTTGGATAGAGTCCTCACTCCACCAGCCCTTGTATTATTTCCTTTCCATCTTGGCACTAACTGATCTAGGTATGTCCCTGTCCACACTTCCCACCACGCTTGCTGTGTCATGGTTGGATGCTCAGGAGATCCAGGCAAGTGCTTGCTATTGTCAGCTCTTCTTCATCCACACATTTACTTTCCTGGAGTCCTCAGTGCTGCTGGCTATGGCCTTTGACCGTTTTGTTGCTATCTGCCGTCCACTGCACTACACCACCATTCTCACCAACAGTGTAATAGGCAAGATTGCTTTGGCCTGCTTGCTAAGAAGCATGGGAGTTGTACTGCCCACGCCTTTGCTACTGAGACACTATCACTACTGCCATGTCAATGCCCTCTCTCATGCCTTCTGTTTGCACCAGGATGTTCTGAGATTATCCTGTTCAGATGCCAGGATCAACAGTGTTTATGGACTGTGTGTAGTTATCTCCACACTTGGCATGGATTCTATTTTCATACTTCTTTCTTATGTCCTGATTCTGAATGCTGTGCTGGGCATTGTATCTCGTGAAGAGAGGCTAAAGGTACTCAACACATGTGTATCCCATATCTGTGTAGTGCTCATCTTCTTTGTGCCAGTTATTGGGGTGTCAATGGTCCATCGCTTTGGGAAGCATCTGTCTCCCATAGTCCACATCCTCATGGCTGACATCTACCTGCTTCTTCCCCCAGTGCTTAATCCTATTGTCTACAGTGTGAGGACAAAGCAGATTCGTCTAGGAATTCTCCGCAAGTTTGGACTAGGGAGGAGGCTTTAACCTGTATCCTCCAGTTTTCTCACTGAAAAATCTTGCGGCAGCTATTTGAGTAGCTGAGAAGTAAAATATTTGGGGCTTGATCACTTGGTTAAATTCCTAATTTTTTCACTTCCTATATATATGTTCTCAGTTAATCATCAACGCTTATGCGATTAACGTTTTCATAGCCGAATTGTGATAAGTACGGCCTTTTCTATCTCCAAGATAATTATGAGACTTATAATAGACAATGCATGTAAAATAGGTGTTTTTGAAAACTGTACAATTTGTTGATATTATTAAATTATTATTCTTAGTTATAATAATAACAATAAGTTTCCTCATGTAATGTAGCTATGTTTATATAGTTTCTCATGTTTATGATCTAAAACTCAGAAATCTCTCTCTGTCTCTCTCTTTTGCTAACACATTGGACCATATTTTGTCTCTCATGCCAAAATGTTATAACCTTTTATGAAAATATTTCTAACTTCTTGGGGCAAGTTTGGAACCTGAGTTCCTGCCAGGGCTTTGAACTGATACTGTCACTGTTGGCTATAGACCAAGTCCCCACCTCATCACTGGACAGTGATATGTCCTTTCTCCCATTGCCACTGTAGATCTATCTGCTCCTTCAACTTACCAGCAAATAATGAGGCAGACACATAGGAGTTACTCAAGAAAGCCTGAGAATTCCTGTCTAAACATCTGGGCAAATGTGTATACTTCAGTACTATAGCACAGGATTTCATGTCTCACTCTGTGAGTGGGTTTGGAGTTGTGAAAAATAACCACCCTCATCTTTTAGTAATATTTTCTACTCTTGTTTTACATGTCTGTATGGATCTTTAATATCATTGTGCCTTTCTCAGTTTCTTTTGTCGATAACCCATTACTTTTTTTCTTCTTTATTAAGATGACTTATACATATGTTTTCATTGATGATATTTTATTATTTCATATATATTCACTTTCTTCTTAGCTGTATTGGAAACTTTTTGAGCATGGAGTCATGACTGCTACACTAACACGTCGCTATGGGGCTGGTTTCCTCCAACCATCATGAGTACTCATAAAATGTTGCAAGTGTAAATGCTATTGCCTACTCACTCATCCAATAAAAATATATTGAGAAACATGAAATACCTATTGTGGCAATTATTCCTTTCAATAGTGTGGATATATAAAAAATGGAATGCATGGTCTTAATGTTAAAGAATTAATGTTTAGTAGTGGAGATACATATGTATAAAGATTAGTAAAATTAACAGATACTATCATTGAAATAGGTACAATATTGTTATTAAAGAGTGGTTAATTTTACTTGAGGATTTAGGAATCAGGAATTAGAGTAGTTGACACTTTAGCTAATTCTTACTAACTGGACAAAGTGTAAAAGAAATTGGTATGCTGAAGCTGGCTTGTATTGGTTTACGAGAGCTGATTGTGCTTATCTCATTCCCACTCTATGTTCTGTAATGTCGCATTGGTAGTTTGAAATTGGTCATGATGGGAGTATTTCTACAACAGAAATTGGCAAACACCACATACCAGGGATTTTAAAAAAACTTCCTAGAGAATTGGTTGCTAAGCATTTACCAGGATACCCCTAGAGAAGATATGCCAGGAAGAGAAGGTAGTATGAAGAAAAACGAAGAGTGTAGAAAGAGCATGTGTTAGTAACCCATTCTCCAATCTCCAAGAGAAACTTAAGACTTGCTCAAGATATCTCACATTATCCTAAAAGAGAAAGGACTCTGAAATGGATTGTGACGGACATGGACACTCACTGCGCAGATCCCACTTCAGTAAATGACTTGTGGCCTCAGCTGCTGGAAGTGCTGTCAGTAGAGAGCCTTTGATTTTCAACTCCTTCAGTCATTGACTCAGATGTAGAAATGTGTGTTGCCCAAGGTCATCACCCATCCAACCACTGAGGTATGAAGGCCTGGCCCTTTCAGTCCAATGCAAAACAATTTGGTTGGACAATTTTTGCTCTAGAAAGAGCCAAAGCTGTCATCAGACCTGATTCACAGATCAACTTCTCTTTCTGGCAATTCTACCTCCATCTCTTTTCTTCTTAAGATGCTTATCACAAGAACTCTCCATATGAAACACATAGTGCACAGTAAATTTTGTCTCAAAGTCCACTTTCCCAAAGAACCCTGTGATGAGAGGTTCCCAGAAAACTTGTGACATAGATGAAGGAGGAAATAAAATTCTCAAACACATCCTTTTGCAGGCAGATGGAACAAGCTAAGAAAACAAGAGGAGATGATAGTCATGATTTTTGACTCTTTAAGTCTTAAATAGAAGGCCAAACTCAGTGCATGAGCGTGGGAGAATGGAATTAATTCAGCTACTCTGATTTCTCTACTCTAAGCCTTGAATGTAAGGACAGACAGACAGGAGTCTTGGAGGCTCTCACTTGGCCTCCAGTTGAAGAATAGGAAATTTCACATATACACGGGACCAAATTCTTGCTACTTATTATACTATTTGTGTCAAAAATTTTTAAAGGCATTAGGTCAGTTACATAATTCAAGTTGTAATTTCTTAAATAACCAGCCCTTAATTTTTTTCCTAGCCTTTGGTTATTTGGATTAAAAATAACACAAGAATTTGACCCATATATTTTGGAATACCTAATATACTCTGGCAGATCAGGTGAGGTTTATTGTATGGGGGTATTGAACCAGAAAATCTCTGGACTCAGAGACACTGAAAAAAGTCACCAAAAGTAGAGAGAACATGTTTCCTTTTCCTATATTATTAATTTTATCTAGTTACTAATTTTCTGTATTACTAATTTTCTATAATGTTAATTTTTCTATATAATTAATTCTATATATAATTAATTTCTTTATAATGCTGAATAATATTCTATTGTCTGGATGTATCACAGAATATTAATCCATTCATTTACTGAAGGACATCTCGGTTGCTTCAAAATTTTGGCAACTAGGAATAAGTTGCTATAAATATACGTAGACAAAATATTCAACTCCTTTGGGTAAATACCAAGCACCTTGATTGCTAGATTGTATGGTAAGAGTACGCTTAGTTTTGTAAGAAACTGCCAAAATGTCTTCCAAAATGGCTGTAATATTTCACATTCCCACCAGCAATAAATTAGAGTTCCTGTTGCTCCATATCCTTACCCAGCATTTGGTCTTGTTAGCATTCCAGATTTTGGCCATTATCATAGGCGTATAGTGGTATCTTATTGCTATTTTAATTTGAATTTCCCTGATGACATAGTATATGGAGTATGTTTACATATATTTATTTTCCACCAGTATATCTTATTTAGTGAGGTATCTGTTAAGATCTTTGGCCCGTTTTTTAATCGGGTTGTTTGTTTTCCTATTGTTGAGTTTTTAAGTGTTCTTTGCATATTTTGGTTAGCAGTCCTTTTACCACGTGTCTTTGAAAATATTTTCTCCCAGTCTGTGGTTTGTCTTCTCATTATCTTGACACTATCTTTCACAGAGCAGGAGCTTTCAATTTTAAAAAAGTCTAGCTTATCAATTGTTTATTTCATGGATTATAACTTTGATGTTGTATCCAAAAAGTCGTTGCCATACCCAAGGTCACCCAGTTTTTCTTTTACGTTATCATCTTGGAATTTTATAGTTTTGTATCTTACATTTAGGTCTATGATCCATTTTGAAATCCATTTGTGAAGTATGTAATGTGTTTGTCTAGATTTATTTATTTATTTTTTCGTCTGAATGTCCAGCTGTTCCAGCACCATTTGTTGAAAAGACTATCTTAGCTCCATTACATTACCTTGATTCCTATGTCAAATATCAGTTGCATATATTTATGTGGGTCTATTTCTGGGATTTCTATTCTGTTCTGCTGATGAATTATTCCATTTGTCTATTTTAGGAAAAAGTAACACTGTCCTGATGACTGTAGGCTTAAGGAAAGTCTTGAAGTAAGGTGGCATCAGTGTCTCAACTTTGTTTTTCTCCTTCAATATTGTGTTACCTGTACTGAGTCTTTTGCCTCTCTATATACTGTAGAATCAGTTGGTCGATATTCACAAAATAATTTGCTGAGATTTTAATCAGGACTGAATTGAATCCAAATACCAAGTTGGGGAAAACTGATATCTTGACGACATTGATTCTTCCTATCAGTGAACATAGAATATATCTCCATGTGTTTAATTCTTTCTCGATTACTTTCATCACAATTTTGTGATTTTCCTCATATAGACCTTGCACACATTTTGTAAGATTTAATCCTAAGTATTTCATTTTGTGGGGTGCTAATGTCAATGGTATTGTATTGTATTTTTAATTTCAAATTCTACTTATTCATTGCTGGTACATATATAGGAAAGTGATTTACTTTTGTATACTAACCTTGTATCTTAAAACCTTGCTATATACTTATTAGTTCCAGGAGTTCTTTTGTGGGTTCTTTCATATTTTCTACATATATGATCATGTCGTGTATGAATAAGTACAGTTTTATTTCTTTCTTCCCAATCTACATATCTTTTATTTCCTTTTAGTGGCATTGCATTAACTAGGACTTCCAGTACGACGTTGAATAGGAGTGGAGAGAGGAGACATATTTGCCTTGTTCCTAATCTTAACCGGAAAGCTTCTAGTTTCTCAGCATTAAGAAAGGTGTTAGCTGTAGGTTTGTTGTAAATATTCTTTGTAAATTCGAATAAGTTCCCCTGTCTTCCTACTTTACTGAGAGTTTTTATCATGAATGGGTGTTGAATTTTGTCAAATGCTTCTTCTGCATCTATTGACATTATCGTGTGAGAATTCTTCTTTAGCCTGTTTATATGATGAATCACATTAATGATTTTCAAATGTTGAGCCAGCCTTGCATACTTGGATACTCTCATTTGGTTATGTTGTATAATTCTTTTTGTACATTACTGGATTCAATTCATTGTTGGATTCAATATTTTGTTGAGGATTTTTGCATCTGTGTTCATGAGAAATATTGTCAAGTAGTTTTCTTTTCTTGTAATGTTTTTGTCTGGTTTCAATATTAGAGCGATGCTGGCCTCATAATACGAGTTAGGAAGTACTACCTCTACTTCTGTCCTCCAAAAGACATTGTAGAGAATTGGTATAATTTCTCCCTTGAATGTTTGGCAGTGGTAGATGTTTTCACCAATAAACCCACGGAGGCCTGATGCTTTGTGTTCTTCAAACTTATTATTTATTCAATTTCTTTAAAAGATGTAGGGCCATTAAGATTCTCTATTTCTTCTGCTGTGAATTTTGGCAGATTCTCCTTTCAAGGAATTGGTCCATTTCATCTAGACTATCAAATTTGTGAGCATAGAGTTCTTCATTATCTTTTTAATGTCCGTCGAACCTGTAGTGATGTTTCCTTTTTTATTTATGACATTGGTAATTTTTGTCCTCTCTCTTTTTTTCTTAGTTAGCCTGACTAGAGGCTTGTATCTAGATCAATTTTATTGATCTTTTTAAAGAACCAGCTGTTGGTTTCATTGATTTTCTGTCTTCAGTTTCATTGATTTCTGTTCTAATTCTTATTTCTTTTCTTATGATTATTTTGTATTTAATTTGGTATTCTTTTTCTAGTTTCCTATGATGGAGACTTAGATTACTGATTTAGATCTTTTTTCTTTTGCAATATAGCCACTCGATAACATAAATTTCCTCCTAAGCACTGCTTTTGCTACGTCTCACAAATTTGGAGAAGTTGTGCTTTCATTTTCATTTATCTAAAAATATTTTTTAGTTTCTAGGGGCCAGCCCATGGTGTAGCGGTTAAGTGCTCGCACCCTGCTGCTGGTGGCCCAGGGTTCGGATCCTGAGCGCGCACCGATGCACCACTTGTCAGGCCACGCTGTGGCAGTGTCCCACATAAAGTACAGGAAGATGGGCATGGATGTTAGCCCAGGGCCAGTCCTCCTCAGCAAAAAGAGGAGGATTGGCATGGGTGTTAGCTCAGAGCTGATCTTCCTCGCAAAATATATATATATATTTTTTAGTTTTGCTTTGAGATTCTTTGTTTGACCTTGTACCGTTTAGAAGTGTAGTTTTTATATCCATGTATTTTGGGATTCTTTAGTTATCTTTTTGATCTTAATTTCTAGTTTTGTTCCATCGTGATCTGATAGCAGAAATTCTATAATTTCTATTTTTTTAAATTTGTTAAGATGTATTTTATGGTCCAGAATGTGGTCTATTATGGTGAATGTTATGTGTAAATTTGAGAGGAATATGTCTTCCGCTATTGTTGAATGCAGTAGTCTGATATGTTATTTGTTGATTTTATCCATCTGATTGATGATGTTGTTGAGTTCAACTATGTCCTTATTGATTTTCTGCCTGCTGAATCTGCCCATTTCTGATAGAGATGTGTTGAAGTCTCCAGCTATGATAGTGGATTCATCTATTTCTCCTTGCAGTTCTATTAGTTTTTGCTTCGTGTAGTTTGACACTCTATTGTTAGGTATATATATATATATAATGGATTGTTATGTGTTCTTGGAGAATTGATCCCTTTATGGCTATGTAATGCCCTTCTTTATGTCATGATTTTCCTTGCCTTGGAGTCTTCTTTTTGTGAAATTAATATATGTACTCCTCCTTTCCTTTGATTAGTGTTTGCATGGTATATTTTTCTTCATTCATTTACTTTAATCTAAATGTGTCTTTATATTTCAAGTGGGTTTCCTGTAGAAAACATATAGTTGGGTTGCGTGTTTTGATCTATTCTGAAGATCTCTGTCTTTTAATTGGTGCATTTAGACCATTGATGTTCAAAGTGATTGTTGACAGAGTTGGATTAATATCTACCACATTTGTTACTGTTCTCTACTTATTGCCCTGGTTCTTTGTTCCTATTTTTTGTCTTCCACTCTCTTTTTTGCCTTTTGTGATTCTAATGGAACATTTTATATGATTCTATTTTCTCTTCTTTCTTAGCATATCAGTTATATTTCTTTTTTTACTTTTAGGGGTTGTCCTAGAGTTTGCAATATCCACATACAACTAATCCAAATCCACTGTCAAATAACGCCATATGACTTCTCAGGTATGTGACTACCTTATAGTAACAACATAATCCTAATTCATCTCTCCAGTCCTTTGTATCATTGCTGTCATTTCACTTATACATAAGTATATATATATACACATACATTTCACTTATACATAAGCATATGTGAACTCTTCAAGTGATTCTCAGTTGTGTTGTCTTTTTTTTTTTTGAATTCTCCCTCCTTAGATCGAACTGGATGGCTAGAGTGGACTGGAGTTAGGCATTTCCCTTCTCCTACACAGAACGCTAGAGGAGCCTGGAGTTGAGTTTCCCTTCCCCCAGGTCAGTTAGGTACTGATAATACCCCAGTAGGCTAGGCTCTTGTTAACTAGTTCCTCCTAAGGGCAGGCCTTGTTAGAAAGAACAGAGTACTCTGACATATTTCTTTTCCCCTCTTGCTTCTGGGAGCATGAGGGGATTTTTCTCAGATGTTTACGGTGGGAGCTTTGAAAATCTCCTGGAAGTAAATATCACAACATTTCAGGGGCTCCTCTAGTACTGGGTCCTCCCGTGGTCTTTAACTCTAAGCTTTATCCACACTGAGCCTCCAGCAATCTGGCCATTACAGTTCAGGTTTTCCTCTCCTGGCAGTGGTTTCCACAGTGGTTTCACTTGTGAGGCTCTACCCTGGTAAACTGTGGCGCCCTGTACTCACCTGACTCTTTATTCTTGGGGTGGCAGTTTGCCCTGTGTCCTCTCTTCTCTTAAGGATCCAAGAAAAGATGTTTAGTTTTCAGTCCGTTTAGTTTTTTTATTTGTTGTTAGGACAGGGTGGTGACTCTAAACTCCTTACATGAGAAGCTAGAAAGTGGACACCAGGTTTGTTGTTGTTTTCAAATCAGATCAAGGAAGTTCTCTTAATTTTTTTAGTTTAATAAGTTTTGTTAAGCGTCATCAGTATTAAATTTAGTCAATTTGTTTCATCAATGTAGGTTATCAAATTATTTCCTCCTTTTATTCATTATATTACATATATACTATATTCACTACATTATACATACTATATTCACTATATTACATATAATAAGTTACGTTGTGTGATTTTTACACATAAAACAACTTTGATGCTTGAATTAAACACACAAAAAGGAGAAAATCATTTGATATTCTAGACTGATGAAGAAAAAATATTTGACTAAAATTAATACTGATTATGTATTATCATAAAAATCCAACAGGATCATAATCTGTGTGTATATGTGTGTGCAATCACTAGATTAGATTTGCTTTGGATTTTGTATTCAATTTTTGGAGTATTTTAATGTTTAATGTTCACTTTCTGCGATGTCATATCTGGTTATGGAATATAGGTTACGCTATCATTAAATAATCCCTCTTTATATATTCTCTAGAAGTACATGTGTAGGGTTTCTGTTATTTCTTAGTTAAATATTTTAAATGACTCAATAAAGATGTTATCTGGGCTTGAGGTTTTGTCTCTACAAAATTTTTAAATAAAGGTTTCAAAAAGACATATATTCCTGATGATCTACAGGACACTAATTTCAGATGGAAATTTCTGGGACATTGTCTCTTAAATATTGGTTATGTGTTATTCTCTCCTCTCATTCATCTCTACCATATGTTAGAACTTTCAAACATGTCTCATATGCCAATTATTCTCTGTTCTGTTTGTCCCTTTTTCTTTTTCATCATTTTTTTCAGTTCCTTCCTTTGAAATAATCTTAGCGCAAGATTATTTCAGCGCAGGCTTGATCTTACCCAAATAAATTGCCTTGAGGAAAGGATGTATGACTTCTATTTCCTGTTCCACTGAACCCTGTGCCTATATTATGTCTCAATTAAAAAACTAATTCATAAAAGAAAATGTACTCCAACATCTAATAAGATGAGTTAAGAAATGCTCAGTATTAGGATATAAATTCAAATACTTTTCCAAGTAAGTTTTCCAAGCAAGTTAGTTTCCATTAACTTGCATATCTAAAGCCATACCGTTCTCCTTTGTCAACTTTCACACGTCCTCCACATAAACTCTTTGAATCAGGCTCAATGATGGACTTGTGTCTCTATGAACATACCATATTAAGAAAATGAGAGCTTCCCTTCCCGCCACACGTGTGCGTGCACACACACACACACAAACACACACACACTGACATTATCCTAATTCCGCTTATAATATGAATTAATAACAAGATAGTTTTAAGTCTGGATGATATTAAAATATAAAATAAGTATATCAACCGCTCTACTTAAATACATTTAAACAGTTTTCTGTGGTAAATAAAGCTCGCTCTGAAATGGGGTATTGCCCTATCCACTCTCCAATCAGCTCAGACAACAAGGTCTATAAATTTTATTTAAGAGAAAGATGCATGTGACTATGGGATTATATGATAAGGATTTGTGAAAAAGGAGATTGAATGAGATTTGGGAGAATGGTGTTATCTTGGAAAATTAGGAATATGGAGTTAGTGATTATTCTTCAAGCGGAAAGAAGGAATATAGCAACTAAGCATTTAAAATAAATCTTACTGAATTACATAGATGTGAATAGAAGTTGAAAATATCATTAGACAGATCAATTGGTTTTCTTGTTCTTATTTTCCACGGATTATTTCACCTTTTCAGAGAAAAATTAATCTTAATATTTCATGACTAATAAAATACCAAGAGTGTTGCATCCCAAAACCAAACTCATTTGATATGATGTATACTTTAGAATGTGGACAGATTAAATTAACATGTGAAATGCAGCTTTTCTAAACTGGATGCATACTACTAAAAGGAGGAGAGTTTGCTTTGTGAAAATAACTATTCATGAAAATCCAAATCATAGTTAAATGAATGTCTGTTACTCATGAGATAAGATCCAGAGAAATTAGCCTTATGATTTAATTATTTAATGGCTATGAAATTCCATGAACCCTTTGAAAATACTTGCCAGGGTCTTTGAAAGTAGTTTTAGCTCAGGGTACAAAATACCGGGTAACAGTTTTGGTAGACTGGCAGAATTCTAGGAATAGCTAATTTAATAACATCTGTATCAAAGGAACAGGAAATCAATTTTTGGATGCCTGTTATTGAGTACTTAATTCATTCTAAATGCTATACATATATTAACTCATTGAACACTTTAAAAATATATAGGGGTCAGATAAAGTTATTTTGTACTCATTGCATACACAAGGAGACAGAGGCAAAAATGGCTAAGTAATGTTCCCTAGGTTACATAGTCAGTAATTGCCAGGACTGAGGTTCTAAGATAAGGACTTCTGGATCTACAGTCCATGCTCTTTACTTTCATGGTTCTAGAGTCCATGTTCTTTGCTTTCATATTACCCTGAGACTTAAACATAGAATATTGAGTTTGAGTTTAATTTTATTCCCTCCTCTCCCCCCGCAGCTTAAAACAGGGTTTCTCTACCTTGACACTATTGACATTAGGACTCAAACATTCTTTGTTGTGGGGCCTGTCTTGCTCATTGTAAGATATTTAAAAGCATCCCTGGCATCTACAAACTAGAGGCTATTAACATTTTCTCAGTTATGACAACTGAAAATGTCGCAGACGTTGTTAAATATACCCTGGTAGGAAAAATTGCTTCTTGAGAAATACTGCCTTAAATCGAGGATTCTCTCAACTTCCATTCCTAAATGGAGTCCTGCAGAACCAAAATTTTAGATGTTAATAAATGTTGTCTGGATAAAATATATCTGGAAAAGGCTGGGTTATTCTATATTAGTAGGTTTTCCTCAATCTTGGATTTCCCTGCAATATTAGCACGCAATATAAATATTTACACACAGTAGTATTACAATACGCAGTTTGTCCAAAACATAATTGACCAAGGCTTGCTTACTTTATTTATTTATTTCTTTGGCCATTAATTCTATTTAAACAGTGGTCTATTGTACATTTCAGGAAAATCTGTTATAGACAGTGTAAAGAATTAACATTTCTGAGCAGCTAGTAACTGATGTCTCTGGTTATTCAGAGCACAGGCTTTTTCTTGTACATTATTCTGACTGACTAAAACCATTATTTTTCTCCATCAGATGATCCCAGGGACACTTCTCAGTTGCTGTCAAATCTAACTCCCAGACTGAGAATTTGATATAATCGTTTCCTTTCCCTGAGCAAGAGAAAAAACTCCAATGGCAGTGGCAACATTTATCCTCCCTGGAGGTTGCATTAAGAAAGAAAAAACAACTGGTCCTGAGGGAATGGACAATTTAAGAGAGGGCACAGAGTTTAGAGCAGTTAAAGCACAGAAGTGTAGTGCTGATAAAGCACCTAGCTGGATAGAGTCAAGGAGGCTGAATGCAAAAATATCCTATCTCAGCTCTGGAGTTGCTGAAAGAGAAACAAATGCTTCCCTAAGGACATCTTTGCTTCTTTGAAGAATGATCTGCCTTAGCATCTTCTTCTCTCATGTCCATCTTCAGTGGCTCTCTCTACCTACAGGAAGTCTCTAGGCCTGGCTGACTGGAGACCCAGCCAACCTGTAGCATGGTGAATGGCTTTCTATGCCTGAGGGTTCAAGTATACCTGAAGGAAGGCTTCTGAGGTAAGAGAATGGGTAAGAGATTAATACTGAACATATGTGAAGAATCCAGGAAATAGAAGACAAAGTCAAGAGGTAGGACTGACCATTGCTCATGTGAAATTATTGTTTTGGGGTAGGTCAGAGGTACAGATTGCCATTCTCCCAAAGGAGCCAGATTATCACCCTCAAAGGCTGCTCAGAAGAGGTCTGGGATGGAATGCTATTGTAAACTCACCTCCAGGTATAGAAAGCACCTAGGGTGGGAAACCATGTGCTGAAATCTCTGGTCTCTGAAAACAGTACTGTCTGATATTAAATAAAGATTATATTGTTAAAAATGATGATGATGATGATGATGATACTGTTGATGATGATTGAGTACCTCCTCTATCCCACTCTCACATGTATCATACACACTTAGCGACATTATGAGCCAAAAAAAGGAATTAGGCAAAGTAATTCTCAAAAGAAGCCCCGAGGGGTAACATCTTTACAAGTGGTAACTTGGGCACTCTGGGCCACACCTGCCTTTGGATTACTGTACTATATGGCGGACGTCCTTAAAGATTGTGGCTACTTCAGCATCTCCATTAACATTTTGCTTCATGTAAGCCCAAAGTATCTCCTAGGTCTCAGACTCTGTGCTGAGTACTTTTGATACATTTTCTTGAATTTCTTGAATATTACCTAAGGTAACACAGTTCCCAGTTTTTTATGATCCAAGAAGTTTAGTAATCTGTCCACAGTGATAGAGGTAGTGAATGACAGTCGTCATCAGACTTTCTCGGACTTCAGAGGAGCAGCCAGTGAGAGCAGGTTGCTTGTGTCTATATCCAATAGATCCTTTTATTGAAGGTGGGTTATGAATATCCTGTCAGAGACTTTTCTATGAAGAAGTAGGAAAAAGTGATCTAAGAGGAAAGATCTAGCATATCTGGGCAGGATGGAGTCTCCTAAAATATTGAAAGATTTGAGGGAAAGTATCAAGGAAGAAGAAAATAGTTGTATGCAAGCGCCAAAGTGCTGTCAGTTATTGTTCAGTGACGTTGAAGGAGACCAGGAGAAATTTGTGACATAAAAAGCTAGGAACACCAGGGAGGTGTATAAAGACCAGTATTGCCTAATATACTATGATTAGTATAGTATATAAATCACAGGAGGAGAATATGTAAAGTAATTCTTCTCTTTATTGTATCTGTTCCTAAAAAGGAAAGAAAATGGTATCAGATTGGAAAAGTTTCCATGATCCCTGTAGAGGGTTAGGAAATTAGTTGTATTATTAAGTCTGTCAGAGGAAACTATGAAGAGTAACTGTATTGGAGCAGGATAGGTTGAGGGCCATATGAATTTTAGAAAAACTTTGCCATCGAATATACTCAGTGAAAAATTTTTATTGGTGTTTGGTGCCCAGAAAAACTGGAATTGGCTGGCCATAATGTTGCTAAGTAACTAAGTCTCTAGGGTTCCTAGCATGGTGCCTCATCTTCTCCACTCTTTGGTAAATTCTGCCTCTTGTGTTTCCTACAGTTCATTCCATCCACTGGGTGCCTGAGCCCTGAGCACAAAAGATTCTTGTAACATTACATGTGTTCTGCTGTTGTTGTTTTGATTTTTCTTTTTACTTTTCTAAGAAAATTTTTTTCTCTCTGTCCTTGCTCTATTAGGCATCCTTCCAAATAATTTCCCTTTTGACAATCCTCTGTGGGACCCAATACACTACTATCTCCTCAACACACATGCCTCAAATTTATCTTAACCAAACTGAATTAATCTTACCCCCTAGTTTCACCAACTTTTCATGCAGGTCCTTCTGAATGTTTGTTTGTTTGTTTATTTCAATAAATTTCACTAAAATCTACCAAATAACTTGTCATGGGTTCTTTTTCTCATTCTTAGCATATGATCATCAATTAGTATTTTGTTATTTTTTTCTCCCACTATAACTTTTATATCTATTTATCCTTTTTTGTCCCCACTGTTACATTTCACGTTCATCCAATTTTTAAATTACTACAACAGCCTCCTAAGGGATTTCCCTGCCTTCTATTTTGTCATTCTTTTGACCATTCTTAACATTGATTCTAGTTTGACACAGGTATAATATAAATCTGATCAAATTGTTCACATTTTATTAAAAAGACTATCTTGTGTCTTCTAAGATTAAGTCCAAGCTCTTTATATTTATGCACAAGTTCCTTCAGAAATTCTGGTCCATTTCTATGTAGTCTTAGGTCCAATAACCCTCTGAAGAGCCACCCTACCCTATAGCTTTGCTCAATTATATTCACTTACACTTGTAATGCTAATACCTTTCTGTTTACATGAGTGTCAATCAGCACAGAAGGCACAGCACAGCCCTTTGTTCCCATTTAACTTATATTTGTCATTCGATACCTAATTCAAGAATCACCTTCAATAAATTTTCCTTGATCTCCCTGGGTCAGGCTGGCTTCCTCTTTCTGTGTTTTATAGGACCTTGTACTAAACTAACACTTTATTTTAATTTTAACTCTCTTTATCAACTGGGTTGTAAGTATTTGAAGGCATTTCGTATATATTTCTCTATATTTTAGCACTACTAGATTTCCTTTTATAAAATATGTTCTCAATAAGTGTGCAATAAAGAAAATAAATTAATTGATAAAATAATAAATACAATTAGTAATTATATATAATGAGCAGAAGAGTGATGGAAAACAGTAAACACAGAGCAGCATGCATCAGAGCAGTGCTTTTTGTTGCAATATTGACTTTTAGCCTAATTGTTCCATGTTCTTGTCTCTCCACCTAGACTGAGAGTGCCTCCATCAGCACAATGTCTGTCTTCAATAGCTCTGCTCTATACCCTCGCTTCCTTCTGACAGGCCTCTCAGGCCTCGAAAGCAGATATGGCTTGATTTCCCTCCCCATCTTCTTTGTTTATGGCACCTCAGTTGCAGGAAACATTACCATCCTATTTATCATCAGAACTGAGCCTTCCCTCCACCAACCAATGTACTACTTTCTATCAATGCTGGCACTTACCGACCTGGGCCTATCCGTCACAACCTTGCCTACCATGTTCAGTGTGTTCTGGTTCCATGCCAGGGAGATCTCCTTCAATGCTTGTCTGGTCCAGATGTACTTCATTCATGTTTTCTCAATTACTGAGTCAGCTGTGCTGTTGGCCATGGCCTTCGACCGCTTTGTAGCAATCCGAGAGCCCCTGCGTTGTGCAGCCATTCTAACCGATGGCGTAATCATTGGGATTGGGTTGGCAATTGCTGGAAGGGCCTTGGCTCTGGTCTTTCCAGCTTCCTTTCTCCTAAAGAGGCTTCAATATCATCCTGTCAATATTCTCTCCTACCCCTTCTGCCTGCACCAGGACCTCATAAAGACAACTGTATCCAGCCATTGGGTTAGCAGCATCTATGGCCTTATAGTGGTCATTTGCTCCATGGGACTTGATTCAGCGCTCCTCCTTCTCTCCTACATCCTCATCCTCGGCACAGTGTTGAGTATAGCCTCCAAGACAGAGAGGGTGAAAGCCCTCAATACCTGTATCTCCCACATATGTGCTGTGCTCACCTTCTATACACCAATGATTGGGCTATCTATGATCCGTCGCTATGGGCAGAATGCTTCTCCAAGTGTCCATGTGCTCATGGCCAATGTCTACTTGCTGGTTCCACCCTTCATGAACCCTATTGTCTACAGTGTCAAGACCAAGCAGATTCGTGACAGAATCCTCAAGAAATTCAAGCAACAGAAAGTTTAGGTGAAAAAAAATCTCTACAACACAACTTTCCTCCTCCTGTCCTTTACATTTATGAGAATATTTCATATTAATGTGGAATTCTGAATTTACATATTACTAGTCACATTTTGTGTTTAAGATACTAGATATAAACCTCAATAATAGTAAACCCTATCTTTTCAGTATACAGAATGAAAGCATGATTTTGTTTTTTCTATTCATGTTGACATACTAGAGAATATGGTCACTAAACCCAGGTTAGGCCATTCTTAGCAGAACTATGACTTTTCTTTTAATAATCATCAGTAAATGTTTGTGAAACTAAAAGAGTAATCAAGTCAACACTCTAGTAAAGTTATTCTTTATATCTTATCAAGTTCCTTGATTTCTAAGCATTCAGATTTTATGATACCTCTAGGTCTAATATAGCCAGCCCTGGTGGTCTAGTGGTCAAGACTCAGCACTGTCGCCACCGCAGCCTAAGTTTATTTCCTGGTCTGGGAATAATGTGGTGGCTGCTTGTTGCTGTGATGTTGAAAGCTATGCCACCAGTATTTCAAATACTAGCAGCGTCACCCATGATGGATAGGTTTCAGTGGAGCTTCCCGACTGAGACAGACTAGAAACAAGGACTTGGCTACCCACTTCCAAAAAAATCAGCCATGAAAATCCAATGAATAACAGTGGAGCACTGTCTGATATAGTGTGGAAAGGTGAGAGGATGGTGCAAAAAGACTAAACAGGGTTCAGCTCTGCTGTACACAGAGTCATTAAGAATCAGAATTGACTTGACAGCACTAACAATAACTATGTCTAATATAGACTCTGTAGTCGAGATCAACAATATTTCCTCAGACAATTTACTTTAATATGAAAATATTTTTAATGCATTTTTTGATCTTTTGTTCAGGAGAGAAAATATTTTTAGCAGAAAAAACTTCATGAAGAGAAAATGATAAATGGATGAAGCTCAGCACACTTCCAGAAATATAAAAAGAAGACAACTTGGGTCAAAATAGTTGAACTGATTTGGGTAGCTCTCAAATAGTCCAGAAACCATGATGTTTCTGTGTCTAAGATCTTAGAGGCCTTTTTATTCTGAGTATAAACACCTGAGACCCAGGTTTCTATCCATTTTCTGCTCGCCTTTGATCTGTCAGTTACTGAAAGAGATATATTAAATGTTCCAAATATAGTGGTTTTGCCTATTTCTCCTTGTCATTCTATGTTTTACTCCAGGTATTTTAATTCTCTGTGGTTAGGTGCATAGATAAGAAGGTTTATTGTGTCTTCTTGGAAATCACTTTATCAAAATGTAATGCCCTTCTTTATACTTGATAATTTTTCTCATTTTAAAGTATGTCTTTTCTGAAATTAACATAGCTTCTCTAGCTTTCTTCTGATTAGTGTTAGCATGTTACATGTTTCTCCATTCCTTTACTTTGAAAAAATATATATATTCTAGGGGCCTAGTTTGCTAAGGACTGTTTTATTTTTTAAAAATTTTAAAAGCTTTCTGAGATATAATTGACATACTATACAATTCTCACATTTAAAGCATACAATTCAATGTTTTTAAATATATTAACAGATATTTGTAACCATCAAAACAGTCAATTTTTATCATCTCAAAAAGAAATTGCGTACTGTTTAGCTATCACCTCCACCGTATATCCTCCTCCTAGTCCTAAGGAACCACTAATGTAATTTCTGGCTCAAGAGATCTCCCTATTCTGGACTTTCCTATGAATGCAATAATAAAATATGTGGTATTTTGTGGCCGACTTCTTTTACTTAGCATACTGTTGTAGCGTGTATCAGTACTTCAGGCCTTTTCACGGCTGAATAATATTTCATTGTATGGTACCATCAGGTTAAAGATAGCCCCTCTGTATTGATCTGTATATTGTTCACTTCACAGCAGGTAGAAACTTAAACTTTAGCCCACTGGCACCAAATTGAAATTCTTACATATCTAATTGTTTTATATATACCTCACATAAATACAGTTATAACCATATAAAGACTGCCTAATTTGCATACCTCACAAAATTGCTCCCAACTTCTGCTAGCTATAGATAAGACACATCTTAGGTCTATAATAGACTCTAAAACCTACAGGGCTTTATGACCCAGAGACTACCTTCCATGCTGCAGAAAGATATTAGGAAACATATGACCTTCTCCAATTGCTTTCTGCCCCAGGAGTTCCCTTGTCCTTTTCCCTTTCGGGTGCTCACCTTGACTACTACCCCTGGAAAGTTTCCCACTGTGTGGGACTTCCCTTACCATACAACCTGTCCAAGTGCTGTCCAAGAAAGCTCATTGTGTGCTACTGCCATCTAATGGTCAAACTTTTTCCTTGATAACACCTCAAATCCTCACACTCACTGCAGTTCAAATCAAAAATTTTATTATTCTGGGGCCAGCCCAGTGGCATAGTGGTTAAGTTTGAGAGCTCTGCTTTGGCGGCCTGGGGTTCATGGGTTCAGAACCCAGGTGCGGACCTACGCATTGCTTATCAAGCCATGCTGTGGCAGGCATCCCACATATAATGGAGAGGAAGACAAAAACGGATGTTAGCCCAGGGCCAATCTTCCTCAGCAAAAAGAAGAGGATTGGCAACAGATGTTAGCTCAGGGCTAATATTTCTCACCAAAATAAAAGTTTTATTATTCAGGTGGTGATAAACATTTGGTTTGTTTCCACCTTCAGGCTATTATGAATAATGCTAATATGTATATTATTATACATATCTTTGCGTGGACACATATTTTCGTTTGTCTTGGATGTTTACTTCAGAGCAGAAATACTGGATTTTATAGTAACTGTAAGTTTAATTGTTTGAGAAACTGCCAGACTTTTCCAAAGTAGCCGAAAATCTTACATTTTCACCAGCAGTGTATAAGCGTTCCAATTTCTCCACATTCTTATCAACACTTGTTAATATTTGATTTTTTTATTGTAACCATCTTAGTGAGTATAAAATATTTCATTTTGGCTTTTATTTGCATTTCATTGATGACCAGTAACGTCAAGCATATTTTCACTTGCTTATTGAACCTTTGTATAGCTTCCTTAAGAAATATCTATTCAGATACTTTGACCATTTTTTAATTGCTTTTTTTTCTTTCTGTTATTGAGTTGCAGGTGCTCTTTATATATTCTAGATACAAGGTCCTTTATCATATATATGGTTTTCAGATATTTGCTACCATTCTCTGGATTGTCTTTTCACTTTCTTGGTGTCCTTTGAAGAACAAAAGTTTTTAATTTTGATGAAGTCCAATTTTTTTTTCTTTTGTAGCTCACGATTTTGATGTCATATCTAATAATCCTCTGCCAAATCTGAGGTTATAATTTTTTGTGTGTATGTGAGGAAGATCAGCCCTGAGCTAACATCCATGCCAATCCTCCTCTTTTTGCTGAGAAAGATGGCCCTGAGCTAACATCTATTGCCAATCCTCCAATTTTTTTTCCCCTTTTTCTCCCCAAAGCTCCAGTAGATAGTTGTATGTCATAGTTGCACATCGTTCTAGTTGCTGTATGTGGGACGCTGCCTCAGCATGGCTGGAGAAGCAGTGCGTCGGTGTGCGCCCGGGATCCGAACCCAGGCCGCCAGTAGTGGAGTGCGCACATTTAACCAATAAGCCATGGGGCCGGCCCTCTGAGGTCACAAAATTTTAACTCTATGTTTTATTCTAAGAATTTTATAGCTTTATCTTTTGCATTTAGATCTTTGATCCATTTTAAGTTAATTTTTGTGTATGGTGTGAGGTAAGATTTTAAACTTTTTTTTCATATAGCTATCTAGTATTCCCAGCACCATTTGTTGAAATGTTGTTTTCACATTGAATGGTCTTGGCACCATTGTTGAAAATCAGTTCACCATAGATATATATCTATATTTCCTGAGTCTCATTTCTATTCCATTGATATGTTTGTCTATTCTTATGTCAGTGCCAGACTGTCTTAGCAGTAAATTTTGAAATCCGGAAGTGTGAGCCATCCTACTTTATTCTTCTTTTACAGAATTGTTTTGGCTATTCTCTGGCTCTTGCAATTCCATATGAATTTTAAAATCAACTTGTCATTTTGCACAAGGAAGTCAGCTGTGATTTTGATAAGGATTTCATTGAATCTGTAGATTAGTTTGAGAAGTATTGCCATCTTAACATAGTTAAATCTTATTATTTCTGAATATTGAATATTTTTTCATTAATAAATAAAAATTACCTTAAAGATCTTTTTTCTAAAATGTTTTCATCTTGATGATCTTCTCTAATTTCATTCAGTAATGTTTTATAGTTTTCCTAGTATAAGTTTTGCAATTTTTTGTTGAATATTTTTCTACATATTTGTTTTTGATGCATTGTAAATTGAATTGTTTTCTTAAATTGTTTTTCATATTTTTCATTACAAGTATATATAAACATAATGGACTTTTGTATACTTAACTTTATCTGGCAACTTTGCTGAATTTATTAGTTCTTGTACTCGTTTAGTAGATTGCTTACAATTCTCTGTAGAAAAGATTATGTCATCTGTGAATAGGGATAGTTTCATTTCTTTATTTCCAATCTGAATGTCTTTTATTTCTTTTTTCACTGCTAATTGCCCCGGCTAGGACTTCCAGTACTACGTTGAATAGTAGTGATAAGAGCAGACATGCTTATCTTGTTCTTGATCTTAAGGGTAGGTATGGTGTATCTTTCACCATATTGAGTATGATGTGAACTGTGTATTTTTCACAGATGCTCTTTATTAGGTTGAGGAAATTCCCTTCTATTTCTAGTTTGTTGAGTAGGATACTGAATTTTTTCAAATGCTTTTTCTGTGTTTAGGGAAATTATATTTTTTGATGTTTATTCTATTAAAATAATATATTACATTAGTTGTTTTTCAGATGTTAAACCTATCTGTCATTTCTGGGATAAATTCCATTTGGTCATATTGTATAATTCTTTGTATATGGTACCAAGTTTGGTTTGATAGTATTCATTGTGGATTTTTGCATCCTTATTCATAAGAAATATTGGTCTGTAGTGTTCTTTTACTGTGCTATCTTTGGTTTTGATATCAGAGTAATAATGTCCTCATAAAATGAGTTGAGAAGTGTTCCATCCTCTTTTAAATTGTTTTGAAAGGGTTTGTGGAAAGTTGCTGTTAATTCTTCTTTAAATTTTTGATAGAAATTAGCAGCGAAGCCGTTTGGGTCTGGGTTTATCTTTTTTGACTACTAATTCAATCTTTCACTTATTATGTTTCTATTCAGATTGTCTACACTTGAGTCGGTTTCAGTAGGTTGTGTCTTTCTAGAAATTTGTTCACTTCATCTAAGTTATCTAATTTTTGGTTTAAAATTGTTCATAGTATTCTTTTATAATGCTTTTTATTTCTGTAAGATTAGTAGTAATTTACTATTTTTAATAACTTTTAAACTTTTTAAAAAAGCTTCTAGTCACTTGAGTCTTTTTTTTTTTTCCTGGTTCAATGTAGCTAAGGTTTGCCAATTTTGCTTGTGTTTCAAAAAAACAGCTTTTACTTTCATTGATTTCAAGTCTAATCTTATAATTTACTTCTGTTGCGTGCCAGTCTCAACCTGTTGATAAACAATAGTATGGCTGGACTACCCCTTGTGGTTTTTATTATGATTGCAAGATACTCTCAACAATAACCATTCAGAAAATTTGGGGGGAAAAAAAGATTTAATTACTTACAGATTCTGGAAATTACCTGGCATAGGGGCCACACAGCAAGGTAATGGGTAGAGAGAGAGAGAGAGCATAGGCCTTGAGTTCTATTTTTATTGGGGTTGAGGGTGGGAGCCTAGAGTTTTGTGGGCTCACTCTTTATTGGTGAGTTTAAAACATAAGAAAGGGAATCCAAAGTGTAGGAAAGGGAAAAACAAGAGGCCCAAATGGTCAGTTATTAAAGTTAACCACAATATCTCTAAAACAAAGGAGTGGAGAGGAGGTGATCTGCAGCCTAGCTCAGCCTAGTGGCGAGGCTGACAATGTCATTATTCAAGATAGCCATCTTTGAAGTGAATGCCTCTTTGAGTTGGATGCCTCAGCAATCAAAGCTTACGTCAGGTACTTGTGTTACAAAAAAGAGAAAACCCAACTGTCAGGGTTTTCCTTACAACTTCCATCTACTTGTTTTAGATTTAGCTCACTCTTTTTTCTGTGGGTCTTATGGTGGAAGGTTAGGTTATTGATTTAAGATCTTTGTTCTTTCTTAATATAAACATTTACAGCTGCAAATATCCTTGTAAAATCTGCTCTAGCTACATCCCATAAGTAGTGGTATGATTTGTCTTCATTTTTGTTAATTTCAAAGTATTTTCTGATTTCCATTTTGATTTCTGTTGACTTATTGATTATTCAAGAGTGTGTTTAATCTTCACATATTTGTGAGTTTTCCAATTTTTTTCCTACTGATGCTTTCTAATCTTATTACATTGTGGTCAGAGAACATAGTTTATATTATTTGTATCGTTTTAAATGCACGAGTATTTTTTTATATCTAATATATAGTCTATCCTGAAGGATGTTCCATGTCCACTTGAGAAAAATGTACATTCTATTGTTGAGTGGAGTGGTTTATAGTGTTGTTTAAGTCTTCTATTTCCTTCTTGATCTTCTGTCTAGTTTTTCCATCCATTATTGGGAGTGAGAAAGTGGAGTATTAATGTCTTTAATCTTTATTTTTGAATTGTTCATTTCTCCTTTCATTTCTATCAGTTTTTGATACCTGTATTTTGCTGATCATTTATTATGTGGATATATGTTTATCATTGTTACACTTTTGAGATGGATTAATCTTTTTAAAGCCTTTTAAAAGGCTTTTATCATTATAAAATGGTCCTCTTTATGTACAGTGCCATTTTTTTTTATTTCAAAGTCTGTTTTTTCTGATACAGGATAGCCAATCCAGCTTTATTGTAGTTGCTATTTGCATGATATTTCTTTGTCAATTCTTTTACTTTCAATCCATTTGTACATGTCACCTGTAGAAAGCATACAGTTAGGTTATGTTTTATTATCTAATCTGACGAACTTCGCTTTTTGATTGGATTGTTTAATCAATTACATTTAATGTTAATATTGATATAGTTGGATGCACACCTGCCTTTTAACTTTTTGTTTTTATATCTCATGTTTTATTTTTTTAATTTCTCTACTCCTTCTTTACTACTATTTTTTTGCTTTAAATTAATATTGTCTTACATAGCATTATAATTTCTTTAATGATTTTTTCACTATATATTTTTGATGTTTTTTCTTAGTGATTTTAATAGGGCTTACTATAATCACCCTATTCAACTGAGCTCCAGATGTATACTAGCTTAATTCCTCTGATATACAGAAACATTAAAACTGTTACTGCTATATAGCTGTATTCCATGTTCCCTCTCTTTGTGGCATTGTTACATATATAATATATCTATTAGTTTACAAACCTCAAGGTATATTGTTTTAATTATTAATTTACCATCCGTAGTTATTTCTAATTAATGTAGTATTGCACCTGTCCATCTCCTTAGTGCTCTATTGCCAAATATATTACACATACATTATATTTCTATATGTTATAGGACCAGCAATACATTGCATATATATCATTTTATAAAATTGCTTTTTAAGTCAGTTAAGAGAAAAAAGGAGAAAAATATACATTTCAACTGTCTCTTTTAATTACAAAGTTACCTTTACTGGTGTTTGTTTTTTCGTGTGGATTCAAATTACAATCTTGGATCACTTGTTGTCTGCCTTCATTTAACTATAGTCCCAACCTACTATCTAAATATCAGGCAAAAATTAAAGTACAAGAGTTGAAAATTTAAATTACATTATCATTTAAAGCCTAGACTATACTTAAGTCTAAGGAAATAAGTCTAAATTTAAATTAGTCTAAAATTAAATCCTTGTCCTTGTGAGTTCAAGTTCAATGTAAACCACTATCTTGACTTCTAATATCATCAAATCATTTTGCCTTTTTTTGTGTGTGTGTGGAAGATTGACCCTGAGCTAACATCTGCTGGCAATCTTCCTTTTTTTTGCTTGAGGAAGATTGTTGCAGAGCTAACGTCTGTGCCAATCTTCCTCTCTTTTGCATGTGGGACTTTGCCATGGCATGGCTTGATGAACAGTGTGTAGGTCTGTGCCCAGGATCCGAACATGCAAACCCTGGGCTGCCACACAAACTTAACCACTATGCCACCAGGCTGGCCGCTTTTTGTGCCTAATTTTTAAACTTATATAAACGAATACTTATGAGACATGTTCTTTTGTGTTGAATTATTTCTCATTATGTTTATGAGGCTCATACACATTTTGCATGTAGCAATATGTTCTTTATTGTCATTGCTATATAATATTCCATTGTATAAAGAAATCCAAACTGATAGAATCAATTGGTTTATGGTAAAGTTGCCAAGACAATTCCAATGAGAAACAATTATTATTTCAATAAATAATAATAAAACAGCTGTGTGTCTACATTTTGACTTCTACTTTATATCATAATTAAATATTAATTCAAGATGATCACACACATAAATGTAAAATGATGTAAATGTAAAATGTAAAGCAAATATAAACAAAATCATAATGTTTCTATAATAAATCTAGGACAATATCTTGACCCAGGAGTAAGAAAAGTTCAAGAAACAGAAAACAATAACTGTAGTATAAGCAATTGATAAATTAGACTTCATCTAATTAAAACATGCTGCTCATCAAACATAGTGTTAGAAAAGACACAAACCAAAAACAGGGAGAAAATAATTGCAAAACCTATAACAAATGATTTGAGTAGAATAAAGAACTCCTACAACTTAATAATTAAAAGACAAACATCCTAATATAAAATGCACAAAACTGAACAGCCTCTTCACAAAGTAAGATATAAAAACAGCCTATAAACACATAAAAATGCTTTACAAAATTAGAGGAATGCAAATTAAAATCACAAAGAAATACATATGTCTACTGAGGCAGGCTAAATTTAAAGAGGCTTAAACAATAAACAATGGGGTGGATGTGATTATCTGAAATTTCATACATTTCTCAGGATATGGAAAATGGTACAACATCTTTAGAAAACAATTTAAGCAATATGAGTTCTCTGGAAATAGACCCTGAGATGGTATTTGGGGTATAATATATTTATTAGAACTTTAACCCTTGTGAAAGGAAAGGAAAGTAGGATTGGATAGAGAAAGAAGTAGAATTGCAATATAGCCCTGACAAAGGTTTGTCCAACCCTTGAGAGAGCTCTGGAGTGAGTATTGCCTATTAATAGCAATCTCCAGATAAACCTCAATGAACTGGCATTTTTGTTTGGGTAACTGCAGTCTTACCTTTTCCTGAAGATTAGGGTTAATTACGCCTGTCAATATTGTATGCCCTCTTTGCCACCTGGTTCTTGTGCCCAAGATCCCAGAGTTCCCAGGTGGTAGCCATAGCTTATAACTAGATGGAAATCTTGCTTTGGCCCCTGGAAAAAGTACACTCCTTTTTCACAGCCAGAACCTCTAACCACACAGAGTCAAATATAAATAAAACATTTTAAAAATATACTTGATTCTTATTGAATTCTCAGAGTTAAGAATTCGATTGTGTGTGCTTGTTTTTCATGCAATGTGTTATTTGCGTAGGTGCATTAGGAACCTGACATTATTTTAGCCAGAATATAATTTGAAAAATTGCTTATGCAACCAATGCCTTTCCTCAAATGTCATGTTGGAGAATGTTGCTCATTTAATGAGGTATTACCAGTCACTTTTATGGATTGAAGGTTGACTTTATAGAGCCAATGCTGAGAAAGTACTGTGAAGAATATTGGCCTGGTACTTGGCTTATAGGGTCCAGCCTTACAGGTGCTAAGGGAGGTTGCATCCTGGCAAGACAAGATCCTGGGTTGTTTTGGGAACTTTAAGGAAAAAACATTGCCCTAATGTATAGATACATGGAGGAATAATTTGGTGGAGAGAGTTTTTTGACCTTAACTTCCTAATGTTAAGGTTTCCTACAGCATATAACAGAGGCCTTAAACGTCTAATCTGAGATTCTGTATGAAAACATCCCACATCACAAATTTAAGAAGGCCTTAAGGTAAATTAACATTATTGCAGCATCTGTGTAAACAATGAGGCCAAATCTAATGAGGAGAGCCTTATTTTGTGGCCAAGAGTAATTTTACTTTGAGATTATATTTTATTAAAATGGGAGTGACTATAGGGAAAAATTTGTGCTTCAATGGAAAATTCCGCATTGTTGAGAGCACACTTTTATGCATTATCTGATTCTGATTATGTGGAGACTGGGTTTTCATTGCCTTTGAGTGATTTTCTAACTAACTCTGTACTCTTAACTCTGTAAGTCGTAACTAAGACTGATCTAGCTACCGCCACAATTGTATGTCAGACCTTGTAGCAGCAGAGACTAACACCAAGAACTTGATATGGCACCATTTCTCAAGGTTACTAACCAGACACTTGATGACAAGATGACCACATTTGGGCCCTTTAATCCTGCAACAGGCATCAGTTTGATCTCACAAAATAGACATGTATTGTGGGATTATTTTTTCTGCCTGAAGACCCTCAGCTGTACCACTCTCTGAAGGGTTAGAGGGTGTTAATCCACTGTCACAGAATTCCACTAAACATTGTATCGGACCAGGACACACACGTTACAGCAAAAGAGGTGAGAGAGGGGGCTCATGGCTATGCAATTCACTGCTTATATCATATACTGCAAGTTATCAGCCTAATAGAGCATTCACACAGCTTACAAAGAGCACATCTTAAGTATCAGCTCAAGCAATACTCTAACTGATGACATCCTTTTGGAGTCAACATATATATTGAATTAAAGCGCTTCATATGTACTGTCACCACAATAGGAAGAATACATGGGTCATGGGAGATATTGTACCTTCTGTCCTAACAATGATATTTTATTTCAGTTTACAAAAGTAGAATCTACTAGATAATAATGGGTTGGAGATTGCTTAAGAAGAAAGAGAAGAACTCATTTCCTTCCAATTCAGGAACTAGAACATAAAACAATATCAACAATATTCCGAATAAACAGAATAAGATGTTCCTTCTTAGTTCATTCACTCTCATGTAATTCATTCTTCTTCCACTGGATCTTGAGCACCCTAGGCAGTAAATATAATCAAACACATGTAAGATATTAACCGTGGTTCTACTATAACTTTCCAATTCCTTTACTCTAGATAATTCATAAATCTTAAATTTGGACAAATAAAAATGCGTCTCTATTCTGTTCTACTCCAGATTTTCTTCTGTAACATGACCAAACAATAAACAGGAATCATGAGGTTTAAAGGAAAAAAAAAAAAGCACACGTATCTTCTCCTATCACTTTTTAATTTTGTAATGTAGGTGTTCTGTTCCTGGATGTTTGATATAAACTGGGGCAGGTACCATGACTTTTCAGGTAATCCTCAGGTAAGAGAAAGTGTTAATGTCAATTTAACTTTAAAAAATACGATTAATAATTAAAACGTTAGTGAATTGCTTCACTCTTCAGTCAAAAGTAAGATTTCCCCCTTTTCCTGAGCTAAGGTCTTTTGCAATACGCCCCTTCGCCAATAGGGGAGAGAAGATGTTTTTCTTCATACTTCTTTCTCCTTGTCCAGCTGATGATCTCTTGGAGGTTGGAGTGCAGGTCCAGCAGAGAAAAAAAATTGGAGACAGAGAAGCTTTTACTTGACTAGTCTTGTCATAAGATGGCTTCAGGCTTTCCAAGTCTGAGAACTATTTAAGGCTCCCTCTTTCTCTTCAGGGTACCTTTGCAATCTTCATAGACTCCCCTGCTGGATCCTCTCACTGCTACTCCATTGATGAGCTGTGCTTCTCCTGTAGTCGACTGATCTTCATTCCTCCACCCATGTCCTCATTGCCTTGGCAGGATACTTTTTAATGACTCCGCGTTGACATTCTTATTTCAGATTCCATATTTGGTACCTAACATCATGTACCTTTTACCCTAAAGTGGCTGGCCAGTCATCTTAGTTACCCTCAACCTAACCTGGATAGCATTCAGACTAGTCTACTCTGCACCCCAGTTACAGGGATAAAATATCAAGGTATTCAGGTGACTTTGTTTTAATAAAAATGTCATTTTCATATTGCAAATTTTACATATGAGAGAATAATAAACATAAGTATTTGAGATGAACTTATATAACAACTTTACTGAGATTTAATTCACGTAGCATAAAATTCATGATTTTAAATATATGGTTCAATGGGTTTTAGTATTTTCTTAGAGTTGTACAACTATCAAAACCATTTTCAACAACTCCTTAAAAAATTCTTTATCCGTTAGAGGTCACTACTCGTTTGTTCCTTCCGCCAACCCATGAAAATCACTAATATACTTTCTGTTTCTATGAATGCCTATTCTGAACATCTCATATAAACAGAATAAAACACTAAGTGGTCTTTTGTGATTGTCTTCTTTCACTTTGCATAATGTTATCAAGATTCATTCATGCTGTAGCATATATTAGTACTTCATTCATTTTTATAGCCAAATAATAGTCCATCATACAGATGCAGAACAGCTTATTTATTCATACATCAGTTGATAAATTTGGACAGTGTATGAGGCTTTGATTTTAAAATACATATTTTTATTTCTCTTAGAAGTATATTAAAGTGTGAAATTTCTGGGTCATATGGTAACTCTATGTTTAACGTTTAGAGGAACTTCCAAACTGCTTTCCAAAGTTGGCACACCATTTTGTAATCTCACCACCAATATACAAAGGTTCAAATTTCTCCGAATTCTTGTCAACACTTGTTACTGTTGTTCTTTTAATTTTAGTCAGCTCATAGGTGTGAAATGGTATCTCATTGCAGATTTGACTTGCATTTCCCCAATGATTAATGACATGAAGGATCTTTTACAACTTCGTTATTGAGTTGTAAGGATTCTTTCTAAATTCTGGATGCATATTCAGATATATGATTTGCAAATACTTTGTTTCATTCTGTGAAAGAATTCTGTGAAA
Source organism: Ceratotherium simum simum (assembly GCF_057802395.1). NCBI lineage: Eukaryota > Metazoa > Chordata > Mammalia > Perissodactyla > Rhinocerotidae > Ceratotherium > Ceratotherium simum. The sequence continues at coordinate 27,076,746 of NC_141906.1, read as the reverse complement.
GTCAGCTTTCTGTTGACTTTCTTGATGGTGTCCTTTGAATCACAAATTTTTTGAATTTTAAGTCTAATTTATGTATTTTTTCTTAGTTTGTACTTTGAAATGGATATAAATCCATTTCCCCTACTTAAGTTTAAAAAGATCTACTCCTATGTTTCCTTCAAATAATTTTACTGTTTTAGCTCTTGTATATATGTTTATAACATATTTTGATATAATTTCTTTGTATACGGTGTGAGGTAGAGGTCCAAATTCATTCTTTTGCATGTCGATATCCAATTGCCCTACCATCATTTTAAAAAAAATCCCATTTTTTAAAGATTAAATATTAAATAACTGCCACTATATTTGCAGTGTGATGTTCTTGATTTGAACCTGTACTAATCCACACAATTTCCAAATTCATAGAGCATCCTTATCCTGACAAAATATACTACAGGAAATAGGGGCTCAGAAATTTTCTGTTTCCTTCCCGTGTGCTGAGTCTAGCAAAAATATTTCAAATATTTATATCCATCTATTTATGAATATATGTGGGATAAATATATTTTCATGTTTCTCTTGGTATCCTACTTATATGTGTTATGATATTATTCTTATCCATATTTTATAAAACATTTTCTTTCAGTCATAAGAACTGTTATAGAATGCTTGGAATCACAGAATTTTTACTGACCAAATAAATGGCTAAACAAATATACATTTAAGCAAATTAATTTAGGCCATTGCAGGAAGACTCTTCTGAGACACACATCCTGATTCCCTCACATTCCTGTAATGTCAAACTTTAACACCTCTGAAGTGGAAATCTCTACCTTCCTCCTCATTGGGATCTCAGGGATGGAGCCTACTCACATTTGGGTCTCCATCCCCCTTTGCCTCAAGGACCTTGCTGCCATACTGGGGAACTGCACCATCCTCTTTTTCATAAAAACAGAGACCTCTCTGCATGAGCCTATGTATTATTTCCTCTCCATGCTGACCTTTTCTGACCTAGGACTGTCCATCTCCTCCCTTCCAACCATGCTGAGAATCTTCTTGTTCAATGTCATAAGAATTTACCCTGATGCATGCTTTGCCTAAGAGTTTTTCATTCATGGATTCTCAACTATGGAGTCATCAGTTCTTCTTATCATGTCCATTGATCGCTTTATAGCCATCTACGTCCCTCTGAGATATACCTCCATCCTGACCATTGACAGAGTCGTTAAAATTGGCCTTTTATTTGTTATAAAAAATATCTTATTGGTCTTCCCTCTTCCCTTTATTCTCAGGAGGCTGAAATTCTGCAAGAAAAGTCTATCCCACTCGTACTGCCTCTGCCAGGATGTCATGAAGCTGGCATATTCTGACAACAGAGTCAATATCACTTATGGACTATTTGTGACTATAGCAGTTTTGTCACACTTGGTGTGCATTTTCATGTCTTATATGCTGATCCTGAAAATCGCCTCAGATAAGGGCTGCCTCAAGGCCCTCAACACTTGTATCTCCCACATCTGTGCTGTGTTCATCTTCTATGTGCCTGTCATCACCTTGGCTATTATTCACCACTTTGCCAAACATGTTTCTCCAGATATTAGAGTTATCATAGCTGATATCTTCCTTATGGTTCCCCCTCTAAGGAATCCCATTGTGTACTCTGTGAAGAATCAGCTGATTAGAAATGGGATCCTGGCAAAATTATGTGAGAAAGAAGGTTGATGGGAAATTTGAGCTGCAATGAATGCCCAGCTCACCTGGAAATTTTTGAACAAATGTAGGAATCCAAGAATGACAATGAATTAATAGAGATTGACATAAATATGTACTGCATTTACTCAGCAGGCTCATCAAATTTCAAAACATAATTTATCAGCAACAATTCACTAGATGGCTTGAGGTTATAATATTCTGATAACTACGTTTCATACTGGCTTTCTCTCTTTTACCTCTCCACACAACCAGCTATGCAACTATATCAACAACAGCCATAGAAGCACCATCTTAATTTGATTAAGCAAATTTTCAATATATTATTAGCAAAAAAAGAAGAAAATTGATATATTCATTTAGGAAAAAGAAAACATGGCTCCAATTAACTCAGGAATGATCAGCAGTGACTAAAGTGAACTGAAAGACTTGTCACACACACACGTATATACACACACATAAAGTGTCAGCATCTCCTAAACACCTAGCTTGTGTGCGTCTGTGTGTGTGTGTTGGGAGGATGTGTGTGTTTGTGTATGTGTGTCATACATGAAAAATTCAAATAAACCATATAAATACTCCTCTCCTCAAGTACTGTGAAACATGTATTAAATGTAAAAATAATAGATGAATAAATATTTTATTCATTTATATTTTAAATTGTCTGAAATGTATTTAATAAAATGCTTCCTTTGGCAAGCATATTGGATGACCTGGTCCTTATTCAAGTCTGTATAACAACTTTTTGCCAGTTATAGGCCTAAATGACAGTATTATTTCTTAATTGTCTATATCCTACATCAATGTGTATGTGATTAAAGTAGAATATTTTAATTTCTGTCCTTATCAGTGTCCAGCAAAGTGCCTGGAACATATCAGTTGCTTTTAGCATGTTTGTCAAAAGCATAGTAATCCTACCAAATTTTGAAGCCATGAATATAATGTATGACAAGAAAATCAAAGAATCTATTAGAATATGTCTGGCAACCTTCATTAATGTAGAGTTCAGTTGTTCTGCAAATTAATTAGTTGAGACAGAAATTAAAGTAAAGGCAAGCACAAATAGTATTCAGAAATCATAAAATAACTGGAGTAATCTACTGTATACAGATAGCATCTAATCAGGTCCTCGCTAAAAGTCATCTACGTGAATTTAGTCGTACTTCTAATAAGCACTACTATCTTTAATCCACACTAAACTCTAAAAATTAGAAAGCTCATATTAGATAGACCCCCTATATTTAGTGACAGTAAACCAAATGAAATTATTTTATTTATACAACATTTTTAGGTAGAGCATTTCAATGGCTCACAGATATGAAGTAAAAGTTTTAGGAACCTGGGGAGCTACATCATCGTTAAGTTCTAGAAGATGTCATTAGCACTATCAACTCTCACTCTCTTCACCTGTCTGCTTCTATTAGTATTCTGAATGAAGCAACCTACATAATGTGGTAAATGGTCATAGCAGGAGGACCAAATAGTGGGGACACTTCTTACATTTCAACTAACAGAGAAGAGAGGAGTCTTGCACTATAAACTGCAGTTAGAGATCTAGGGAAAGAGCTGAAAAATACAGATTATCTAATACCCTTAACCCAGAACTGGTCATAATACTTATGGATATGAACTCAATTTGCTTGGCAAAACTGGGTCATGGCATTACTACAATCACTGTGACTGTAATAAACAAAGAAAGGAGTTTCTCTTCCTAGAAGCTTTGGAGAAATGGTATTTGGAAAGAATAAACAAAACAAAACAAATTAAAGTAAAATAAAACCAAACAAAACCACTAGCTGTCTACTAAAACAGCCAAAAGATGACAGAATGACACTAGCGAGAAACAACAACATCAAAAACATGATTTAAAAAAAATTATTAAGGTTACATAAGAAATCAACTCACATAGTGGCCTGTAGGAATTGTCTTGGGAGTTCTCAGGAAATACATACATCATGCTATTACACCAAGAATTAGGAACCAAGATACTTGGTGGAGTATGCAATTGGAGAGTATCCAAATGGAGAATGCAATTCATCATGAAAATGTTATCCCAAGGTCATGAACATGTTATTATAGTTTTTCTTCTACATTTTTTTATTTTACATTTAATACTTAGGTCTATGATCTACCTGAAATTAATTTATGATAAAGTTCAATACTTATTTATTTATTTTTGAATATAAATTGCTCCATTTATTGAAAAGACCTTCCTTTCCTTATTGAAGTTTGTTACCGTTACTTTGTCTATTCTTGTGTGTTGGTTCACAACCTCAGGAATTTTCTGGGTAAAATCCGAAACTGGCCCCTGTAGGTGTAGGGCAAGGAGAGACTGAAGGAAGAGGCAGACTACTCCAGATTGGTAGGTGGCAGGTTTAATAAGCAAGAGGACGTACATACGAGGCTTGTCTTGAGCAGCCACAAGATGAGTAGATCTCCACACCTGCCTGTCAGAATCTTAAAAGTTTATACAGCGGCCTTAACTGGGTTGTCATAAGCCTATCCAGGTCATCTCAACATTGCTCTCTCAAGGCTACGTCCTTGAAAATGGCACCCACTGTGGGAATGGTGGGCAAACATACATTCTAAGGACAGGGGAAGGGGTAAGGAGCCTCCAATTGCCTGGGTCCAGCTCATCAGTCAACTGGCAGTTCATCTTCTCTATGACCTTCTCTAACACTGTGTCAATACCACACTGCTGAATGAATGCTCCTTTAGAGTTAGTCATGAAATCTAATGGTATAGTTCATCCAATGTTTTTCTTGTCTTGCCTATGCTAGGGTTTTTACATTTCCACATAAAGGATACAATCAACTTGTCAATTTCCATAATAAAATTTACTAGGATTTGATTAGAATTATGCTGAGTCAATTCTTACTCAGGGAAAATCACTATCTTAGGAAAATAGCGTTTTCTAATCAATGAACATAATCTTTCTCTATTATTTAGGTCTTCTGTTAAAATTATCAGCTATGTTTTGAAGTTTTCAGTGTACATGTCTTGAAAGCATTTAATTACATTCATTTTTACATATTTGATATTCCCAATTAAACATCTTGATTGTTTGATGTAAATGATATTTTCAATTTATACAAATAGTTTTTTCAAGTATGTAGAAATTCAGTTTTGTATATTGATCTTTTATCTGGCCTGTTTTTCTAAACTCCCTTATTTTAAATATTTATAGATTTCTACATAAGCAATCATATCTTTTGTGAATAGAGACATTTTTACTTTATCCTTTCAAATTTTTATATTTTTCATTTTTTTTTCTTTCTATGTTACACTCTCTTAGACATCTAGTACAATTTTGAGCAGAAGTACTGCTAAGGACATCCTGAACTTCACATGTCTTTGAGGAAAAACGTCCAACATTTTTCATTGTTTTAATGTTAGTTATAGTATTTTTATATATGTCTGTTAATTCAAGGTAGTACCCTCTATTTCTAGTTTACTCATAGCTTTCATGATAAAAATATTTTAGGATTTTTTCTACTGAGATGATCATGTAGTTTTTCCTCTATGTCATTGTGAAGTATATTCATGGTTTTTGAAAACTATGTATTCCTATAACAAAGTCCAGTTGGTCATGATGTATTATCCTTTTTATATATCACTGTCCTTTATGTGCTATTTTTAATATGTTTGTATCTATATTCATGAGAAATATTAACCATTGGTTACTGTTTCTCCTTATGTAATTGTCTGGTTAGGTATCACACATAAAACTAGTGGAGAAGTGTTTTATTCTCTAACAGAGTATGTATAATATTGGTATTCTTCTGTTAAATGCTTAATATGAATCACAAATGTGGCCTCTTGGCTTGCGCTTTACTTTGAGGGCTTCTTTTTTTTTTTAATTCTAAATTAAATTTTGTTAACAGATAAAGAACTAACCAGCTTTCCCCCCTCGTTTTTCAGTTCTGGAGACTAGAGTTTATCAAAGAATTTGTCCATTTCACTTAAGTTATCCATTTTACTGTAAAAAAGACAAAGTTGTTTATTATGTTCATTATATCAACTTAATATCTTTTATATTTTTGGTAGAATCTATAGAGATATTCCCTGTCTTCATTATTAATATAAATTTCATGTTTCCTCTTTTTATTCTTGATTAGTGTTGCTAAGACATTTATGGATATTCTTAAACTTTTCATAGAACCAGAACGAGATTTCTGTTTTGTTGATTTTCTCTATTTATATCAGATATATATTTTATTGATTTCTCATCTTACCTTTATTATTCCTTCCTTTGTACTTTGGGTTTAATTTGCTTTTCTTTATTATCATCCTGAAGTGGAAGTTACATCTTTAGATTTTCACCTATACCTCTTTCCCGATAAATGAACTCAACTTAAAATTGTCTGTAGAGGCACTACTTTAGCTACATCTCATCCATTTTATATATCACATCTTCATGATTATTCTGTGCATAAGAGCCAAGGGAAAAAATGGCTGTCCTCTAATATTTTTTTGACAGGAAAAACACTTCAAATCTATGTAACAAAGTGTTAGTAATTATATTTGCATAATTCATCTTTATTATAATATTTATAATGTTTTGCACTTAAAACTTTCTCTACATACAAATAAAACTTTTATGTATTATCTATATACAAATAAATTTTCAAATATAATATTATGCAATAAACATATGCAAAAGTAGCTATAATACTATTTTAATATGTAAAAATTCATATAAGTAGATTCTACAATTACTAGAATCTGTCTTTTTATTTTATAGCAAATATAGCAAAATAGGAATGATAATAAAGGTAAAAATAGTACATATTTTATCATGCCAGTTTTAAAAATGCAATTCATTCATTCATTCAATAAATACTTTTTAAGCTACTATATGCCATCCACTGTGCTAGTGACTGGAACTGTCAAGATTACAAAATAAATGTGCTACCTGCCCTTTTGTAGCTTACTTTATATCACTACGGAACAAATTAACTCAGTCTTCAAAGTTGGACATTGAGCCAAAGGACAAATCACACCACCATGGCAATAAACATAGAAAACAAGCCAAGGTGCATCTGGCTATTTCTTTAACGAGAAGAAACTGTAGTAAGCTCAGAGAGGAAGTAAGACTGGATGGGAAAGAATTCTTGACTATATAACCAAGGAGGATACAAACAGTAGCCTATCAACAATTAAAAAGCAATCATAATGAAGTTTAAAAGACTTTATGATGGAGGGTTGTAGTAAAACCTTGTTACACTTCCTCCTTACTAAAGGATTTCTTCAGTATCCCTATACTACCATTATTTTCTTTGTCACAAAGGTTTCCAACTGTAAGATTAGCCATATAACCTCCAAGAATAAACTAGTAGGAGGTTTAGAATGCCGAAAATAATGCAGAGTTTCAGCCAACCTTTCAGTCTGTAACTCCGCAAACATTGATTGATCATTCTGATTGCATGCAACATGTTTAGTTATCAGGAGAGGTAAGGTTTCTACCTTACCTCTACCATACAACTCCTATATGATCTTGGACAGACTATTTGACCTCCTTGAGAAATATTTTCTTCATCAGTAAAATGAAGATAAAAGTATTTACTATTATTCAAAATATTAAAGGATTCAAAATCATCATCTAGTAATGAATGAATCTCGGTAAGTGGAACAATTTAACACAATAAATGTTAGCTACTACTATGTACAAAGTCTGGGACAGAAGAGATTAAAGGACTCAGATTTTTGGTTTGTGCAATATTAAGCATAAAAGTCTATTATTATGTTGAATTTCTAAGAAGAGGCAGATTTTGGAAGGGAGAAATGGAGTCTAATTTGGACAAGTTGGTTTAAAATGATGTTTAGTTAGTGATGTCCAGGAGTATATGGAAGAATGAATCGAGGCTTCAGGAGTAGTCTAGGCTAAAAATATATGTCATAGGGTGTTTGTTCTGCATCACTTCTTTAAATCACAGGCTCAACTCAGAGCACTCTGCTTTGACTCTGCTTAGGGCAGAGGAGTATTGCCTGAGCCAAATACCCAACAGAAGTGTCAGAGATTTTGCACAGGATTACCACGTCTTCACCACACCTGGTTATTAAGAACCTCTCTCTAACCAAAATAGTCCCTAATTCAAGGTCTAGATACTTATTTCATGTCGTTGGTATTAACTATCTCTGTGGATTTAATGCCTCTGCACATGTTTATTCTTATTCTCAGAACACATCCAGCCTGGCTGCAATCCCCAGAGAGTTCTCTGCCCCTCAAGCAGGTAATTGGAGGAGCAAAAAGAGACAAGCCCTCATATATCAGGAGGAGATTTTGGTGGCAGACAAATGCAGTGACGTCTGGGATTTATGCTGGAATCCTTCAGCTACTCTCAAAAGTGCTTTCCAAAATATCTACTCTCTGGTAAGCACTCAGATATCCTTATCTATTTTGCTTTCACTTTACTTCTTTTGTTTGGCAATAACCGCACAGAACTTCTCACAGAGCAGGAAGACACCTCCAAATGTCATACCTCTAGGAATAATGTTCCTTTCAAAGACTATGTGAATGGACTATGGACTTTTTAGGGGATAAGCTTTCAACAGAATTCAAATTTTCTCCTAAATCGTGATAATGACCACTTCAGGTTCTTCTTCTCCTATCGACACTACACAAATGGTCACAAATTACAGGAAAGGAGAAAACGAGACATAATCTTTCAGTAAACTCTGCGGTGACTACTTTTACAAAAATATGAATGATTTGAAAATAGGGCGTTTAAAAGGATGTTTAAATAAGCAATTTTCAGGTGGCTAGGAATAGAACTAAGGATAGGTTGGTTTTAAGACCATAGATTTGTGGGACTGCAGGAGTTAGGAAGCAACTGAGTCTGAAATTCCTTTGTCTTTATTTAGTGTCACTCTAGGAATCATATATTCTACCCAATATCATATCTAGGATATGAAAGCAAGAAAGTAGAGAATTAGAATGTAATTGACTACTAGTAATCAAAATTTTACAGGAAAAATGAATTCAGACACGTATCTGAGTGCAAAATAAAAATCTAGTTTCTTGCTGAAATATTTTTTCCAAACTGTGATATCTGAAGATTCTAGTCTAAAGGGGCATGTATTTCTCTATGTATGATAGCCACATAAATGCTTTGTTCTGTTGAAAGAGCTGAAAGAAGACACAAATTGCTTTTTTAGTGTGAAATTACCATATTTTAATATTTTACCAACTGAAGAATCTCTTTCTTTCATTGCAGAGCTCTCTAAATGCATCATGTCCATTATCAACACATCACATTTTGAAATTACCACCTTTCTCTTGGTTGGGATTCCAGGGCTGGAATATGCACACATCTGGATCTCCATCCCCATCTGCGGCATGTACCTTGCTGCTATTCTAGGAAATTGCACCATCCTTTTTGTCATCAAGACAGAGACCTCCTTGCATGAACCCATGGACTATTTCCTTTCCATGTTGGCCCTGTCTGACTTAGGTTTGTCCCTGTCTTCTTTGCCCACCGTGTGGAGGATATTACTGTTCAATGCTCCTAAAATTTCTGCTGATGCCTGCTTTGCTCAGGAATTTTTCATCCACGGATTCACAGTATTTGAGTCCTCAGTGCTCCTGATCATGTCATTTGACTGCTTTCTAGCCATTCACAACCCTCCGAGATACAGCTCCATTGTTACTACTGTCAGAGTTGCCCAAATAGGAGTGGCATTCTTTTTCAAGAGCTTCCTCCTGGTTCTTCCCTTTCCTTTCACTTTGAGAAGGTTGAAATATTGTAAGAAAAGTCAATTATCCCATTCCTACTGCCTCCATCAGGATGTCATGAAGTTAGCTTGCTCTGACAACCACATTGATGTCATCTATGGCTTTTTTGGAGCACTCTGTGTTATGGTAGACTTTATACTCATTGTTGTGTCTTATATCCTGATCCTCAAGACTGTGCTGGGAATTGCATCCCAAAAGGAGCAGCTCAAGGCCCTCAATACTTGTGTCTCACACATCTGTGCAGTGATCATCTTCTATCTGCCCATCCTCAACCTTGCCATTGTCCATCGCTTTGCCCAGCACGTCTCTCCATTCTTCAATGTTCTCATGGCAAATGTTCTATTACTTTTGCCTCCACTGATGAATCCTATTGTGTACTGTGTGAAAACGAGGCAAATTAGAGTGAGATTTGTAGCAAAATTATGTCAAAAGTATATATAACAGTGATGTGTAATACGAAATATAGTGGCATGGTAACAAAACAAAGCATGTTGTTTTGGGGAAGATTTCAAAGGTGAATTTCAAAGAACCTAATGTTTGACATAAAGACACATCAATATATATTTTTTGTTATTATTATCAGATTTATTTTATTCACAAGTGATACTGGGCATAAGTATAGATAGAACTGGTAACAGAAAGTACATATCTTGAAGTCTCTTCCTTAAGGGAGGTGTAGAAGGAAAGTTAGTCATCCAGATGAAAATAGATGTCTTATGAGGTCATCTATGATAAAAGCAAAAAATATGATACATAAAAATGGTAATATATATGCATCTGACAGAAGTGGATTCCTTACCCCTCTTTTGCAATCCATCTACATTAATTTCTTTCAGTTCTAGACTCAAATTATGTCTTATTCTGTCCTCTTCTCACTGTCTTCATTTCAGTCATCTTAGTAAAAGACACCTGCATTTCTTTTGCGAAATGCGGCAATAACTTCCTAAGTTTCTAAACTCTACTCTTGCTACTTTCTAATTGATTTTTTGTGCAAAACATGAGTTTGTCTTTAAAATGAAAATTAGATAATGCAATGCCTCTTTTAAATATTAACTCTCTTGTTTCTTTGAGAATAGAATTAAAGCAATGAAGTACATTTTATTAGACCATACATGAACTGATCTTCTCAACTTCTCCAACATCATCAGATAATCATTCAACTCTAGCCCCTTTGGCCTTCTGTATATTTGTGGAATTTACAAAGCTCTCTGTTTCCTGTGAGTTTTCACATCTGACCACTTTTCTTAGAATGCTTTTGACTCTGATTTCATATAACTCATTTCTATTCACTTTTTTTAAGTTTCAGCTTAATTTCTCCATAGAATACTTCCCTAAACCCCCAGTCCAAATTATGACCCTCTTTTTAAATCTCTTTTATAGCTGATGTATCCTTTATTCTCTATTATGTTTATTATCATTTGCAATCATAGATATAATTTATGCTTATTTTTCTTCTTTTTACTTTCCAAATAGAGTATGCTCTCAAAGAAGGTTAAATAATATCTATTTATCTCCATGTACTTAATGTCTAACATATTTCTGATGTGGAGTAAATCTCCAGTAAATAATTGTTGTTGAATGAATGTATAACTGAGTCCATGTTTGGAGAAAGGAGAATTGTTTGTTGAAGAGTTCAGTAAGACTGCATCCAGATATGATATAATTTTCTTAAGTTGTATATTACAAAGGTAGGCATATCACAGATGCTCAAAGATTTTAAAGTAGGAAAAAGTAATTTGGGGTTAAGGAGGAATTTATTGTCTTGGTTTTGATAGGTGACAAAGTGTCCAACTTCCTTCCTAATATGAACTTAAAACCTTGCAGACCATAGAACAAAGTTTTAGTTTTTTCTTTTTTTTTTTTAATTTTTTGTTTATTGCAGTAACATTGGTTTATAACATTGTAAAAATTTCAGGTGTACATCATTGTGCTTCTATTTCTGCATAGATTACATCATGTTTTTCTTATGCTCACTCATTGACCCAAGTCTTTTCCACAAACCACAACAATTCTTCTCTCCTACATTTTTAACCTCAGGTAAATCAAGAAACAAAGTCCATAACTGTCAAATGCCTAACAAATAATTATTAACTCATACGGAAGGTACTTCAGAATTAATAAAAACTTTTCACAGACATAAATGTTGTTTTCAAACCTCTAATATATGCAATGTGTGCTTCTAGGCATTTTTAGGCACATTTTTTATTTGATTTCCATAATAACCTAGCTTATATAGAACATTCCTGCCTATTTTTTCAGTTGAAGATATTGAGGCTCTGAGAAATTGACTTTATAAACTTCACACAGACAGGAAATTAAAGCTGAGATTCAAACCTTATCTTTTCTATCCCTGGATAGTACTACCTTGGCAACATTTTAGCTTCTGTATTCAAGATTGCCTCTGTTTCCACAGTGCTCTCCTAGAATAGGAAATCCTGTCATCAGATCAGGGCAAGAAGTTTTTCTGTGTTTTTGATGCATAACTCATGAAAACCTTTTACAGTGTACCTGTGACACCAGACAATAAGTTATCTGCTTCAAAAATACAATGGTGGGGGGGCTGGCCCTGTGGCCTAGTGATTAACTTCAGCATGCTCCACTTCAACCACCAGCTGCGGTTCCTGGGCATGGACATACACCACTCATTAGCAGCCATGCTGTGGCAGTGACCCACATACAAAATAGAAGGAGATTGGCACTGATGTTAGCTCAAGGTGAATCTTCCTCAGGGGGAAAAAAACTATATATATATATATATATATATATAATGGTGGGACAGACATAGGATAGACATTCTCATTCCAAAAAAGATAAATTAAAAAATAGTCACAGGTCCTAACCAGGTCTAGAACCCTCAACCTAGCAGGGAAAATTCTATTAGATTTTAAGGCTTGAGGATAATCCTCTTTGCTTGATGTTCTGTCCTCCAGGCCCACCAGAGTAGCATCTCTACCTTTCAGGCTCATCTGGGTGTTGGCCCTGTGCCTTCAACCCTGCATATCAGTAGACTGTTCTGCTGAAATCAAAGAGGTGGCACCACTTTTTGAAACCAAAGAGGAAACAACCCTGTCTCCCAAGCCTTTGCTCTCTGGGCCCACTGTAGCCTTGGTAGCACTGCTGACCTCTGAACCACCTTTGTGGTCATTCCTCTCTTTTCTTAAAGGTTAACCCATTTGTGCATCTTAATAGCTCTATTAGTTGGCCCTGTAGCCTCCCAGAAGTCTGACATCCTTCCTTCATTTTGTCTCATTTATGTCCCCATCAGTATAATCTGCCAACATTTCTGCTGGTGTATAATTCTCCAAAACCTTGTCGACTTCCCATGTAATTCACAGGGGTGCAAGCCGTCAGGCAAGGGATCCTCTACAGATTTTTTTCGATGACCTCATCTCTATCTCTGGCTTCAGTTAAAATAGTTCATTGGATCCATGAGTCACTCCTATAATCTCTTTAGCAAGTGGTTGTCCAGCCACACCCTTAATGTTTTCTCCAGAACACATTTTTTGCCATATGGATAGGCTGAGAATTTTCCAAAACTTCAAGTTCTGGTTCCATTTTGTTTAACAATTTCCTCTCAATTTATCTCTCTCACATTTTACTATAAGCAGTAAGGAGAAACCAGGCCATGCCTTCAACACTTTACTTAGAAATCTCCTCAGCTAACTATTCAAGTTCATCTTTTATAAATTCTACGTTCCACAAAACACTAGTACACAATTCAGCCAAGTTCTTTGCCACTTTATAACGAGGATCACCTTCCCTCCAGTTTCCAATAACCTCTTCCTCATCTCCATCTGAGACTTTATCAGAGCTCCTTTAATGTTTTATTCTATCAACATTCTATTCATAATGATATATGTATTCTCTAAGACAACATGAGCTTTCTATACAGCTTTCCTCTTTTCTTTCTGAGCCCTCACCAGAATTGCCTTTGTGTCTATGTTTCTACCAAAAGTATCTCCAAGAAGTCTAGAGTTTTTTTAACATGGACCTTAAAACTCTTCTATCCTCTACTCATTACCTAGTTCCAAATCCACTTTCACATTTTTAGATGTTTGTTAGAGCAGCACCTCACATCCTGATACCAAAAACTATTTTAATTTTCTAGGGCTGCGATAACAATTACCATAGACTGGGTGGCTTAAACATAATAAATTTATTTTCTAAAAGATCTGGAGGCTAGAAGTCTGAGATCAAAGTGTTGGCAGGTTTGTGCTTTCTGAGGACCATAAGAGAAGGATCTGTTTCATACCTTTCTCCTTGGCTTGTAGATGGTTTTCTTCCTCCTATATCTCTTGTAAAAGAAAATTTCTGCACTGAACACCTGTTAAAACTGCAAGATAGGTTTTATCTTGACTGCTAGAATAGGAGAGAGGCTTCAGTATAGAACTGAGCTTCTCTCCTCTTAAATAAAATGTGGGAGGCTTTTTAATTTTTTGTTTATTGCAGTAACATTGGTTTATAACATTGTAAAAATTTCAGGTGTACATCATTGTACTTCTATTTCTGCATAGATTACATCATGTTCACCACCAAAATACTAATTACAACCCATCACCACACACATGTACCCAATTATCCCCTTCACCCTCCTCCCTCCCCCCTTCCCCTCTGGTAACCACCAATCCAATCTCTGTCCCTATGTGTTTGTTTATTGTTGTTATTATCTACTACTTAATGAAGGAAATCATACGGTATTTGACTTATTTCACTTTGCATCATGCCCTCAATGTCCATCCATGTTGTCACAAATGGCTGGATTTCATCGTTTCTTATGGCTGAGTAGTATTCCATTGTGTATATATACCACAGCTTTTTATCCATTCGTCCCTTGATGGGCACTTAGGTTGCTTCCAAGTCTTGGCTATCGTGAATAAGGCTGCAATGAACACAGGGGTGCATGTACCTTTGCAAATTGGTGTTTTCAAGTTCTTTGGATAAATACCCAACAGTGGAATAGCTGGATCATATGGTAGTTCTATTGTTGATTTTTTGAGGAATCTCCATACTGTTTTCCATAGTGGCTGCACCAGTTTGCACTCCCACCAGCAGTGTATGAGAGTTCCCTTCTCTCCACAACCTCTCCAACACATGTTGTTTCCTGTCTTGTTAATTATAGCCATTCTGACAGGCGTGAGGTGATATCTCATTGTAGTTTTGATTTGCATTTCCCTGATAGTTAGTGATTTTGAACATCTTTTCATGTGTCTGTTGGCCATCTGTATATCTTCTTTGGAGAAATGTCTGTTCAGGTCTTTTGCCCATTTTTAATTGGGTTGGTAGTTTTGTTGTTGAGATGCATGAGTTCTTTATATATTTTGGAGATTAAGCCCTTATCAGATGTATGGTTTGCAAATATCTTCTCCCAATTGTTAGGGTGTCTTTTCGTTTTGTTGATGGTTTCCTTTGCTGTGCAGAAGCTTTTTAGTTTGATGTAGTCCCATTTGTTTATTTTTTCTATTGTTTCTCTTGCCCGGTCAGATGTGGTGTTTGAAAAGATGTTGCTAAGACTGATGTCGAAGAGCGTACTGCCTATGTTTTCTTCTAGAACTTTCACAGTTTCAGGTCTTACATTCAAGTCTTTAATCCATTTTGAGTTAATTTTTGTGTATGGTGTCAGGTAAGGGTCTACTTTCATTTTTTTGCATATGGCTATCCAGTTTTCCCAACACCATTTGTTGAAGAGACTTTCTTTTCCCCATTGTATGTTCTTGGCTCCTTTGTCAAAGATTAGCTGTCCATAGATGTGTGGGTTTATTTCTGGGCTTTCGATTCTATTCCATTGATCTGTGTGTCTGTTTTTGTGCCAGTACCATGCTGTTTTGGTTACTATAGCTTTGTAGTATATTTTGAAATCAGGGAGTGTGATACCTCCAGCTTTGTTCTTTTTTCTCAGGATTCCTTTAGGTATTCGGGGTCTTTTGTTGTTCCATATAAATTTTAGGATTCTTTGTTCTATTTCTGTGAAAAATGTTGTTGGAACTTTGATAGGGATTGCATTGAATCTATAGATGGCTTTAGGAAGTATGGACATCTTAACTATGTTAATTCTTCCAATCCAAGAGCACGGAATATCTTTCCATTTCTTTGTGTCTTCTTCAATTTCTTTCCGAAATGTTTTATAGTTTTCGGTGTACAGATCTTTCACCTCTTTGGTTAAGTTTATTCCTAGGTATTTTATTCTTTTTGTTGCAATTGTAAATGGGATGGTGTTCTTAATTTCTCTTTCTGCTACTTCGTTGTTAGTGTACAGAAATGCAACTGATTTTTGTATGTTGATTTTGTATCCTGCAACTTTACCATATTTGTTTATTACTTCTAAAAGTTTTCTGGTGGATTCTTTAGGGTTTTCTATATATAAAATCATGTCATCTGCAAATAGTGACAGTTTCAATTCTTCCTTTCCAATTTGGATCCCTTTTATTTCTTTCTCTTGCCTGATTGCTCTGGCTAGGACTTCCAGTACTATGTTAAATAGGAGTGGTGACAGTGGGCATCCTTGTCTGGTTCCTGTTCTTAGAGGGATAGCTTTCAGTTTTTCACCATTGAGGATGATATTAGCTGTGGGTTTCTCATATATGGTCTTTATTATGTTGAGGTACTTTCCTTCTATACCCATTTTATTCAGAGTTTTAATCATAAATGGATGCTGGATCTTGTCAAATGCTTTCTCTGCATCTATTGAGATGATCATGTGATTTTTGTTCTTCATTTTATTAATGTGGTGTATTACGTTGATTGATTTGCGAATGTTAAACCATCCCTGCATACCTGGAATAAATCCCACTTGATCATGGTGTATAATCTTTTTAACGTATTGTTGTATGCGATTTGCTAGTATTTTGTTGAGGATTTTCGCATCGATGTTCATCAGTGATATTGGCCTGTAATTTTCTTTTTTTGTGTTGTCCTTGTCTGGTTTTGGTATCAGGGTAATGTCAGCTTCGTAGAATGAGTTAGGGAGCTTCCCCCCCTCCTCAATTGTTTGGAAGAGTTTGAGAAGGATAGGTATTAAGTCTTCTTTGAATGTTTGGTAGAATTCACCAGGGAAGCCGTCTGGTCCTGGACTTTTATTTTTGGGGAGGTTTTTGATTACTGTTTCGATCTCCTTACTGGTGATTGGTCTATTCAAATTCTCTACTTCTTCTTGATCCAGTTTTGGAAGGTTGTATGATTCTAAGAATTGATCCATTTCTTCCAGATTGTCGAATTGGTTGGCATATAGTTTTTCATAGTATTCTCTTATAATCTTTTGTATTTCTGAGGTGTCTGTTGTAACCTCTCCTCTTTCATTTCTGATTTTACTTATTTGTGCCTTCTCTCTTTTTTCTTGGTGAGTCTAGCTAAAGGTTTGTCTATTTTGTTGATCTTTTCAAAGAACCAGCTCTTGGTTTTATTAATTTTTTCTATTGTTTTTTTGGTCTCTATTTCATTTATTTCTGCTCTGATTTTTATTATTTCCCTTCTTCTACTGATTTTGGGCTTTGTTTGTTCTTCTTTTTCCAGTTCCTTTAGGTGCATTGTTAGATTGTTTATTTGAGATTTTTCTTGTTTGTTGAGATAGGCCTGTATTGCTATAAACTTCCCTCTTAGAACCGCTTTTGCTGTATCCCATAAATTCTGGCATGTCGTATTTTCATTTTCATTTGTCTCCAGGTATTTTTTTATTTCTTCTTTGATTTCTTCATTAACCCAGTCGTTGTTCAGTAGCATTTTGTTTAATCTCCATGTATTTGTGGCTTTTCTGATTTTCTTCCTATAGTTGATTTCTAGTTTCATACCTTTGTGGTCAGAAAAGATGCTTGGTATTATTTCAATCTTCTTAAATTTATGGAGACATGTTTTGTGGCCTAATATGTGGTCAATCCTGGAGAACGTTCCATGTGCATTTGAAAAGAACGTGTATTCTTCGGTTTTTGGATGGAATGCTCTGTATATATCTACTAGGTCCATCTGTTCTAGTGTGTCGTTTAAGGCCAATGTTTCCTTATTGATCTTCTGTTTGGATGATCTATCCGTTGGTGTAAGTGGAGTGTTAAAGTCCCCTACTATTATTGTGTTACTGTCTATTTCTGTTTTTATGTCTGTTAATAATTGCTTTATATATTTAGGTGCACCTACATTGGGTGCGTAGATATTTACAAGTGTTATATCCTCTTGTTGGATTGTTCCCTTGATCATTATGTAATGCCCTTCTTTGTCTCGTTTTACAGTTTTTGTTTTAAAGTCTATTTTGTCTGATATGAGTACTGCTACCCCAGCTTTCTTTTCATTGCCATTTGCGTGGAGTATCTTTTTCCATCCCTTCACTTTCAGTTTGTGAGTGTCTTTAGGTCTGAAGTGTGTCTCTTGTATGCAGCATATATATGGGTCTTGTTTTTTTATCCAGTCAGCCACCCTATGCCTTTTAATTGGAGCATTTAGTCCATTGACGTTTAAAGTAGCTATTGATAAGTATGTACTTACTGCCATTTTTTAACTTTTTTTTTTTTTTTTTCCCTCAGTGTTTTAGTAGTCCTTCTCTGTTCCTTACTTCTTCTATACAGAATTGATGGTCACTTTAGTTTGACCTCTGTCTGAAAGCTGTACTCTTTAACTACCCTCCTCCTTCCTTTTATGTTTTTGATATCATATTCAACCTCTTTTTTGTGCATTTGTATCCATTACGTTCTAATCGTGGAAATAGATAATTTTTCCTATTTGTGGTCTTCTCTTTTCCCCTTAAATCAGTCCCTTTAACATTTCTTGTAACACTGGTTTCTTGGTGACAAACTCCTTTAATTTTTGCTTGTCTGGGAAAATTTTGATCTCTCCTTCCATTTTGAACGATAACCTTGCTGGGTAGAGTATTCTTGGCTGTAAGTTTTTTCCTTTTAGCACTTTAAATATATCATGCCATTCTCTTCTAGCCTGTAAGGTTTCTGCTGAGAAGTCAGCTGATAGCCTTATGGGGTTTCCTTTGTATGTAACTTGACATTCTCTTGCGGCTTTTAGGATTCTCTCTTTATCTTTAATTCTGGACATTTTGATTATGATGTGTCTTGGTGTGGGCCTCTTTGGGTTTATCTTGTTTGGGGCTCTCTGTGCCTCCTGTACCTGGATGTCTGTTTCCTTCCTTAGGTTAGGGAAGTTTTCATCTATTATTTCTTGAAATAGATTCTCTGCCCCCTTGTCTCGCTCTTCTCCTTCCGGGACACCTATAACACGGATGTTAGTGCGCTTGATGTTGTCCCAGAGGTCCCTTAGACTGTCCTCACTCTTTTTAATTCTTTTCTCTTTTACCTGTTCACCTTGGGTAATTTCTTCTAGTCTTTCTTCCAGCTCACAGATCCGTTCTTCTGTATCCTCTACTCTGCTTTTGAGTCCCTCTAATGAGTTTTTCATTTCCAGTATTGTATTCTTCATTTATGATTGGTTCTTTTTTATATCTTCCATTTCTTTGTTGACATTCTCACTGAGTCCATCTATTCTTCTCCCCAGATCAGTGAGCATCCTTAACACTCTTAGTTTGAACTCTCTGTCAGGTAGGTTGCTCATTTCTGTTTCACTAAGTTCCTTTTCTGGGGTTTTGTCCTGTTCCCTTACTTGGAATGTATTCTTTTGCCTCTTCATTTTGCCTCTTTCCCTGTGCTTGTGTCTACGTATTAGGTAGGTCAGCTACGTCTCCTGCTCTTGGATAGGTGACCTTATGTAAGTGATGGCTTAGGAGGCTTCCAGTGTGCTTCCCTCAGTTCTCAATGTTCCAGGGGTGACCCCTATGTGGGCTATGTGTATCCTTCTGTTGTGGCCTGTTTGCTCTCCCTGTAGGCGCCCAGGGAGGCTGAGTTATGCTCCTGGCCAGCTGTTGTAATGCTCAGTTGCTTGTAGTTGTTGTGGGCCCTTCAGTCTCTTTATCAGCTGTGGGGAGCCCCAGCACAGTTGGCTGCAAGTTCTAATACCACATTTGTGTTGCAGTATTTCTTTTAAGTGAGTAGGCCCCCACCGTGGCAGGTTGTTAGGCTCAGGGCCTTACAATTGCTGTAAGCCTCTAGCCTATTAGGTCTCTTGTCAGCTCTCTGAGGATTGCAGCTGGGTGGGGCTGGCCTCAGGCACAGGAGCACCCAATTGTTTCAGGTTTTGGAAGGTGGAGCAAACCTCCTATGTGGGTCTTTGAGAAGCACAAGGCTTCTGTGGCTGAGAAGCCCTGCCGCCCACAGGTCCACACACACAGTCAACACAGTCCTGCCCCGTGTGAGCGCCCCGACCCCCCCAAGCGGACCCAGTCTCTCCACGGCGGGAGCCCCACACACTCCGCCACCGCCCCACACTCTCCACCCGCTCCCCGCGCACACCCTGCCCCGCTCAAGTCAGCCCAGTTGCCAGGCTGCAGAGAATCCAGTCACCAATCTACGCAGGCCCACACGTTGCCTGAGGGCTTGTTGTTGGTTGGGGCCAGTGTCTAGGGTGGGCTGCCTGCCCTGGCTGAGCCGGATCAAATCGGCGCTCCAGCGGGAGGAGCAGACCCTGGGCTAGCAGGTCTCAGGGAGAACTCCAATGGCGTCCGTGTCAGCACGCTCACACCAGGCCACAACAATGGCCGCCGCCAATGTCCCAGTCCCTGGAGAGGTCTCACCCCTCACCGAGATGCACTCAGGGCCTATTAGGTGAGTCTCTTGTCACCACAGCACTGTGCACCTTTCTTTCTGGTGATTTTAGGATGCTTTCTGGAACAGGTGAGTTTGTGCGCGGGCCCTTTAAGAGCCAGTTTTAGTTTCTTTGTGAACCGGGTTTTCTGGGGGTGCTACCCAATGTTTTAGTAGCAGGCAAAGTCAGATATTATGCTGCTGGTCTCAATTGTGCTGGGTCCACAAAATGCCCACAGCGGGGGCGCTCCCCGGCTCAGGGCCCCGCGCCTCCAGGGAGGCTGCGTACCTGTGAGCTGCTCCCGGCGGCCGTGACGCTGGCGGCTTGTGAAGGCGGCGTTTTTCCTCTCCAGAAGGGAGTCTCTGCCTCTTCTACCCCAGTTAGGATTGTCCGTTGTTGCAGGAGTTCCTCTTATCCAGTTTTCAGTTCTGTCTCAGGGGGAAGTTTTCCACGAGTAGTTGTAAATTGGCTGTGTCCACGGGAGGAGGTGAGTTCCGAGTCTGCCTACGCGGCCATCTTGACTCCGCCTCTCTGTGGGAGGCTTTTTTTTTTTTTTTTTTGAGATTTCAGTTGTAGGTTTATTGCAGTAACATTGGTTTATAACATTGTAAAAATTTCAGGTGTACATCATTGTACTTCTATTTCTGCATGGACTACATCATGTTCACCACCAAAATACTAATTACAACCCATCACCACACACATGTACCGAATTATCCCTTTCACCCTCCTCCCTCCCCCCTTCCCCTCTGGTAACCACCAATCCAATCTCTGTCCCTATGTGTTTGTTTATTGTTGTTATTATCTACTACTTAATGAAGGAAATCATACGGTATTTGACCTTCTCCCTCTGACTTATTTCACTTTGCATTATACCCTCAATGTCCATCCATGTTGTCACAAATGGCTGGATTTCATCATTTCTTATGGCTGAGTAGTATTCCATTGTGTATATATACCACAGCTTCTGTATCCATTCGTCCCTTGATGGGCACTTAGGCTGCTTCCAAGTCTTGGCTATCGTGAATAAGGCTGCAATGAACACAGGGGTGCATGTACCTTTGCAAATTGGTGTTTTCAAGTTCTTTGGATAAATACCCAACAGTGGAATAGCTGGATCATATGGTAGTTCTATCGTTGATTTTTTGAGGAATCTCCATACTGTTTTCCATAGTGGCTGCACCAGTTTGCACTCCCACCAGCAGTGTATGAGAGTTCCCTTCTCTCCACATCCTCTCCAACACATGTTGTTTCCTGTCTTGTTAATTATAGCCATTCTGACGGGCGTGAGGTGATATCTTATAAACTGTTACTTCAATAAACAAACAAACAAAAAAAAACAATGATTATTCTTGATCACATAATAAGGCCAACTCATTAGAGTTGGCTTGATCATTTACATAGAGGCAGCAAGGATACTACATTATCATATAGGCCTTCTTAGTTTACAATGCTGGAGGTTTTGAAAAGCCAGTTCAGATTGAAAAGCCACTATTATTTGCTGTACTAAAGCTAGGAAGCCAAGTCCAATAAACTTTCTCCATCAGGTTTCACCTACAGTACCTATATATTTTGAGTAAATTTTCCTCTTCTTGAAGTTATCAAAAAACATCTCTAGGTCCGTGGTATTCCACTGAAGTGACATTGAAGACTGGACCCTATAAGCCACGTGCCATACCATTTTTACTCAGAGGGCTTTGTCAGTGCTGGCTCTATAAAGTCAACCTTAGTTCTCTAATAGTGGCTGGTAACACCTGATTAAATTAACAACATTCTCAAGTATGCCATTCCAGGCAGGGCCCTGGTTGCATAATCAATTTTCCTTATTATATCTTGGTAAAAAGGAGGGTAGACTTTTATCGCACCTATGGAAATAACTACATTGCCATGAAAAGCAAGGACACAATAAGAATTTTTGAACTCAGAGGGCTCAGTAAGAAACAGGTAACATTTGAAAATGTTTCACTTCAATTTAAAAAGCAGAGTCTGCTAGATTATTATACAGTGTAGATAGCTTAAGAAGAAAGAGAAAGGGCTTCCTTATATATCCAGAAAATAGACAATTAAAAAAAATCAATATTCTAAACAAACACAATAAAATGTCCCTCATCAGAGCAATTAGTGTTGTGTAATTAATTCTCAATTCTTCTTGTGTTAGATCCTGGATTAGCAGTCTCCTGAAGCTATCTATCTCTCAACAAAGAAGATTCCTGGACATTATGACTCAGCACCCCGAAATGGACTGACCGTTTCCTAAGAATCTATTTTTGAAATTTGAAGAAGCTACTACAGTCTTTTTCCATGGGCTCTGAGGCCATCTTTCTTCATTGAAGACCCAAAACTCTGGCCTATTGGTGACTTCAGAGCTTTCAGATAAGCATCAGAGTCAAACAAAAACTGTCTATAGTCTTAAGATAGTTAAGATAACTTAAGAGAGCTAAGACTACATTAAAATTGGTATGGCTAATTTCTTTCTGATAATTTTCATATGTCAAAGTTCCAAGGAGAGGTTGTAACAAGAATAATGCAACTGACAAGAAAATTCAGTTGATTCTGTGATATGCAAAACAAAATAATGAAGTCATTACAAAGAAGGAAGTTCTTGATACATGTGTCTAAGGATAGTGAAAAAGCCTATTTTCCAGGACAGAATGTTACCGTTGGTATATTAAAATGAATAAGCATAAATATTACTGAGGAAAAAACCTTGATACATATTAGTCATGAGAGACAATGTATATAATATAGCAAGCAAATGTCAAGACTACACCAAGAATACCAAGTGAAGAGATTCAATGAGTCTGGAATAGGAAGTAGATATCTGTATTTTTATAAAACTCCATAGTGAAGTCTATATGTATTCCCAGTCGAAAACTCCTGGCCTTTGTGATGCTAAGTGCAAATTAAATTTTCAAAACCTTCTCAGTTGGCAAAAGGAAAAACCTATAACTTTCAGGAAGTTCAATCTAGTGGAGAAGGCAGACACAGAGAGGCCTAGTTCCATGTGGAACTGCTCTACAATTATTCACGTGGTGCTCTGGGATCATGGGTGAGGTGAGCATGAATTCTGCCAGAGGCAGCGGAGAAGACTTACATACAGGATCTTCTCCACAAATGGTTAACTCTTATCCTTTATAGGATGTTGTATGACTCTGCTTGTCTGCAGTCCCCTTTGAGGGTTCACCTACAGGGAGTTTTCTTTTTCTTCCGAGTACATCTTGCTGAGCGGGGATCCACAGAATTTTCTGGGCCACTGGGAAAACATCAGGGAGGGCTAGATTCTGCAGGTCAGGATAAATTGTTGTGCCTACACAGCAGTGAAACTCTGGTGACTGTGTACCACCTCTGTTTCCTCTTTACTCTGATGTGTGATCCATTGACCTACCTACCCACTTGCTGGTAAGTTCCCTGATATTCACAGGTGTCATTTCATATTTACCATTTTAAGCAAGCCATTCCTTTACTATCGAACTGACTGTGGTTGCCCAGTGCTTAAGATGAATGCCAACTTTCTAAACAACTAGTCCAACTTTCTGAAAAGCTCAACAATGCATGTAAATGCATAGGTGAAATTTCATGGTCCTGCCAACCCACGGGAATCAACTTGTTGGTAGGTCCGAATCACAGCCCAAGTACAGACAGCAATTCAAAGGAACGTTGACCTGGATCTTAAGTGACACAGTTTGCTGTGTGGTAGAGTTATTTGCTTACGTGATAGTATAAGTTGTTTCTGGGTGTGGGTGTGTGAGTCCACTAAACTTCCATTGGGCATTAGAGAAAAACTTGTATCCACTAGCAGTCTTTCTCCGTAGAATGTCCTAATTCTACATGCTTTTGATTAGATTTAAATCTTTGCTTTACATTTCCTTTTCTTGATAAACAAGAAAGCAACCTTGTGATTCTCACAAAAAGGGTATCTATGAGTTCATGGCTTTTAAGTAATCTTTTTTTTTTTTTGGTGAGGAAGATCAGCTCTGAGCTAACATCCATGACAATCCTCTTCTTTTTGCTGAGGAAGATCGGCCCTGAGCTAACATCTATTCCCTATCCTCCTTTTTTTTCCCCCAAAAGCGCCAGTGGATAGTTGTATGTTATAGTTGCACATCCTTCTGTTTGCTGTATGTGGGATGCTGCCTCAGCATGGCCTCACAAGCGGTGCATCAGTGCACGCCCGAGATGCGAACCCGGGCCGTCAGTAGCGGAGCACGTGCTAAGCCACGGGACCGGCCCCTAAGTAATCTTTTAAGGGTATGTTTTCATAAATTTTGTGTAATTTAAAGATACAGCTCTTCTAGATGAGGTTATGACTTTTCATTCATTCAGCGTTTGTCAGTGCATCTCAAAATGATACCTGGTTACATGGGATTGTATGAAGCTAGAGGGAGGAGGCAAAGAAGAAATATTATCGATGGGAGCACACTACACACTGAGTTACTGTAAATTCTTGATGAAGAATTTGAGGATTCATTTGTATTCACTAGGAAGGCAGGGTTAAAAAAAAACAACAAAATCACTATTCCATGCAGTAGGGATTACAGATGTTGCTCAAGTTTTATAATATTGAAATCGTCAAGTTCTGTCCTAGGTTCACGTATCTTAAAGGAAAGAATTTATACTATTGTATAAAAATATGTATCCTTTAAACAAGGATGCTGTCCTTTGATCACTGCAATCCTTCACTTCAGATCATCTTTTGAAGCAATAATATGGAAACATGAAGCTTTATGTTGTGTGGTTAGAAGCTAATAAAACTCACCTGGTAGAAACAGAGAACTTAAGTGGGAGAGTAAGGATGTTCAGAGGCTGGAAATATCTATAGTCTGATAGGGGAAAGGGCACGGATTTGCATGTCAGTCAAGGAATTTGACATTGAACTATACTTCTGAGCTTTCTTAAGGGAAGACTGAATGATCAAACTAATGTTAGAGGAAGACAAATCTGACACGGTGCAAAACCATTTTGTAACAACTGTATACATATGACCCCCTTTGATATTAGTGGTGAGTGTCTTCCAAACTTCAGTGTAATAACTATTCAGTCGACTTCTTATAGGTTTTAATTTTTTTCTCCTTGTTAATTGCATACAGAAATCCCGCCGTATCTTCCACTAGGCATCCTCCTACTTCAAAACTTTATTACTTCCAAATCTTGGCTATTGTTAATAATGCTGCAATGAACACAGGGGTGCATGTATCTTTACTCTTTGGTGTTTTCATGTTCTTTGGATAAATACCCAGCAGTGGAATAGCTGGATCATATGGTAGTTCTATCCTTAACTTTTTGAGGAATCTCCATATTATTTTCCATAGTGGCTGCACCAGTTTGCACTCCCACCAGCAGTGTATGAGAGTTCCCTTCTCTCCACAGCCTCTCCAACACTTGTTGTTTCCTGTGTTACTAATTATAGCCATTCTGACGGGCGTGAGGTGATATCTCATTGTAGTTTTGATTTGCATTTCCCTGACAGTTAATGATGTTGAACATCTTTTCATGTGCCTGTTGGCCATCTGTATATCTTCTTTGGAGAAATGTCTGTTCAGGTCTTTTGCCCATTTTTCAGTTGGGTTGTTAGTTTTTTCCTTGTTGAGATGCATGAGTCCTTTATATATTTTAGAGATTAACCCCTTATCAGATGCATGTTTTGCAAATATCTTCTCTCAATCGTTAGGTTGTCTTTTCGTTTTGTTGATGGATTGTAATTAGTATTTGGGTGGTGAA
Source organism: Ceratotherium simum simum (assembly GCF_057802395.1). Taxonomy (NCBI): domain Eukaryota; kingdom Metazoa; phylum Chordata; class Mammalia; order Perissodactyla; family Rhinocerotidae; genus Ceratotherium; species Ceratotherium simum. The sequence continues at coordinate 27,050,981 of NC_141906.1, read as the reverse complement.
CATGAGAACATAATGTAATCCGTGCAGAAATAGAAGTATAATGATGTACACCTGAAATGTATACAATGTTATAAACCAATGTCACCATAATAAACAAAAAAATTAAAAAAAAAAACAGAGTTAATTATAATATTGGCTTTGTAGATTTGGCCTGAAGATTAAATGAGGTAATTATGTAAAATGTCTCCCACAGACCCTGGCAAAGAAAAACAAAAACACTTTTTTACTGTGGATACGATTATCATTAAACTGCTTATAGGCAATCTAAAGAGATACAGCAAACTGAGCAAGGAATTCAACCCAGGGAAAGCAAATCAGAAGCTCAAGAAACGTGATCACAGAAGTAGCATCTCAGAAACACAGCATGATTACATTGCAGTGTATCAATAGTGAGTCTACAAGTAAAAGAAAATATACGACAGAAAAAGATACAGACAAAATTATGTGCTGGAAAGAGAGGAATGGAGACAGGGATTGTGAGAGTCTAAGCATGTTGAGAAAAGAACATCAACAATAGAAACACTCTAAACTGACTGTGTACAAAAGGCATCTATAAGACTCTTGCAACATGTGTGAGGAAAAGAGAGGGCAAGGCAGCATGACATGACATTGCTAGATGCCTCTTCATGAAAGAATCTCAATTCTCTAGTGATCATGTATTGTTGTGAATGCAAAACACATCTTTTAATTTTATGTTTATTCTAATTTATCCTTTAACAGTTTGGACTATTAATGGTTTTTTTAAATAGTGTGAGCAATTTTGTTCAATATAATTGTTTCTGTGTCAGAAGAAAACAGTCAGGCACTGGTTATGTTAAAATGTAAATATCTTAATTTACTCCTCATGTTTTTCCACTTATAAATTAACATTGACTATTTAGGATTGATAATTTCCTCAAGAATGCAAATCTGATAGCAAGCCAATGCTTAGAGTACAGAATTTGTGCCAGTAAAGAGACAGTGAGCCATATGCCAGAGGTTGTCCTTATTTATTTTATTTCTGTTCTGCATTTCTTTAGCCTCTATGTGACAAAGATAGTTTATGTTTTTTTAACAAAGATTTAATAAGAGGGGAAGGGAGGTAGAGGAGGGGCGAAAGGGGTAAAAGGACACACGTGTACTGTGATGGATGGAAACTAGACTTTTGGTAGGGAACATGATGTAGTCTATACAGGAGTTGAAACATAATGATATACACCTGAAATTTATATAATGTTATAAACCAATATTACCTCAATTAAAAAAAAAGGAAATGTACCACAGAAGCAAGTGACAATAAGATAAATATTAAATATACCTTCCCTAAAAGAGATCAGTGAAGTTGGAGGAACAGATGTCTAACGAATGAACCATTATTAGTAAGAGAAACATGCAGTTACCGAAGAGGTCATAGACCAAAGCATTTGGCCTCTTGCAATAGAAGATAGGGAAGGTTTTCTTTAAAAGATGATGCCTAACTCAGAATATGAACAAAGACAGACAAGGAAAAAACAGGCATCACACACAGCATTTGTAGCATTTGTAAAGGCAAGATATTTGAAACATTGTATTTTGGAGATGTAAAAAAAAAAAAAATGGGCTAGAACATAAATAGGTGAGCTGGCCATGCAGAAAGGGGAGGTTGGTGATTAATTTCCCTCTCTAGCCAGGATTACATTAACATTATTATTATAGGTGATTAGTCCCGTATTTTCTCCATTTTCTGTTCACTACACAGAAAAAACACACATTATTTTCCCAAGAATTCAATGACATGTTTTGTGGAAAGTGAACTTCTTGATCTAATACCATTATGCCTTTACCATAATAGAAGAGATATTCTATGATTCTAACACTCTATGACATTTAAATTCCCAATTTGTGGCCCACTTTGAATAAACATAGAAAGGACTGTGTCCATCACCCTAAATAGTAAATATAATCAAACAAATATAAAGTATTCATTGTGGTTCTGCTGTAAATTTCCCATCTTTTTTCTCTAAGAGACTCATAAAAGCTTAGATTTAAACAAGCAAAAATGCATATCTCCATCCTACTATCATTCAGATGTTATTCTGTAACAACATTATAGAATGAGCAGGAATCATGGGGTTTAATAAAAAAAAAAAAATGCGAGGTAATTATGTCACCTCCCGTCAATTCTTAACTTTTTATATGTAGGTGGTCCTTTCCTGGCTCTTCTTTGATGGAAACTCGGCAGGTACCATGACATTTCAGTAAATTTTTAGTTAATGGAAAGTCTTAAGGTCAATTTAATTTTAAAAAGGCAATTAAAAAACTATAACATCCAATTAACTGTTTCAATCTTCAACCAAAAGTAATATTTCTCTCCTTTCCCAGGTTAATGTAGATAGCACATTCTCCAATAGGGGAATGTGTTTATATTCCGAATCCTTTCTCCTTTATCATCTCCCCTTTTTTCTAGTTAATGATCTGATCCTTACAGGTTGGAGTGATGGAATAGAGCAAAAGAGAATGGAAGCAGAGGAGTTCTTATCTGACATCTTTTCATAAGATGGCTTCAGACTTTCCAAGTCTGGAACGTGTTTAAGGTTGAGTCTTTCTCTTCAGGGCACATTTGCAATCTTTATAGACAACCCTGCTAGTTCCACTTTTAATATGAGCTGTGCCTCTCCTTCAGCTGGCTGCTCTTCATTTCCCCACGTAAGGCCTCTTATTTCTAGAGTCCCATTGCCTTGGCATTCCTATCGCACATTTCACATTTCAAATTCACGTACCTTGGACCTTAAAGCAGCTGGTCAGCCGTTTCACATAACCTGAGAATTTGCTAGATAGCAGTCACACACTAGCCTACTCTGCATTCCAGTTATAGGGAAGCCATATCACAGTCTCCAGGTGAGTTTTCTTAATCAAAGTGTGCATTTCATATTGCAAATGTGGTACTTAAGAGAAGCATAAAGGAAAGTATTCTAGGATGCAGTTTGTTTTTCATATATAAAAGCTTTACTGATATATAATCCAAATAACACAAAACTCACCCTTTTAAAGGGCACAATTCGCTCTTTAGTGTATTCACAGAATTGAGTGACTATCAATCACCACTATCTAATTTTAGAATATTTTCATCACACCAAAAATAAATGTCATACCCATTAGTGGTCCCTCTCCATTCTCCCCTCCCTCCATCACTAACCTACATTAGGTCACAATGGATTTGTATATTTGGGATATTTAATATAAATAGAATCATGCAATGTGTGGTCTGTTCTGTCTGGCTTCTCTCATTCAACATATTTTAAGGTTTCATCCATTTGTACCATAATTAGCATTTCATTCCTTTTTATGACTGAATGATATCCTATTGTATGGATATACTATTTTTTGTTTATCCATTCATCAATGATGGGCATTTGAGTTGTTTCCATGCTTGACTATTATGAATTATGCTGACAAGAACATTTATATACTCTTACATTTTCTTTTCACAAGCACATGCTTTAATCTCTCTTGAGTATATATCTAAGAGTGTAAATGCTGTGTCATGTTGTAACTCTATGTTTAACATTTTGAGGAACCGCCAACTAATTTTCAAAGTGGCTGCATAATTTTGTAATATCAGCAGTAATGTGCAAGGGTTTCAATTTTTACATATCCTTGTCAAGATTTATTATTGTCTTTCTTTTTTATTTAGTTCTCATACGGGAGTGAAGTGGTGTATCATTGTTGTTTCAATGTGCATTGTCCTAATGATTAATGATATTGAGAATCTTTTCATATGCTTATTAGCCATATACGTGTCTTCTTAGGAGAAATGTCTATTTAAATCCTTTGACCATTTTTATTTGGATTATTTGTCTTCTTACTGTTGAGTTTAAGAGTCCTGTACTGTGGGTTGTCTTATCACTATGTTGATGGTGTCCCTTGAAGCCCAAAATTTTTCATCTTGATGAAATCTAGCTTATAATTCTATTTTCTTGTATTGCTTGTGTTTTGGTGTCATATCAAAGAAACTATTAACTAACATAAGTCATGAAGATTCGCCCCTAGTTTTCTTCTAAGAGTTTTATAGTTTTAGCTGTACATTTAGGTCTTTGGTCCATTTTCAGTTAATTTTTGTATATGAAGTGAGGTATATAGTAGGAAGGCAAATGGATATCCAGTTTTCCCATGAGCATTTTTTGAAAAAGATGAATTTTCCTAAAAGTTAAAATTCTTTAATAACCGCAACTTTAATTGTAGTTATGTAATGTTTCTACTTTCATCATATACTAATATATACCATTTCCAAACTGATAGAGTTTCTCTAACATAAATTAAGTACTATAGGAAATATAGGCTGAAGAATTTACTGCTTCCTTCATATATACTACACCCAGGGAAGCTGAATAAAATGAATGAAATATATAAATTTGAGCCGGGTTATTTATGCCATTGCAGGAAGACTCTTCTGACACCCACATCCTGATTCCCTCACATTCCTGCAATGTCAGGCTTTAACACCTCTGAAGTAGAAATCTCTAGCTTCTTCCTCACTAGTATCCCAGCCATGGAGCACACTCACACTTGGGTCTCCATCCCCATTTGCCTCATGTACCTTGTTGCCATTCTGGGGAACTGCACCATCCTCTTTTTCATAAAAACAGAGACCTCTCTGCATGAGCCTATGTATTATTTCCTCTCCATGCTGGACTTTTCTGACCTGGGACTGTCCATCTCCTCCCTTCCAACCATGCTGAGAATCTTCTTGTTCAATGTCATCAGAATTTCCCCTGATGCCTGTTTTGCCCAAGACATTTTCATTCATGGATTCTCAACTATGGAGTCATCAGTTCTTCTTATCATGTCCCTTGATAGCTTTATAGCCATCTACAACCTTTGAGATACACCTCCAACCTGACCATTGACAGAGTCATTAAAATTGGCCTTGTATTTGTTATAAAAAATATCTTATTGGTTTTCCCTCTTCTTTTTATTCTCAAAAGGCTGAAATTTTGTAAGAAAAGCCTTCTATTCCACTCCTATTGCCTCCACCAGGATGTCATGAAGCTGGCCTGCTCTGACAAGAGGATCGATATCATTTATGGACTGTTTGTGGCTCTAACAGTTATATTAGACTTGATGTGCATTTCTGTGTCTTACATGCTGATCCTGAAAATTGTTCTTGTCACTGCTTCACACAAGAGCCGTCTCAAAGTCCTCAACACTTGTATCTCCCACATCTGTGCTGTACTCATCTTCTATGTGCCTATCGTCACCTTGTCTATTATTCACTGCTTTGCCAAAAATGTTTCTCCAGTTATTAGGGTCATCATAGCTGATACCTTCCTTCTAGTTCTCCCTCTAATGAATCCTATTTTATATTCTGTAAAGAATCAGCAAGTTAGACATCGGGTCCTCATGAAATTATGTGAGAAAAAGGATTGATGGGAAATTTGAGCTGCAATGAAAGCCCAGCTCACGTGGCAATTTTTGGACAAATGTAGAAATCCAAGAGTAATAATGGATTAATAGAGATTGAATACAAGGAAATGTAAGTAAGTCCATCAAACCTCAGTTCGTTAATTTAATTAAGAAGCAACAGCATTCTAGGTTACATTCCTTGGGAGTGAGGCTTGGAGTTATGCTTATAAATATGTTTCCCACCTCCTTTCTCATTTTTACCTCTTTATACAACCTATCCACCAGCTCTATAAAGATACCGACATCAGCTTCAGCAGCACAATCCTAATTATGATTAGAGAAAATTTTAATGGATTTTATTTTTTAAAATGTTCACTTTTCAATAAACGATAATAACTCTAAATAACTCAGGCAACCTCAGCAGTGACTGAAGTGTGTTGAAAGGTTGAATACACACCCAGAACCACACACAGAGTCAGCATCTCCTAAACACCTACTGTGTGTGTTTATGTGTTTGCGGTTTTCATCAGCGATTCAAATAAACAACTAAAAATGCCCCTGTCCTCCAGTATGGAGATGAAGTATGGTGAAATATATTTGGAAGTATGAGCCTCACAAGTGAAACACAATTAAAATTAAATGCAAAAATAATTGACAAGAAAATATTTTATTCATTCATATTTTCAAGTGTCTGTAATAAATTTCAGAAACTCCATCCACTGATATGCATATTGGGTTATCTGTCCCTCATTGAAGTTTGTCTAGCATCCTTTATTTGCCATTGCCATAACCCTAACCAACAGAATTATTTCTTTATTGTCTGTATCCTACATTAACATGTAAGTAACTTGAAACACAGATTTTATCTCCTATTTTTGTCAGTGCTCATCCAAGTGGCTGGAACATACTAGTTGTTTATTGTGTTTGTTAAAAACATAGCAATCTTAGTCAATTTTGAAGCTGTGAATAAAATGTACGCTAGAAAAGCAAAAGAATCAATTAGACTATATCTGGAAAAGCTATGAATATAGAGCTCACATGTTCTAATTAATTACTCAGGATAGAAATAAAGATAAAAGTTAGCAAAATAGTATTCAGAAATCATAAAAAATGAAAGAAATCTCATATACAGGAGAGATCTAGTCAGGTTCTCATTAAAGGTTTAAAAATCAAACCAAAAAGAATGTAGAAGAAAATATTGTTTAATATTTATTAATCTCTGGAAAACAGAATGCTTTTCCATGTTTGAAAGGAACAGATAAGCAAAGGAGATGACTTATATAATCTACTGCTTTAAATTGAATTCCAGGGGCTGGCCAGGTGGTGTAGCAGTTAAGTTTGCGTGCTCCACTTTGGAGGCCTGGGGTTTGCTGGCTCGGATCCTGGGTGCGGACATACCCGCTGCTCATCAAGCCATGTTGAGGCGGCGTCCCACATAGAGCAACTAGAAGGATCTGCAACTATGACATGCAACTATATACTGGGGCTTTGGGGAGAAAAAAGGGATAAAGGAGGAAGATTGGCAACAGATGTTAGCTCAGGGCCAATCTTCCCCAAAAAAGAAAAAATATGTGAAGCTAAAAAAACAAAAAAATTGAATTTCAAAGCCAAATGACCATAGAGTAAGAACATTAGAAGAAACAGTATTAAAAATGTGTTAATTTTATTAAACTAGTAAATTTTATAATTTGGTAAACAAATATAATTAATCAACATTTAAAAAGCATAAGAAGACAATTCACAAAAGGATGAAGACAGTCATTTATGTGAAAGAATATCTAACTGATAAACCAATGAAAATAGCTTTTTTTAAGGGAAAAGTGGCCAAAATTAACATTCATTAATATCCGAGGACAATCTCATCCATAATTTAAACATGTAGTATTATTAGAAAGAAAGAAAGAGTGCACTCTTGGCTACTCTACTTCTAAGTTGTGTGACCTTCAACAAATAACTAGACACTTTTGTGTTTTACTGACTTTGTTTTTATACGGTTAATGTAAGAACTAAACGAGATCAAGTATGTATACTTAGCAGAGTGACTAGTGCAATATTATTCAAGAAGTGATAGTTTATTTTTAAATATTGTTATTATTTTTATTTGCATTGGGCAATCTTTATCAATATATATTAAATCTTACATTGATTCAGTGTACTTGTTTCTGAAAATCCATATTGAGTAAAAACTAAAATATTACGAAAAATTTATTTACGTGAAGATATTCATACAATGTTAGGTGCAAAAATAGTGTCCTTGAAAATTATTAAAGAGCATAGAGACACTACATTATAGAAAACGAAAAAGGAATAATGCAATATTTGCGCAATTAGGTCAATAACAATATAGACAAGTAAATATACACTGGTCAATAAAATAGTTGTCAAAATAATGAATATAAAGCAGTACATATCCTCCCTGATTATCCATTCCACTCAGTATATCAAAGACTTTATATTATACTATACACAATTCGAATTTATTTGAGAGTAATAAAAAATTCATTTGAGAATTGGTCTAAGTCAAATGGATAACAAAATAGATAGAAAAGCTTAGCGAATACCATATGATTTCCTTCTTTAAGTAGTAGATAATAACAACAATAAACAAACACATAGGGACAGAGATTGGATTGGTGGTTACCAGAGGGGAAGAGAGGAGGGAGGAGGGTGAAAGGGATAATTCGGTACATGTGTGTGGTGATGGGTTGTAATTAGTATTTTGGTGGTGAACATGATGTAATCTATGCAGAAATAGAAGTACAATGATGTACACCTGAAATTTTTACAATGTTATAAACCAATGTTACTGCAATAAACAAAAAATTTAAAAAAAAAAGAAAAGCTTAGCAAATTATCATCAAATATTCAGAAAGATAAAATTGAAAGAAACAAATCAACTGAAAGTTTAATCCTAAAACTATTAATATTAAATAAGGAATAAATGTATAAGAAGGGCTAATTATAAATTAGAAAGTGCTTGACATACAGACAAAGGAACTGGTAAGCTAAATCATTTGATTTGTCTGAGAAAAAGTGTTTTTTTTTGGTGAGGAATATTGGCCCTGAGCTAACATCTGCCAGTCCTCCTCATTTTTTTGCCGAGGAAGACTGGCCGTGGGCTAACATCCATGCCCGTCTTCCTCCACTTTATATGGGACGCCACCACAGCATGGCCTGACAAGCGGTGGTGGGTGCGCGCCCAGGATCCGAACCGGCAAACCCCGGGCCACCGCAGCGGAGCACATGCACTTACTGCTTGCGCCACCGGACCAGCCCCAGAAAAAGTGTTCTTAAATGTGAATAACTTTTTTTAGACTAAAAAGCCTTATGAAGCAAGGAATGGTAAAGAAATAAAAATCTTATAAACCATTATTCATATTACTAATTAAATATGTCACTAATATTTTGTTCTTTACTGTTATGTTTTAATGTATGCAAACATATATTTAAAGAGATTTCAGAGGTTCTCTTGTGACCTTATTCACCAAATTATCCTTTCTGGTGATGATTTAAAAAATCAGTCATGGGTTCTGCTGCAACTGGAGTTCATATGCTTTGCAAAATTTCAAAAAGCTAAAAGGTTTCAAAAATGTGAAAATTACACATAATGACTTTTTTCTTTTCTCACTGTGTTGCATTTTCATAGAAGTTACGCATTATTTTTTTAAAAGACAGAAAAACATTGAAACCATGAGATTAACAGTATAAAGGTAACCTTGAAGAACAAAAATAAGATTCAGAAATGATGCACAGGCTAATTTGGAGGAGACTAATGTAGCTTTCTTATTTTCACGTAGTTTTTGTTGTATTAATGTGCATAATTTATCTAAAGGTTTACTTTTCCCTATTTTGCGTATACATTAAATTTTGCAAGGCTGTGATGTAAACCTGACAAGAACCATAGCAGAGATCACATGTCCCCATGTATGGTTGTGCCCAGATTTCATATTGTATAAACTGTGCCTAAACTGGTGATGCAGATGCCTGGGATGTCTTGCTTCAGACTAATATCTATGTAAGTCATTTGGAATACACAAAAAATTGATTTTACATAAATATGGTAGAATTTGCTCATCAATCTGAATTTCAATAGCCTGTGATTTTTCATCTCTGACTATCTCATCTTTCACATCTAAAGGGCCACCATCGTGATCTGAAATAACAGCGATGCTATGGAACCCATCTTCCTCTTGAGTTTCCATGGGCTGAAGTCTGTTCATGCTTTGCTCTCAATTCCATTCTGTCCTGCATACCTGGTAGCATTAGTAGGAAACATTATCATCCTCTCTGTTTTTTGGAATGAGTCCTCATTCCACCAGCTCATGTATTATGTGCTATTAATCCTGGCAATAACTGACCTGGGCATTTCCGTGTCTACCCTCCCCATAATTTTAGCTGTGTTATGGTGGGAAGCCCAGGAAATCCAGGTAAGAGCTTGTTTTGCTGAGCCCTTCTTCATCCACACCTTCACATTCTTGGAGTACTCAATGCTGCTGGCCATGGTTTTGGGCCACTGATCTCTCTGATTCGCTGCACTACTCAAGGATCCTCACAAATGACATTGGCAAGATCAGCTTGGACTGTTTGCTATGAACTGCAGGAGTAGTGATGCCTACACTCATATTATTAAGGCACTATCATTACTGCTGTGCTGACATCCTCAACCACTCTTTGCCTTCATCTGGGTATTCTGAAATTATCCTGCTTTGATCCAGTGTCAACAACATCTACGGATTGTCTGTGGTCATTATCACACTCGGCACAGATTCAGTCCTCATACTCCTCTCCTATGCCCCAATTCTCCGTGCTGTTCTGGGCATTGCATCTCATGAAGAGTGACTAAAGAACTCAACATCTGTTTATCCTGTTTATATGTGGCACTTATCTTCTTTGCAACTCTAATAGGGGTATACAAAATCCATCGCTTTGCAAAACATCTTCCTCCCATAGACCACACCCTCATTGCTGACATTTACCTGCTTCTCCCACTAGCCCTTAATCTCATCATCTATAGTATCAGGACCAAGCAGATTTGTCTAGGAATTTTCTGTATGTTTAGGCTAAGCAGGAAGCTTTAGAAAACACCAAGCTTCTATCAGCTAACATTGGAGGAAGATTTTCTTCATCAGGTTTTTAACACTGTAACTTCTTAGATATGTGTCTTTGAAGAATTCTCTAAATCTCTTGCATTTCCAGGTTTCTTCTCTGAAAATTTGGGATCTTTATCATTGTTCTGATTATCTCACAGCGTTATATGAAGATAATTTCAGAAAATATGTTATGAGGATTTTACCATAACAATGCAAATATTAATGAGACATTTTATTGTTTTTGCAAATAATACAATTGAAATCTCCAAACCAAGTTATCATTGCTAGTCCATAATTGGTCATTCCTTTGCCCAGTGCCAGAATTTTGTGGAAACTTTTGTTTGTTTTAAGAAATTAGGCTTGTCTTATGTTGTGACTGAAATTTTAAAGACCTTACTAAACCCAATCTTTATTCTGCCAAATACCATCACTATAGATGACTTCTTAGCCTCATTCTTTGCCAAGTATCTTAGTGTCTTTTTTATTCACTCCCTTGTATAACCATGAAAAATCATACCAGGGGCGGGCCCAGTAGGGTAATGGTCAAGTTCACATGCTCTGCTTCAGTGGCCTGGGGTTCATGAGTTTGGCTCCCAGGCATGGACCTATGCACTGCTCATTAAACCATACTGTGGTGACATCCCATATATAAAGTAGAGGAAGATTGGTACAAATGTTAGCTCAGGACTAGTCTTCCTCAAGCTAAAAAAGGAAGATTGGCAACAGATGTTAGCTTGGGGCCAATCTTCCTCACCAAAAAAAAAACATATTTACCTGCCAGTCTTGAGATAAACATATAGGTAATGACTGCTCACTCAAGGTCAACATTTAATAAGTGGAAAAACTGAAGCAGGCATTCATTCAGCCCACTGAGATCAAAAGGGTGATACTAAGTCTAGAATATAGATGGTTTTGGAATATGTTAACCCATCCATTCAGGTTATAACTTGGAATAAAAACAATTAAGCAGTCAAATAATTATATACAAAATAAACATTTTATTTCTTTTTATTGCCATGATGGAGTAAAAGGGGTACGATTTAGTCTCTCACCTTAAACTAAATAAAATGGAGAAGTGTATAAAACAATAGTTCTAAGAAATTGGGTAAAAGGCAGAAAAGACGGAGATCTCTAAGAGAAGGGGAAAGATGAAGTGAACCCAAAGATTGCCCTGATTTACTTACTAAAAATTTATGGAATCATGGAGTGAGGAGATGAACACAAACAGAGTCTGATGGTCTCTCAGAATTACAAGGCAGAGTGCCAGAGCACAGACAGTTGCACAGATACAGAGATACGTGATCTGCAGGACATTCCTCAGAAGTCTTTGGTTGTGTACTGATCTGTGTATATATGTGAAGAAACTACTGAGGCCAAGGAAAGAACCACCAGAAAGGAGCAGACGAACCATTCTCAGACCTTATATATGACTGAGAAGAGTTTGTGTTCTTAACAGCAAGAATGGAGAAACCTTGCAATATACAGAACATCTGGTTGTGTACTTAGAAGACTATTGCCTTAGTAGTAAGGCAAATTATCCCTAAACTAAAAGCTGTACTTGGTCTTGCCTAACAAAGCATAAATAAAAGTCTTACAAAGATTGAACTATCTCCATGTAACTTTATTACACATGAGAATAAAGTTAAAACATATATTTAGAAAAATACAAAAAAATCTTTTGCTCAACAGCATAAAACTCACAACATATGAAATCCAATAAAAAATTATAAGACATGAAAAAATGGGCAAAAGTAAGACCCATAAGAAAGAGAAAATTCAATCAATAGAAATATAAACATAAATGACACAAATGATATATAAGTAGACAAAGACATTAAGAAAATTTATAAATACGATCTTTATATTCAACAGGGTAAAGGAAAGAATGAGCATATTAAGGAGAGAAAAGTTTTTTCTAAAAATGTGCAACTCAAGTTGTAGAAATGAAAATTACTATATCAGAGATGAAAAACATACTGAATGGGATTAACAGCAGATTAAACATTGCATAAGGAAAGGTTAGTAAACTTAAAGACAGAATGAGAAAAAATATCCACATTCAAATGAGAAAGAATAGACCAAAAAATGAACAAAGCATCCAAGAAATGTGGGACATCATCAAGGTGCCTAATATATGCAAAATCAGAATTTCAAAAGGAGAAGAGAAAGAGGAGAAGAGAAAAAAAATATTTGTATAAGTAATGGCTATTTTTTTCCCTGAATTTAATGAAACCAAGCCCACAATCCAAGAAGCTCAATAAACACAGGCAGAAAAAGAATACGAAGAAAACTACAGAAAATTACATCATAATATATTTGCTTAAAACCAGTGCAAATGGAAAAAAAAACTTGAAAGCAAAGTGAAAAAAGACATAATATGTACAAAGAGACAATTATAAGGATGAAAACAGCCTTCTTGCCAGAAACCATGCAACTCAGAAGACAGTGAACCAATATCTTTGTATTAGAAAAAGCAGCAACAGCAACTGATCAACCTAAAATTCTATACCAGGCAAAAGTATCTTTCAAAAACAAGAACAAAATAAAGACAATATCAGTCATTTAAAAGCTGAAATAATTTGTCTCCAACAGATCAGCACTAGAGTATTAAAGGAAGTCCTCCAGAGAGAATAAAAATAACGCAAGACAATCCTTGAATCTACAAAAATAAATCAAAGGTTCTGTTAATTCATAAAAATGTAGGTAAATATAAAAATTATTTTTAATCTCTAGTTGATGACAATGCAAAGATAATAGCCATGTAGTGTGGTGTTAATAACATAGATAGAAGTAAAATATGTGACAAAACTAGCACAAAGACCAAGAAATGGGTAACATTCGTATACTGTTACTAAAAGATTTTTATACTATAAGCAGAGTGACATAATATTACTGGAAGGTAGATTGTGATAAGTTAAACATTTATACTAAAAATTCTGAAGCCACTAGTAAAAATATGTATAGCTAAAAAAGGTATAGATACTAAATAAATGATTAAACAGATTCATAACACTACTCAGTTCAATAGAAATGAAGGAAAAGTGGAAAAGGGAAAAAGAACAAATAAGAAAAATATAAAATAAATAGTAAGGTGGCTAATACGAACACAAAATATCTATTAATATTACATTTAAATGTTTTAGACACACCAATTAAAATCAGATATTTTCAGTTTGGGTGAAAAAGGAAGACATGATGACATGCTGTCTTCAAGAAACACATGGCAAATATAAAGATATAGATAGATTTAAGTAAAAATTGAAATTATATGGCATGTTAACAATAATCAACAGAAAGCTAGGGTGGATATATGATTATCACAAAAAGCTAATGTCATACTTAATGATGAGATACTGAATATGTTTACCCCTAAAATCAAGAACTGGGCAAGGGTGTATTCTTCCAAATTCTATCACTATTTGCTATGGACTGAATGTTTATGTTGGGTGAAATTAGGCTGGAGTATAGTTACAAAAGAGTCTCACTCAACTCTATGGAGAATTCTGAAGCCAGGATGTTCCATCATAGCTGTTCCAAGGGGTCCTGGCCTTTTAGATTCTTACATTTATTAGTCATTAAATACAGGCTACTCCATCAAGGGGGTGTAACATTAAGCATAAGGACTCTCTTAAGACTAGGGCCATTAGTGGAGAAGGATGATAGCTGAAAGCACTCCCTGTTGTCCTTGAATCTTACAGGAGTGATTTGGAAGGGTTAATACAACATCCACTAAAGTCTGTCCTTGGAGTCACTCAAACCAATTCACTTTTTCTTGGAGTAACTTAAAAGAGAAATGTTAGTGGAATGAACACAGCCTCCTTTGCTATAGGTATTGTCAAGGCTTCAACTGATCTTTATCATCTCTCTATTATCTGTTCTAGATTCATCTCATTATTAGCCAATATACATCCTGGTTTAGGTGGCTTACCTGGCGACACAGAACCTCCTTCCTGAGTGAGGCAAGCCTGTGACAGCCATGAAAATATGCCATTTATATTTCATGCTAGAGAATGATAAGAGACTTTCACATATTAAGGTATATGGGATAGCTATTCTGGATCAAAATTGATTTGGTTTGAACTAAAGAAGCATGACTTATAGCCTATAAAACATAAATTTTACATCTGAGTTAAATATTTAAATAAAGAATGCATTCTTTTAAGATAAGAATATATACTTCTGCTCCTACTGCACCAGTGTAGGTAAACCCTATTTGTATCACCGCATTAGTACTCCTAAAGATTATTTCCCTTTCCTGGACATAAGAGTCATGTTGACCTGCTAATTTTCAACTGAACACCTCTTTGAAACTTTGATGAATATGTATCCTAGGCGTGTTTAATGTATGTTCTTTGTTCTAAAAATGTATAAACTGTACTGAAAATCAAGCTTCTCCGATGCTTTCTTCCTTTGTGGAAACTGCCTTCCTAGCTTATCATCCTCAGTTTGGCTCAAGTAAAACTCACCTTATATCTCTTATCTATAGAATGGTTATTGGTTATTTTGTATTGATAAGAGCATGAACTGATGGTCCCAGCTGCTGCCTCTCTGGATCCAACATTGTGTCTGCACCGAGGCCACCTGTTCTGTAGGCTGCTCTCAAATGAGTTACTGAAGATGGTGGTGATATAAGCTCACTCCTGCAAGAAGTAAGGCTCCTTCAGTGGGTGACTATGGCTCACAAACTCCCCATCCACGTGACTAAACCTGGTTTGGGAGCATTCTTCAGTCTTAGACTCTTCTCATCAAATCCTTCTTTCTTCCACTCTCCTTTACAGATACCAGACTATTATCTTGGACTAAAAGCCGTCCCCACCTTCTATTGCTCCCTCTCTCTTTAGCCTTCACAATTGTTCCCCCAATATATCCCTTGCAAGTGTAATCTTATCTTGCTGTCTGTGTCTTGCTGTTCCAAACTGTTGCCAGTCATACTAAGGGCAGTCTGAGATAGTAGGCAATAAGATGAAGTTGTGGTACTGACCCACTAGCCACCCGGTGGAAAAACAGGACTACGTATTGATGGTTTCTGAAGCAAAAAATGGTGGCAAGTTGACTACACTGAGCTGTTTTTGTTTTGAAAATATGTGAAATTGTATGATCCACTTGGACATCTTCTGATACTTCTCTCTCTATTTTAACTTTGAATGGATATATGAAGCAACCCAGCCTGAGGAGGGTATGATTACCAAAGACTTCTCAAGAATAGAAGTTTGGGTCACACCACCAGATAAGCCACCGAGACCTACAAAGTCAACAGCTGGGGTTTAGGGTAACTTAGACTAGATAAAGTAAGGTGGAGATAATGAGTATCAGTTGTGGTTCTGAGACCCAAGGAACTCTGGGGGAACTGGTACCCTAACCTGAGTGGAGAAATAGATCTGTGTGGCACAAGGGATATACTGTGGTGGTCATGTAAATAAATCACTCAGATCTTCCACTGCAAGGAGCACACTTGACTGAAGGCTCAAGCTACTGCTGTGTTCCTCTATCACCTTCGTGCCTAGACCACGCTTCCCATGGACTTCTCTCTGATAATGACTGAGAACAGTTAGATACTAATATGTGTCCATTCCCACAGGACTTAGGACTTTCCCAACAGATGACTTGTGCTGAAAACTCCATCTTGGCCTGACCAAATCTTTCTTAGAATTGTGCTACAGTACAAAACTTTTTCCACTCAATTCTTTACTCTTACCCTTATTCTACCCAGATATCAAACTTTTATCCTGGTCTGAATACACTACCCTCCTTCTCTTGTTTCTATACCTTGATCCTTCATGGGCATTTCATCACCAAATCTCTTGCATGTCTAATCCTGTCTTGGAATTTACTTCTCAGGTCACCATATCTTTCTTAGTTGTGGATTGTTGTGTTCATCCATTTCCTATCAAAATTGGGCAATATTCTAAGATATACCCAAGTACATCACTTGGGACCCAACCTATTTTTCTCTGCTACCTTTGTATATTGACAGCCTTGCCTTCTCCTGATGATTATGATAAATTATTTCACCAAGGTGATAACTCTTTGTCTTATCCACTTGTTACCTGGCACAAGGAACCCAAAGTGCCTGGGTGACAGGAAGAGATAGCAGTGTCTTTGGGTAGAAGAACTCCCAATCTGGGAACCAGATTATCCAAACCCACAGAACCTTGTGAGGTCAGCAATCACAGATTTCCTCAGTGGGTCAATAGGAGTAATGGAAAGTGGAACCTGTCATACTTCTACCCCTTGGTTCTCAGACTCATATATTCTTTATTTAGAGTGATTGATAATTTAGAGTGTGTACTGCATCCTGGAGGATGTACCCATCATTGTAGATTATATTTTTTAAGCTGGAAACTTAGATGTGCATTCAATAGGCCAATCTATTACTCCATTAGGTTGTCAGCTTAATAGTATAAGATAAAACCAATGAATGTCATGGACACGTGCCCACTGCTGTAAATCCTTGGACACCTCTTGTTGTAAAATGTGCCCCTTGGTTCTATAAGATATTAAGCAAAGTTCCATGTCAACATATTAAACATGCTGTAAGCCTTGGGATGGTGGTGTTGACTGAGGCTCTGTATACAGGAAAATCAAACTCATGCTTAGAATATATGTCCTGATGTAAGTGGATGGCTGTTCTTTTTAGGGTGTAATGGTCTAATGTAGTCAAATTGCCACCAAATATTTGGTTAGTCTCTTGGGGTTATATTGGGGCTCATTATTGGCCTCTGTTGCTGGAAGTATGGGTATTCAACAGTGGCGGTATCTAGCTGAGCTTTGATGAGTGGAAGTCCATGCAGTTGGGCCCGACCATGGTCTCTGTCACTGTTAGCAGGGCTACTCTATTTAAACATCAATGTTCTCTATGGTTAATGACAGAGACTGGTTGTTGTCAAGTGGATCTAATTGGTTGGATTATCTGGTGGGTGTTATAATGTGACCCAAATGTCTGTTCACATGCCTCTAGCCCTATGTTCCTTGATATTGATCTTCCAATTTTTCCCTTTCAATGCTCTTGACCAACTAGCAAAGCCATTTGCCTTGGTGTGTAGAAGCATCATTCTGATCTCTGCCTTGATCTTCACATACCGTTTTCCCGGTGTACCTGTCTGTTTGTTCACATGGCATGTTTTTAGGACAACAGTCAGATTGGATTAGGGGCCTGCCTAATGTCCTAATTTTATGGGGTATGTCCTTATTTTAACTTAGATAATTACATCTGCAATAACTTTATTTCCAAATAAGGTCACATTATGAAATACTAGGGGTTAGGATTTCAACATATGAATTTTGGGGGGGACATGATTCAACCAATAAAAATGCCTATAACCAAAATATCAGTCAGAGTTAAGGCAAAGTAATTTTGAGTCATACAAACGTTTTGAAATTATACTTCTCATTCATCCTACTTTTGGAGCTTACATAAAATATGATCCAGGAAAACTAGAGAACAATCTATGAAAGGGGAAGATATGAGGTATGAGGAACAATGGATTCAAAACAGGAGAGTAGTAAAGGGTATTTCCAGGAAGGCACATGAAAAGCAACCAGTTTAGATTGGAGCTACAGACTTGAGGCCACTGGGAAGGAGATCTCCCATGGAAAAAAAAAAGCAATCGAATCTCTATCTGTTGGAATATTTAACATTGCAGGTTTCTGAAAAGATAATCCAAATTTCTTAGTCATTAAAGGAAATTTATTGGCTCTTACAACAATAAAGATGTTTGTCTGGTTTTATATAAGAGTTTTTTGAATAACTAAACTGTGTCACGGGGGAACAAGTTTGTTCTAATATTTGCTGCTGAGATTCTATATCTCATCTTGATCCTCAAGTTAACTCCCCTCATGGATCCAAGATATCTTTTAGCAACTCTCAAGATTACATGTGTCCTAGTTCATACTCACAGAGGAAGAAATGAGCCTTTAAGCAAATGTCTTAAGATTGATTTTGATTACATGTAAAGACCTGATTGGACCCAAAACAATATTTCATTGTATAATTACAGGGAAACAAAAATTGTGAATTTATAGGAGACAGCTTTAACGTTTGTATAGAATGATGGAGAAGACTTACAATGTCAAATGAAAGATATTACTTCTCATACTTTGTGTTCAATGCTTTATTTCTTAAGCCTGATGTTGTCCTGGGGCGGTTCCTAGAAATTTCAACTGTGTAATAAGAAAATCTAATTATTTCAATCCAAATAATCACATTCAAATAGGATCTACAGGGTATATACATGATTGGCTCTAAAATTAAAGAAAATATTTGATGTCATTAAATATTTCAGAAGAAAAATGGATGTAGAATTGGTAGTATAAGTAATTTCTCAATCTGTTTGCATGAATAAAATCTATAGAGTTATTCTTGTGAGCTGAAACCTAAAATAATAACAATAACAAAGCTAACTATAAGTGGCTACTTACTATGTACAGGACACTGTTCTAAATTCCTCAGAGACATTTAATTTATGTCAAATCTACCCATTGAGGCAGGTACTATTATGATTCCTGTTTTGTAGTTAAGGAAATTGAAGTATAGAAACAATATGAAAGTCACCCAGAGTCACGCAGCTAGTAGGTAGCAGAGTCAAGAATTAAACACCAGCGCTCTGACTCCAAGATTGAAATTTTAGACACTTTATCAATAGGATCTTTTAAATTTGTACATGTGAAATTGTGATGGTTGTGGTAGGGAATTCATGTACAGAAATTGTGGATCTGTGGTCTTGTGCTGATCAGAGAAAATCAAAGCAGTGACATTAGGTTGGAAAAAACTGTTGGTGAAGAGCAATAGTGAGATTTAAAGCCAGAAAAAAACCCACCTATGCAAGTTTAAATATTTGAAATTAAATTAACTAGCTTCTTCTATATGTAGATCAGTAAACCATAGAATTGGGCCACATATTCACATGCATGTGGAAATTCAATAGATCTGTTTTCACATGTGTCAAGTATAAATGACAAAAACTGTGTGTTTTATCCTCACTTTTTACTTTTATTTACATACATTTCAGTTTGCTTCTGTATTCCTTGGGCTTTTCTATTTCTGGAGTAGACTCTAGGAGTTTGTGAGCCGTCTCTGAGGATTCAATCTCAGGGCTCTGTGTAAAGTTGGTATTCTTAAAACTATCCCCTAGGTACTAGAAGCCTAATATAAACATGCCCCCATGCGCTGCTCAGAAAGAGGAGTAAGTGTTGTGCTGCTTGATGCTGTGTGTAAGTCTTTTTTTTTATTTTTTATTTATTTATTTATTTAATTTATTTTTTAATTTTTTGTTTATTGCAGTAACATTGGTTTATAACATTGTAAAAATTTCAGGTGTACATCATTGTACTTCTATTTCTGCATAGATTTTATTGCTATGGAAGAAAGAGATGACTGACTCAGCTGCTGAGTTCTGGGGAATAGGTGTGGCAATAAATGAAGAGACACATGGGCAGAGCAGGCTGAGAACTGGACCATGTGGCCAGCCTGCACCAGGCAGGAAAAAAATTATGTTTTTAAGTGGTAATAAGATTACCTTTAGAATCTTTCAGAAAGATCAAAGGCATTTAATATCATGCTGTCAATGGCATCTGATGAGATAAATTTCTATGGCAGCAGGAAGGAATGAGGATGGTGGAGACCTATTGTTGAGAGTGGGCTTCCAGTGTTGTTCCAAAACAGGCAACAGGAACTCACTAGCCTTGGCTTTGGCCATCATTTTTCTACTAAGCAACGGTTTTTTAATTAGCCAGGATGTCTATATTTTTATAGAACACAATTAAGAGTCAGCGTACCTTGCTGCACTTGGTTTCTCTCTTTTGGACTGAACTCAAGAAAGATAAATAGTTTTTATTTTCACCTTGGTATGTTTCCTACACTGAAAAAAATTATTAAAAGATGGTAAGAAAGTAAAGCTATGACAAGGATGCAAGCAAGGATCTCTACTTTTTATTTTTAATTACAACTGCCATATCACACATCCCAGGATAAGTTTCTTTGTCCCATTTTGAGTGGTTTGAGTCGTTCTATAGCATTTTCAAGGCATGGCTTATGTATCTTTCTCTGTCCCCTTTAGATCATTGCAGAAGTAGATTCCTCTCTATTAAGACACTGCTATCGCAGAGAGCTACCAAAAAAATACCTTCTCCAGTACCAAGACCATCAGAGGCCTTCAGGGTTTTCTACACAGATTCCCAGTGTTTTGAATTGATAGGAGGAGTAACCAAGCAAGTATTGCCTCCATAGCAGTGGTAAAGTTAACACAGGTAACATTAACAGGTGCTCTGAGAGTACCTCTTATGCTGTGGATACTGAACAAAAACGTGCAAATGGCATTAGACAGTGCTCCTTTTCCCTTTCCCAGCTGATACCCTGTGTGGTCTGTAAATCATGAACAATGGCTGTTTCTGCTCCTGGCCAGGCATCTCAAGGAGCCAGGACTTGTCTGAGAATATGTGACTGTGTCTCTTATAATCTGATTTGGTGTCTATGAGAGGCCACTGGGCTTCAGAGCTTTTACATATGTATCTCTATGTCAGTGAATAATAAGGAGTCAGAAGAATTCAGGTTTGATCGAATGAGTACCCATACACCTGGGTCTATGATTTATTTTCATTATGGATTGCTTAAAGACATTTTTGCTTGTTTCTGTAGTGTATTAACTTGGTGCTATGTGTAGTCTTGATGTTTCCAGTGTCACTCACCAGAGAGTGAATTTCTCAGAGTGGAATCACAACCTATTCTCTCCCAAAGTAAATGGCAAGCTCTAATTACTAGAGATCTGCATTGAGCTTGTTGCAAACTTTCATGTTTGGAATTAGAACCCAATCAACAGGCAGAATGGAAATTCTGAATATGATCTTGGCCTGGTCTATCAAATGCCGATATGTCCTTCAGTAACAGGCCTACCCACATAGCAAACATGACATCAATTCTATGCTGAAACACTGACATAGAAATTGACATACCATCTCCTTCTTCCTCTGATCTCTCTTTCTCTTTTGCTCTCGGTTTCTTTCATTTTTCTCCATGCAGGAGGAGCAGCTTTACCTCCTTTGTCCAGAACATGATGTATCACAACAGGAGCATTTGTCACCCAGCCACATTTTTCCTCATTGGAATCCCAGGTCTGGAAGGGGTCCATGCCTGGATCTCCCTGCCTTTCTGTTCTGTTTATCTTGTGGCTTTACTGGGCAATGCCACAATTCTGCTAGTCATCAAGATGGAGCAGACTCTCCGGGAGCCCATGTTCTACCTTCTAGCCATCCTTTCTACAATTGATTTGGCCCTTTCTACAACCTCTGTGCCCCGCATGCTGGGTATCTTCTGGTTTGGTGCTCATGAGATTAACTTTGGAGCTTGTGTGGCCCAGATGTTTTTGATCCATACATTTACTGGCATGGAGGCTGAGGTCTTACTGGCCATGGCCTTTGACCGTTATGTGGCAATCTGTGATCCACTCCACTACGTGACCATCTTAACATCCCGGGTACTGCTCGGCATCAGCATGTGCATTGTAGTTCGTCCAATCCTGCTCACGCTTCCTATGATCTATCTCATCTACCGCTTACCCTTTTGTCAGGTTCGTATAATAGCTCATTCCTACTGTGAGCACATGGGCATTGCAAAATTGTCCCGTGGAAACATCCGTATCAATGCTATCTATGGGCTTTTTGTCATTTCCTTTTTTGTCCTGAACCTAGTCCTTATTGGCATCTCCTACATTTACATTCTCCGTGCTGTCTTCCGCCTCCCATCACAGGATGCACGGCTAAAAGCACTAAGCACATGTGGTTCTCATGTTGGGGTCATCTGTGTTTTTTATATTCCCTCAGTCTTCTCTTTCCTTACTCACCGATTTGGACACAACATACCCCGCTATATTCACATTCTTGTTGCCAACCTGTATTTGGTTATCCCACCCTTGCTCAACCCCATCATTTATGGTGTAAGGACCAAACAAATACGAGAGCGAGTGTGCCATGTCTTTACTAATAAATAAGACACCTATCACATTCTTTTACTAAGGATTTTGAGCCATCTAAGAGGACTTTTGTGTTCTTGCCCTAACAAATACCTCCTGGTCTTAACCTATTCCTGGCAGGTTGCAACACAAGTTGATTTTTCCTAGCTTCTGACTAGTGGATTCTAAGACTTGTAGACACTTCATTGCATCTCAAGTTCAAAGGCTAATGGGCTATTCCAGAAGGGAGCTGTGTGACCTCTGCATAACTTCATGCACAGTTCTTGATAGAATTAAGGCTGCTTCTTTTCTGAGGAAAGAACATATTATAGAGGCCTTTGGTACTCTGCAGTAATTAGAGAAATGTGGCACTGGAAATGTGACCCTGTATCCTACTTCATTCATTCATTCAGTCTTTCATTCGTGCTTTCATTTGATCATTCACTTAATTTACATTCATTTTGTGTCTATTGTATGTCTTGAATCATTCTAATTGCTAGGGATAAATCAATGAACCAAACTAACACAAATATCTGGCCTCTGGAGTTGCATTCTGTTGTGCTCTTAAAAAAAAGCCAAGTTCATGGGTTCAAAAAAATCATTGCCAGTTCTGTAGCTTGGATTGGAATGGTCTGCCAAATATGTAAGACTTAGTGGAATGATACCTAAAACAAACATATAATTTCAAACCTATTTCTCACTAATACCAACAGTACCATCATTGACTGCCTCTCTGCATTTAGGACCATAGCATGACCATAAAGTGTGGTCTTGAAATCAAATAACATTTAGTATTTCTCTCCATCCATGTAATACATTCTGGAGTTTGCCTGTCCTTTTATTCAGTTTTGTTCTCTCTGTCAACACTTGACCTTAAAATACTCCATCCTGAACTCCAGGGCCTCTCATCCTAGACACATGATCTATCTCTAGTTCCCCAAGTGACTTTAATGTACAAGCTGTCAACCCAACCAATGAATAGCTTTTTTTTACATGAGACTGAGGGCTTTTGATTGATTCAATAATAAGATTTCCCAAAGACCAAGCAACGACCTTTTGCATCAACAAACCTGTCACATTGGTTTACATTTTTAAAAAGTAATATTTATTTTCTCTTTTTCAGGCTTTTTAAAAAAGAAACTAATGTAAAAATATAACAAATATCTTTACTCCTACAACTCAGAAATTAATGACTCTGAATGTCACACTCATCTGAAAGATAATGCTCAACAAGACATATACAGAATTAAAGTTGAAATCACATTTAACACTGCCCCTGCACAGTTTCTTTCCTATTTTTTCAGAGGCAAAATCTATCATGTGTTTTTCTGACATCACGGTACAAAATATTTTAGTTTTTTTTTTTTTTAATTTTTTGTTTATTGCATTGGTTTATAAACATTGGTTTATAACATTGTAAAAATTTCAGGTGTAAATCATTATACTTCTATTTCTGCATAGATTACATCATGTGCACCACCAAAATACTAATTACAACCCTTCACCACACACATGTACCGAATTATTCTTTTCACCCTCCTCCATCCCCCCTTCCCCTCTGGTAACCACCAATCCAATCTCTGTCCCTATGTGTTTGTTTATTGTTGTTATTATCTACTACTTAATGAAGGAAATCATACGGTATTTGACTTTCTCCCTCTGACTTATTTCACTTTGCATTATACCCTCAATGTCCAACCATGTTGTCACAAATGGGTGGATTTCATCGTTTCTTATGGCTGAGTAGTATTCCATTGTGTACATATACCACATCTTCTTTATCCATTCGTTCCTTGATGGGCACTTAGGTTGCTTCCAAGTCTTGGCTATTGTGAATAACGTTGCAATGAACACAGGGGTGCATGTACCTTTGCAAATTGGTGTTTTCAAGTTCTTTGGATAAATACCCAGCAGTGGAATATCTGGATCATATGGTAGCTCTATCCTTGATTTTTTGAGGAATCTCCATACTGTTTTCCATAGTGGCTGCACCAGTTTGCACTCCCACCAGCAGTATATGAGAGTTCCCTTCTCTCCACATCCTCTCCAACACATGTTGTTTCCTGTCTTGTTAATTATAGACATTCTGACGGGTGTGAGGTGATATCTCATTGTAGTTTTGAGTTGTATTTCCCTGATAGTTAATGATTTTGAACATCTTTTCATGTGTCTGTTGGCCATCTGTATATCTTCTTTGGAGAAATCTCTATTCAGGTCTTTTGCCCATTTTTTAATTGGGTTGGTAGTTTTTTTGTTGTTGAGATGCATGTGTTCTTTATATATTTTGGAGATTACGCCCATATCAGATGTATGGTTTATCTTCTCCCAATTGTTAGGTTGTCTTTTCGTCTTGTTGATGGTTTCCTTTGCTGTGCAGAAGCTTTTTAGTTTGATGTAGTCCCATTTGTTCATGTTTTCTATTGTTTCTCCTGCCCGGTCAGACATGGTGTTTGAAAAGATGTTGCTAAGACCGATGTCGAAGAGCATACTGCCTATGTTTTCTTATAGAAGTTTCACAGTTTCAGGTCTTACATTCAAGTTGTTAATCCATTTGGAGTTAATTTTTGTGTATGGTGTAAGGTAAGGGTCTACTTTCATTTTTTTGCATGTGGCTCTCCAGTTTTCCCAACACCATTTGTTGAAGAGACTTTATTTTCCCCATTGTATGTTCTTGGCTCCTTTGTCAAAGATTGGCTGTCCATAAATGTGTGGGTTTATTGCTGGGCTTTCGATTCTATTCCATTGATCTGTGTGTCTGTTTTTGTGTCTGTACCATGCTGTTTTGGTTACTATAGCTTTGTAGTATATTTTGAAATCAGGGAGTGTGATACCTCCAGCTTTGTTCTTTTTTCTCAGGATTCCTTTAGCTATTCGGGGTCTTTTGTTGTTCCATATAAATTTTAGGATTCTTTGTTCTATTTCTGTGAAAAATGTTGTTGGAACTTTGATAGGGATTGCATTGAATCTATAGATGGCTTTAGGAAGTATGGACATCTTAACTATGTTAATTCTTCCAATCCAAGAAAACAGAATGTCTTTCCATTTCTTTGTGTTTTCTTCAATTTCTTTCAGAAATGTTTTATAGTTTTCGGTGTACAGATCTTTCACCTCTTTGGTTAAGTTTATTCCTAGGTATTTTATTCTTTTTGTTGCAATTGTAAATGGGATGGTATTCTTAATTTCTCTTTCTGCTACTTTGCTGTTAGTGTACAGAAATGGAACTGTGGTCATTATTTCAATCTTCTTAAATTTATGGAGACTTGTTTTGTGGCCTAATATGTGATCAATCCTGGAGAATGTTCCATGTGCATTTGAAAAGAATGTGTATTCTTCGGTTTTTGGATGGAATGCTCTGTATATATCTACTAGGTCCAGCTGTTCTAGTGTGTCGTTTAAGGCCAATGTTTCCTTATTGATCTTCTGTTTGGATGATCTATCCTTTGGTGTAAGTGGAGTGTTAAAGTCCCCTACTATTATTGTGTTACTGTCTATTTCTGTTTTGATGTCTGTTAATAATTGCTTTATATATTTAGGTGCACCTACATTGGGTGCGTAGATATTTACAAGTGTTATATCCTCTTGTTGGATTGTTCCCTTGATCATTATGTAACGCCCTTCTTTGTCTCTTTTTACAGTTTTTGTTTTAAAGTCTATTTTGTCTGATATGAGTACTGCTACTACAGCTTTCTTTTCATTGCCATTTGCGTGGAGTATCTTTTTCCATCCCTTCACTTTCAGTTTGTGAGTGTCTTTAGGTCTGACGTGTGTCTCTTGTATGCAGCATATATATGGGTCTTGTTTTTTTATCCAATCAGCCATGTTATGCCTTTAATTGGAGCATTTCGTCCATTGATGTTTAAAGTAGCTATTGATAAGTATGTACTTACTGCCATTTTTTAACTTTTTTTTTTTCTCAGTGTTTTAGTAGTCCTTCTCTGTTCCTTTCTTCTTCTATACAGAATTCATGGTCACTTTAGTTTGACCTCTGTCTGAAAGCTGTACTCTTTAACTCTCCTCCCTCCTTTTATGTTTTTGATATCATATCTAACCTCTTTTTTGTGCATTTGTATCCATTACGTTGTTATCATGGAAATAGATATTTTTTTCCTATTTGTGGTCTTCTCTTTTCCCCTTAAATCAGTCTCTTTAACATTTCTTGTAGCACTGGTTTTTTGGTGACAAACTCCTTTAATTTTTGCTTGTCTGGGAAAATTTTGATCTCTCCTTCCATTTTGAATGATAACCTTGCTGGGTAGAGTATTCTTGGTTTTAAGTTTTTTCCTTTTAGCACTTTAAATATATTGTGCTATTCTCTTCTAGCCTGTATGGTTTCTGCTGAGAAGTCAGCTGATAGCCTTATGGGGTTTCCTTTGTATGTAACTTGACATTCTCTTGTGGCTTTTAGGATTCTCTCTTTATCTTTAATTCTGGACATTTTGATTATGATGTGTCTTGGTGTGGGCCTCTTTGGGTTTATCTTGTTTGGGGCTCTCTGTGATTCCTGTACCTGGATATCTGTTTCCTTCCTCAGGTTAGGGAAGTTTTCATCTATTATTTCTTGAAATAGATTCTCTGCCCCCTTGTCTTGCTCTACTCCTTCCGGGACACCTATAACACGGATGTTAGTGTGCTTGATGTTGTCCCAGAGGTCCCTTAGACTGTCCTCACTCGTTTTAATTCTTTTCTCTTTTACCTGTTCAACTTGGGTAATTTCTTCTAGTCTTTCATCCAGCTCACAGATCCGTTCTTCTGTATCTGCTACTCTGCTATTGAGTCCCTCTAATGAATTTTTCATTTCCAGTATTGTATTCTTCATTTCTGATTGGTTCTTTTTTATATCTTCCATTTCTTTGTTGCATTCTCACTGAGTTCATCTATTCTTCTCCCCAGATCAGTGAGCATCCTTAACACTCTTAGTTTGAACTCTCTGTCGGGTAGGTTACTCATTTCTGTTTCACTTAGTTCCTTTTCTGGGGTTTTGTCCTGTTCTCTTACTTGGAATGTATTCTTTTGCCTCCTCATTTTGCCTCTTTCCCTGTGCTTATGTCTACGTATTAGGTAGGTCAGCTACGACTCCTGCTCTTGGATAGGTGACCTTATGTAAGTGATGGCTTAGGAGGCCTGCAGTGTGCTTCCCTCAGTTCTCAATGTTCCAGGGGTGACCCCTATGTGGGCTACGTGTGTCCTTCTGTTGTGGCCTGTTTGCTCTCCCTGTAGGCACCCAGGGAGGCCAAGTTATGCTCCTGGCCAGCTGTTGTAATGCTCAGCTGCTTGTGGTTGTTGTGGGCTCTTCAGTGCTGGGGAGGCCCAGCACAGTTGGCTGCAAGTTCTAATACCACGTTTGTGTTGCAGTATTTCTTTTAAGTGAGTAGGCCCCCACCGTGGCAGGTTGTTAGGCTCAGGGCCTTACAATTGCTGTAAGCCTCTAGCCTATTAGGTCTCTTGTCAGCTCTCTGAGGATTGCAGCTGGGTGGGGCTGGCCTCAGGCACAGGAGCACCCAATTGTTTCAGGCTTTGGAAGGTGGGGCAAACCCCCTATGTGGGTCTTTGAGAAGCACAACTCTTCTGTAGCTGACAAGCCCTGCCGCCCACAGGCCCACACGCACAGTCAACACAATCCTGCCCCGTGTGCGCACCCCAACCTCCCCAAGTGGACCCAGTCTCTCCACGGTGGGAGCCCCACACACTCCGCCACCGCCCCACACTCTCCACCCGCTCCTTGTGCACACCCTGTGCAGCTCAAGTTGGCTCAGTTGCCAGGCTGCAGAGAATCCAGTCACCAATCTATGTAGGCCCACAAGTTGCCTGAGGGCTTGTTGTCGGGTGGGGCCAGTCTCTAGGGTGGGCTGCCTGCGTGGCTGAGCTGGATTAAATTGGTGCTCTAGTGGGTGGGGCAGACCCTGGGCTAGCAGGCTCAGGGAAAACTCCAATGGTGTATGTGTCAGCATGCCCACACCAGGCCACAACAATGGCCGCCGCCAATGTCCTGGTACCTGGAGAGGTCTCACCCCTCACCGAGATGCACTCAGGGCCTATTAGGTGAGTCTCTTTTCACCACAGCACTGTGCACCTTTCTTTCTGGTGATTTTAGGATGCTTTCTGAAATGGGTGAGTTTGCTCGCGGGCCCTTTAAGAGCCAGTTTTAGTTTCTTTGTGAACCGGGTTTTCTGGGGGTATTCCCCAATGTTTTAGTAGCAGGCAAAGTCAGATATTATGCCGCTGGTCTCGATTTTGCTGGGTCCACAAAATGCCCCCAGCGGGGGGTCCTCGGCTCAGGGCCCCGCCTCTCCAGGGAGGGCTGTGTACCTTTGGGCTGCTCCCGGCGGCCATGAAGCTGGTGGCTTGTGAAGGCGGCGTTTTTCCTCTCCAGAAGGGAGTTTCTGCCTCTTCCACCTCAGTTAGGATTGTCCGTTGTTGCAGGAGTTCCTCTTATCCAGTTTTCAGTTCTGTCTCATGGGTAATTTTTCCACCAGTAGTTGTAAATTGGCTGTGTCCACCAGAGGAGGTGAGTTCCGAGTCTGCTTACGCCACCATCTTGACTCTCACCAAAATATTTTAGTTTTAAAATTATTTTATTGAGATCATATTGGCTCATGGCGTTGTGTAAATTTCAGGCATACATTATTATATATCAGTTTCTGTATAAACTGCTTCATGCTCACCACCAATAGTCTAGTTTTTATCCATCACCATATATGTATGCCCCTTATCCCTTTCACCCACCCCCCACAAATTTTTTAGTTTTACAACTAATCACGGTATTTTAGTTAGATCATTTGTTATTAATTTATACAGATTAAAATGTTTTGTGGTATTTTTTATAAAATTGATTTTATTTATGTATTCATATATTAGTAGATATTTATTTATATATACATATATATATATATATTTTTTTTTGCAAGGAAGATTAGCCCTGAGCTAACATCTTTTGCCAATCCTCCTCTTTTTGCTAAGGAAGATCAGCCCTGGGCTAACATCTGTGCCCATCTTCCTCTACTTTATATGTGGAACGCCTGCCACAGCATGGCTTGACAAGTGATGCTTAGGTCTGTGCCTTGTATCCGAGTCTGCTAACCCCCGGCCACTGAAGCAGAGTGTGCAAACTTAACCACTATGGCCCCAGGCTGGCTGCAAGATATGTATATATATTTTTAAATTAGAAAATATGCTGCACATTCTTGAATTTGTTTCTTTGTACATTTTATATAATTTATCTATGTTTTATACTTTGAGGTAGAATTATTGGGTAGGAAGACTGTAATCTATTAGAACATATTTCTGCTTTCTAGATCTTTCGTTTTGATCACTTTTAGAAAAATTTCATATGTTCCAATATGTTTCTTCTTTTTTTCCCGTCATGTTTTCCTAATTTAACTTTGTTTCCTAACATTAGTTAGTTAAAGATTAGTTTTTTAATTAAACTAATTTGTAACCACCCTACTCAAAATAAAACAAAACTTTTAGTTATGTTTTGCATTTTCCTGTTTTTCTTGTACGGTGCATCTCTATCTCTCATGTTGGAATTATCTGGAATTGTGTTTCCAGGGTTTAAAAAATCAAATGACCATTTGTTTTTTCAAATGACCATTTTTATTTAATCATATATATTTTTAATGATTTAATTCTGCAACAAATCTGCATGAATATCTCCTTGCTCTGGGATTCACAATCTTCGTGGAGAACATATCTGTTATTCCCCAGCCCAACCCTGCTGCCAATCACAACTTCACATGCTATGATAACACTTAATTATATTTTTATGTCTAAATATGTCCTCATTTGCCCTCATATTTGAATAATATATCAAAAAGTTATAGAATCTTGGAGCAAAGTTCTATTCCATCAGGTTTTTGAATTTATTGTTCAACATTTTTTTTTTTTCTGGCAGCTAGTGCTGTTAATGATACATGATGCTGATCATTTTTTTCATTCTTTTCAAAAGATTTTTTTCCGTGCTTTGGAGGTCATCTTAATTTTGGTGTTCTTAAATTTCATTATATTGAGCATAGATATATAATTTTTTAAAAAAAATCAGGTTCAGTATTCAGTCAGTTCTTACATTCTAAGACTATATATCTATTACTTCTAGGAGCTTTTCAAATTTTATTTCTTTAAATATTTTCTTCCCGACTTTCTTTCCATATTCTTCTGTAAATAATTTAAGGTTGGAACTTCTTATCTTTCTTCAAGGTATTATAACGTTCTTTTTCTCCTTCCATCACTTTAACTATTTTACTGTGATCCTGAAAATCCATCCACCTATTTTTAAAACTCATAATTCTTATTTTCAGCAGTTTCCATTCTATTCTTCAGATCCTCAGTATAATTATTTTTCAAAATTTTAATGTTTTATGTTTACTTCTTTTCATAAAAACCTATACTTTCTTTATGATTATAATTCTCTCTCTCTCAGTCTCTCATCTGTTTAAGGCAGTTAACTACGTATATTTTAAAATCTTGAGCTGGTTTATTTTTAATTCTATTTTACATAGCTTCTTACTATATTCTTAGTTCTTTTTTTAACGTCACAAATTATCCTTGAATATCTGGGGACTATTAACTGTGAATTTCCTTTTGCCATTGTGATTTCTTGCTAGCCTCTTCAAAGACCCTGGCTAAGCAGCCATTGCAGGTTGGGTTTCTTAAAAAGCACTTTCTGAGATGGATATTAGCATGTAGGAAGCTTACTCAAGTGTTGTGGTAGGCGGAACAATGCCCCCTTGAAGATGTCCATTTCCTAATCTCCAGAATTTCTGAGTATGTTACGTTTCACGGCAAAGAGAAATTAAGGTTGCAGATGGAATTAAGGTTATTCATCAGCTGACTTTAAGATAGAAAGAGTATCCACGACTAACCAGGTGGGCCCAATGTAATCACCAGGGTCCTTAAAAGTGGACAATGGAAGCAGAAAAATTAGAGTCAGAGAATGAGATATGATGACAAAAGCAAAGTCAGAGTGATACCATAGGAGAAGGGCTCAACCCTTCATTTCTGGCTTTGAAAATGGAGAAGAGAACTGTGAGTTAAGGAAAGTAGGCAGCCTATAACTGTTGAAAAAAAGCAATAAAACCTTATCTTTTAGTGTCTCCAGAAAAGAATGCAGACCTGCTCACACTTTGATTATAGCCCAGTGAGAAATGTGTCAGCTTTCTAACAAACTGAACTATAATAAATTTGTGTTGATTTAAGGCACTACATTTCTGTTACCTTACTACAGCAGCATTAGAAAACTAATATAACATTGCTCACAAATGTGGGTGGGGTGAATGAAGAAAGAGGGAGAAAATGATTCGTGATGAAGTGGCAACAAAAGCATCAGCCAGATGGTTATACAGGGATCTCTGGAGCTGGAGGGGCCCTTCACAGTTGTCCTCAGTTGGGGTGAATTGAATGAGCTTGTACACTGCTTCATCAACCAGTCATAATGGTGGCTCTCCTGGGAGGGGGATTTGATCTTGGGATAGGAAGTTCTCATTAGGCAAGAGAAAAACCAACAACAGACTTTTCCATGGGCTCTCAGGCACCTTCCCAGTATTGGAGGAATGAGTACTTCAGATCTGAAAGGGGGATCCCCAACCAGGGTGTGGATTTTGTGTAGTGGAGACACTACTGTGTAACTCCACCTACTTCTTTTGGAATTTGCTCTTTGTACCTTCTTGCTTCTGGCTTGAAATCTCAAGAAATAGAGAAACATTCATATCCCTCGTCTGAAATATAACTACCACTTGTGCTTGCAGATATACGCTAGGCTGCTTACTATTGTTCTTTAATAACTGTTCTTATAGATTTTGAAGTTATATATATGGATCATTTATTTTTAATATCAATTTTAATATACCTAGATCTTTTTGGGGGGGATGACAATAGTACGTAGACTGCCACCTTGATGACAGAGACTGTCACATTTTTTAAAAGCATAGGAAACCAAATGTTTTTGGCATACCTTATTTGACAATAGGTCTGAATGAAGTGATTTTTTAAATAAATATTTATTTATGATAGTTTGCTTTGTTAAATTGTTGTATGGTCATTATTTAAACATTTTAAACTCTGTAAGTTAGAATGAGAGGAAATTATGTTGTCTATATTAGAATGACCCAAAAACATTTTGACATTGTGATGCTATTTCAAAACATGCTTTTCTGTATGATTGACTTCTTTATTGATATAATATGATATATTGTTTTATATATTTCATGTATATTTGTAAAGAAAAAGTGTGTACATTATGCACTTTTATTTTTTGGAAGCAGAATAATATTTTTGAATGAATATACTGTTTTGTCCATTTAAGTATTTATTTTCTTTTGCAATCATTCAAAACAGTATAATAAAAATTTTTGTGCACAAAGCTCATTCTATATTTGAAATAGATCATCTAAATATTCAACATTTCCAGTGATCGTGATTTCTTCATTTAGACCCATTTAAAAGTTCTGTCATTTTCAATTGGCTGGTAGCAAACCTTTAGCATTTCTTGCTGTACAGGCCAGTGGGCAATGAAACCTGCCACTTTTAGTTTATCTTAAAATATCTTTATAGATAACTCAATAAGAAAAATAAAAACTAAATAGATATTTAAAATGTAAAGAATTTGAAATGGTAATCAATATATGTCACAATGAAAATCCTAGGGCTAGATATCTTCAATGGTAAATTCCATTATATGTTTAAAGAGGAATTACTATATCACAATACTGCATAAACTCTTCCAAATCATAGGAGTAAGAAATACTTTCCAATTCATTCTATGAGGCCATTATTACCCTGATCTCTAAACCAGACAAAGATCTTGCAAGAAAGAAAACTACAGAGCAATGCCTCTTACAAATACAGGCAAAAAAGTAGTCAACTTAATGCCAGAAAATTTAATCCAGCAACATATAAAGAGGTTTTACAACATAATTAAGTGCAATTTATCCCAGGAATTCAACACTGATTTAGCATGGTAAAATCAATCCATGTATTATTCTACATTAATAAAATAAGAGATAAAAAATGTGATCATCTTCATAGATACAGAAAAAGATTTTGACAAAATCTAACACCCTTTTTAATAACAACTCACAAGCTAAAAATAGAAAGGAATTTCTTCAACCTGATAAAGACCATGTACAAAAACTAACATCACATTTGATGTTTTAAGACTGAATGTCTTCCCCCTAAGATTAGGAGAAAGACAAGGATATGCGCTCTTGCTCTTGCTACTTCTACTTAACATTGTAGCAAGAACATTGAGGTAATAAAACAAAATGAAAAGCACTCATATTAGAAAGGAAAAAGTATAATTATTTCCATTAGCCTATGATATAATTTTGTGTATAACCCACAACAAAACTATTACAACTAATAAATGACTTCAGCAGGACACAGATATAAGATCAATATATAAAAATGAATTGTATTTCCATACACTGTCAGTGAACAATCTGAAAATTAAATTTAAGAAAACAACTCCATTTACAATAGAACAAAACAAATAAAATATTTAGGAATAAATTCAGATAAATTAAAAAATTTCACCATGAAAATTACAAATGTTTGAAAGAAATGTAAAAGGATTTAAGTGGAAAGACATTCCATGTTCACGTATATGAGGGCTTACTATTGTTATGATTACAATACCCACCAAATTGATCTACAAATTTAATGCAATCATGCCTGCTATTTGTGTGTGCATGTGTGTGTGTGTAAAAATTGACAAGCTAATTCTAAAACCCATCTAGAAATGCAAGAAACTCAGAGTAGCCAAACAATGTTGAAAAATAATAAAGTTGGGGGCTCACTTTCTGGTCTAAAACTTAATTCAAAGCTACAACAACCAAGAGAGTGTTGTACTGAAATAAGAATTGTCATAGACAAACTGTAAATAATTGACATTCCAGAAGGAAATCCTCATATTTATGTCCAATTGATTTTTGACAAGTGTGTCAAGACAATTCAATGGGAAAGAATAGTCTTTAAAGCAAATGGTGCTGGGACAACTGAAAATCCACATATAAGAGAATAAAGTTGGACTCTTATATAGAAAAGTTATTTTGAAATTAATTATAGAGCTCAGTGTAAGAGCTAAAATTGTGAAACCTCTAGAAAATGACATAGTAGCAATCTTCATGATATGGGAGTAGGCCAAAAGCTGTTTTTGCATTGTTTTGTTTTTTTTTAGATATGACACAGAAAGCACAAGTAATAAAAGAAAAACTTTGATAAATTGAACATTTTCTAAATTGAAAAAATTGTGCTTTAAATGAAATTGCCATGACATTGAAAATATAACCCACATAAGGAGAGAAAAGATTTAAAAGTCATGTATTTGATAAGGGACTTATATAAGAATATATTAGGTGATGTAAGCAAAATGGCAGAGTGAGCAGTTCCTTTTATTGCTCCCTCTTTGACATACAACTAAATGGATATTCATTGACCAGTGGAAGATACCCACACAACACAACAGGACGCCTGAGATATCCATGCAGCTATACATCTGTAGCTGATTGGGCTGGGCCCTCAGGAAGCAGTGGAGATAGGTGAGCACACCCCAACCCTTCCCTGGCAGCCTTGTGCACGTGTGCAAATGACTTCTCAGGTGGTGGGAGTGCCCATGGTGCCACTGCAGTCCTGCAAGTGGGAACATACCTTGGAATGACTGTAAGAAGAGATGACAGCGGTCCTCAGCCAGCATGTGAATGCTTTCCTGGTCAGGGGGAGCCCATCATGCCACTGCAGTCCCAATGAGTGGTGCCAGCTCGGACCCTGTGAAGAAGCCCTACCCACCAAGCACAGTGACAGTGCCACCATGAGATCAGGTGGCAGCAGATCTATGTGCATGTGCGAACACTTTCCCAGCTGATGGAAGTGCCCATAGTACTGCTACATCCCCACAAGTGGATACACACCTTGACATGACTGTAAGAAGAGTCGGCAGCTGCCGTGAGCCAGCATGTGAATGTTTTCCAGGCCTGCGGGAATGAATGCCCACCATACCACTACACCTTCCAGCAGACAGGGTGGGATCAGAAACACAGCTCTTGCTTCCCCCCAGTGGTAGCAGGTGGAATCTGCAACCTGATACTACCACAAATGCGCAGGCAAAGGATTAGTTCATCAAACATCATGAGAAATTACAGCAACAATTCAGAGCAGAAGGAAAATGACAAGTGTCCAGAAACCAACCCTAAAGGCACAGAAATTTACAATACAAATGACAGAGAATTCAAAATATTTGTCATAAAGAAACTCAGTGAGTTACAAGAAAACTCAGGAAGACAGTTCAATGAGCTCAGGAATAAAATTAATGAGAAGAAGGAATGCTTCACTTAAGAGATTGAAACTATTTAAAAATAACAAGCAGAAATTCTGAATATGAAGAGCACAATTAATGAGATGAAAAATAATCTAGAACCCTTCAAAAGTAAAGCTGACATTACGGAGGAAAGAATTAGTGATTTAAAGGATAGAAATATAGAAATGCTTCCGGTGGAGGAGGAGAGAGAACTAAACTTTTTAAAAAATGAAGGAATTCTTCAAGAAATACCCAAATCAATTAGAAAAAGCAACATAAGGATTATAGGTATTCCACAGGGAGGAGAGAGGAATAAAGGAGCAGAGACCTTGTTCAAAGAAATAATAGCTGAGAACTTTTTAAATCTGGGAAAGAAACCAGACTTACAAATACGTGAAGCCAATAGAACTCCTAATTACATCAATGCTAAAAGACCTTCTCCAAGGCATATAATAGTAAAACTGGCAAGTCAATGACAAACAAAAAATATTAAGGGAAGAAAGGCAGAAGAAAATAACCTACAAAGGAAACTCTATCCAGCTTTCAGCAGATTTCTCAGCAGAAAAATTACAGGCTAGGAGAGAATGGAATGATATATTTAAAATACTGAAAGACAGAAACTTTTGGACAAGAATACTCCATTCAGCAAAACTATTCTTCAGATACAATGGAGAAATAAAAACTTTCCTAGATAAATAAAAGCTGAGGGAGTTCATAGCCACTAGACCTCCCCTACAAGAAATGATCAAGGATGACTTCATAACTGAACCAAAAAGGCAAAGTTCTACAAAGCTTTGACCAAGGAGAAAAATAGACAAACAAAATCAGAAAACTTCTGCTCTCTTTCAGAACCAGGTAGCAAATACTTAATTATACCTTAGAAGATAAAGGGAAGGAAAGCATAGTAAGTAACTCAACACCTCAACTTAGTCACAAACTCTCAACACAAAACAGAATAATTTGTGACAATACTAACTCAGAAGGAGAAGAGGAAAAGGATGGAATCAGCTTAGGCTAATGGAGATAAGAGGCTATCACAAAATGGACTATCTCATCTATGAGATCTTTTATACAAACCTAGTGGTAACCACTAAACAAAAAATCAGACTAGAGCCACAATTCATAAAAAAAGAGAAACCTGAGAACACCACAGAAAAAAAGCAAAATGAAATGGGAGTCAGAAATACAAAAGGAGAGAAATAATGGAAATATAGAACAACCAGAAAACATGAGATAAAATGGCAGTATTAAGCCCTTATATATCAATAATCACTCTAAATGGAAATGGATTGAATTCACCAATCACAAGCAACAGAGTAGCTGGATGGATTAACAAATAAGACCCAACAATATGCTGCCCCCAGGAAATACATCTCAGCACTGAAAACAAACATGGGCTCAGAGTGAAGGGATACAATACAATACTCCCAGCAAATGGCAAAAAAAAAGAAAACAAGTATTGCCATACTTATATCAGGCAAAGCAGACTTCAAGACAAAAAAAGACAGTGAGAGACAAAGAGGGGCAGTACATAATGATAAAAGGGACTTCCCACCAAGAGGACATAACACTTATGAAAGTATATGCACCTAACAGTGGAGCACCAAAGTATGTAAAGCTACTATTAACAGAACTAAAGGGAGAAATTGATAGCAACACAATAATAGTAGGTGACTACAACACCCCACTTAGATCAATGGGTAGATCATCCAGACAGAAAGTCAACAAGGAAATGGTAGATTTAAACTAAATTCTTGATCTGATGGACTTAATAGAATAGATATATAGAAAGCATTCCATCCAAAAACAGTAGAATACACATTCTTCTCAAGTGCACATGGAACAATTTCATATGTTGGGAAACAAGGTAACCTTCAATAAATTTAAGAAGATTGAAATCATATCAAGCATCTTTTCCAACCACAATGTTATGAAACTAGAAATCAACTACAAGAAAAACGCTGGGAAAGTCACAAATATGTGGAGACTAAAGAACATGCTACTGAACAACCGTTGGGTTAATGAGGAAATCATAAGAGAAATTAAAAAATACCTGGGGAAAAATGAAAATACAACATAGCGACTCTTATGGGATGCAGCAAAAGTTGTCATAAAAGGGAAATTCCTGGCGATACAAGCCCACCTCAACAAAGAAGAAAGATCTCAAAGAAATAATCTTACACTACAAATAACGGAATGAGAAGAAGAAGAACAAACAAAGCACAAAGTCAAACAAGGAGGGAAATAATAGAAGTTAGAGCAGAAATAAATGAAATAAAGACTAAATAAAACAGTTGTAAGGATCAATGAATCTAAGAGCTGGTTCTTTGAGAAGACAAACAAATTGACAAACTCTTGCCAAACTCCCTAAGAAAAAAAGAGAGAATGCTCAAATAAAGTTAGAAATGAAAGAGGAGAAATTATAACGGATACCACAGAAATACAAAGGATTATAAGAGAATACTATGAATAGCTATACACCACCAAATTGGATAACCTAGAAGAAATGGATGAATTCTTAGACTCATACTACTTCTCAAAAGTGAATCAAGAAGAAGTAGAGAATGTGAATATACCAATCACAAGTAAAGAGATCGAAACAGTAATCAAAAACCTCCCAAAAAACAGAAGTCCAAGACCAGATGGCTTCTCTGGAGAATTCTACCAAACTTCTAAAGAAAATTTAATACTTTTCCTTCTCAAACTATTCCAAAAATTGAAGAAGACAGAACGTTTCCTAACTCATTCTGTGAGGCCAACATTACCCTTCTACCAAAACCAGACAAGGACAATGCAAAGAAGGAAAATTATCACTTAGGAACATAGATGCAAAAATCCTCAACAAAATATTGGCAAACCAAATGCAGCAATACATTAAAAGGATCATACATCATGATCAAGTGGGATTTTTTTCCAGGGATGCAAGAATGGTTCAACATCTGCAAATCAATCAGTGTGATACACCACATTAACAAAATGAGGAATAAAAATCACATGATCATCTCCATAGATGTAAAGAAATCATTTGACAAGATCCAACATCCATTTATGATAAAAGCTCTCAATAAAATTGGTATAGAAGGAAAGTATCTCAACATAATAAAGGCCATATACGACAAACCCACACCCAACATCAAACTTAGCGGTGAAAAACTAAAAGCCATCCCTCTGAGAACAGGAACAAGACAAGGTGCCAACTCTCACTGTTCCTTTTCAATGTAGTATTGGGGGTTTTAGCCAGATCAATTAGGCAAGTAAAAGAAATAAAAGGAATCCACACTGTAAAAACTATAGCACATCGCAGAGTACAAAATCAACTTACAAAAATAAGTTGCATTTCTATGCACTAATAACGAACTAGCAGAAAGAGAAGTCAAGAATACAATCCCATTTACAATCTCAACAAAAAGAATAAAATATCTAAGAATAAATTTAACCAAGAGGTGAAAGACCTATACACTGAAAACTATAAGATGTTATTGAAAGAAATTGAATAAGATATAAAGAAATGGAAAGATATTCCATGCTCATGGATTGGAAGAACAAACATAGTTAAATTGCCCATATTACCTAAAACAATCTACAGATTCAAGGCAATCCCATTCAGAATCCCAATGACATTCTTCAAAGAAACAGAACAGAGTTCTAAAATTTATACGGAACAACAAAAGACACCAAATAGACAAAGCAATCCTGAAAAAAAGGAACAAAGTTGGAGGCCTCACAATCCCTGACTTCAAAATATACACAAAGCTATAGTAATCAAATCAGCATGGCACTAGCAGAAAAACAGACACAGAGATCAATGGAACAGAATTGAAAGCCCAGAAATAAAACCACACTTCTATGAATAGTTACTCTTTGACAGAGGAGCCAAGAACATACAAAGGAGAAAGGAAACTCTCTTCAGTAAATGGTGTTGGGAAAACTGGACAGCCACATGCAAAAGAATGAATGTAGACCATTATCTTGCACCATACACAAAAATTAACTCAAAGTGGATTAAAGACTTGAATGTAATACCCAAAAGCATAAAACTCCTAAAAGACAATATAGGTAGTACGCTCTTTGACTTTGCTCATAGCAGCAACTTTTTAAATACCAAGTCTACTCAGGCAAGGGAAACAAAAGAAAAAATTAACAAATACGACTACATCAGAATAAAAAAGTTTCTGCAAGGCAAAGGAAACAAAGAACTAAATGAAAAGACAACCCACCAACTGGGAGAAAATATTTGCAAATCATATATTAGACAAGGAGTTAATTAAGGGGTTAGTAAATAACTCATACAACTCACCAACAAAAAAACGAACAATCTGATCAAAAATGGGCAGAGGATTTGAACAGACTTTTTTCCAAAAAAGATATACAGATGGCCAACAGACACATGAAAAGATGTTCAACATCACTAATTATTAGTTAAATGCAAATCAAAACTACAATGAGATATCACCTTACACCTGTCAGAATGGCTATAATTACAAAGACAAAAAAAAAAAAAAGAAGAGGATGTGGAGAAAAGGGAACCCTCAGGAATTGCTGGTGGGAATGCAAACTGGTGCAGCCACTGTGGAAAGCAGTATGGAGATTTCTCAAAAAATTAAAAATACAAATACTATATGATCCAGCTATCCCACTACTGGGTATTTATCCAAAGAACTTTAAATCAACAATCCAAAGAGATTTCTGCACCCTGATGTTCATTGCAGTGTTATATATAATAGCCAAGACATATAAACAACTCAAAATGCTCTTCTGTGGATGAATGGATAAAGAGGATGTGGTATAAATATACAATGGAATAGTACTCAGCCATAAAAAAGACAAAATGTTCATTGCAGCATTATTCACGATAAGGAAGACGTGGACGCAATCCAAGTGCTTTTCTATCGATGAGTGGATAAAGAAGATGTGGCATATATATGTACAATGGAATACTACTCAGCTGTAAAAAAGACAAAATTGTCCCATTTGCAACAACATGGATGGACCTTGAGGGTATAATGTTAAGAGAAATAAGACAGACAGAGAAAGACAAATACTGCATGATTTCACTTATTTGTGGAAGATAAACAAATACATGGACAAAGAGAACTGATTAGTGGTTACCAGAGGGGATGGGGGCTGTGGGCTTGGCAAAAGGGGTCAAGGGGCACATATGTATGGTGACAGATAAAAAATAGACTACTGGTGGTGAGCATGATACAGTCTATATAGAAATTGAAAAATAATAATATACACCTGAAATTTCTCAATGTTATAAACCATTATGATCTCAATAAAATAATTGAAAAAAAAGAAAATATGAAGAATATTTTCAACTCAACAATGAAAAGACAAATAATCCAATTAAAACAGGCAAAGGACTTGAACAAAAATTTCTCCATAGAAGATATAAAATGATACTAAAGCATATGAAAATATGTTTAGCATCATTAGTCTTTAGGGATTGCAAATGAAAATAAGGTCAACATCATTAGGCATTAGAGGACTGCAAACAAAAATCACAATAAATTAACATTTCAAAAACACTAGGAAGGCTAAAAATTTTAAAAAGCAAGCAATAACAAGTGTTGGTGAGAGTTTGAAGAAATAGAATCCTCAAACATTTGTGGTGGGGTTGTAAAATAGTTCAGCCACTTTGAAAAACAGTTCAGCTGTTCCTCAAAATGTTAAACATAGACTTAGCATACGATTCAGCATTTCCACTCTGAGGTATGTACCCAAGACAGTTTAAAACATATGTCCACAAAAACATTGTACATGAATGTTCATAACAGCATTATTCATAATAGCCCCAATGTGGGAACAACCCAAATGCCCATTAACTCATGAATGGGTAAACAAAATGCATTATATCCATACAAAGGGATATTTTTTTTTTTTTTTAATTTTTTGTTTATTGCAGTAACATTGGTTTATAACATTGTAAAAATTTCAGGTGTACATCATTGTACTTCTATTTCTGCATGGACTACATCATGTTCACCACCAAAATACTAATTACAACCCATCACCACACACATGTACCCAATTATCCCTTTCACCCTCCTCCTCCCCTTCCCTCTGGTAACCACCAATCCAATCTCTGTCCCTATGTGTTTGTTTATTGTTGTTATTATCTACTACTTAATGAAGGAAATCATGGTATTTGACCTTCTCCCTCTGACTTATTTCACTTTGCATTATACCCTCAATGTCCATCCATGTTGTCACAAATGGCTGGATTTCGTCGTTTCTTATGGCTGAGTAGTATTCCATTGTGTATATATACCACAGCTTCTTTATCCATTCGTCCCTTGATGGGCACTTAGGTTGCTTCCAAGTCTTGGCTATCGTGAATAAGGCTGCAATGAACACAGGGGTGCATGTACCTTTGCAAATTGGTGTTTTCAAGTTCTTTGGATAAATACCCAACAGTGGAATAGCTGGATCATATGGTAGTTCTATCGTTGATTTTTTGAGGAATCTCCATACTGTTTTCCATAGTGGCTGCACCAGTTTGCACTCATACAAAGGGATATTATTTGGGCATAAAAGGGTTAAGCACTGATGCATACTACAAAATGAATGGACCATGATACATTATGCTACGTGAAAGAAATCAGACACCAAAAGCCACGTATTCTATGTTTCCATTTGTATGGTATGTCCAGACTAGGAAAATCCACAGTGACAGAATGTAGTCTAATGTCTGTCATCAGCAGTGGGGATCAGACGCTAGGGAATGACTACCAAAGCCTATAGAGTTTCTTTTCGGGGTGATGAAAATATTTCAAAATTATGTAGTGTAATGGTTTCACAGCTCTGCCAATTTGCTAAAAATCACTGATAGGTACACTTTAGAAGGGTGCATTTCATTGTATATGAATTATATCTCAATAAAAATGTTATTTTAACAAATCATATACTGTATGATTTTATTCAGATAAATTATAGAAAATCTAAACTAATGTATAATGACAGAAAACAGATGACTTACCTAGGAATGGGCCGGAGATGGACAGGAGGGAAGGATTACAAAGTGACATCAGAATATGTTTGTGTGTAATACGTCATCTTAATTGTGTAGTGATGGCTGCACAGGTATATAAATTTGTCAAAACTTCTCAAATTGTACAATTAAAATTTGAAAAAAAATTATTATATGTCAATTATACCTCTTAAAAGCTATTAGAACTTTTAAAAAAAATAAAAATTAAAGAAAACGAATCCAATATAAACAATGTCAAATACACAATAGCTGAGATCATTCTATGCCCGCAGAGCTGTGTTAAAGGAAATATTAACAACACGTCTTCAGGATCAGAAAAATGATCCCAGATGGAAACACAGGACTGTAAAAAGTGAGTAAGGGTATTTTAAAAAGTCAAAACAGAAAACAGGTAAATTAAAATACATACCTAGAAACAATCTTAGCTATTTGAAAAGGAATGAGCCTACATAGGCTGCATTCTATTTCTAAGTCAGGAGTCAGGAAACATTGGGTCTGGGTGGTCTTCTTCAGTTGGATGGGGGGAAACAACACGCCCTGAAAGTGTGCTGTTCTTCCAGTCTTAGGGTCCCAAACCAATTCACCTTATCTTGCCACCTTGGAGAGTTTTCCTTTGGTTGTCTGTTGTGCCACTGTCAGGATGCTTAGGTGAAAGGAGCAAGGAAAAATTGGTCTATGCCATCTTGTCTATACTTGAAGCCTAAGTTTTTTATTTGTTTTAAAATAAAATGTTTATCTAAAAGTAAGTAATATAACTTTGAAGAAAGCACTCCATTATATATCTTAGGTTCAATCTAAGTATTATTATACTTTATTGAATTTGGATTAAGAAAAATGAGGTCTAAGTCAGCGAAAGATAAACTAAAATAACCAACATATGCCTGGTAATGAGACAGTTCCACATTACTGAGTTAACAAGAATGAAATAAACAAGAATCTTCATTGCCTAATTCTTTCTCCTACATAAATTCACCTAATAATACAACAGAGCTGTGTTTAAGATACCATGTCTTGTCATGTCAGAGGTTTTATTTAAAATTAGTTGTTCCTCAAGCCCATGTGGGTTAGCTCTTTCCCTTTAGCGTTGTTAGAAAACAAAACAAACTACAACAAAAAATAACCATAATTTTAGTCACTAGGATAAAAGAGTGTTTCTTTATAATTCATTTAATAAAAAGGATGTGGCAGATATGTTGCTGTGTGATATTTGGAAATTGTCAAACAGCTGTTTGGACAAAGTGTATAGGCCTCCCTGGAATTCCTTTTCTGACCCAGGGACATAGTTGTTTCAGGTCCAGCATTTGACCTCAGGAGGGAGAATCAAAGGGCTTGACCTGGCTGATAAATCAATGTGTCACTTAAGTAGGACATTCCATCAGTTTCTTCATATGCGACAATTTTTATTTCCTCGTTAGAAGTAATCTCCACTCATTTTTCCCTAACACTTTGCAATAATTCCTGGGTTTCCTCTTCTAAACAGGAATAAGTGATACAGTACATAACAACTTGGGTTGACTACAGGTAGTATCAGGATAAGCCTAGGATTGTCTTATGCACCCCAAAAATGGGAACATGAAAAAGAGACACTATTACACCTCATGGGTGGGATTGTGGAATCAAGCAGAATCAGGCAGAGTCATTGATTCTGTGGATATCACCATCCCTCAGCATCCCAGCTATCTCTGAAAATAGGAAACCAGAACCATTTCTATCGTTAGAGAGACCCACTCAGTGAAGCGAACGGCAGGTCTGAGATGCTTTAGTAGACGTTCAGAAGAAGCCATGCCAACTCCACATTTGTGTATTTTCAGATGTGTATGTAGTTACATGTGTGTGTATTGCAAGTGAAGACCTTACAGCAGGCTTCTGAAACCTTCAACAGGCTGTTTAAACATAAAATAGGCTCAAGATTCACCCCTGCCCAAAAAAGGAGAGAGTATAATATATTGATTGATAGCATAGATTTTGGAATCAGACATTTGATTCCAAATTCCATTTTTGTTACTTTCTAGATACACAACCTTTGGAAATTAGTTACATTTTACTGTAGTACA
The DNA here is from genome assembly GCF_057802395.1 of Ceratotherium simum simum. Taxonomy (NCBI): domain Eukaryota; kingdom Metazoa; phylum Chordata; class Mammalia; order Perissodactyla; family Rhinocerotidae; genus Ceratotherium; species Ceratotherium simum. The sequence goes on along the minus strand of NC_141906.1, from coordinate 27,006,255 downwards.
AGTTTTCCATCTGTACAATGGAAATAAGCATATTATCTATGTTATAGAGCTGTTTTGAAGATTAAAGAGATTAATATGTAAAAAGCACTTTGAACATACCCTGCATACAACTCTTAATGCTTATATTTAATAAGACATTAAATGAAAACAGTCCTTACTGGAATAGGCTAAAGACCGCTGATAGGAAGCTCTCACGGGAAAAAGAGGGGTTAAGTGTATATCTTTAGAGTGCTTTAAATTAAACGTGAAAAAAAACTCTGATCTTTCTTAGCCTAGTTAAATATTAAAATAAATTTTGTCTCACTTTAGAACAAAGTAGAAACATTGGTCTAAGCTCCTTGTCATCAAGAAGTTGGTCTGATTTTTCATCACTAAGGATTAAGTTTCTTTCAATATTTCAGAGCTGACATCCTGAGACTCTTCTTGATCCTAAGTCTGGCTGTTGTCATGGTCCTGAGATTTCTATCAGCAGAAACCAGGAATAGATGCTTCTTCCTTCACAACTAGCAGAAAATTGGGTATGAGCTTGCCTAATGTTTCTTGCTTAATGTTTTTTAAAATTAACTCTGATTGAACTTATCAGTTGCATGCACACAATCTCCAAGAAAATGCCATATGCAAATGTATGTATATATATCTATGAAATTTAGAATTTTCAGATATTCAATTTTAATGTTGGTGTGATAAATGGAAAGACAAGAGTCAAAAGAAGGATTTAACTTCATGCTTTGTAGTCTGCTGTTTAGCTCTTCACCCTGATCATGCTTTTTGTTAAGTATTGTCTAAGAGGTCTGCTCAACTGTGTAGTAAAGAGATATAATTCTTCACTCAAAATGATTTCATTCTAGTGAGAATTAGAAATACGTATACATTGGAGTGAAAAATGAGGGAAAATGTTTAAGATAAGAGAGAACTTTCAGACCAAATTCTATATAGACTTAGTGGCATGAGAGATTTCTCAATTGGGCTTACATAGATTCAAGTATATGCAAGTGGTGCTGTTAGCTAAATCCTATTTTAATTAACCAATTAAAATGTGCCAGGTTTTGTACTAAGTGCCTGATATTCAATACTTCATTTATTCCTCAGAATACTATACGCTGTTACTAACATTATCATCCCTAATTTTTCATTTGAGGAAACTGAGACATAGAGAAGATTAGTAAATCACTCAGGGAGACCCAGCTAGTACATGGAAATACGGTATGAGAACTGATTCAGACCAATTCCAGGATTAGATATTTTACCACTTATCTCTATGGCCTCTGTGACATAGATAAGGAAAATTTTAAGTGGGAAGAGTAAGTAGAACAATCATGGACAAAAGACGACGAGACCAAAGGCTCACAGATCTGAATTCCTAGAGTTAAGTATTCAATGCACCCCAAACACATGGTCAATGAAGGGGAAAGTGCGAGTTAAGGCTGAAAATGGAGTCTCCTATGGAAGGTTATTATGTTTGAACTCAGAATATGGTTTAATTATTATTTTACCTAGAAACAACTCATAGAATTTGGCATCAAAATATTACTTAGAGGGAGATGAAATGCATCTCTCTTTATGCTATATGTAAATGATAATATCTGTGTGGTTTTGCTCCACATTTGTAATTTTCTCTATAGAAACCCCTATCCATGCCACTTTTTCTTGGGAGCCTGTTTTTCTAAATTATAGTTGATGAGTTTTGTCAGCAACCTCAGAGGATTCAATCCCAGGGCACCATTGCAGTAGAAAACTGATTTAACTCAATTTTTCTTATGTCGTAATCACTTGAAGCTTAATATAAAGCTACTCTCCGTGGACTGTATAAAATCGGGAAATAGAACTTTGTTGCCTGATTTTTCCCACGCATATCTATTCTTGTGGAAGAATGAAGCATCACAGGTGACTTTTCTTTTGATTTAGGTACGTACTGCAGTCAAATGAGAGAGAGATGATCAAAGATGGCTGAGAACTGCGGGACCCGTTATGATATACGTCATGTTGTCCAATTTCTGAAACCAGCAGGGTTAGATTTTTGCAATTTAAAACTTGCAACATTTAAATGGACATTTAGTATACTTGAAAATATCTAGAAGATCCAAAGCATTTAAAATCTTTATACCAATTGATTGTGTAGTTGGTTGATAAAGAATAATTCTGGTTATGCTGTGGGTTATAGGGAAGGAAATAGACTTTGGAAGCTTGACGAAAGTCTGAGGTGAGCATTGGCATGTTACTGAGAGTTTATTTCCAGAGATGAACCCAAGGTAGGCATCAGGGTGTCTAGATGGCTTGTTCTTCGCCAATATCCTACCAGTAGGCAACGGCTGTTACCTGGATCTTTCAGTTCTTAAAAAAAACAAATAAGGGAGGCATTGCGAAATACATCTCTTCTCTCTCTCTTTCTGTCTTTTTCTCTTTCTCTCATCTAATTTTAGACTGGATATAACATTTATTTTATTTTTTTACCTTGATATATTTCCCACAGAAATATGTAGCCAGACAAAGGATAAAAACAGGAGTGTGTGCTACCTTATCCTGAACTTGAACCACTCTGCCTCAAGTTTGGAGACCCAGGAAAGTCCCTTTATTTCATCATTTGAGTTTACGAGGTCCTGGTTGCTTATCCAACATTTTAAAGGCATTGCAAAATCACCCTTCTCTATTTCCTTTAGGCAATTATAGAAAGTAATTCTCTCTCCAAATATGCTTTGTTATTCCAGAGAGTTTTGTACTTCTCAGTATTGCCTTCCCCAGGTCGATAACCACCTGACATCTTCTAGGTTGTCCTCTACTCACATTTTCAGTGATTAACCAGGCAGAAGGAGTGAACACAGTACATGCTAGTTCTGTAGCAGTAGAAAAATTTGCAGGATTTCTCAGAGGTACTGATGTAGAATGGAGAGTGAATGAAGAAGCTTTCAAGTACCACTAGAAACCATCACCATCATAACACTAAAATGAGCCACTATGAAATGGAATGGTCTTGGGAAAATAGAGACATCAATGAAAAGCTACAAAAGACTTATTGTTATCTTTCTTTCTGGGGTCTCTCAAGTATGCAGATATATGACCCAGCCTGTGTGCGCTCCTGGGCAGGCATCCCAGAGCATCTGTGTGTTTGTTTATAAGAATGTATATCTCCGGTATTCTGTTTCTGTCTTTTTGATGGGATATTAGGCTTGATCTTGGTACTGTCCCTATGTCAATAAATGATGACTAAATCGTTAGAATATTTCTGCATTTTCTAATTACTGAAGTGTCTTGTACAGTTGGGCCCGTGACTTTACGTTCTTGTCTGCCTGTCTCCTTTTGGAATTATTTCTGCTTTTCCATATGCTTATCCTTGATTTTCTTGTGTCCCTCTTCAGATAGGGACTTCACAAAGGTATGGGGTATATTAAATTATTCCATACTTAATATCAAGTTCTATGTCTTATAATTCTTCCATGGGCTTTCTGATAAGCCTTATATGATAAAACGAAGTAGTATTAAATCTGTATAAGCATTAAGTTCTTTGAGACTGGCCCATTCAAATGAGTATGGCTCAATTTAGAAAAAAAAAAAATTACATTAATAGGCCTTTCCAGATTTGAAAACTTTTCATCTTCATTATATACTTAAGCACTAATTTATCATTTTCATAACCACTTCCTGTTCAAAATTTTTTTTTCTCCCTCTAGGAGTGACAACTTATCCTACTGTGTCATTTGGAAGGATGTTTTATCCCAACAGCAGCATTTTTCACCCAGCCACATTTTTCCTCATTGGAATCCCAGGTCTGGAAGGGGTCCATGCCTGGATCTCCCTGCCATTTTGCTTTGCTTACCTTGTGGCTTTACTGGGCAATGCCACAATTCTGCTAGTCATCAAGATGGAGCAGACTCTCCGGGAGCCCATGTTCTACCTTCTAGCCATCCTTTCAACAATTGATTTGACCCTTTCTACAACCTCTGTGCCCCACATGCTGGATACCTTCTGGTGTGATGCTCATGATATTAACTTTGGAGCTTGTGTGACCCAGATGTTTTTGATCCATGCCTTCACTGGCATGGAGGCTGAGGTCTTACTGGCCATGGCCTTTGACCGTTATGTGGCAATCTGTGCTCCACTCCACTACACGACCATCTTGACATCCCGGGTACTGATGGGCCTCAGTATGTGCATTTTACTTCATCTAGTCCTGCTTACACTTCCCATGATCTATCTCATCTACCGCCTACCCTTTTGTCAGGTTCGTATAATATCTCATTCCTATTGTGAGCACCTGGGCATTGCAAAATTGTCCCGTGGAAACATCCGTATAAATGTTATCTATGGGCTCTTTGTAGTCTCTGTCCTTCTTCTGACCCTAGTCCTTATTGGCATCTCCTACATTTACATTCTCCGTGCTGTCTTCCGCCTCCCATCACAGGATGCACGGCTAAAAGCACTAAGCACATGTGGTTCTCATGTTGGGGTCATCTGTGTTTTTTATATCCCTTCAGTCTTCTCTTTCCTCACTCACCAATTCGGACACAACATACCCCGTTATATTCACATTCTTGTTGCCAACCTGTATTTGGTTTTCCCACCCTTGCTCAACCCCATCATTTATGGTGTAAAGACCAAATAGATACGAGAGTGAGTGCTCCATGTCTTTACTAATAAGTAAGACTCCTACCACATTCTTTTACTAAGGATTTTGATCCATCTAGGAAGACTTGTGTGTCCTTAACAGATATCTCCTGTTCCTAAACTACTGCTGGCAGGCTTCAATAAAAGTTGATTCTTCCTATCTTCTTACTCATGTATTCTAAGGCTTGTAGAAACTTCATTGCATTTCCAGTTCAAAGGCTAATGGGCTATCCTAGAAGGGAGCTGCGTGGCCTCTGTCTGCATGTCTTCCTGCAGAGTCCTTGATAGTAATAAGGCTACTTCTTTTCTGAGGAAAGAATGTATTATATTGGGTCTTTGGTGCTCTGTAGTAAATAGAGTAACATGGTGCTGGAAATTTGACCCTGTATCTTACTTCTTTCATTCATTCATTCAGTCTTTCATCCATGCATTCATTTGATTATTCACTTAATTTATATTCACTTTGTGTTTATGTCTTGAATCATTCTAATTGCTAGGGATAAATTAATGAACCGACTAACACAAATATATGGCCTGTGGAGCTTGCATTCTATTGTGCTCTTAAAAGAGAAGCCAAATTCATGGGTTCAAAAAATTCATTGCTGGGCCAGCCTGGTGACGTAGTAGCTAAGTTCCTGCACTCTGCTTCAGTGGCCCGGGCTTTGCAGGTTCAGATCCCAGGCGCAGACCTATGCACTGCTTATCAAGCCATGCTGTGGCAGGGGTCCCACATATGAAGTAGAGGAAGATGGTACAGATGTTAGCCCAGAGCCAATCTTCTCAAAAAAGAGGAGGATTGGCAACGGATGTCAGCTTAAGGCTAATCTTCCTCGCCAAAAAAAAAAAAAAAGAAAAGAAAAAAATCGCTGCCAATTCTGTAGCTTAAATTGGAACAGAACTGCCAAATATGTAAGACTCAGTGGAATGATAGCCAAACAAACACAATTTCAAAACTATTTCTCACTAATACCAACATTATTGATTGCCTTTCTGCATTCAGGCCCATAGCATAAGCATAAAGTGTGGTCTTGAAATCAAATAACATTTAGTATTGCTCTCCATCCATGTGATGCATTCTAGAGTTTGCCTATCGCTTTATTCAGTTTTGTTCTCTCTGTCAACATTTGACCCTAAAATATTCCATCCTCAAATCCAAGGCTCTCTTCCTAGACACATGATCTATCTCTAGTTTCCCCAGTGCCTTTAATGTACAAGCTGTCAACCCAACCGATGAATAGCTATTTTTTCACATGAGGCTGAGGGCTTTGGATTGATTCAATAATAAAATTTCCCAAAGACCAAGCAATGACCTTTTGCATCAACAAACTTGTCATGTTGGTTTACATTTTTAAAAAGTAACATTTATTTTCTCTTTTTCAGACTTTTCAAAAAAGAAACTAAAAATGTAAAAAAATCTTTGTTCGTACAACTCAAAAAAGTTAACAACTTTTAATGTTACACTCTTCTCAAAGATAATGCTCAACAATATATTTACCTAATTAAAGTTGAAATTACCTTGAAGACTGGCCCCTACAGTCTCTCCTATTTTTCCAGAGGCAAAATCTATCATGTGTTTTTCTGAGCTCACAGTAAAAAATTTTTAGTATTCCTTTTTTTAAATTATTTTAGTGCGATCATATTGGCCTATGGCATTGTGTAAATTTCAGGTGTACATTATTATATATCAGTTTCTGTTTAGACTGCATCATGTTCTCCACAAACAATCTAATTTTTATCCGTCACCTTACATATGTGCCCCTTTACCCCTTTGCCCTCCCCCAACAAAATATTTTAGTTTTCCAACCAATCATAATTATTTACTTAGATAATTTGTTATTAATTTATACAGATTAAAATATTTTTGTTTTGTTTTATAACATTGATTTTATTTATGTATTCATATATTAATAAATATTTATATATTTTTAAATTAGGATATATGCTACAGATTCCTGAATTCATTTCTTTGTATATTTTTATTTTTTTTATTTTTTTTATTTTTTTATTTATTTATTTTTTTAATTTATTTATTTTTCCCCTAAAGCCCCAAGCGATAGTTGTAAGTCATAGTTGCACATTCTTCTAGTTGCTGTATGTAGGACGCGGCCTCAGCATGGCCGGAGAAGCAGTGCGTCTGTGCGCGCCCGGGATCCGAACCCGGGCAGCCTGCATCGGAGCGCACGCACTTAACCGCTAAGCCACGGGGCCGGCCCAACTTTGTATATTTTTAGATAATTAATACAAGTTTTATACTTTGAGGTAGAATTATTGGGGAGCAAGACCGTAATCAATTAGAACATATTTATGCTTTCTAGTTGTTTGGTTTTGATCACTTTTTAAAAATATTTAATATGCTCCAATAATTTTCCTTTTTCTGAACTTCATACTTCCCTAATTTAACCTTGTTTTCTAACATTCGTTAAACATTAGTTTTCTAATTAAACTAATTTGTAACTACCCTACTCTGAACGAAACAAAACTTTAGTCATTTTTTGCCTTTTCCTGTTTTTCTTGTAGGGTGCCTCTATATCTCTCATGTTAGAATTGTCTGGAATTTTGTTTCCAGATTTAAAAAAAAAAACTTTTTAAATGACCATCTTTGTTTAATCATATATATATATATATATATATATTTATACATACATGTATATTTTTTTTCCTGAGAAAGATATTCCCTGAGCTAACATCTGTGCCAATCTTCCCCAACTTTGTATGTGGGTCACCACCACGGCATGGCTGCTGACAAGTGGTGTAAGTCTGTACCTGGGAAGGGAACCTGGGCTGCCATATTGGAGCACGCCAAACTTAATCACTAGGCCGCTGGACCTGCTCCTAATAATATATATTTTTAATAATTTATTTCTGCAATAAATCTCCATGAACATGTTCATGGAGAGTGTATATATCATTTCCTAGCCACTCCTGCTGCCAGCCACAACCTCCTCTGCTCTGGTAATAATTAACCATATTTTTGTGTCTAAATACATCCTCACTTGCCCTCATGTTTGAATAATAGATCATAAAGGTATAGAATCTTGGAACAAAGTTCTATTCCACCAGCTTTTTGAATTTATTGTTCTACTTTTGTTTTTTTCCTGGCAACTATGGTTGTTAATGGGAGTTGGTCAATCATTTTTTTCATTCTTTTGAAAAGATTTTTTTTCTCAATTCTTTGGAAGTCATTTTAATTTTGATGTTCTTAAATTTCATTATATTGAGGGTATATATATAATTTAAAAAAATGAGGTTCAATATTCAGTCAGCTCTTACATTCTAAGACTATGTATCTATACTTCTAGCAGTTTTTCAAACTGTATTTCTTTAAGTATTTTCTTCCCAACTTTCTTTCCATATTCTTCTGTAAATACTTTAAAATAAAGCTGGAACTCTTTATCCTTCTTCCAGGTATTTTAACTTTCTTTCCATGGCCTTATCTATTTTACTGTCGCCCTAAAAATCCATCCACTTATTTTCAATACTTGCAATTTTATTTTCAGCAGTTTCTATTTTATTCTTCAGTTCCTCAATATAATTATTTTTCAACACTTAGATTTTCTATGTCCAATTCTTTTCGTAAAAACCGATGCTTTCTTCATGATTGTAATTTTCTCTCTTTCTCTCAACCTCTCTCTCGTGTCTCATCTCTTTAAGGCTGCTAATTACATGTATTTTAAAATCCTGAAGTGGTTTACTTTTAATTCCATTTCACAGTTTCTTACTATAGTGTTAGTTTCTTTTTTTTTTTTTTTCAATGTCATAAATAAATGTCTCTGGACGTTTGGAAACTATTTACCATGAGTTTTTCTTTGCCGTCGTGGTATTTTGCTAGACTCTTCAAAGACTATAGCTAAGCATCCCTTGAAGGTTGGGTTTCTTAGAAAGGATATTCTGAGATGGAAATTTGCATGTAGAAAGCTTACTCCATTGTTGTGGTAGGCAGAACAACGTCCCCTTAAAGATTTCCATGTCCTAAGCTCTAGAATTTCTGAGTATGTTAAACTTCATGGCAAGGAGCAAATAAGTTTGCAGATGGAATTAAGATTATTTATCAGCAGACTTTAAGTTAGGGTGAGTAGCCTAAACTATCCAGGTGGGCCCAATGTAATCACCAGGGTCCTTAAAAGTGGACAATGCAAGCAGAAGAATTAGAGTCAGAAAGAGATGTGATGACAAAAGCAAAGTCAGAGTAATGCCATATGAGAAGGGCTCACTCCTTCATTGCTGGCTTTGAAAATGGATAAGAGAGACTTTTAAGAAATGTGGGCAGCCTATAGAAGGTGCAAAAAAGAAACAAAACATATTCTCCTCTAGTGTCTCCAGACAGGAATGCAGACCTGCTGACGCTTTGATTTTAGCCCAGTGAGGAAGGGATCAGCTTTCTAACAAACAGAAATGTAAGATAATAAATTTGTGTTGATTTAAGGCGTTACATTTCTGGTAATTTTTTACAGCAGCATTAGAAAACTAACATAGCTTTGCTTTCAAAGTTGGGTGAGGTGGATGAAGAAAGAGGGAGAAAATGATTTGTGATGAAGTGGCAACAAAACATCAGCCAGATGTTTATACAGGGATCTCTGGAGCTGGAGTGGCCCTTCACATCTGTCCTCAATTGACATGAATTAAATAATCTTTTACACTAGTTCATCAACCAGTCATAATGAGGGCTTTCCTGGGAGGGGTATTTGATCTTGGGATAGGAAGTTCTCATTAGGCAAGAGAAGAACTAAAGAGGGACTCAGCTAAGAGATCTCAGGCACATTCCCAGTATTGGAGGAATGAGTACTTCAGATCTGAAAGGAAGATATGGGTGACACACCGTGGCATCCACCACAAAACCAGACTAGGGTATGGATTTTGTGTAGTGGAGACACTACTGTGCAACTCCACTTACTTCTTTAGGAATTTATCCTTTGTTCCTTCTTGCCTTCTGCTTGAAAACCTCAAGACATAGAGAAATACTCATATCCCTCCTTTGAAATACCACTATCCCTTGTGTATGCAGATGTATGCTAGGGTGTTTATGCTTGTCCTTTAATAATTGTTCCTATAGATTTTGAAGTTATATATTAGTCACTTATTTTTACTATCAATTTTAATATATCTAGAGATTTTTGGGGCGAACGAAAAGAGTTACATAGGCTGCCATTTTGACATAAGAGACTGTCGCATTTTTTGAAAACATGGGAAAATATTTTAGCATATCTTATTTAACAACAGGTGTCAGTGAAGTGATTTTTTAAATAAATATGCATTTACGATAGTTTGCGTTAATAAATTTTTGTGTGGTCATTATTTAAACATTTTAAACTCCATAAATTAGAATGAGGGAAATAATGTTATCTATATTGCAATGACCTAAAAATAGTTCAACATTGCAATGCTATTTCAAAACATACTGTTCTGTACGGTTGACCTTTTATTGGAATTATATCATATATTGTTTTATATATTTCATGTTTATTTATAAATAGAAATGTGTCCATTTTGTGTAGATTCCTAATGCATTTTTATTGTAATGGAAGCAGAATAATATCTTTGAGTGAATATACTTTTTTGTCCTTTTAAGTATTTATTTTTTTTTCAATCATTCAAAACAGTATAACAAAAGTTTTTGTGCACAAAGCTCATTCTATGTTTGAAATAGATAATATAATTATTTAACATTTCCAGTGATCTTGATTTCCTCATTTAGACTCATTTAAAAAGTTCTGTCATTTTGCACCAGCTGGTAGTAAACATTTACCATTTCTTGCTGTACAGGCCAGCTGGCAATGAAATCTGTTGTTTTTTGTTTATCTCAAAATATCTTTATACATAACTCCAGAAGAAAAATAAAATCTGAGTAGACATTTAAAATGTAAAGAAATTGAGTTAGTAATCAAATATTTCCAACAATGGAAATCCCAGGTCCAGAATTAGTAATCAAATATTTCCAACAGTTGAAATCCCAGCTGAATTCTACCATATGTTTAAAGAGGAATTAATAGCTCAATATATTGCACAAACTCTTCCAAATTAAAGAAGTAGGAAATACTTCTCAATTCATTCCATGAGGCCATTATTACCCTGATATCTAAACCAGACAAAGATATTGCAAAAAAAAAACAGACTACAGAGCAATGCCCCTTATAAATTCAGACACAAAAATACTCAACATAATACTGTCAAACTTAATCCAGCAACATATAAAGAGGTTTATACAACATAAATAAGTGGAATTTATCCCAGAAATTCAACACTGATTTAACGTGGTGAAATCAATCAGTGTATTATACTACATTGACCAAAAAAAAAAAAAAAATCAGCTAAACCATATGATCATCTTTGTAGATACAAAAAAAGTTTTTGACAAAATTTAACACTCTTCATAATAAAACTCAGAAACTAAAAATAGAAGGGGATTCCTCAACCTGATAAACACTGTCTACAAAAATCCCCAATTAACATCACATTTGATGGTTGAAGACTGAGTTTTTCCCCCCAAGGTTAGGAACGAGACAAGGATATGTGCTCTTGCTCTTGCCACTTCTACTCAACGTTATAGACAGGGCAACGGGTAAGAAACAAAATGAAAAGCATTCATATTAGAAAAGAAGAAGCATAATTATGTTTATTACCATATGACATGATTTTGTATGCAGAATAACCTAAACAGCCCACAATAAAAACATTACAGCTAATAAATGACTTCAGCATGCTACAGGATATAAGATCAATTTATAAAAATGAATTGTATTTCTATACACTGTCAGTGAAAGATCTGAAAATTAAATTTAAGAAAACAATCCCATTTACAATAGAATAAAAGAAATAAAATATTTATTAATAAATTTAAATAAGTAAATTTTAAAAAATTCACACTGAAAACTACAGAGCATTATTGAAAGAAATGTAAAAGATTTTATTTATTTATTTATTTATTTTTTGGGAGGGAGATCAGCCTTGAGCTAACATCCGTGCTAATCCTCCTCTTTTTGCTGAGGAAGACTGGCTCTGAGCTAACATCTATTGCCAATCCTCCTCCTTTTTTTCTTCCCCAAAGCCCCAGTAGATAATTGTACGTCATAGTTGCACATCCTTCTAGTTGCTGTATGCGGGACGCAGCCTCAGCATGGCCGGAGAAGCAGTGCATCGGCGTGCCCCCGGGATCCGAACCCGGGCAGCCAGTAGTGGAGCGCACGCACTTAACCACTAAGCCACCGGACCGGCCTCATAAAAGGATTTAAATACGTGGAAAGACATTCCACGCTCATGGATGTGAAGGCCTACTATTGTTAAGGTTACAATACTCATCAAATTGAGCCACAGATTCAATGCAATCCTGCCTGCTATTTCTGTGTGTGTGTGTGTTTGTGTGTGTGTGTGTAAAAATTGACAAGCTAGTTCTAAAATCCATATGGAAATGCCGGAAACTCAGAGTAGCCGAACAGTGTTGACAAACAATAAAGTTAGGGGACTCACTTTCTGATTTCAAAATTCAATACAAAGCTAAAATAACCAATACGGTTTTCTACTGGCATAAGAGAAGTCATAGATAAGGTGTGAAATTATTGACATTCCAGAAATAAATCCTCGTACTTATGGTCAACTGATTTTTGACAAATATGTCAAGGCAATTCAATGGGGAAAGAATAGTATTTTTAGCAAATGGTGCTGGGACAACTAAATATCTACAGGTAAGACAACAAAGTTGGACACTTGCATCGTATACAAAAGTTAGTTCAAAATTGATTATAGAGCTCAACGTAAGAGCTAGAATTGTGAAACCTCAGAAAATGACAAGGGAGCAATCTTCATGATATGAGAGTAGGCCAAAATATGTTTTTGCTTTGTTCATTGTTTTTATACATGGCACAGAAAGCACAAGTAATAAAAGAAAAAAATTGAGAAATTGTACTTTTTCTAAATTAAAAAAAAATATGCTTTCAAGAAAACCACCGTGACATTGAAAATATAACTCACATAATGAGAGAAAATATTTGCAAATTGTGTATCTGATAAGGGATTTGTATAAGCATATATAAAGATTATTTTTAACTCAACAATTAAAAGAAAATTAACCCAATTAAGAAGGGCAAAGGATTTGAATACAAATTTCTCCAAAGAAGATATAAAATGATATAAAGCATATGAAAATATATTCATCATTATTAGTCATTAGGGGATTGAAAATGAAAATAAGTTCAGCATCATTAGGCATTAGAGGATTGCAAATAAAAATCATGTTAAATTAACAGTTCAAAAACACTAGGATGGATAAAATTTTTAAAAAGCAGGTAATAACAAGTATTGGTAAGGATGTGAAAAACTAGCATTCTCAAATTTTTGTGGTGGAGCTGTAAATTGGTTCAGCCACTTTGGAAAATAGTCCAGCTGTTCCTCAAAATGTTAAACATAGACTTAGCAGATGATTCAGCATTTCCACTCTAAGGTATTTAAGAGAATTTAAAACATATGTCCACAAAAAAAATTGTACATGAATGTTCATAACAGCATCATTCATAATAGCCCAAAAGTGAGAACAGCCCAACTGCCCATTAACCCTTGAATGGATAAAAAACTGCATTATATCCATACAAAGGGCTACTATTTGGGCATAAAAGGGGTTAAGTACTGATATATACTACAAAATGAATGGACCATGATACATCTTGCTATGTGAAAGAAACCAGACACCAAAAGCAGCATATTGTGTAATCCCATTTGTATGATATGTCCAAATAGGCAAATCCACAGTGATAGAACATAGATTAATGATTGTCATTGGCTGTAAGGATGGAACACTGGGGAATGACTGCCAAAACGTATAGGGTTTCTTTTTGGGGTGATGAAAACATTTCAAAATTTTATAGTAATGGTTTCACAGCTCTGTGAATTTGGTAAAAATCACTGAAATGTACACTTTAGAGGGGTGAAATTCATTGTATGAGTTATATCTCAATAAAGCTGTTATTTTAAAAATGACATACTGTATGATTTTATTCAGATAAATTATAGAAAATCTAAACTAACATATAATGACAGAAAGCAGATAAGTGACCTGGTAATGGGCCAGAGATGGACACGAGGGTAGGATTACAAAGTGACATCAGAATATGTTTGTGTGTGATATGTCATCTTAATTGTGTAGTGATGGTTGCACAGATGTATATATATGTCAAAACTTCTCAAATTATACAACTAAAATTTGAAAAATAATATTATATGTCAATTATACCTCTTAAAAGCTATTAGAATTTAAAAAAAGTAAAAATGAATTCAAAATAAAAACAATGTCAAATACACAATAGCTGAGATCATTCTAGGCCAGCAGAGCTGTGTTAAAGCAAATATTAACAACAGGTCTTCAGGATAAGAACAATGGTCCCAGATGGAAACAACAGGACTGTGAAAAATGAAGAAGGGCATTTAAAAAGTCAAAATAGAAAACAGGTAAATTAAAATACATAACTAGAAACAATGCTAACCATTTGAGAAGGAACGAGCCTACCTAGGCTTCATTCTGTTTCTAATTCAGGAGTCAGGAAGGTTGGGTTTGGGTGGTCTTCTTCAGTTGGATGGGGGGACAAAACACACCCTGCAAGTGTGCGGTTCCTCCAGTCTTAGGCTCCCAAACCAACTCACCACATCTTGCCACCTTGGAGAGTTTTCCTTTGGTTGTCTCTTGTGCCATCGTCAGGACGCTTAGGTGAAAGAAGCAAGGAAAAATTGGTCTATGCCATCTTGTCTACACTTGAAGACACAATCTTTTATTTGTTTTAAAATAAAATATTTATCCATAAGTTAATAATATAACTTTGAAGAAAGCACTCCATTACATACCTTAGGTTCAAACTAAATATTATAATACTTTATGGACTGTGGATTAAGAAAAATGAGGTCTAAGTCAGTGTGAAATAAATGAAAATAATCAAAATATGCCTGGTAATGAGACAATCTCGCATCACTGAATCAACAAGAATGAAATGCACAAGCATCTTAAACTTTACTTACTGATTATTTCTCCCACATAAATTCACCTACTAAGACCACAGAACTGTGTTTACAATACCTAGTCTCTTGTCATTTCAGAAATTTTATTTAAAGTTATTATCTGTCCTTCAAGCCTACGTGGGTTAACTGTTTCCCTGTAGCATTGTTAGAAAATGAGACAAGAAAACAAACAAAACGAACAACAAAAAAACTCCCATAATTCTAGTCACTAGTATAAAAAAATGTTTCTTTATAATTCATTTAAGAAAAAAGTCATGGCAGATACGTTGTTGTATGATATTCAGAAACTGTCAAACAAGTGCTTGGGCAAAGTGTATAGGCCTGCCTGGAATTCCTCTCCTGACCCTGAGGCATAGTTGTTTCGGGTTCAGCACTTGATCTCAGGATGGAGAACCTAAGGGCTTGGCCTGGCTGATAAAACAATATGTTACTTAACTAGGACGTTCCATCAATTTCTTCATATGAGACAATTTTTTTTTTTTTCGGTGAGGAAGATTTGCCCTGAGCTAACATCCATTGACAATCTTTCTCTGTTTTTTCTTTTTTACTTGAGAAAGGTTAGCCCTGAGCTAATACCTGTGCCAATCTTGCTCTATTTTGTAAGTGGGATGCCTTCACACCATGGCTGATAAGCAGAGTAGGTCCGCAGCGGGGCTCCAAACCCATGAACCCAGGCTGCCGGACCTTAACCACTCGGCCATGTGGCAGGCCAGTATGGGACAATTTTTATTTCCTCTGAGGAAGTAATTCCCATCTATTTTTCCCTAACCCTTTGCCAGAAGTCCTGGGGTTCCTCTTCTAAATAAGAATAAGTGATGAAGTTGGCCCCATGTCCTAGTGGTTAAGTTTGGTGCACTCCACTTCTGCAGCCCCAGTTTGGTTCCCAGGCGTGGATCTACAGCACTTGTCAGCTGCCATGCTGTGGCAGTGACCCACATACAAAATAGAAGAAGCACAGATGTTAGCTCAGCGTGAATCTTCCTCAAGCAAAAAGAGGAAGATTGGCAACAGATGTTAGCTCATATCTTATATTCAAGCTTGATGATATTTGCCCAGGGCAAATCTTATTCAGCAGAAAGGTAAATAAATAAATAAAAATAAGAATAAGTGGTTATAGTACAGAACAACTTGGGTTGACTTCAGGTAGTATTGGGATAAGCCTAGGATTGTCTTCTGCACCCAATAGATGGGAACATGAAAATGAGACATTATTAACATCATGAATGGGATTATAGATTCAAGCAGAATCAAGCAGACTAATTGATTCTGTGGATATCAGCATCCTTCAGCACCCTAGCTATCTCTGAAATTTGGAAACCAGGGTGATTTATATATTTAGAGAGATCCACTCCATGATGTGAAGGGCAGGTTTGAGTCGCCTTAGTACACATTCAGAAGAGGTATTGCCAACTCCACTCTGTATATTTTCAGATGTGTATGTAGTTTCATGTGTGTGTATTGTAAGTGAACCTTACAACAGCCTTCTGGAACCTTTAACAGGCTTGGTGAAACATAAAATAGGCTCAAGATCCAAAAACAGAGAAAGGAAGCAGTATCATATATTGATTAACAACATAGATTTTGGAATCAGACATTTGGCTTCAAATTCCATCTTTGTTACTTTCCAGATGTATGGCTTTTGAAATTTTTCTATAGCTCAAGTTTTCCATCAATACAATGGAAATAAGCATATTATCTACATCACAGGGCCGTTTTGAAGATTAAAGAGATTAACATGTAAAAAGTACTTTGAACATACCCTGCATATACCTTTTAATGCTTATACTTAATAACACATTAAATTAAAATTGTCCTTACTGGAACCATAAGCTAAAGACTTCTGGTAGGAAGGCCTCATAGGAAAAAAGGGGTTAAGTGTGTATCTTTAGAATGCTTTAAATTATAAGTAAAAGAAACTTGATCTTACTTAACTTACTTAAACATTAAAGGAAATTTTGTATCACTTTAAAACAAAGTAGAAACATTGGTCTAAGCTCCTTGTCACCAAGAAGCTGGTCTGATTTTTCATCACCAAGGAATAATTTTCTTTCAGTATTTCAGAGTTGACATTCTGAGACTCCCCTTTATCCTAAGGCTGGATCTTGTCATGGTTGGAAACTTCTCTCAGCAGAAAATCAAGAACAGCTACTTCTTCCTTTACAACCAGCAGAAAAAGGGGTATGAGCTTGCCTAATATTTCTTGCTTAATGTTTCTTAAAATTAACTCTAATTGAACTTATCAGTTGCATGCACACAATCTCCAAGAAAATGCCATATGCAAATGTATGTACGTATATCTATGAAATTTAGAATTTTCAGACATTCAATTTTAAGTTTGGTGTGATATAACTGGAAAGACGAAAGAGTCAAAAGGATTTAACTTCATGCTTTGTTGTCTGTTCTTTAGATCTTCATCCTGATCATGCCCTTTCTTAAGTATTGTTTAAGATGTCTGCTCAAGTGTGTAGTAAAGAGATATAATTCTTCACTCAAAATAATTTCATTCTAGTGAGAATGAGAAATATATATACATTTGACTGAAAAATGAGGGAAAATGTTTAACATAAGTGAGAACTTTCAGAGCAAGTGCTATATAGACTTAGTGGCATGAGAGCTTTCTCATTCTGGCTTATATAGATCCGAAGTTTATGAAAGTGGTATTGTGAGTTAAATTCTATTTTAATTAACTCATTAAAATGTGACAGGTTTTGTACTAAGGACGTGATATTCATTACTTAATTTATTCCTCAAAATACCATATGCTATTGGTAATATTATCTTCGTTAATTTTCCACTTGAAGAAACTGAGAGATAGAGATGATTACTAAATCACTCAAGATGACCTAGCTAGTACGTGGAAATACAGTATGAGAACTGATTCAGACAAATTCCAGGATTGGATATTTTTACCCCTTATCTCTTGGACCTCTGTGACATACATAAGGAAAATTGTAAAGGGCCAAGAGTGAGAGGAACAATCATGGGCAAAGAATGATGAGACCAGAGACTCACAGATCCGAATGCCTAAAGGTAAGATTTCAATGAACCTAGAATACACGGTCAGTGAAGAGGGAAAATGAGAGCTAAGGCTGAAAAAGGAGTCTCCTATGCGAGGTTATTAAATTTGAACTCAGAATATGGATTAAATATTATTTTATCTAGAAACAACTCATAGAATTTGGCTGCAAAATATCACACAGAGGGAGATGAAATGTATCAATATTTATAAATGATAATATCTGTGTGATTTTGCCCCACAGTTGTGATTTTCTCTATAGAAATTCCTTCTGTTTTTCTAAATCATAGTGTACGAGTTTTGTCAGCAATCTCAGAGGATTCAATCCCAGGGCACCATCATAGTTGAAAACTGAATTAACTCAGTTTTTCCAATGTCATAAGTAGCTGGAGCATTAACATAAAACCACTTCCCCTGGTCTGTATGAAAAAGGGAGATAGAGTTTTGGTGCTTGATTTTTCATTATGTCTCTATTCTTGTGGAAGAATGAAGTATCGCAGGAGAATTCTCTTTTGATTTATTTACATGCTGCAGTCGAATGAAAGAGAAATGATCAACGGTGGCTGAGAACTGCTGGTCCTGATATGATATACATCATGTAGTCCAATTTATGAATCTAACAAGGGGAAAAAAACTTGCACTTTTTAAATGGAGATTAGGTATCCTTGAAAATATCTAGAAGATCCAAGTCCTTTAAAATCTTTCTACCAAGTGATTATATAGTTGGTTAATAAATCATAATGTCTGCTTCTGCTGCGAGTTATTGGGAATGATGGACTTCGGATGCCTGATGAAACTCTGACAGTGAGCAGTGACATATCAGTTAGAGTTTATTTCCAGAGATGAACCCAACGTGGGCATCAGGGTGTCTCGGAGGCTTGTTCTTGGCCAACACCCTACCACTGGGTAACAGCCGTCACTTAGATGTTTCAGTTCTTATAAAACACAAACAAGGGAGGCATTGCAAAATACAGCTTCTCTCTCGCTCGCTCTCTTTCTCTCTATCTCTTATAATCTTAGATTGGATGTAGCATTTATTTTATTTTTTCACCTTGATATATTTTCCACAGAAATATGGAGCTATATAAAGGATAAAAACCGGAGTCTGTGCTATTTTATCTTGATCATGAACCACTCTGCCTCACGTTGGAGACCCAGGAAAGTCCTTTTATTTCATCATTTGAGTTTATGGCAGCCTGGTTGCTTATCCACCATTTTGAAGGCATTCCAAAAGCACTTTTCTCTCTATTTCCTTTGGACAATTACAGAAAGGAATTCGCTCTCCGATTAGACTTTGTTATTCCAGATATTTTTGTGCTGCTCAGAAATGTCTTCTCAGATCCCTGAAGGCTTCTAAACTAATAAGCTAGATTATTAGGTCTTCAAGCCTAATAACAACCTGGAGCCTTCTAGGTTGTCCTTTACCCACATTTCCAGTGACTTAATCAGGCAGAAGGATGCTAGTTCTGTAGCAGTGGTAAAATTAACAGGTTTTTTCAGAGATGGTGATGTGGGGTGGAGAGTGAATGAAGAAGCTTTCAAATACCGCTAGAAAACATCATCAGCACAACACTCTAAAATGAGCTGCTATAACATGATATGGTCCTGGGAAAATAGAGGCACCGATGGAAATCTATAAAAGGTTGATTCTTATCTTTCTTTCTGCAGTCTCTCAAGTATGCAGATATGTGACCCAGCCTGTACAAGCTGCTGGGCAGGCGTCCCAGAGTATTTGAGTTTTTGTTTGTAACAACATGTATCTCTGGTATTCTGTTTCTATCTTTTTGAGGGGATATTAGGCTTTTTCTTGGTATTTTTTCTATGTCAATAAATGACTGAATCATTTGAGAATTTCTGCATGTTCTAATTATGGAAGCATCTTGTACATTTGTGCCTGTGCCATTACATTCTTATCTGCCTGTCTCCTTTTAGATTTATGTTTGTATTTCCATATATGCATGCTTGTTTTTTCATGTGTCCCTCTTCAGACAGGGACTTCACAAAGGTAGGGGGCATATTAAATTACTCCATACTTAATATCAAGTTGTATGCCTTATAACTTTGCCATGGTCTTTCTGATAAGCCTTACATGCTAAAAAATTAGTATTAAATCTGTATAAAGTCTAAGTTCTATGAGACTGGTGCGTTCTAATGAGTATGGCTCAATTTAGAATAAAAAATTGCATTAATAGGCCCTTCCAAATTGGAAACTTCATCTTAATTACATATTGAAGCACTAAGCTTATCATTTTCAGAACCAATTCTTATTCAAACTTCTTTTTTCTCATCCCTCTAGAAGTGGCAACTTCTCCTACTCTCTCATTTGGAAGGATGTTTTAGCCCAACAGCAGCACTTTTCACCCAGCCACATTTTTCCTCTTTGGAATCCCAGGTCTGGAAGAGGTCCATGCCTGGATCTCCCTGGCTTTCTGCTCTGTTTATCTTGAGCCTTTACTGGGCAATGCCACAATTCTACTAGTCATCAAGATAGAGTAGACCCTCTGGGAGCCCATGTTCTACTTTCTAGACATCCTTTCTACAATTGATTTGGCCCTTTCTACAACCTCTGTGCCCCGCATGCTGGGTATCTTCTGGTTTGGTGCTCATGAGATTAACTTTGGAACCTGTGTGGCCCAGATGTTTTTGATCCATGCCTTCACTGGCATGGAGGCTGAGGTCTTACTGGCCATGGCCTTTGACTGTTATGTGGCAATCTGTGCTCCACTCCATTACAAGACCATTTTAACATCAGGGGTAGTGGTGGGCATCAGCATTCGCGTTGTCCTTCGTCCAGTTCAGGTTACACTTCCAATCATCTATCTCATCTACCACCTACCCTTTTGTCAGGCTTATATAATATCTCATTCCTACTGTGAGCACATGGGCATTGCAAAACTGTCCTGTGGAAACATCCGTATCAATGCTATCTATGGGCTCTGTATTCTCTCTCTTTCTTCTGAACCTGGTACTTATTGGCATCTCCTACGTTTACATTCTCTGTGCTGTCTTCTGCCTCTGTTCACATGATGCAAGGCTAAAAGCACTAAGCACATGTGGTTCTCCTGTTGGGGTCATCTGTGTTTTTTATATGCCTTCAATCTTGTCTTTCCTTACTCACCGATTTGGACACAACATACCCCACTATATTCACATTCTTGTTGCCAACCTTTATTTGGTTATCCCACCCTCACTCAACCCCATCATTTATGGTGTAAGGACCAAACAGATATGAGAGCGAGTGTTCCGTGTCTATAATAAAAAGTAGGGACCTCTACCTCCTTTGTTTGCCAAGCATCTTGATCCATCAAGGAAAACTAACCTGTTATTGTCAGAAAGACTTCTCCATCTAATTTCAGTTCTACCAAATTACATTTCTGAGCATTTGATCTTGGTTCTTATTAATTCTATAATTTAAATAATCTTCATAATATTTCAAGTTCAAGAACCAATTCCTATTATGGAAGCCAGAACTTGGACATTATTCCACTTTAAGTGAGAGTGAATAGCCTAAGCAATGACGTTTCCTTTCATTACCTTTGTTAGCATTGCTCTTTTCCTCCAATTTTTAAGCTCTATATTTTCTCTCAGTTTAATAAAAAACAAAGAAACTTATAACAAATACTGTTGTTCCCACAACATGGAATTAAAAAACATTATTACTATGATGTATTTATCTTAAATGTTATACTAAATGAAACATATAGACATTTAAGTTGAAATGAACCGTGACTACCACCATAGTCCAGGTCCAATTTTTTCTTATCCTCAAAGACAGGAATGAATACCACAGGCTTTTTCATCTTCCCTTAAGTCTAAATTTATCATTTCAAATTCAGTAATTTTGGGGGAGAGGGGTTGAAATTGTAATTTTTAATTCACGTTAATGGTAATGCATCGTATATTATTTCACAGACAATTGTTTCACTTAATTTAGATATCTATCTATGTTGACACATATGGAATATGGTTATTTTCTTTTTAAATGTAGCAGAATCTTTCATTTGTATTTTATTTATACCTTCAACTTTTGATGATATGTATAATAGTTTAGTTATTTTGAATTGAGAATCAATATGGTAACATATTTATAAATAATTTTGGGCATATTTTTAAAATTTCTGAAAGTTCTACCTATTGTTAGATGGTAGGTTACTGATTAAATAGATTGAGTTCTTGGTTTCTCATATTGGGTTTCTTATTTACTGTAATTTTCTTTCCCCCTCCCCAGATTTTCTGCCTAGCTTCTTAAAAGTATCATTGCATGAATTATTTGAGTTCAGACATATTAACACTTTGTTATAAAGTCTTTATACTTAAAGTTTTATTTTCATATGCTAGGATAAATTTTCAAATGAAATCAACACTGATTATACTACCTATGGCACAGCCTTCTGTCATTTTTATACTTAAGGCTTCTGCATAGCTTTAATAAATATCAGCATCCCAACATCTATTTTATTATTGGTGTTTGTATGTATGTGTGAATGTGTATGTGTGTTAAAATTTATTTTAATTCTTATCTAATTGCAATTCATTTTGGTGAAAAATGTACAGTAAGAGAATTAAATACCTTTCTGTTTCTTTTTCTATCCTGTATTTATAAAATAATTTGCTTAATAATTCAGCATTTCAGAACTGATGTGTCTTTATTCCTTCTTCATATTAAATTTCAATATGTATAAGTCTGCAGTTTATTAATATAGTCTGCTTGTCTGTATATTCTTCGACCACAATCACAATGTTTTGATCACTACAGAATTATATTTTAGTAACTTTTATAGTGGATTATCCTTCTATAATTTACTTTCTCTCCCTTTGTTCTTCACAGTAATTTGCAAAAAAAAACATGCTGTCGTTTTGCCATAGTTAAAAATACCCGGATAGAATTTTGAGTTAATTTATTCATTGATTCGTTTAATATCAATTACTTAAAGAATCTATCCATTTCTTAAACTGTTCAGGGGGAATTAATTATGCTTCTCATTTGGATAAGCACAGTTGATAAAAAGTTCCCTGGTGATTTTGTACTGTGATGACTTAGCTAAGCTAACACTCTGTTCCCCAGAATTCTCTTCCATGTTTAGAGTTGAAATGAGAAATATGCATAAGAAGTGAGAGCAAATGTGAAACAGCAGCCATTATTTTCCATGGTTCAACATTGTTCACAGGTGGTTTCAGATAAACACAGTGATACCAGAGGATTCTAATTTCTCCTCACTTTCCTTAGCTCCATGTCCAGCTTTCCATCAGTACCAGCCCTGGTGACCAAAAACAATCATGAATCTATGATCAGATATTTTACTGCAAATATGCAGAGGCAATAGGCATGAACAGTAAACCACTTTCTATAAATTACTGCATGCTTGCCCTTTATAATCCAGCCTAGAGGCTGCGTCTACCTAGCTTTCTGTACACTCAGTCATACATGCCTAATGTAGTTGGTAAATTTGTTTTCAAATCTTTTCTTCTCTAGCTCCTTCCACAGTGCTAGCTAATTCCTGAAACAAATTCTTTATTTCTCAATACTCATAGTAGTTCTGCTTCTTTCATTGAACTCTAACTGACATAAATATAGATAACAAAAGTGATTCCTTGGCAACAAATTCTTAAGAATGAGAATTTGGAGTTGGTTCCTTATCCGATTAGCCTTAAGGACATTAAGGCCACTGCTGTTATTGGTAAAGGGGACATTCATGGTGTATGGAATGCAGTGACAACACTGTTAACGTGTATTGTCACCTTCAGACCTCTGTAGCCAGGTGCTTAAAGAAGGCAAGGCTTTGAGTGTCCAAGTATTTCTGCCAAGGATTTTAATAAGGATAAAGAGATTATGGATTTGGCTTTTTGTGATGAACAAGCTGGAGAACCTAAATAAAGGAAATAATGAGCTCAGTGTGCTAAACTCCAAGTGCAAGGTCCAGGTAAGTATATGTAAAGCATTTTTGACTATCCTAAAGAAATATTCATCTTTTATTAGGCCATTTATTGAGAACAAGTAGAATTCTAAAAATTGGAATGGCGTTGTGTGTAGACACCAGTGAAGCAAATCCTGAGTTTTGCCAAACCTCCTTTACCGTTAGAAGCAGCTTTTCTTCTCTTGTCTGAGGTAGATAACTACCCCTTGTCTGAAGAAAACATAACACCCTCTCCTAAGGTAGCAGACTTAAAGTGGATTGTTGATCTGTCCCATGAATGACTCCTACTCTCCTTGTTGCTTCTAGGCTGATGGTATCTATTAGAAAAGAAATGCGAGTCACCTGTGTAATTAAAATTTTCTAGTAACCAGGTTACAAAAGCTGAAAAAAAGAAACAGTGAGACTAAATAGAATATCTAATCTGCTTAATATAACCAAAGATTATTTATGCATAAAATCAATATAAAATATCCTTGAAATATTTTATATCATTTAAATTTTCAAAGTAAGTCTTCTTACTCCAGTATTTTAGGCTTAAATCACATCTTATTTTGTACACTATATTTTCAATTGCGAAAATGAAATGCAGCCTTACAAAAACAAAACAAAACACTGTACTCAACTGAAAAATACGTTACATTGCTTCAGATTTTCCACTTACATTACTTAAAATAAATAAATATTAAAAATCAGCTTCTCAGTTGCATTTGCCACATTTTAGATGTTCAATAGCCATACATGGCTATTGTCTAATCTACCAGAAAGCACAATTCTAGACCTATAACTGGACTCAAATGCCAACAGGCTCTATACTAACCAAAAAAAATTGAAATATTTTGTCACTTTATGTAGATAGAGACATGGGGAACATGTGTAAGAGTATTGGATCTGAGTAGAAGAAATATGACATTGCATAAGGCTGAATTGTAGTATGAGGACATTAAATAGAGATTCTGGCCTTAACGTGTTTGAGAGTGGCTCCAACAGCTTGTCTCATTGGTTGACTGAAACCTGGACTCAAAGATGGTCTTTACTAAATGAAACCAAAATGCAATAATTTCCTGGAAAAGACTATAAAGGAGAGTTTCCAAAGACTTCAGGGAGTACAGAATGTTAGAGTGGATTTATCATGTAATACTTGCTTGATCAGTTCCTAACTCTATCCTCAGAAGACCTAGAAAACAATCTCTTCATCATGGCTGTGATAAATATATTCATGAGGAGAATCTAGGAAACCAGGAAAGGATCTGTTTTGACTATTCTTTGTAGATCAGGAATGATATCAGGAACTTTTGCTGTCAAACTGTGTTTCCTGAATTTGGTTTTCAGACAATTCTGAAACCCACAGCCGTTGAAGTGGAGGCTGTATCACCTTGAGGAAGGATCTTGCTAAACAACCAAATACATACGGGTCTTCCTGAAAGTGACATGCAATCATTTGTCATTCATACTATGCATTGGGAAGGGGAATAGCTAGAGTCCTGGGGGATTACTGGACACTTGCCCTGAACCTACGTTAATACCTGAAGAAGCAAAATGCCATTGTGGTTCACTAGTCAGTGTAGGAGCTTATGAAAGTCATGGAATCAATGGAGTTTTAACTTGTATCCATCACATGGTGGGCCCATAAGTTCTCTTAACTTATCACAGAAATCAATATAACATTCATGAATAAATTGCAGGGATTAGTTCTACCATGAAGAAATTAAAATGTTTATTCCTACAACATCTCCATTGAACCTGCTTCTTTTAACTATGAGAAAGACAAATTGATCTTGAGTGGTGATTATATCATCATAAACTTAATGAACTGGTGTTTCCAATTGCCGCTTTGTCAGATGTTCTTTAGTGTTGTTTCAGATTAACACACTCCATAACATTTGATATGCAGTTGTTGATTTCAAAAAAGCTGTCTGTTCCATCTTGTTAGTAAAGACCTTAATAAGTTGTTTGCTTTCAGCTGGCAAGGAGAGTAACACACTGTTCTGTTTCAAGGCTTTATCAACTTTCTATTTGTTGGTCCTAATGTGGTCTTCAGGGATTTTGATCCTTTTTTATTCCTTAGAGCATCTTGCTGACTGGATCTTGTGAACAAGAAGGAATAATTTATCTAGACACTTGACTAAACAACTTGCATGTTAACAGGTTGTAAATAAGTCCCTTAATAATTCAGGAGCCTGACACATTAGTGAAATTTCTTGGAGGTACAATGATCTTGACATATTGAGATACCCTTTCCAAGGTCAAGGAAAAGTTGCTGGATCTGGCCCTACTCACCATGAAAAACTAGACACAAATCCAGTTGGCCTTTTTTGATTTTGTAGGCAAAATATATCACATTTAAATACGCTATACCAATCCATTTTCTAAATAGTTGGAAAGGATGCCAATAAGAGAGAAGGCTCAGCAACATTTCTACAATGCCAAGGAAGTTGATCTACCGTTTGTGACATATGATCCAGCAGATCCAATAGTGCTTGAAGTATCTATAGCTGATTGGAAGATTTGGGCTGGAATCGGGGCCGGCCCCGTGGCTTGGTGGTTAAATGCGCACTCCACTACTGGCGTCCCGGGTTCGGATCCCGGGCACACACCGACGCACCTCTTCTCCGGCCATGCTGAGGCCGTGTCCCACATGCAGCAACTAGAAGGATGTGCAACTATGACGTACAACTATCTACTGGGGGGCTTTGGGGAAAAAAAAAGGAGGAAGATTGGCAATGGATGTTAGCTCAGAGCCAGTCTTCCTCAGCAAAAAAAGGATTAGCACAGATGTTAGCTGAGGGCTGATCTTCCTCACACACACGCAAAATATATATATATATATATATATATATATATAAACAGATTTGGGCTGGCCTAGATAATAACTCACAATGTAAATATTTATGATTTTGGAATAAAAATTATACACTTCTCTTCTCCTTTTTTTCCCCTGGTTTCCTTTTTCACAAAAGAGCATCTAGCTTGCTACCTGGTCCTAGTAGACTATACACTTGACCACAAGCCAAAACGTTACCATGCAAACTGTGTTGCCTATCATCAGCAGCATGTTCTCTGACTCATTCATTACACAGTGAAGTAAATCACAGAATAACTTCTTCATGAATTACAAGTATTGTGTATCAGATCAAGCCCATGGAGGTCTTTATTCACAAGGAAGGTGGATGAGGAATGGCAGAGATGTCCAAGTTCCCCAGTCCTGACACCTTACCTCCTTCCTCTCAACCTTAACTCAATTGTATAAGGCATAATTTCTAGAATGCATTTTTTATTTTATACTAGTCATAGTGGTTCTGCCTTCCACATTGAACCTTAAATGAAAAAGTTTATATAAAAATTGAGTATACAGTTTAATGAGGAGATAAAAAAAGTAATTTTTGCTTGGCAATAAATGCTTTTACAAAGATATGCTTGCGATTCTATTAACACATGTACAGGAATTATGCCATCTAAACTGCAGGGGGTTAGAAAAATTCCTGAAGGGACTTAGACATAAAATTTATCATGAAGAATACTTAGGATAAATGAGTAAAAGAACCAGTGGATAAATATTTGGCCTTTTCTTCCCTTTAAATGTACATTTCTGAGATGTAGTTTATACGATGTCTTGGGGATGTTGCTACAAGATCAAGTGAGCAGTTGTATTAAACAATGGCAGACTAGAGAACATATCCTCAAATTTAGTGTCCTCCTTTCCTCTTTCTGTCCCTTGTCCCTCACTCCTGCTTCCTGGGATTTCACTCCACGGGATTTTACTGACTCAGTCTTTGTTTCCTGGAGAATTTTTACTAAGACAAATGGAACCATAGTGGCCTAGTAAGGAAGCACTCAAAACGTGGTTTTGCTTTTAGCAGCAAGCACCCTATTGCTGGTTGTAAGTAGGACAGCGATAAACACTGGTCTGCAATAGTATAATACTTCCTAGAGATTTTCCTGTGGTTAATTGGGAGGAGATGTAGGTTAGAAATGAGACGTTGTTACCTCAAGTGAATTCCAGCAATAAAAATTATAATGATTGTGAAATGGTCCACTTTCTTTCAACTGCATTAGAAGGCATTATGAATAACATAATTTTCACTAATTAACATTAATCAACATGATTAAAACAGCAGATGAAGATAATTTCAAATAATTTCGTATTTGAAATGGAATAATGCTATTCCAAAGATAATAAGTATGTAGGGGAGAGATTATCCTGTCACCATTTATTCCTGTCTTTCCAAATTTGCAAGATATTTACTTCCTCTCTTTTACTATCTACCTAACTTTACCTCTGAGTCTTTATGTATGGCTTTTCTCTTACTTTTTTATCTAATCATTGTCAGCCACTCTAGAATATATCTGTAAGAGATGGGAGATCCATTTTTGCAGTTGTTTATTATCCCCCAGAGCTTAGAATAATTTAGATTCTCCTTAAAGACCAGAAAAAAATCCCCTAACAATAATGTGTGTAACAACTACTTATATTAATTTTACCATTTGCAAAAAGTAAACAAACTGTGACCACAGCTTTCGTATATATGTCACATATATCATATATATATTACAGTTCCCAACATCACATAACTTCTGTGTAAACACTTATGAAGGTATAAAGAAGATATTTGAGATTAAGCCAAAGAGTTATTTGATAAGAAACAGCTTTTGGCAGCCACGTGTGTAATTTTGTTGCCCAACAGGGATTACACTTTTAGTTCTTTAGCCTCCTCTCCACTTCTGCATGTTCTTGGCAGAAAGCACACACTTTGAAGCCATGGGATAAGCTTAGTGATGTGATACAATGAAAAAGTTCCTTGAGAATCACTTTTAACATCACATAATATCCTACCTTCTAGTTTCTTTCTCCTTCCCCCCCTCTCCTTCTCTCTATATATCTGGAGTAAAACATTCCTCAAAACACTCAAGGCTTTCACATTTAAGCATCTAAGTCAAATCTTTCTATTGACATGGATACTCTTTACCCTTTTTGGCGAGGAATTCCTAACTTTCAATACCAGGCCAACATTTATCCATCCCAACAAATTCTATCACATCTACTTTTCCTTAAACATAATGGAATTGTAAATCATCAAACGCTGGATGAGAGGACATTTGCTTTCCCTGATTTTCCACTATAATGGGGGAGTACTATGAAGTCTCCCTTACGATTTGGGACATTTCACTAGCTTCAAGTGAGAAGGTCATTGTGAGACATAGAATATTCTTCATAGTCCATTGTAATTTGTGTTGTGTCCATTC
Source organism: Ceratotherium simum simum (assembly GCF_057802395.1). Lineage (NCBI taxonomy): Eukaryota > Metazoa > Chordata > Mammalia > Perissodactyla > Rhinocerotidae > Ceratotherium > Ceratotherium simum. The sequence continues at coordinate 26,977,491 of NC_141906.1, read as the reverse complement.
TTGATACTTTGGTTAATTGATTAGTATTTTTGAGCCTCTGGTCACTAACATGTATAAATGAGGAAAATGACATGTTATTAACATCATGTTTACCATCTGAATTTGCATGTATCCCACTTTGGAGATTGGTACATTAAAACCTCTGAAGATCATAATTCAAAATGATGAATATAAACATTTTCCTCCCAGATGTGGTTTTTCAAATCTCTAAAGCTTTATTGGCAATTTTAAATACAATCACAGAAAGGAAACAATAACTTGTGCCTGTGTGTGTATGTGTTAGTGTGTTATGTTTATTCTGGAAAGGATTTTTAATTCACCCTCAGGCATCAGTTGTCATTGGTATATATGACGAAAGCTAAAAGAGAGGGTTAGTTAGCACTAAGAATTCATGATCCTGGTTTATAATCTCAGTTATGTGGAAAAGGAGTAGAGACAAGCTGATGAAGAGGTTAGTGAGTGTGTCTGTATATATACACGTATACGTATGTGTGTGTGTAAATATTATTCTGTTCATTCATTCATTTATTTACTCATTGCTCTCTTCATATATGTGTGTCAATATGTATGTATATATGTATTTATAGGAATATATATAAGTAAACAAGGAGATACACAAATAAATACATATAGGAAAAGATGGCCTTGCACAGAATAAACAGAAAGGCATTATGAAACAAAGATTTAGGGTAGTAAAATTAATCCAGTATTCTATAACTAAGTTTTAATTACAAAAGTTTTACTAGGATAGAGGCTTTCAATTATTCTGGAAAAAATACTGTTGATGAGGTTTTTGAAAATGGTGTAAATAGATAAGACACCTGAATTTTTCCAGTACCATAAAACATCCTGATAACAGACTGATACATTCCAATATGGGTCAGCACACATCTGCAATGAACACATTCATATGAAATCACAAGCAAGATATCCCTTTCCAATGACACCCAGCTCTACCCCTCCTCCTTCCTACTGCTGGGAATCCCAGGACTAGAAAACATCCACATCTGGATTGGCTTTCCCTTTTGTGCTGTGTATCTGATTGCATTCCTAGGAAGCTTCACCATCTTGTTTGTCATCCAGACTGAGCCCATGTTCTACTTCCTGGCTATGCTGGCTACCATTGATCTGGGACTGTCCACAGCCACCATCCCTAAAATGCTGGGCATGTTTCGGTTTAGCCACAGGGAGATAATTTTTGGTACCTGCCTCACTCAGATGTTTTTCATTCACACCTTTACTGACATGGAGTCAATAGTCCTTCTTCCAATGGCTTGTGACCATCACGTAGCTAATTGTAACCCTCTCCATTATAGAATAATCCTTACTAACAAGATATTAGCTCTCATTGGTTTTGGTGTTGTTGGGAGATCTTTCTCCTGTGTATTCCCCTTTGTATTCCTCATCTTGTGATTGCCTTTGTGTGGACACCATGTTATCCCCTACTCGTATAGTGGGCACATGGGTTTTGCTCATCTGGCCTGTGAAAGTATCAAATTAACATCATATATGGTCTGGGGACCACAGCTATTCTGGGTTTTGACTTCATGGCCATTGGTCTGTCCTATGTCCAAATTTTTCATGCTGTTTTTCGTCTCCTCTCCCATGAGGCCAGGCTCAAGTCTCTCAGCACCTGTGGTTCCCACGTCTGTGTAATATTGGCCTTTTACACTCCATCCCCCTTCCCTTTTATGACACACTGCATTAGTCGAAATGTTCCCTGCCACATCCATATCCTTCTGGTCAATATCTATTTGGTTATTCCCCCAGTGCTCAACCCTGTCATTTATGGAGTTATGACCAAGTAGATCCTTGAAAGGGTGCTCAGAATATTCATCCAGAAATAAATAGTGGATGAAGACCCCCAGTTTTTGTCCAAAGGATTGAATATTGACATGTATGAATCTGAGCAATGAGGAGAGGCCTTGAAAATGGTAAGTGAGGTAAGGTCATGATTACTTAATCGAAACAGTGTCTTTTTTTGTTCATTTAACTCATTCATGTAGCAAGAAGGGAAGCTTTGAATTCTAAATATCAAGGTGAATAGCTAACAATTATATATGATTGTTTTGAACATGAATATAAGATATGTTCATGATTCCCAGAGATTGAAGTGGTCAAGTTACACAAGACAATTCTCCACACCCACTATGGGCACCGGATACTCCTTCTTCCTTGTCCTTCTCTTTCTTTTCCTCCATCTATCCTTCACCTTCTCTTCCCCTTTTCTCCTCTTCCTTTTCCTCCTCCTTCTTCTTCTGTTATTCTTTTTCTTGCTTTTTCTCTCTCCTCCAAATTTCTCCCTGTCAGCGTGCTTCAATGTGTCTTACCATATAGCTTTCTCTCCCTCTCCTGCCCCTCCACACTAGTTTAGTACTCCATTCCATTTACTCTCAAAGTATAAACAGTTTTGTTCTTATTCATTTTATCATGTAGTTGATTTAATGAATTAGTGCAGGAATTATAAACAGGAAGTATAATTAAAGACAGGGGGACAGGGGACTAAGCAGAACTAAAATGCATTCTTACAGATACTAGAAATCCACTATGCTTAAAATTTAGTACATAATTATCTCACTAAAAACACCGGTTTATAGAAGCACTGTTCGTCTGGCAGCCAATGATGGATACACTGTTGTTGCATCAAATATCTCTCTCTCCTCCTTTTAAGAACAAGTTATTGGGGCGTAGCTGTTAAGTGCCCGTGCACTGCTGCTGGCGGCCTGAGTTCGGATCCCGGGCGGGCACAGACACACGGCTTGTCAGGCCATGCTGTGGTGGCGTTCCACATAAAGTGGAGGAAGGTGGGCACGGATGTTAGCTCAGGGCCAGTCTTCCTCAGCAAAAAGAAGAAGATTGGCACGGATGTTAGCTCAGAGCTGATCTTCCTCACAAAAAACAAACAAACAAACAAAAAACAAGTTATTAATCGCCTGATGTTATTTATACACTTTGGCTGTAAAAGTAATTTGTTTCACAAAAATTGGGTATGTGTTTGTTAAGAAAACAGAGACTCTCTGCTATAAAATCTGTTGAGACTGAATCATAAAGATCTACAAAACACTCCCAAGTCTCTGGATAGGAAGAGATTATTTCTATTCAGGGAGTGAATACATGCTCAGGTATCATAAGTTAGTGACTGGTATGGGCTCTCAAGGCTACTTTTCTATTAGGTACACAAAGGCATTTCAAGAAGAGAAAACAACATGAGGGTGATCAGACAGATTTGATAAAACCTTATTTTTGCAAATTCAGATATAAGGTAGAGCAGGTAGTTAATACAGAGATTGAAGTGGGGACCAAAGCTGGTAGGGAAGGTTTAGATCAGATCATGTACCACCTATTTTCTATGTCAAAGAATTATAATAACTAGGTCTATAAATTGGGGTGTTCTCTCATGTGTAAGTGGGAGGCAAATTATATTTTTATGAGAAAATAAATAATATGAACGTAAGGTTAACACCGCATGTGACACATACTGACTAAAATTGTAAGATGCTTTTATTAATTTAATTGTTTCAGAGACCACTGCTATTTTTGGAGCTGATTGACCATTATTGCTTTTACATTATTCTCAAATTTAATTGGAAAATCTATTCCTGCTGTATTTTTGGTTAAAACTATAAATAAGCAGACACTCTAATATGCTCGAAGTACATGATGCATTCTGAAGACTATTGGTCAAGAGTAAGAGAGAGGGGCCCACAAATTTAGAGATGGTCTCAAAACATAGTATATTTGAAATCAATATGACCGTAAATGTGCAATTAATAATAAAAAAATATTCAAAATCATAGAATAGCTAACGCTTTTAGAGCTCTTGTGTATCAGGAACAGTTTTGAACACTTTACATATTTTATTTCATTTTATTATCACAGCAATCCTGTGGTTTAGGTGTTATTTTTATTTCCATTTGATAGTTAAGGAAAATGAGACATGCGGACATAAAGTACTTTGCCCAAAGTCACACAGCTAATAAGACATAGAGCCTGGATTCCAAACCACCCAACGTGATTCCACAATTTAATTTTTACAACTATGTAACAATGTAATAATCTCTATCATTTTTAATAAATTATTTTAAGATATTTTACTTGCATTGGAATTTTTTCATGATTTAAGTGAAAAAATTCAAGTTATAAAATTGTATAGCATATACAAAATATCAAGAAAATATTATTTTCACAATAAATTTACAAGACATTAAGTTTTATTCCTAGACAAGAGAATTTATTTTTTTAGAAATTTTGTTAATTGTATAAAATGTTTGGTGTTGAACATATATAATTTTTATTATTATAAAATACTATTAAGCCATGAATAAATAAAGGAACAAGTTTAAAAGAAAGTAAAATTGCATATTTACTATTTAATCAATTCTTCTACTCCACATTTTTCTGAGGCATTTTTTAACCTCACTTATAAATGAAAGCCTATTATTGTTAATGTTCGTAAATACACATAACACTCCTATATTTCGCATCTTAATTATTGATCATTACTATTCCGTTTCTAATGTCCTAAGGAAAATAAACCATGGACTCATACTTGATCCCTTTCTTTGTCCCACAAGCCACACCAACACCATCAGTAATTGCATTTGCTCTGCCTTCAAATTATATGTAGGTTTTGAGCATTTCTTTTCTTTTTTTTAATTGTTTTTTATGTGAAGAAGATCAACCCTGAGCTAACATCCATGCCAATCCTTCTCTTTGTTGTTGAGGAAGACTGGCCCTGGGCTAACATCTGTGCTTATATGCCTCCATTTTATATGGGACGCCACCACAGCATGGCCTGACAAGCAGTGTGTAGGTGCATGCCCAGGATCCAAACCTGGGCCACCAGCAGCGGAGCGTGCATACTTAACTGCTACACCGCGGGGCCAGCCCCAGCATTTCTTGAGATAAATAAAAACTGAACATTTGTTGAGATAAATCCAAGCACTTAATCTAATTACTAAATTCAAATTATAAGATCTCTAGAGAAAATAATAAGACAATATATTTGAGACCTTCTGGTAGGAAAATATTTTTTAAGCAAGGCACATGAAGGAAGATACTTTGGATTTTATCAAAATTAAAATATATTATTCCATTGAGAAACTTTTAAAAAAGGAAAGGGCAAACCATAGACAGGGGGAAAATGTTTATAATACATAATTCTGACAAAGGTCATGTAAGTAGATTCTATAAAGATAGTCTATAATTCAATTATTAAGAGATTAAAAAAAATATGAAAATGTGGGCAAAGAACTCGAACATGTACTCATAAAAAAGATAGGTAATCTCCAATAAACGAAGAAAACGTGCCCAGAAAGTTTAATCTCAAGAAAAATGCAAATTAACTCTTTAATAAAATGCCTTTTCATGCCCACTAGATTGGCACCTTAAAACAAAAAATTGATAATATAAAGTGGTGACAACACAAATAGGGAACAACTGAAAATCTAATAATTTGATGGTGCAGATGAAAAATAATATGGTGTTAAATGTACATTATGCTATACCTTTCCTGTGAACTAAAAATTCCACTTTTAGGCATTTAGTCAAGAGAAATGGAACTAAGCCAATATTGGAAATCATGGCGACTTTATTCACAATACTGCCAAAGGAGAAATACCCCAACGCACTTCAACAGGACAACAGATAAACACATTGGGGTATATTAATATGATGAAATATTACTCAGCAATAGAAAAGGAAAGAACTACTATACACATTACAACATGATAAATAGAAAAAATGTTTTTTTGAGGAAAATAAGCTACAGGAAAACCTACACATACTATATGCTTCAATATATCTAAATCTCAAGAACAAGTGAGAAAACTCTACAGTGATAAAAATCAGAATTGTGTTTGCCTGTCTTGGGAGACAGGGCCAGTTGTGTGAGAAAACTTCCTGGGGTAATAGAAGGATGCATACTCAGATTTACATGCTGGCTACATGAGTACATTTATTTGTCAAAATTAATTAATTTGTACACAAAAGTTCTATGGATTTTGCTACATGTAAATTATTCCTATTGTCTATGGAATTCAGACCAAGCAAATTCTTGAAACGGTGCTGAAAATATTCATTCAGAAATAAGCAGCACGTGAGAAACTTCAACTTTTGCTTATTATAACCAATCTAAAATTGCGTAGGCAATAATCATTTAACATGCTTGATTATCTAGAGTCAAAACATAGGAAATTTCTTTGAATTCCTCCTCATGGTGTTTTAGACCAGTCAGAGAGTGAAACCACTCACAAAAAATTAACTCAAAATGGATTAAATGTGTAAATGTAATACCAGAAACTGTAAAACTTCTAGAAGAAAACATAGGGGAAAATCCCCTTGATACTGGTCTTAGGAATGATTTTTTGGATATGCCAGCACAGGCAACAAAAGCAAATATAAGCAAGTAGGACTATATCAAACTCAAAAGCTTGTGTACAACAAAGGAAAATTTTTTTAAAAATGAAAATATAACCAATAGAAAGGGAGAAATTATTTGCAAACCATATATCTGATGAAGGGTTAATATCCAAAATATATAATGGGTTCGTATAACTCAAGAGCAAAAACACGAATCTAATTTAAAAATGTGTAAAGGACCTGAATAGACAATTTTCCAAAGAAAATGTAGAAATATCCCACTAGTATATAAAAAGGTGCTCAACATCACTAATCATCAGGTAAATGCAAATCAAACCACAATGAGCTATGACCCACACCTGTTAGGATGGCTACTATCAAAAAGACAAGCATTAGCAAGTATTGGCAAGGGTGAAGGGAAAAGGGAAAACTTGTATAACATTTGTTGGAATGTAAATTGGTACAGACACTATAGAAAACAGTATGGAGTATCTTCAAAAATTTTAAAATAGAACTACCCTATGATCCAGCAATCCCACTTCTTGGTATACATGCAAAGGAAATAAAATCAGGAGCTTGAAGAAATATGTGCACCCTCATGTTCATTGCATTATTATTCACAGGAACTCAGACATGGAAACAACTCAAGTGTCCATTGTCAAATGAATGCATAAATAAAATGTGGTATTATAAACAATGGAGTATGATTCAGTCATAAAAAGGAGGAAATCTTTGCTAGTGGACATTATGCTAAGTGAAGTAAACCAGATACAGAAAAACAAATACTGGAAGACCTCACTTTTATGTGGAATCTAAAAAAGTGGAACTCATAGAACCAGAGAGCAGAATGGTAGCTAGGGAGTGGGGAAAATGGGGAGATATTGGTAAAGGGTACAAAATTTCAATTATAAGATAAATGAGTTCTGGGGATCTTTGTACAGCATGGTGATCATAGTTAACAGTACTGTATTGTATACTTGAAATCTGCTAAAGAGATTAGATCTTGTGTTCTTACTACAAAAAACAAAATGTAACTAGGTGAGCTAATGGTTGTGTTAATTAACTTGATTATGGCTATCATTTCATAACATATGCATCATCACGTGTACACTTTTAAAAAATCACAGTGTAAAAGCTAACTATAGGCAATTTTTATTTGTCAATCATGCTTTCATAAAGCTGGAAAAAAAACAAGTAATTTAGAATTCCATACCGTCTAAATTATCTTAAAAAAAAAATAAAGTTATTTTAGACAAAAAAAAACCCAGGAAATTCATCACGAGCAATATTGCATCAAGGAAATATTTAAGTTTATTCTTCAGACGTGAGTAAAATCATTACAAATGGAATTTTGAAGATGTAAGGAGGAAGGCATAGCGATAAAAAAGTAAATATTTGGGAATATTCAAATTAATTTTGGCTGTTCAAAAAAATAACCATATGTGTGTAAGTTTAAAAATTTATAAGAACTAAATTAAACCAGTAGTATTATATGTCAGAAATTAAATAAATGGACTAACATTTTTCTAAGATCCTTCGTTAACAGAATGCAGTAAGACTGCCAATTTATATTAAAATATGATAAGTTGCATGGGCATCTTTATGGCAATGGCTAAAGTAATTGTAAAATTATGTGTAAAAGTAAAGCAAATGGGACTTACAGTAATAATAAAAAAATAATTAAAATAAGAAAATTTTTGTTGTGAAAGATCTATAGCTTAGGTTGATGAAAATGATAGTAAAGATAAGATAGCAAATTTAATAGAAAAATAACAATAATTATGTTAAATGTGCATGAAATTAGTAGTGTATTTAAAATATTAAAATTGTCAGATTGCTTTAAATATAAATTCTTTGACATTTGTAAGTTCAGACAAATTTAATTCAAGATATTAAAGGCTGAAGAAAAAAGGATGGATATTTATGAGTTGAGTTTACTGCCTAATTTAAACTCTGTAAATTCCACAAAGCCGGGAAAAGTGGTATAGTCATCATTTTATTTCCAGCATCCTACAGTTACGAAACTAGGCATTAAGAAAACGATTATAATTATATTGGGAGAAGAAAGAAGCTCCTTAAAACATCAATTAATCTAGCAACAATGGATGAATTTAAAATTTTTGAAATAAAAATATCGACCAGATATTGAAAAGAATAGAGAAAAATGATATAACCTGCTAAATGAAATTATAGGCAGCAGTAGATATTGTGAACAGTGGTCTGAAAAGCAGAGGACAATTAAATTAATTTAAATACTTACAGAAGAGAGCCAATATAGATATATATTTTAACATAATTTTCATGAGAAGACATTTCACTGAATTAAGTTTCACAAAATTGCATAGTGAACCTCATATATATTGTGTCATTCTTTTTTCTTTCCTTGTTTCTGTAGTAATATTTTCTTCACACAGTCATAGATCTGCTAAGGTCTGACTTCGTATAGGACAGAGTTGAGCACTTGTGGCACTACAACATAAAGATTGGGCACGAGTATATGGGTATAGTGGGTGACAATTTGACCAAAGTGAGCTGTCATAAAGGAAAAGAGGGCTGGTGTAGAGAAGGCAAGGATTACACAAACATGAGAATCACGTATTTTTACTTTCAATAGTTTTCATTCTATTCTTCAGTTCCTCGACATAATTATTTTTTAACCTTTAAATTTTCTGTTTATTCCTTTCCATAAAAACCAATGCTTTTTTCATGATTGTAATTCTCTCTCTCTCTCTCAAGCTTTCTCATTTCTCATCTCTTTCAGGCTGCTAACTACATGTATTTTAAAGTTTTGAAGTGGTTTATTTTTAATTCTATTTCACCCAGTTTCTTACTATCTTGTAACTATTTTTTTAAATTTTATAAATAATCTTTGAATGTTTGGGGACTATTTACTGTAAGTTTTTCTTTGCCGTTGTGATTGCATGCTAGACTCTTCAAAGACGTTGCAGGTTGGATTTCTTAGAAAGGATACTCTGAGATGGAGATTTGCATGTAGGAAGCTTACTCAGGTGTTGTGATAGGCAGAACAATGCCCCCTTACAGATACCCATGTCCCAATCTTCAGAATTTCGGAATATGTTAAGTTTCATGACAAAGAAAAATTAAGGTGTCAGATGCAGTTAAGGTTATCCATCAGTTGACTTTAAGATAGAGAGAGTATCCAGGACTACCCAGGTGGGACTAATGTAATACCAGCGTCCTTAAAAGGGGACAATGGAAGCAGAAGAATTAGAATCAGGGGACGAGATGTGATGAAAAAAGCAAAGTCAGAGTAATACCATATGAGAAGGGTTCAGCTCTTCACTGCTGGCTTTGAAAATGGAGAAGAGAGCTATGAATTAAGGAATGTGGGCAGCCTATAGAAGGTGGAAAAAAAGCAACAAAACATATTCTGCCCTAGTGTCTCCAGAAAGGAGTGCAGACCTGCTGACAGTTTGATTTTAGCCCAGTGAGAAATACATTAGCTTTCTAATAACAAAACTGCAAGATAATACATTCTTGTTGATTTAAGGTACTAAATTTCTGGTACTTTGTTACAGCAGCATTAGAAAACTAACGCTTTGCTCTCAAAGTTGGGTGAGGTGGATGAGGAAAGAAGGAGAAAATGATTTGTGATGAAGTGGAAACAAAGCATCAGCCAGATGTTTATACAGGAATCTCTGAAGCTGGAGTGGCCCTTCACAGCTGTCCTGAATTGGGGTGAAAAAAGTGAGCTTTTATACTTGTTCATCAACCAGGCATGATGAGGGCTCTCCTGGGAGGGGGATTTGATTTTGGGTCAGGAAGTTCTCACTAGGCAAGAGAAGAACCAAAGAGGGACTCAGCTAAGGGCTCTCAGTCACATTCCCAGTATTGGAGGAATGAGTACTTCAGATCTGAAAGGGGGTTACAGATACCACACCTTGGTGTCCACCACAAAACCCAACTAGAGTATAGATTTTTATGTAGTGGTCACACTACTGTGCAACTCCCCCTAATTCTTGGAGAATTTGCCCATCGTTTCTTCTTGCCTCTGGCTGGAAAACCTCAAGACATAGAGAGACGTGCATATCCATCCTTTGACATACAACTACCCCTTGTGTTTGCAGATATATGCTAGGCTGCTTACACTTGCCCTTTAATAATTGTCCTATAGATTTTGAAGTCATATATATGAATCATTTGTTTTTTGTCTATCTAGAGCTTTTCCTCAGGAAAGACAATAGCTACACAAAATGCCAACTTTATGACAGAGACAGTCACATTTGTTAAAAGCATGGGAAACCAAATTTTGTATCATAACTGATTTGACAACAGGACTGAGTGAAGTGAATTTTTATTGATAAATATTTATTTATGATAGTTTGCATTGTTCACCTGTTATATGGTCATTATTTAAACATTTTAAACTCCATAAATTAGAATGACAGGAAATAATGTTATCTATATTGGAGTGACCCAAAAACGTTTTGATATTGTGATGCTATTGCAATACATTCTTCTGTAGGATTGACTTTTTATTGGAATTATATCATATATTGTTGTATTTCATGTATACTTATAAATAAACGTGTGTACATTATGTGTAGATCTCTAATGCATTTTTATTTTAGTGGAAACATAATAATGTCTTTGATTGAGCATACTATTTTCTCCATTTAAGTATTTATTTTGTTTTTGCAATCATTCAAAACAGTATAATAAAAATTTTTGTGCACAAATCTCATTCAGTGTTTGAAAAAGATAATACAAATATTCGACATTTATAATGATCTTCATTTCTTTCTTTAGACCAATTAAAAAATTTTTGTTATTTTCCATCAGTTGGTAGTAGTCCTGTAGTATATTTTGTTGTATAGGTTGGCTAGCAAAGAAATCAGTTGGTTTTTGTTTATCTCAAAATATTTTTATAGATAACTCAAGAAGAAAAGTAAAGTCTGAATAGCCATTTAAAATGTGAACAAATTGAATTAGTAATTAAGCATTTGCCACAATGAAAATCCCAGGACGAGATATCTCCACCATGAATTTAACTTTATGCTTAAGGAGGAACTAATATCTCAATATACTGCACAAACTCTTCTAAATCGTATGAATAGAAAATACTTCCCAATTCATTCTATGAGGCCATTATTACCCTGATACCTAAACCAGACAAAGATATTGCAAGAAAGAAAACTACAGAGCAATGCCTCTTATAAATACAGACACAAAAAATACTCAGCCTAATGCCAGCAAACTTAATCCAGCAACATATCATAGGGTGTTAAAACATAATTAAGTGAAATTTATAGCAGGAATTCAATATTGATTTAATATGGTAAAATCAATCCATGTATTATAAAGGATTAAACCATGTGATCATCTCCATAGATACAGAAAAAGATTTTGACAAAATCTAAACACTTTCATGATAAAAACTCAGAATGAAAAACAGAAGGGGACTTCCTCAACCTGATAAAGATTATCTACAAAAATCCCAAACTAACACCACATTTGATGGGTGAAGATTGAATTTTTTCCCCCTAAGATAAGGAGCAAGACAAGGATGCATGCTCTTGCTCTTACCACTTCTACTCCACATTGTAGGTAGGGCAATAGGTAAGAAAACAAAATGAAAAGCAATCATACTAGAGAGGAATATGTATAAATATTTTCATTAGAGTATGACATGGTTTTGTACATAGAATAACCTAAAGAGCCCACAATAAAAATATTACAACTAATAAATGACTTCAGCAGGTTACAAGCTATAATATCAATATATAAAAATGAATTGCATTTCTATACAATATCAGTTAAAGATCTGAAAATTAAATTTAACAAAGGAATTCCATTTACAATAGAATAAAAGCAATAAAATATTTAGGACTAAATTTAAGTAAATAAATTTAAAAATTTCACACTGAAAACTACAAAGCATTGAAAAAAACATAAAAGGATTTAAATAAATGGAAAGACATTCCATGTTCATGGATATGAAGGCTTAATATTGTTAAGATTGAAATACTCACTAAATTGATCCACAGATTCAATGCAATTTGGCCTGCTCTTTGTGTGTGTGTGTGTGTACATGTGTGTGTAAATTAACAAGCTAATTCTAAAATCAGTATCAAAATGCAGGGAACTCAGAGTAGCCAAAAAATGTTGAAAAATAATAAAGTTGGAAGACTTACTTTCTGATTTTAAAACTTAATACAAAGCTGCAATATTAAGACTGCTCTACTGCCATACGGATAGTCATAGCTAAAGTGTAAAATAATTGACATTCTAGAAATAAATCCTCATGTTTATGGCCAATCGATTTTTGACAAGTGTGTTAAGACAATTCAATGGGAAAAGAATAGTCTTTTCAGCAAATGGTGCTGAGACAACTAAATATCCATGTGTAAAAGAATAAATTTGGACCCTTATATCATACACAAAAGTTAATTCAAAATTGATTTTAGAGCTCAAAATAAGAACTAAATTGTGAAACCTTTGAGCTACGTCTATGTCTATGTCTAGAAAATGACAAAGGAGCAATCTTCATGATTTGGGAATAGGCCAAAAGGTGTTTTGCATTTGTTTTGTTTTGTTTTTAGATATGACATAGAAGCCAAAGTAGTAAAAGAAAAACTTTGATAAATTGAACTTTTTTTAATTAAAAAAATGTTGTGCATCAAGAAAATCATCATGATATTGAAAATACAGCCCATATAATGGGAGAAAATATTTGCAAGTCATGCATCTGATAAGGGACTTATATAAGAATATGTCAAGGACATTTTCAACTAAATACCCGAAAGACAAATAATCCAATTAAAATGGGCAAAGGACTTGAACAGATATTTCTGCAAAGAAGATATAAAATGGCACAAAGGCGTACAAAATTATGTTCAACATCATTAGTCATTAGAGGATTGTGAATAAAAATCACAGTGAGATAACAATGCAGAAACACTAGGGTGGCTAAACTTTTTAAAAAGCAGATAATAACAAGCGTTGGTAAGGACGTGAAAAGCTAAAATCCTTAAACATTTGTGGTGGGATTGTAAAATGGTTCAGCCAATTTGGAAAATAGTTCAGCTGTTCATCAAAATGTTAAATGTAGACTTACCATATGATTCAGCATTTCCACTCCAAGGAATGTACCCAAGAAAATTTAAAACATATGTCCACAAAAAGACATGTACATGAATGTTCATAGCAGCATTATTCATAATAGCCCAAAAGTGGGAACAACCCAAATGCCCATTAACTGATGAATGGGTAAGCAAAATGCATTATATCCATAGAATGGAATATTATTTGGGCATAAAAGGGGTTAGATACTGACACATACTACAAAATGAATGAATCTTGATACATTATGCTGTGCATAAGAAAAAGTCACATATTGTATGATTCCATTTGTATGATATGTTCAGAATAGGAAAATCAAAAGTGGCAGAATATAGATTAATGGCTATCATTAGCTCTGGGGACGGTACACTAGGGAACAACTACCAAAGGGGATATAGTGTTTCTTTTGAGGTGATGAAAACATTTTAAAGCTAGATAGAGTAATGGTTTTACAGCTCTGTGAATATGCTAAAAATCACTGAATTGTACACTTTAAAAGGGTGAATTTCATTGTATATAAATTATATCTCAATAAAGCCGTCATTTTAATAACAATACATACTGTGTTATTTTATTCAGATAAATTATAGAAAATCTAAACTAACATATAATGACAGAAAGCAGATGAGTGACCTGGGAATGGGCCAGAGACAGACAGGATGGAAGGATTACAAAGTGACATCAAAATATGTTTGTATGGGATGTATCACCTTAATTGTGTAGTGATGGTTGCACCGGTGTATAAATATGTCACAACTTCTCAAACTGTACAATTCAAGGTTGAAAAATGTCTTATATGTCAATTATACCTCTTAAAAGCTATCATAATTTTAAAAAATTAAAATAAAAAAACTAAATTTAAAATAAAAACAATGTCAAATACACAATAGCTGAGATCCTTCTATGCCAGCAGAACTGTATTAAAGGAAATAATAACAACAGGTCTTCAGGATAAGAAAAATGATCCCAGATGGTAACACAGGTAAAAAGTCATGAAAGGTATATTAAAAAGTCAAAATAGAAAATAGATAAATTTAAATACATACCTAGAAACAACTCTAGCTATTTGAGAAGGAATGAGCCTACATAGGCTGCATTCTATTCTAATTCAGGAGTCAGGAAACAGTGGGTCTGGGTGGTCTTCTTCAGTTGGATGGGGGAATACGACATGCCCTGCAAGTGTGCTGTTCCTCTGGTCTTAGAGTCTCAAACCGACTCACCTCATCTTGCCATCTTGCAGAGTTCTCCTTTGTTTGTCTCTTGTGCCATGGTCAGAGTGTTTAGATGAAAGGAGCAAGGTAAAATTAGTCTATGCCATCTTGTCTATACCTGAGCCTATATCTTTTATTTGTCTTAAAATAAAATGTTTATCTACAGGTAAGTAACATAACTTTGAAGAAAGCACTCCATTATATACCTGAGGTTCAAGCTAAATAATATAATACTTTATTGAATTTGGATTAAGAAAAATGAGATCTAAATCAGTGCAAGATAAATTAAAATAGTCAACATCTGCCTGGTAATTATGTTTGAGTTTAGAATATGGATTACATATTATTTAGCTAGAAACAACAACCCATAGAGTTTGGGTACAAAATATAACTTAGAAGGAGATGAAATGTATCTGTCTTTATGCCATATATAAATGATAATATCTGTGTGGTTTTGCTCCACATTTGTAATTTTTTCTATATAAATCCCTACCCCTGTCACTTTTTCTTGGGATTCTGTTTTTCTAAATCATAGTTTATGAGTTTCATCAGCAATCTCAGAGGTTTCAATCCCAGGGCACCGTTACAATATAAAACTGAATTAACTCACTTTCTCCGATGTCATAAGCAGCTGCAACCTTAGCATAAAATTACTTTCCATAGATAGTATAAAAAAAAGGGCCATAGAGCTTTGCTGCTTGATTTTTTTCCTCGTTTCTCTATTTTTGTGGAAGAATGAAGCATCACAGGTGAATTTTCTTTTGATTTAGGTATGTATTGCAGTTAAATGAAAGAGAGACGATCAAAGGTAGCTAAGAACTGCTGGTCTTAACATGGTATACATCATGTAGTCTAATTTCTGAATCTAACAGAGGGAAAAACCTGCAACTTTTAAATGGACATTGGGTATCCTTGAAAATATCTAGAAGATCCAAGGCATTTAAAATCTTTCTACCAAATGATTGTGTAGTTGGTTGATAAAGTACAATTTCTGCTTCAGCTATGGATTATAGGGAATGAAAAGGACTTGGGAAGCTTGATGAAAGTCTGAGGTGAGCATTGGCATATTACTGAGAGTTTATTTCCAGAGATGAACCCAAGGTGGGCATCAGGGTGTCTAGAAGGCTTGTTCTTGGCCAATATCCTGCCACTGGGCCACAGCCATTACCTGGAAGTTTCAGCTTTTAAAACACAGAAATAAAGGAGGCATTGCAAAATACATCTCTTCTCTTTCTCTCTCTTTCTCTCTGTCTCTTTATTTCATCTAATCTTAGCTGGATATAACATTTATTTTATTTTTTTTTTACCCTGATATATTACCCACAGAAATACGGAGCTATATAAAGGATAAAAACAGGAGTATGTGCTACTTTGTGCTGAGCTTGAACCACTCTGCCTCAAGTTGGAGACCCAGGAAAGTCCCTTTTTTTCATCATTTGAGTTTATGAGTGCCTGATTGCTTATTCATCATTTTGAAGCCATTGAGAAAGCACCCTTCTCTATTTCCTTTAGGTAATAGAGTAATTACTTAAGTAATTCTCTCTCCAATTAGATTTTCTTATGCCATACATTTTTGTGCTACTCAGAATTGCCTTCGTCAGGTCTATAACCACCTGAAGCCTTCTAGGTTGTCCTCTACTCACCTTTCCAGTGACTTAATCAGGCAGAGGGAGTGAACCCAGTGCAGGCTAGTCTGTAGCAGTAGTAAAATTAGCAGGATTTCTCAGAGGTACTGATGTGGACTGAAGCATGAACGAAGAAGCTTTCAATTACCACTAGAAACCATGACTACCATAACACAAAAATGAGCCACTATGAAATGTCACGGTCTTGGGAAAATAGAGACATCAATGAAGATCTACAAAAGGTTTATTATTATCTTTCTTTCTGCAGTCTCTCAAGTATACAGGGGTATGACTCAGTCGGTGTGTGCTCCTCGGCAGGCATCCCAGAGTGAATGTGCTTTTGTTTGTGATACTGTATATCTCTGATATACTGTTTCTATCATTTTGACAGAATATTAGGCTTGATCTTGGTATTGTCTCTACGTCCATAAATGATGACTGAAGCATTAGATAATGTCTGCATTTTCTAATTATGGAAGTGCCTTATACATTTGTGCCTGTAACTTTACTTTCTTATCTGCCTGTCTCCTTTGGGATTTATTTTTGCATTTCCATATGTATCCTTGACTTTTCACATGTCTCTCTTCAGACAGGGACTTCACAAAGTTATGGGGCATATTAAATTATTCCATACTGAATATCAAGTTTTATGTCTTATAACTCTGCCATGGGCTTGCTGATGACCCTTACATGTTAAAAAAAAATTAGGATTAAAATGAATAAGAATTAAATTCCTTGAGATCGGCACATTCAAATGAGTATGGCTCAATGTAGAATAAAAAATTATGTTAATAAGCCCTTCCAAATTACAATTCTTTTCATCTTCACTACATATTGAAGCATTAAGCTTATCATTTTCAGAACCACTTTTTATCAGAATTTTTTTTTCTCCTTCTAGGAGTGACAACTTCTCCTACTCTGTTGTTTGGAAAGATGTTTTATCCCAACAGCAGCATTTTTCACCCAGCCACATTTTTCCTCATTGGAATCCCAGGTCTGGAAGAGGTCCATGCTTGGATCTCCCTGCCTTTCTGCTCTGTTTACCTTGTGGCTTTACTGGGCAATGCCACAATTCTGCTAGTCATCAAGACGGAACAGACCCTCCGGGAGCCCATGTTCTACTTTCTAGCCATCCTTTCTACAATTGATTTGGCCCTTTCTACAACCTCTGTGCCCCGTATGCTGGGTATCTTTTGGTTTGACACCCATGAAATTAACTTTGGAGCTTGTGTCACCCAGATGTTTTTGATCCATGCCTTCACTGGCATGGAGGCTGTGGTCCTGATGGCCATGGCCTTTGATCGCTATGTGGCAATCTGTGCTCCACTCCACTACACGACCATCTTGACATCCTGGGTGTTAATGGGCATCAGTTTATACATTGTAATTTTTCCCATCCTTCTCACACTTCCCATGATCTATCTCATCTACCGCCTACCCTTTTGTCAGGCTCATATAATATCTCATTCCTACTGTGAGCACATGGGCATTGCAAAATTGTCCTGTGGAAACATCCGCATCAATGCTATCTATGGGCTCTTTGTAGTCTCTGTCTTTCTTCTGATCCTAATCCTTATTGGCATCTCCTACGTTTCCATTCTCCGTGCTGTCTTCTGCCTCCCATCACAGGATGCACGACTAAAAGCACTAAGCACCTGTGGCTCCCATGTTGCAGTCCTCTGTGTTTTTTACATCCCTTCAGTCTTCTCTTTCCTTACTCACCGATTTGGACACAACATACCCCACTATGTTCACATTCTTGTTGCCAACCTGTATTTGGTTATCCCACCCTCGCTCAACCCTGTCATTTATGGGGTGAGGACCAAACAGATACGAGAGCAAGTGCTCTGTGTCTTAACTAAAAAATGGGAATTTTGACGTCCTTTGTTTACCAAGTATATGATCCAGCAAGAAAAATTGGTGTGTCATTGCCAGGAAGACATTTTTCTGTCTAAATGTAGTTCTGCTGAATTACATTCCAGGGGATTTGATCTTCACTCCTTATTGATTCTATAATTTAAATAATCTTCATAATATTTCAAGTTCAAGGACCAATTCCTATTGTGGAAGCAAGAACTGTTTGCATTAGTAAACTTTGAGTGAGAATGAATAGTTCAAGCCATGATCTTTTTTGTCATTACATTTGTTAACATTGCTTTTTTCCCCCAACTTTTAAGTTCTATTATTTTCCCTCGGTTTAACAAAAGACAAGGAAACATATAACAGGTACGTTTGTTCTCTTAACATGGGATTAAAAAACATTATTATTATGATTTATTTAACTTAAATATTATCTTAATCAGACGTAAGAGACATTTGAGTTAAAATGACCTATGACTAAAACTGCAGTCCAGTTCTAGTTTTTTTCTTATCCTCAGAGACAGGCAGGACTACGAAATGTTTTCTTTTTCTCTGTCTTAGAGTCTATCACTTCAAATTTAATAATTTTGAGGGGGCTTGAAATTGTAATTTTTGATTCATGTAAATGATAATGCACTGTGTACTGTGTATCATTTCACAGAAAATTATTTCACTTAATATTAAATTTAGAGATCTATCTATGTGGACACATATGGGACACAGTTATTTCCCTTTTAAATGTAGCAGAATCTTTCATTTGCATTTTATATTCCTTTAATCTTTGATAATATACATAATCATTTAATTATTTTTAATTTAGAATCACTGTTGACATCTTTATGAAGTTTTTGTGCATATTTTAAACATTTCTAAAGTTTCTAGACTTAAAAATGGAATGTTACATGGTACGTTACTGATTAAATAAGTCATGTTCTTACTTTTTTGTATTGTGTTTTTTATTTACTATAATTTTCTTCCCCCCTCCCCAGATTTTCTGCTTAGCTTCTTAAAATTTCATTGCGTGAATTATTTGAGTACAAATCATATTAACACGTTCCTATAAAGTCTTTATATTTAAAGTTTATTTTCATATGGTAGAATAAATTTTTGAATGAAATCAACCCTGAAAATAATATTTATGGCACAGCCTTCCAGCACTTCTATACATAGGGCTCCTGCATAGCTTTATTATATATCAACATTCCAACATCTATTTAATTGTTGGTATGTATGTTTGTGTTCCTTTTCACATTTAATTCAAATCTAAATGCAATTCATTTTGGTGCAAAATGTAAAGTAAGAAAATTAAATACTTTTCTGTTACTATTTCTAACCTATTTTTATAACATAGTTTGCTTAATAATTCATCACTTCAGAATTTATATTTATTCCTTCTCAAATTAAATTTCAATATATACAAGTCTGCTTTTTCTTCACCAGTATCATAAAATGTTTTGATCACTACAGAATTAGAATATATTTTAACAAATTTGAAAGCTGATTATCCTTCTACAATTTTCTCACTCTCTTTTTGTTCTGTTCAATAATTTGCAAAAAAAAAAAAATGCTGTCACTTTGCCATAGTTAAAAATACTCAGATGGAATTTTGAGTTAATGTATTCCTTGATTCATTTACTATCAATTAAAGTATGTATCCATTTCTTAAACTATTCAGGGAGAACTAATTAATCTCCTCCCTTGGATAAGGACAGATGATAAAATGTTCCCTGATGATTTTGTACTGTGACTGTTTAGCTAAGCTAACATTTTGTCCCCCAGAATTCCCCTCTCTATAAGTTTCCAGTTTAGACTTAATCACATAAGAAATATGCGTCAACTGTGGGAGCAAATGTGAAACAGCAGCTGTTATTTTCTGTGGTTCAATATTTATTCACAGGCAGTGATAAACTCAGTGATCCCAGAGGATTCTAATTTCTCCTCACTTTCCTCAGCTCCATGTCAAGCTCTCCATGGTTGCCAGCCCTTGTGACCAAAAATGATCATGAATCCCTGACCAGATATTTTATTGCAAATACGCAGAGTCAGTAACCGTGAATAGGAAACCACTTTCTATAAATTACTACACCCATGTTCTTTATAATGTATCCCAGAGGCTGAATGTACCTGGCTTTCTGCAAACACCAAGTCAGTCGTACATGCCTAATCTGGTTAGTAAATTTGTTTTCAGATCTTTTCTTCTCTAGGTCCTTCCACAGTTCTAGCTAATTCCTGAAATAAATTCTTTATTCCTTAATACTAGTAGTAATTTCTGCTTCCTTCGCTGAACTCTAACTGACATGAATACAGGTAACAAAAGTTGTTCCTTGGCAACAAATTCTTGAGAATGAGAATTTGGAGTTGGTTCCCTATCTGATTAGCCTTAAGGACATTAAGGCCCCTGCTATTATTGGTAAATGGGACGTGGTGGCACATGGAATGCAGTGACAAAACAGTTATGTGTATTATCACCTTTAGACCTCTGTAGCCAGGTGCTTAAAGAAAACAAGACTTTGAGTGTCCAAGTGTTTCTGCCAAAGATTTTAATATGGATAAAGAGATTATGGATTTGGCTTTTTGTGATGAACAAACTAGAGGACCTGAAGAAAGGAAATAATGAGCTCAGTGTGCTAAATTCCCAGTGGAAAGTCCAGATAAGGAAGCAGAAAGAATTTTGGACCATGCTACAGAAATATTCATCTCCTACTAGGCCATTTATTAAGAAATAGAATTCTAAAATTTGAATGGCGTTATGTGAGTAGACCCCAAAGAAGCAAATCCTGAGTTTTGCCAAATCAACTTGTCTGAGATTGATAGTTTCCCCTTATCTGAAGAAAATGTAATAGCCTCTCATAAGGTAGCTGACTTAAAGTGGATTGCTGGTCTATCCCATGAATGACTCCTACTTCCCTCATTGCTTCTAGATTGATAATGTGTATTAGAAATGAAATGTGGGTCACCTGTGTAATTAAAATTTTCTAGTAACCACATTTAAAAAGCTAAAAAATAACAGTGAAATTAAATAGAATATTTAATCTTACTTAATATATCCACAAATTATTTAAACAGAAAATCTATACAAAATATCAATCAATGAAATATTTTACACCCTTTAAATTTTCAAAGTAAATCTTCTTAATCCAATCTTTTACGCTTAAAACACATCTTATTTTGTACACTAAATTTTCAATAGCTAAAATGAAATACAGCCTTATAAAACAAAGCAAAACATTTTATTGATCTGAAAAATATTTTATACTGCTTTAGATTTTAAACTTAAATTAATTAAAATAAATATTAAAATTCATTTCCTCAGTTGAGTTTGTCACATTTCACGTTTCAATAGCCATATATGGCTACTGTCTACTTTAAGAGAGAGCACAATTCTAGACCTATTGATGGGCACAAATGCCAGCAGGCTCCAGAGAGTAAAATATACTAACCAAAAAGTTGCAAGCATTTGCCACTTTATGCCTTTATGCAACCTGGAGAACACATATAAGAGTACTGGATCTGGAAAGAAGAAACCTCATGACATTGCATGAGGTTGAATTGTAATATGAGGACATTAAATAGAGATTTTGGACTCAATGTGTTTGACAGTGGCTCCAACAGTTTGTTTGGTTGGTTGACTGAAACGGGACTCAAAGACGGCCTTCAGTAAATGAAACTGAAATGCCGCAATTTCATTGAAAAAAATGTAAAGGAGAGTTTCTAATGGCTTCAGGGAGCATAGAATGTTAGAGTGGCTTTATCATGGAATACCTGCTCCACTAGCCCCTAACTGCACCCTCAGAAGAACTAGAAAATGTTCTCTTCATAATGACTATGATAAATATATTCATGAGGAGAACCTAGGAAACCAGGAAAAGATCTGTTTTGGCTATTCTTTGTATGTCAGAATGACATCAGGAACTTTTGCTGTCAAACCGTGTTTCCTGAATTCAATCTTGAGACAATTCTGTAAACTAGAGCCCTTGAAGTGGAGGCTGTGTCTTCTTAAGGAAGGATCCTGCTAAACAGCCAAATACATACTGGTCTTCCTGAAGGGACATGTGATAATTTGCCATCCATACTGTGCATTGGGAAGGGGAATAGGTAGAGTCTTGGGAGATTACTGGACACTTGTCCTGAACCTACATTAATATCTGGAGAGGAAAAATGCCACTGTGGTTCACTAGTCAGTGTAGGAGCTTATGAAAGTCATGGAATCAATGAAGATTTGAGTTGTGTCCATCACATGGTGGGCCCATATGGTCTCTTAACTTATCACAGAAAGCAATATCATATTCATGAACAAATTGCAGGGATTAGTTCTACCATTAAGACATTAAAATGTTTATTCCTACAACATCTTCATTGAACTTGCCTCTTTTAGCTTTGTGAAAGACAGATTGATCTTGAGTAGTGACTCTATCATCACAAACTTAATCAAGTGGTGTCCAATTGCTGTTGCTTTTCCATGTGTTCTTCAACGCTGGATAAAATTAACATATTTCCTAATATTTTGCATGTAGCTATTGATTTGACAAATGCTGTTTATTCCATCTTGTCAGTAAGGGCCATGAGAAGTTGTGTCTTTTCAGCTGGCAAGGATAGTAATACACTGTTCTGCTTCAAGGCTTCATCAACTTTCCATGCGTTAGTTCTAATGTGGTCCTCAGGGATTCTGATTCCCTGTCATTCCTTAGAACATTATGCTGACGGGATCTGGTGAACAAGAAGGAATAATGTATCTAGACACTTGATTAAACACTTTCATGTTAGCGGGTTTTAAATAAATCCCTTGATCATTCAGGAGCCTAACACATTGGTGAAATTTCTTGGAGATCCAATGATCTTAACATATTGAGATACCCTTTCCAATTCAGGAAAAGTTGCTGAATCGGGCCTCAATTCCTGGAAGTACTTAAATATAAAATTTATGATAAAGAATATATATTATAAACGAGAAAAATGACGAGTGGATAGATCTTTAGTCTTTACATTTCTGAGGTGTAGATTATGTGGCATCTTGGGGATGTTACTACAAGATAAAATGAGCAGTTACATTAAACAACCCATGAACTAGAGAACGTACCCTCAAATCGACTCTCCTCCTTCCATTTATCTCTCCCTTGTCCCTCACTCCTGCTTCCTGGGATTTTACTCCATGGGATTTTACTGAGTCAGGCTTTGTTTTACGGAGAATTTATACGAAGACAAACGGAACCATAGTGGCCCTAGAAAGCCAGTACTCAGAAAGAGGTTTTGCTTTTAGCAGCAAGGAGCCTATTGCTGGTGGTAAGTAGGATATTGATAAACACTGGCCTGCAATAGTATAATATTTGCTAAAGATTTCCCTGTGTTAATTGAGAGGCGGTGTGGGTTAAAAATGAGGCATTGGAATGTACAATAGTTGTTACTTGAAGTGAATGTAAGTAATAAAAATTATAATCATTGTGAAATGGTTTACTTTCTTTAAACTGCATTAGAAGGTATTATGAACAGCATGATTAAACAGGGAAAATTAACAGCCAATTCAAGGCAATTTGTGAGAACAAGTTAGCAGATTACAAAGATCCATCCCTTGAACCTCAGCACAGCACAAATGAGGAAGTATCATGTCTGCTTTGGGATAAAAGAGTTAAACACAAAAGAATTTCACATCAAGTTACTGTTTACTGAAAGGATCCAAGAACGTATATGCTAATCTTGAGGGTGTCATGCAAGTTACATGAAATGGAAGACTGAATATGGGATAGTTAACATTTGGTAACTCATTCTATGTAGTATCTGGCCAGTTATAGATAAAGTGTCATGGGATTACAGATTTGAATGTAAGACCTGAAACCACACAACTCCTAGAAAATGACATAGGCAGTCAGCTCTTTGATATCGCTCTTAGCAATATTTTTTTGAACTGGTATCCTCAGGCAATGACATCAAAAGCAAAAATAAACAAATGGGGTTATATCAAACTAAAAATATTTTGCATAGTGAGGGAAACCATCAACAAAACAAAAAGGAAACCTATTCAATAGGAGAAGATATTTGCAAATCATACATCTAATAAGTTGCTAATATCCAAAATATATGAAAAACTAACACAACTTATCAAAAAAAAACAAACAAACTGATTAAAAATGGGCAGAGAACTTGAATAGACATTTTTCCAATGAAGACATACATATGGCCAACAGGCACATGAAAAGATGCTCAACATCACTAATGATCAGGGAAACGCAAAGCAAAACCACAATGAAATAACACCTCACACCTGTAAGAATGGTTATTATCAAAAAGACAATAAATAAAAGTGTTGACAAGGATGTGGAGAAAAGGGAATCCTTGTACATTGTTGGTGGGGATGTTAACTGGTGCAGCCACTATCAAAAACACTATGGAGATTCCTCAAAAAATTGAAAATAGAACTACAATATGATCTAGTAATTCTTCTTCTGGGTATCTATCTGAAGAAAACAAAAACACTATTTTGAAGAGATATATGTAACCCTATGATCTGTGGGTGTTAGTTACAATAGCCATGATAGGAAAGCAACCTGAGTAACCTTCAATAGATGAATGGATAAAGAAATTGTGGTATATATACAACGGAATATTACTCAGCTGTAAAAAAAGAATACAATCTTGCCATTTGGGACAACATGGATGACCCTAGAGGGTATTATGCTAAGTGAAATAAGTCAGACAGAAAAAAAACAAATGTCACATGATTTCACATATATATAGAATCTAAAAAACAAACAAATGAACAGACAAAACCTAACAGGAAGAGACTCATAGATATAGGAGACAAACTGGTGGTTACCAGAGTGCAATGGGGATGGAGAGTGGCATAAAAATGCAAAAGGGATTAAAACTTCTAGTTATAAAATAAATGTAATGGAAATGTAATGTACAGCATAGGGAATACAGTCAATAATACTGTAACAATTTTATACGAGGACAGATGGTAACTAGACTTATTGTGGTGATCATTCTGTAGTGTATATAAATATATGTTATATATGTGTAATTATATATATTTATATATTATTAAAATATATAATAATATAAGTTATATATGTAAATTACATATAAATATAAATTAAAATATATAAGTATAAAATTATATATATTTATAATGATATAAATGTACTTAAACATGTATATTATGATGTACATTTGAAACAAATAAGACATTGTATGTCAATTATGCTTCAATAAAAAAGTAAAAAATAACTAAATAAAGTGTACTGAGATTCAATCCTAATAATCTATTTTAATGGTTCCTGAAAAACTGTACATATCAAGGCCTTAGAAATTAGATGGAGTTGCAGATTTTTCTTGGTTTGATATTTAGAGAAGAGTTAGATGTTTTAGGGAGGTGTTTATGCTAGAAAAAATTTACTATGTAGGAATTAGAACCACCATATGATTCTGTTCCTTTTGAGGGCCTATGAGATATTCTGTTTACTGAGGTATCTGTTAAGAAATGTTGAGGAGGGCACTTTCATCACTGAATAGCTATGTGGAATCTCACCTCTGAGATGGGAGTTGACAATGGAAGATGTTGCCATGAAACTAGGATTCGCAGCATCAAGGAGGATGATGTGATTCCTAAAGGACAGATGACAAAATGCTGCATTTTGTAATCAGTGGTAGGATCTACAGAATCAGAGGTAAGCTCAACGTAATTGCTAAAATATTGAGCAAGCCTGGAGTAGAAATCGTAATGTTTTGATCAATAAGAATCTGTGATAAAAGCTAGACGATGATGGTGTAACCATTAGCGGATAAATCCATAGGCAAGTATTGCAGTGCTCGACACGTGTAACAGTGATGTAGATAATGATTATGATAAATAATTATAATAATGATAATGATGATGATTTTGTAGGAATTTCAAGCAGAAAGATGATGTCAGATGAAAAATAAAAAATCTTAGTCACTCACCTAGTACATGAACACAGTATCTATTGGTTAAAGAAGAGTCTGCTTCTTTCTGCAGAATGACATTGGCATATCGCCATGAGCCTATTTAGTAAGTGTTTTCCCAATTTTTCTCTAAAGTAGCCTACAGGCTGCTTTAGAATATATGCCAAAATAAATGTTCCCTGGGAAAAGAAAAACACTCAGACTTTCAAGAACTGTTAGGTAAAGCTTCTGAGATGAAAAATACTAAGTACTCAAAAAGCAGAATTATATAGTGACTCTCCCGTTACAAAAAGGCCTAAAAAACCAGTTGAAAATTGGCATTTTGGGTCAAGCATGCCTCAGAATAGGTCTAATGCTTTTTCACAAGGAGTTTCATGGTTATTTTTCCAGTTCCGAAGTATAATTGCCTCTAATAGTCACATTCAATTCACCAGTTGTCCTTCCTCACAAAAAATGATTTTTATTGTGGGTGTTTGTTACAGAGTCACCATAAAATTGAACAGATGGTAGATGTAATTGCAGCTGCCTTGCCAGACTTGGTACCTCTACTGGAGCAGATAAATAGAGCCTCTAGATCTTGATGTTTAGTAACAAAATGAATAGAATGAATAAACTTAAAATTCCTTATTTTCCTATTTTCAATTTATCTAAAACAAAGTTCAGTAAACTTATTATAAAGGGCAAAATAAAAATTATTTTAAGCTTTGCCAGTCATATGTTTTTTGTTGCAACTATTCAATTCTACCACTGTAACGTAAAAACAACCATATATTATATAAAACCAAACGACTGCGTCTGTGTTCCAATAAAACTTTACTCACAAAAACAGGTGGTGAGCTGATTTTGGCCTATAGGCTATAGTTTGCCGATACTATCCTAAAAGATAAGTTATTGAAGAAAGAAAACATATTGTCAATATATTGTATTTTGATAACATAAAAAAATGTGTGACAAAAAAGCATGAAGAATGGGAGGGAAGAGTTAGGAGTATGATATAAGGTTCTTATGCTATGCATGAAGTGGTATTATTTGAAAATAGATTATGAGTAATGGAAGTTATGTATATATTGTAAATATTAAGAAAAATATTTTAATAATGCTTCAATAATGAAGATTCCATGAATTCATTAAAAAATGATGAATGAAACACAAAACATGGTGGAAAACAAGGAAAAAAGAAAAACAAAACAGAAGTAACAAGTAGGAAACTGCCAGAAACAACTTTCTAGCAATTGGTAGCTATTCACTCAAACATTTAAATAATCACATTAAAAATGAACAGTCGAAATACACGAACTAAAAGTCAGAGATTATCAGATTGGATAAAAACAAAATCTACCCCTATGCTCTCTATACTCGAAGATCGAGGTAGCATAAATATGAAAGAATAGACAAAGATATATCATACAACACTAACAAAGAAAAATTGAAGAGTATATATTGATATCAGGCAAAATATATTTCAGAACAGAGACTATCTCAAGGGGCATTGAGTAACAATAGAGGTTCAAAACACGTTTTTCAAAAATTGGTATATTTGAAAGAGATATGAAGAAATCTACAAATGTAGTAAATTCAACACTTCATGCTCAGTAATTGATTGAGCAAGTGAGTTGGAAATCGTAGGGAAAGTCAAAAATTAAATAACACCAATCAACCTCATCAAAATTATACTTATAGGCACTCTACTCAAACACAGAAGGATACACAATCTACATTTTTGTCATTAAACTTTTTAAATTTTAAGGAAATTTTAACATTACATGTAGTTGTAGGCAATGCAGAGAGATCCTGTGTATCCTTTATCCAGTTTTCTCCAAAGTGACATCTTGTAAAACAATACATAGTCATGATATTCACATTGAGACATTCAAGATACAGAAGATTTCTGTCAACACAAGGATCTCTCAAATTTTCTTTTTATAGGCACAGTCACTTCCCTACCACTCCCACTGGACTCCCTTGGTCCTATATCCTGGTAACCACTAATCTATTAGCTATTTCAATAATTTTATCATTTAAACAATGTAATATAAATGGAATCATGTAGTATGAAATCTTTGGAGACTGGCTTTTTCACTCAGCATAATTATCTGGAAATTCATCCAAGTTGTTGCCTACATCAACAGTTTGTTTTGATTGACGAGGTATAGTATTCCATGGTATGGATATACTGCCATTTGTTTAACCGTTCACTCATTGAAGGACATCTGGGTTGTTCCCATCATTTGGCAATTATGAATAGAGCTGCTATAGGCATTTTGCAATGGTTTTTATGTGAACGTAAGTTTTCATTTCTCTGGGATAAATACTCAGGAGTACAATTGTTGGGTTATATGGTAGCTACATTTTTGCTTTATAAGAACTTGTCTGTTTTCCAGAATGGCTGTCCCATTTAACATTTCCATCTACAATATAGGAGTGATCCAGTTTCTCTGCATCCTTGCCAGCATTTGTTTCACTATTTTTTTCTTAAATTTTAACCATTCTCATAGGTGTGTACTAATAATTCATTGTGGTTTTACTTTCCATTTCCCTAACGTCTAAATGCAGATTTACCAGATAACCCAGCAATTCCTAAGTCTAGACACAAAAGAAATGTTCTTTTGTGTACATATGTACATATGTACATATGTACAAATGTACATATGTTCACACAAAAAGTTGTACACGAATGTTCATAGCAGTGTGGTTCATTATAGCCAAACAGTGGAAAAAACCCAAATGTCCATCGACTGATGAATGGATAAATAAAATGTGGTATAGCTGTAAGATGGAATATTATTGGGCAATAAAAAAGAATGAAATTTTATTATCTGCTACAAGCTGGTTGCAATTAAAAAACAATATGCTGAATAAAATAAAGCAGTGAGAGAAGATCATATTTTGTATGATTCATTTTAACTAAAATGTCAAGAAGAGGAAAATCCATGGAGACAGAAAATAGATTAGCGGTTGCCTAGGGCTGGGAATGATAGGGCAAGACAAGGGGTGATTACGGACAGATAGGAGATTTCTTTTTGGAGTGAGGGAGATATTCTAAAGTTTATTGAAGTGCACTAGCAAGAGGGTGAAAGTACTAAAATTCATTGAATTGTGAATTTTAAATGAGTGAGTTGTATGGTATGTGAATTTTATATCGATAAAGTTGTATTAAAAATCACATGGTCATATTTGTATGATCTATTTCTGGGTTTTATAGTTTGTTCATTTTACCAATGATTCTAAACCTCTGACAATACCAAACAGGCTTGATTATTATAACCATATAATAAGTCTTGGACTTAGAAGACTCATTCTTCAGCTTTATTCTTTAAAAAAAAAAAAAAAAAAACTATTTTAGCTATTCTAGCTACTTTGCCTTTCCATATAAATTTTAGGATAATATTATCCATAGTGACAAAAATCTTGCACCTATTTTGACAAGAATTGTGTTAAATCTGTATATCAATTTAGGGAAATTTTATATCACTACTCTGTTGTGTCTTCCAATCCAAGGATATAGTCTCTCCATTTACTTACAACTAACTTTTTAAAAGAATTCTCTTGTAGTTTTCATACTGTACATGTTTTACTAGGTTTAGGCTTAAGTAAATCTATTTTGTTTTGAGTGAATGTAAATGGTTTTGACTTTTTTTTTTATTTTTAGGTATGGAGTTCACATGTTCATTAACAGTATATAGAAATACAATTAATTTTTTAATGTTAATCTTGTATCCTAGGGCCTTGCTGAACTCACTGAATAGTTTTAGAAAGTTTCTGTTTGTTTGTTGGTTTTTGTAGATTCCTAGGTATTTTCTACAAAGACAATCATGTCACTTGTAAATAGGAATAGTATTGTTCTTTTTGTTCAGTATATTTTTTATTTTTTTTCTTAACTTATTGCGCTGGCTAAAATTTCCAACACTATGATGAATAATATTGGTGAGAATACGTATCCTTGCCTTGTTTCCAGTCTTAATGGGAAAACCTTTGGTCTTTCACTATGACGTATAATGTTAACTATACTTTTTGCTTTTATTTTTTGTTTCTGTAGATGCTCTCGTGAAACAGAGGAAGTTCCCATTTAAAGCAATTTTTTTTTTAATTTTTTGTTTATTGCAGTAACATTGGTTTATAACATTGCAAAAATTTCAGGTGTACATCATTGTACTTCTATTTCTGCATGGACTACATCATTTTCACCACCAAAATACTAATTACAACCCATCACCACACACATGTACCGAATTATCCCTTTCACCCTCCGCCCTCCCCCCTTCCCCTCTGGTAACCACCAATCCAATCTCTGTCCCTATGTGTTTGTTTATTGTTGTTATTATCTACTACTTAATGAAGGAAATCATACGGTATTTGGCCTTCTCCCTCTGACTTATTTCACTTTGCATTATACCCTCAATGTCCATCCATGTTGTCACAAATGGCTGGATTTCATCGTTTCTTATGGCTGAGTAGTATTCCATTGTGTATATATACCACAGCTTCTTTATCCATTCGTCCCTTGATGGGCACTTAGGTTGCTGAAAAAATAAATACCAATCAATCAATGTAGGCAAAAAGCATTTTACAAAACTTAGCATTCATTCATGCTTTACACTCAGTGTAAAGCAATTTTTATGAGAGTTTTTAACATGAATGAATGCTAAGTTTTGTAAAATGCTTTTTGCCTACATTGATTGATTGGTATTTATTTTTTCTTATTTAATCTGCTAATTTATAGGTTGAATTAATTTATTTTCAAATATTGAACCAGCCTTTAAGTCTTATAATATACCCCACTTGATACTAGTGTATAACTGTTTTTATATATTGCTGAATTGTATTTGCTAACACATTTTTAAGGATTTTTTTTGTCTATGTACATGGTTATTGGTTTGTAGTTTTTATTTTTTGTACTTCCTTCGTCTAGTTTTAGTATCAAAGTAATATTAACTTCATAGAATGAATTGAGAAGTTTTCCCTCCTCCTTTTTGGAAGATATTATATAGAAATAGTGTTAATTATTCTTTAAAAGTTGAATAGCATTCTCCAATGAATCTAACTAGCCTGGATATTTCTTTGTTGGGAATTTAAAGTTTTTTCCTTAATAATTATAGTGCTATTCAAGTGATCTATTTCATATTAATGAGTTGTGGCAGTTTGAGGATTTTAAGGAATTGGTCCATTTAATCTACACTGTCATTTTTGTTTTTGTAGAAGGGTTGATGTCTGCAATATCTATAGTGATATAACCTGTTTCATTCCTGATATAGAGAAATTGTAAATTCTCTCTCTCTTGTTGTCAGTAGTGCTAAAGGTTTGTTAATTTTATTGAGATTTAAAAAAAATCTTCTCTTGGTTTCATTTAGTTTCTGCTTTCTACTCATCTCCCATGTTCATAAGCTCTTACTCTCTGTTCTTTCCTCACTCTCCAGTTGTCTTTTCTTTCCCTATTATGTCTGGTTTTCTATATTAAAAAAAGAATTATCAGAAGATAGGGATAAGGTCCTATGGATATTGTTCAGGGTAAGTGTAAAGAACATATTGCGTGGGGCCGGCTTGGTAGCATAGCGGTCAAGTTTGCACCCTCCACTTTGGTGGTCTGGGGTTCACAGGTTCAGATCCCTAGTGCAGACTAATGCACCTCTTATCAAGACATGGTGTGGCGGTGTCCAGTATAAAGTGGAGGAAGATGGGCACGGATATTAGCCCAGGGACAATCTTCCTCAGCAAAAACAGGATTGGCATCAGATGTTAGCTCAGGGCTAATCTTCCTCACAAGAAAAAAAGAAAAAGAAAAAGAATGTATTACTTCGTCCTGACTTAGGAGGGGCCATGGCTTTTAACTGTTATGTGGCCATTTGTGCACCACTCTATTACACCACCATCTTGACAACTTGAGAGATGTCAGGAATTGGACTGGGCATTATATTGAGTGCAGTCATGCTCACGTTGCCCATGATCTACTTAATCCACCATCTTCCCTTTTGTGATGCCCACATTATCGCCCACAGCTACTAGGAGTACATGGGCATTACCAAGCTGGCTTATGCCAACATTTGAATCAATGCCATCCAAGGGTTTTATGTTGTTTCCTTCATTGTCCTCATCCCAATACTGGTCGGATTCTCCTATGGCTACATCCTCCATGCTGAATTCCACCTCTAATCCCAAGATGACCATCACAAGACGCTGAACACATGGCCCCCATGCTGCAGTCATGTTTGTTTTCTATACACCCTCTGTCTTCTC
The DNA here is from genome assembly GCF_057802395.1 of Ceratotherium simum simum. Lineage (NCBI taxonomy): Eukaryota > Metazoa > Chordata > Mammalia > Perissodactyla > Rhinocerotidae > Ceratotherium > Ceratotherium simum. The sequence continues at coordinate 26,945,204 of NC_141906.1, read as the reverse complement.
CTTCATTTGTAACAAATGTACTACACTAATGTCAGTTGTTAATAATATGGGAAACAGTGAAGGGTGCATGGGAAGTCTGTACCATCTTTCAATTTTTCTTTAAAAGTAAAATTAATAACTACTCAGTCATAAGAAACGATGAAATCCAGACATTTGTGACAACATGGATGGACATTGAGGGCATTATGCAAAGTCAAATAAGTCAGAGGGAGAAGGTCAAATACCATATGATTTCCTTCATTAAGTAGTAGATAATAACAACAATAAACAAACACATAGGGACAGAGATTGGATTGGTGGTTACCAGAGGGGAAGGGGAGAGGGAGGAGGGTGAAAGGGATAATTCGGCATATGTGTGTGCTGATGGGTTGTAATTAGTATTTGGGTGGTGAACATGATGTAATCTATGCAGAAATAGAAGTATAATGATGTACACCTGAAATTTATACAATGTTATAAACCAATGTTACTGCAATAAACAAAAAATTAAAAAAAAAGTAAAAGCAAAAAAAGTTTATATAAAAAATAAAAAGCACAAAAATCACAAGATTTGGAAATGTCAGTTTCTTTTGATGATAAACACATATTCTGGTCAATACTGTCTTAGAATAACAAAAATAGCTGTATAACCTATTAGAAATTAAAATCAAATTTGAAATGATCAGTGAGTTCTCAAGACTGTCAAAAAATTACAGGGCCAAGGTAAAAGAAAAAAACTGAACCTAAAAACATGACTTGGCATTTGTGGTCACTTTAAAAAACATAATATGTGTTGGCTTTTGTCTAAAATAACTAAGAAGATGAATCAAATTTTCTTTAAGTTGCTTTGCCAGTTGGACCGTATTTTACTGGAGTTTGGCATTTAGGGCATATTAACATGGGCTGCATCAATGCAAAGCAGTGGTTTCCACTTTATGAAATTTTCGTGTGTCATAAAGTAAAAAAAAAAAAAAACCAAAAGGTATGACAACGATAAACACCAAAGCCAAGATAGTAGTAGTTATATTTGATGAGGAAACAAGAATTAAGAGTACATAGCATGCTTTGATTTTAATCCATGTTGTATTATTTATGCTAAACATTGAGTGCACAGCCCTTTATCTATATAATTTCCTGTGTTTAAAATATTTTTATAATGAGAATTATTAAATACAAGCATTTCAGAGAAGTCTGAAGTTATTCATGATAAGTATGATAGATATTGAAGATTACGAAGGCTCTAATAAGAAGTAGAAGAATGAACTGTATGCTAAATGGAGGAGGCAGCAGAGAATTACCTGGTGGGGGCTTAAACTGCATTTGGGAGCTCAAGTTTATTTTGATTCTGTGAAGAAACATGGGGGAACTTATTTGAAATGAAATGAATGGGCATCATTTACAAAGCTAGTGGAATTTTCTATTTATTATTATTATTATTATTATTTTTTTTTTGAGGAAGATCAGTCCTGAGCTAACATCCGTGCTATCCTCCTCTTTTTGCTGAGGAAGACCGGCTCTGAGCTAACATCTATTGCCAATCCTCCTCCTTTTATTCCCCACAGCCCCAGTAGATAGTTGTGTGTCATAGTTGCACATCCTTCTAGTTGCTGTATGTGGGACACGGCCTCAGCATGGTCAGAGAAGCTGTGCGTCGGTGTGTGCCCGGGATCCGAACCCAGGCCGCCAGTAGCAGAGCACACACTTAACCGCTAAGCCACGGGGCCGGCCCTCTATTTATTATTAACATTTATTAAATACTTATTGTGTGAAAGACATATTATCAGGCAAGCTACGTGTTATCCCTCATTTAAACTTTATATAAACTACACGAGGTAGGTACTATTTTACTCCCACTTTTCCATATAAGAATATTATATCTTAATGCGATTAAGTGGCTTGCTCAACATCTCACAGCTAGTGAGTAGATGATCTTGCATGAGGCCACAGGCTATTAGAATCTACTGTGCTGGGGCTCAGTCACATTAGTATACTGTCTTTGAGGGGGTTAAGAGTTCTCATTGTTTGTAATGGTGTATCTTCCAGGCAAGGAGTACAGTTAATTCACATAAGCTCAGGTACACATCTCCGATTCTGAATAGTTGGCCTTCTTATCCCTAAAGGAGGAGAGACCTCCCTGGTGGATTTTTCTACTTAGAATAGGACCTGGCTCAAAATAGGGACCTTTGAGCCCTTCTGTCCTTCACAAGTATGACTCCATGGAGTTTCATTTGGAGGCTCTCCTCTGGGTAGCATCGTATGAAGGATAAAAACTCCATTCCCTATTTGGGTATACACGGAAATATAGACGCTATTGTGCACAGTCTGGTGAGTCTACCATATCTTTCCCTAGCCTATGGACAGGATGACGGGCACAGGGAAAGAAAGCAGAAAAGATAGAAATGCCATAAAGCTGAGGAGAGCAGAGGGGCTGACACTGGGTTTATGATATTAAGGAAGTTCTATATTTATAAATCATAGCAAAAATATCACTGATAACTCCTATTTGCATTTTTATATTTTCAATCATTATAAGGTCAGATGTCTCGGCCTAAGAAAATTTGTTCATTATTTCCTATCAGGATGAGGTAAGAAAATAAAATAGACCCTAAATGTGTCCTCTCATAGCCCAAGGCTAGTGTATTACATGTAAATGATATACAAAAGGAACCGTATGAATAGCCTAGTGCATTTCTGAGAACTGCTTTGGGCAGTGCAGATCCAGGATCAACCCCATACTCAGAAAGAGTACTAAAAAAAAAGTGCATTATGAAAGAAAGATGTAGAGTAGTAAAAAGAATCCAGTATTCTGTAACTAAATTCCAATTATAAAACTTTTACTAGGATAGAGGATTTCAATTATTCTGGCAAAAAGGCTGTTGATGAGATTTTTGATAATGGGATAAACAGGTAAGGTATCTGCTTTTTTCCAATATCTTAAAACATCCTAGTAACAGACTGATATCTTCCAATATGGGTCAGCACACATCTGCAGTGGACAAATTCACATGATATCACAAGCAAGATGTCTGTGTCCAATGACACCCAGGTCCACCCCTCCTCCTTCCTACTGCTGGGAATCCCAGGACTAGAAAACATCCACATCTGGATTGGCTTTCCCTTTTGTGTTGTGTATCTGATTGCACTCCTAGGAAACTTCACCATCTTGTTTGTCATCTAGACTGAGCACAGCCTCCACCAGCCCATGTTCTACTTCTTGGCTATGCTGGCTACCATTGACCTGGAACTGTCCACAGTCGCTGGCGCTAAGATGCTGGGCATATTCTGGTTCAGCCTCAGGGAGATAATTTTTGGTGGCTGCCTCACTCAGATGTTTTTCATTCACATCTTTACTGGCATGGAGTCAGTAGTCCTTCCTGCCATGGCTTATGACCATTACATAGCTATCTGTAATCCTCTCCATTATCACACAATCCTTACTAACAAGGTAGTAGCTCTCTTTGGTTTTGGGGTGGTGGGGAGATCTTTCCTCTGTGTATTCCCCTGTGTCTTCCTCATCTTGCGATTGCCCTTCTGTGGACACCGAATCATCCCCCACACATATTGTGAGCACATGAGTCTTGCTTGTCTGGCCTGTGCAAGTATCAAAGTCAACATCATATCTGGTCTGGGGGCCATAGCTATCCTCTGTTTTGACATCATGGCCGTTGCCCTGTCCTATGTCCAAATTCTCCATGCTGTTTTCCATCTCCCCTCTCCTGAAGCCAGGCTCAAGTCTCTCAGCACCTGTGGTTCTCATGTCTGTGTAATTTTGACCTTTTACACCCCAGCTCTCTTCTCATTTATGACACACCGCTTTGGCCAAAATGTTCCCCACTACATCCATATCCTTCTAGCCAATCTGTATGTAGTGATTCCCCCAGTGTTCAACCCTGTCATTTCTGGAGTTAGGACTAAGCAGATCTATGAAAGGGTGCTCAGAATATTCATTTAGAAATAGTAGATGAATACCTCCAGGTTTTGTCCAAAGGATTAAATGTTAACATGCAGGCATCTGAGGAATGGGGAGAGGGCTTGAAAAGGATAAATGAGGTAAGGCCATGACCACTTAACGGGAAGAGTGTGTTTTTTTCATGTATTTCACCAATCTTGGAGTAAAAATAGCAGCTTTGAATTCTAAATATTAAGGTGGATGAGTAACAATTCTATATGATTATTTTGAAGCTGAATATAAGATATGTTCACGATTCCCTCAGATCTAAGTTGTCAAGTTACAGAAGACAACTTTCCACTTCCACTATGGGCACCAGATAGTCCCTCTCCCTTCCCCTTCTCTTTCTCTTTCTCCCTCTGGCTCACTCTCTCCTTCTCCTTCTCCTTCTCTTTTTCCTCCCCTTCCTCTTCCTCCTCCTCCTCCTGCTTCTTCTGCTACTCAACTTCTTGCTTTTTCTCTCTCTTTCACTCTCCAAATTTCTCTTTGTCAGCCTGCTACAATGTGTCTTACTATAGCTTTCTCTCTCTCCACTGCCCTCCTCCGACCCTAGTTCAGTACTCCATTTCATTCAGTCTCAAAGTATAAACAGCCTTTTCTTATTGGTTTTACTGAGTAGGTGATTGACTGAATTAATTGAGGAATTAGCAGTAAGAAGTATAATGAAAGACAGGAGGATAGGGGACTAAGCAGAAGTAAAATGCATTCTAATAGATATTAGAAACTCAGTATGTTTAAAACTAAATACATAATCATCTCATTAAAAATATTCCCCATGTGGATTATAGAACCATTGTTCATCTAGAAGCCAATGATGGGTAAACTTTGGTCATATCAAATGTCTCTATCTTCCTTTTAAGAACAATTTCTTAATTGACTGCTGTTATTTGTACACTTTGGCTGTAAAAGTAATTTGTCTTACAAAAACTGGTTGTGTATTTCTTAAGAAAATAAAGAGGTGCCAGCCTGGTGGTGTAGTGGTTAAGTTTGCGTGTTCCACTTCAGCAGCCCGGGGTTCCCGGGTTCAGATCCTGGGCATGGACCTACTCACCACTCATCAAGCCGTGTTGAGGCGTCATCCCACATAGAAGAACTAGAAGGACCTACAACTGGGCTGTACAACTATGTAGTTGGTCTTTGGGGAGGAAAAAGAAAGAGGAAGAATGGTAGCAGATGTTAGCTCAGGGCCAATCTTCCTCAAAAAAAAAATCAGAAATATTATCAAATATCTTAAACAATATAAACAAATTGTTTGAAATAGTTTTTTAAAGAAATTTAAAAAAAAGAAATCATAGAATCTCTGCTATAAAATATGTTAAGACTGAAACATATAGATCTACAAAATACTCCCAAGTCTCAGAATAGGAAGAGATTATTTCTATTCAGGGAGTGAATACATGCTCAGGTATCATGTATAAGTTAATGACTGGGATGGGCTCTTGGGACTGCTTTTCTATTAAGCACACAAAGGCATTTCAAGAGAGAAAATAACATGAGGATGCTCAGAGAGATTTGATAAACATTGTTTTTGCAGATTCATGTGTAACGTACAGCAGAGTAGTTAATACAGAGATTGAAGTGGGGACCAAATCTGATAAGACAGGTTTAGATCAGATCATGTACCAACTATTTTCTATGTCAAAGGATTTAGTATTTAACTTATAATAACTAGCTCTGTGACACTGGGGTTTCTCTCAAGTGTAAGCTGGAGGCCAATTATATATACATATTATTTTTAGCGAGGAAGTTTGGCCCTGAGCTAACATCCACTGCCAATCTTCCTCTTTTTGCTTGAGGAAGATTGTCCCTGAGCTAAAATCTGTGCCAATCTTCCTCTATTTTGTATGTGGGACATTGCCACAGCATGGCTTGATAAGCAGTGTGTAGGTCAGCACCCGGGATCCAAACATATGAACCCCAGGCCACCGAGGTGGAGTGCGCAAACTTAACCACTACGCCACCAGGCCAGCCCCCAAATTAAATTTTTTAAGAGGAAAAGAGGTAATATGCATAAAATGTTAACACTGCAGCTGACACTTAGCTTTGACATAAATTGTTAGAGATTATTCTTACTCTCATTGTCTCAGAGACCATTGCTTTTTGGACCTGACTGAATATTTTTTGTTTTCACGTTATTCTCAAATTTAATTGGAAAGTCTATCCCTGCTGTATTTTTAGTTAGAACTATAAATAAGTAGATATTCTAATATCCTCAAAGTACAGTGATGCACTTTGAAGACTATTGGTGAAGAGTAAGAGAGAGGTGCTCACAAATTTAGGTAGGGTATCAAAACATAGTATATTCGAAATCAGTATGACCTTAAATGTGAAATTAATAATAAAAAACAAATAAATTATTGAAAATCTTATATTAGCTAATGCTTCTAAACTCTCATGTATTAGGCACAGTTTCAAACACTTTACATATATTATTTGATTTCAATATCACAGCAATCCTATGGTTTAGGATGTTATTTCTATCCTGATATAACCGCTGAGGAAAATGAGACATGCAGACATAAAGTACTTTGCCCAAAATCACACAGCTAATAAGACATGGAGCCTGCGTTCCAAACCAGCCAGTGTGATTCCACAGTTCAATGTTTATAACTATGCTACAATGTAATAATATGTATCATCTTTAGTGAATTACTTTAAAATATTTTACTTGCATGGGACTTTTTTCATGATTCAGTGTTAAGTGAAAAAAATGCAAGTTATAAAATTATATACAGTATGCAAAATATCAAGAAAACATAATTGTCACAAATAAATTTTCAATATTTCCAACTATTTATTCCTAACCAGTGAGATTTTGGAAGTCTTGGTAATTGTATAAAATGTATGCTGTTGAACATATATAATTTTTATCATTACATTTTTATTATCATTAATCCATGAAAAAATAAAGGAAGAAGGTTAAAAGAAAGTAGAGTTGAACATCTACTGTTAATTATTTATTCTATTCTGCATTTTTCTGATTAATTGTTAACCTTATTTATAAATGAAACCTTATTATTGCCAAGGTTCCAAAATACACACAACACTCCTGTATTTCACATCTTCTTTGTTGATCATTACTATTCCATTTCTAATACCCACATGAAAGAAGACACTTTGGATTTTATCAAAGTTAAAATATTTTATTCTATAAAGAAACCATTAAAAAATGAAAGGGAAAACCATAGACAGGGAGAAAGTATTTATAATACACAGTTCTGACAAAGGTCATGTAACTGAACTCTATAAAGATATTCTATAACTGAATAATTAAGATATTTTTAAAAATGTGAAAAAATGAGAAAAAACTTGGACATGTACTCATAAAAAGGTATGTAATATCCAATAAACCCAAGATAACGTGTCTAGAAATTTTAATCTTAAGAAAAATGTAAATTAACTCTTTAGTAAAATGCCTTTTCGTGCCCCACTAGATAGGCACACTTAACAAAGAAAAGATTGACCATATGAAAGATTATTAGTGACAATACAAATAGGGAACAATTTAAAATCTAATAAGTTGATGGTGTGGATGAAAAATATCAATTTAACAATGTTAAATATGCATTATGATACATCTATCCTATGACGGGAAAATTCCACTTGTAGGTATTTAACCAGGATAAACGGAAGCATTTATCCATAAAAAAAGCAAATATTAGAATGTTCATGGCAACTTTTTTCACGATACTGTCAAAGGAGAAACACTGCAAATACACTTCAACAGGACAACAGATAAACGCACTGGGGCATATTAATACAATGAAATACTACTCAAATATAGAAAAGGAAAGAAGTACTATATACACTACAACATGATAAATAGAAAAAAATGCTTTTCTGAGTAAAAAATGCTAATGGAAAAGTACTCATATTCTATGCCTCAATGGATCTAAATCTCAAGAATAAATGGGAAAACGCTACAGTGATAGAAATCAGAATTGTGTTTGTCTTTCTTGGGAGACAAGGCAAGTTGTATGGGAAAACTTTCTGGAGTATGGAAAATAAGCATACTCAGAATTATGTGTTGGCTACATGAGTACATTCACTTGTCAAAATTCATTAAATTGTACACAAAAGATCTATGCATTTTGCTACATGTAAATTATTCCTCAAAAAGTAAACAAACCATATACAAAATACTCCAGAAAAAAATAAGTTCTGAATAAGATGGACTATCTACTCCTTTGAGCTGATGAGGACTAAAGTATTCCCCCAGAGTCAGGACCCTAAAAAAACTCTACTATTCAAAATCAAGTTTGGAATGGGACTTGCTGCATCTCAATGAAAGCTGAAAAATACTTCTGGGGTTAAATTTTTGATGCTAATACTTTCATAAAGGTTCATGATCATAGTTTACAGCTCACGTTATCAACCTCTGAACTGAAATGATCCAAGCACCTGATAGTCATTGCCTTTCTCTTAGATATCCTGAAATTCCAAACAGATGTTTAATTTTTATACTGGAGATCACAGGAATTTTGGTAGAGATCATTACAAAACTTCTAGACAAGAGTTGATTTGTAGGTACTATGATGGTGAAATTTATAAGAGATAGGATAAAGTAAGCGAGAGAGAGAGAAACAGGAAAAAGGAAACATAAAAAAAAGGGAGAGGAAAAGGAGGTAGGGAAATGTTACACTTAAGTTAGATCTTCAAATCTATATAACACAATACATACAAAAGTGAACCAAAATGTTCACAGTAAGAAAACAAATCAGTCCAGAAAGAATTGAAATAAACAAACAAAAAAAACTATTCAAACGTTTATGTCTATCATCTTCAAAAAAATATTAAAAATTTATAATAGGCATTACAATAATTGAAAAAAACAACCAGTTAAATAGGAAGACTCATGAAATAATTATTCTAGTCAAACTTTATAATTATTGATCACAAATAAAGTGGGAATCCTAAAGTATAACTTTAGAGAACTTCCAAATAGTACTGAATAATTCACAAGAGATATAATAAAGAAGAACAAGGGCCGGCCCGGTTGCTTAGCGGTTAAGTGCGTGTGCTCCACTACTGGCGGCCTGGGTTTGGATCCCAGGCGCGCACAGACGCACCGCTTCTCCGGCCATGCTGAGGCTGCGTCCCACATACAGCAACTAGAAGGATGTGCAGCTATGACATACAACTATCTACTGGGGCTTCGGGGGGGAAAAAAAAAGGAGGAGGATTGGCAATAGATGTTAAATCAGAGCCGGTCTTCCTCAGCAAAAAAAGAGAAGGATTAGCACGGATGTTAGCTCAGGGCTGATCTTCCTCACAAAAAAAAAAAAAAAAGAGGAAGGAAAAAATAAAATTGAATAGCTGTTGAACTACATTTAGATCAATAGAGCATAAATTAAGAGTTTCTAAAATATTATTTATAGGATTTTTAAAAGAAGAAACTGGATAATAGAGTGAGGGAGCTATATTAGACATCATGGATGAGAACTTTCTAATTACAAAAATACTTATAAATAGTCACATCAACAATTTATTCAAAATAGTTACCAGAATATAATATAAAATTAAACCCCCCAACTGCATTACAACTTCAATTGATCAAAGATAAAGAGAAAAATAAAAGAAGATATTTGGAAGAAAATTCAGAAACCTAAAAAGGAAAAACAAATGGCCAAATGTAAAGTTCTTAAAGGCAACAAAAATTCTAGTTGAGAATGAAATACTATTTTTTATTATTCTGAAGAAAAATAATTGTCAATTTCAGAATTGATTCACAGCTAAATTGTCATTTATGAGGGTGAAGAGAATACATTTCCAGAAGTAAAAAATATGACGAAAATTTTACCTCTCATATATCGATACTGGAGGGATACACTTCATGTTAACCATTGACCGCATATAAAATATAGTATACATACACTAGAACAATTATCTTCTCATTCAGGGAGCGAGAGATACACACATATACACATATATATATACTCACATAAACCTGAGAAAGAGAGAGAAAATTAGATCCATAATTCACTGGACAATTCTATGCTATGTTACACTAAAGTAATCCTGTTAACACTCATATCTTAAGTTAGGTTCCTGTGGAAGCATAGCCTTAGGCAAGGACTTAGGATCATGTAGTTTATTTAGAAACACAGGAAGCACAGTAAATGAGTGGGGACAATAAGATAGGAAAGGAAAAAAAAAAAAAAAACTCCAATAAGATTGATGTGTTGGTTACCATCTGGGCAACAATGTTGTACTAGGGACTGGGAAGAACTGGAATGAACACACCTCAGAATTGACCTTATGAAAGATGAGAGGCTTATAATTGCTTTAAAAAATTGAAAATAAAATAAACACAAAATATCAGGATAATGGTTAAATAAAACTTTTACGTATGTGAAATGCAATGATAAACACCAAAAAACGATTATCAGAATGGATATATCTCAAATCAAAAATATTGTGTGAAAAATGATGTTGCAGAAAGATATATTCGTAATGATTTCCTTTATACAAATTTTTCAAGGAAAAAACTAGGCTGTATGTTTATGAATACATCTCTCACTTATAAAAAATAGGACACTAGGGGGGGCAGGCCCAGCAGGGTAGTTGTTAAGTTTGCACGCTCCACATCAGCGGCATGGGGATCATAGGTTTGGATCCCAGGTATAGACCTACACACCGTTCATCAAGCCGTGCTGTGGCAGTGTCCTACATACAAAATAAAAGAAGATTGGCACAGATATTAGCTCAGGGACCATCTTCCTGAAGCAAAAAGAGGAAAATTGGCAACTGATGTTAGCTCAGGACCAATCTTCCTCACCAAAAAATAAATAAACAAATAAATAAATAAGAAACATGCATGGCAATCCCTTACCTCAAGTTTAGAATAATGGTTATACCTAGAAAAGAAGGGACAATAGCTATCTTGGGATTTGACATCATGGCCATTGCTCTCTCTTATGTCCCAATTCCCTGTGTTGTTTTCCATCTCTACCCCCATGAGGCCAGGCTCAAGGCTTGAAGCACCTGTGGTTCCCATGTCTGTGTAATTTTGGTCTTTCATATCCCAGCCTTCTTCTCTTTTATGATACACCGCTATGACCAAAATGTTCCTCACTATATCCATATGCTTCTGGTCAATCTATATGTGGTTATTTCACCAATGCTAAACCCTGTTGTCTATGGAATTTGGACCAAGCAAATCATCAAAGGGTGCTGAGAACATTCATTTGGAAATAAGCTTCAGCTTTTGTCTATTATAACCAATCTAAAATTGTGTAGACAATAATGATTTAGCATTTTTGATTAGCTAGGGTGAAAACATAGGAAATTTATTTGACTTCCTCCTCACAATGTTTTAGCCCAGTCAGAGAGTGAAACTACTTATAAAAATTAACTCAAAATGGATTAAAGATGTAAATGTAAGACCTGAAACCATGAAACTCCTAGAAGAAAACATAAGAGCAAAGCTCCTTGACACTGATCTTAGGAATCATTTTTTGGATATGATAGCAAAAGCACAGGCAATAAAAGCAAATATAAGCAAGTAGGACCATATCAAACTCAAAAGCTTCTGTACAGCAAAGGAAAAATTTCTAAAAAATGAAAAGACAACCTATGGAATGGGAGAAATTATTTGCAAACTACATATTGGATGAAGGGTTAATATCCAAAAAATATAAAGAATTCACACAGCTCAAGAGCAAAATAACAAATAACCCAATTTAAAACTCATCAAAGGACTTGAATAGACATTTTTCCAAATAAGACATACGAATGGCTAACAGTCATATAAAAAGGTGCTCAACATCACTAATAATTAGGGGAATACAAATCAAAACCACAATGAGATATGACCTCACACCTAATAGGATGGCTACCACCAAAAAGACAGGAGGTAGCAAGTGTTGGCAAGGGTGCAGAGAAAAGAGAAAGCTTATACAGTATTCATTGGAATGTAAATTGGTACAGGCATTATAGAAAACAGTATGGAATTTCTTAAAAATTTAAAAATGGAACTACCCTATGATCCAGAAATCCCACTTCTTGGTGTATATCCAAAGGAAAGGAAATCAAGAGCTTGAAGAAATATGTACACCCCCATGTTCATTGCATTGCTATTCACAGTAGCTCAGATACAGAAATAACCGAAGTGTCCATTGAAAGATGAATAGAAAAAGAAAATATGGTATAATGGAATATTACTCAGTCATAAAAAGAAGGAAATATTTGCTAGAAGACATTATGCTAGGTGAAATAATCCAGACACAGAAAGACAATTAACTGGAAGATCTCACTTTTATGTGGAGTCTAAAAAAGTCAAACTTGTAGACCCAGAGAGTAGAACGGTGTCTAGGAGTGGGAAAAATGGGGAGATATTGGTAAAGGGTACAAACTTTCAGTTATAAAATTAATAATTTCTGGGAATCTAATGTATAACCTGGTGATTATAGTTAATAATACTGTATTGTAAACTTGAAATTTGCTAAAGAGAGTAGATCTTGTCTTCTTGCCACAAAAAACAAAAGGTAACTATGTGAGCTGATGGATGTGTTAACTTGATGGTTGTAATCATTTCATAATGTATAGACATATTACATCATCGTGTGTACACCTTTAAAAAATCACATTGTACAAGCTAAATACAGAAAATTTATATTTCTCAATCATACTCCCATAAAGCTGGAAAAAATAGTTAATTTAGAATTCTATATCTTATAAAAACCTTAAAATCAAGATGAAGTTATTTTAGGCAAAGTAAAAGAAAACACTCACTGCCAGCAAAACTGCAGCAAGGAAATATTTCAGTTTTTGCTTCATACATGAGTAAAATGATTACAAATTGAATTTTGAAATGCAAGGAGGAATGAATAGCAATAGAAATAGTAAATATTTGGGAGCATTTAAATAAATATTTACGGCCCAAAATAATAATTGTACGTGTATAAGTTTTAAAATTTATAAGCAGTAAATTAAACCAATAATAATATATGTCAGAAAGTATATAAATGAACTAAAAGACTGCCAATTGATATTAAAATTTAATAAGTTTCATAGGCAACTGTAGGGTAATGACTAAAGTAATTATAAAATTATGTATAAAATCAAAGCAAAGGAGACTTACAGTAATAATTAAAAATAATTTAAAAAAAGTCTTTCTTGTGAAAGATCTATAGCTCAAATAGAAGTAAAAGATAGAAAATATAAGATAGTAAATTTAATAGAAAAATAACAATAATTATGTTAAATGTGCACGAAATTAGTTGTGTATTTAAAATATTAAGATTGTCAGGTTGCTTTAAATATAAATTCTTTGATATTTATAAGTGAAGACAAATTTAATTATCAAGATAACAAAAGGCTGAAAGAAAAAATGGAGAGAGCGAATACAGACATATTTTAACATAATTTTCACAAGGCATTTCTCTGACTTAAGTTTCATAAAATTGCATATTGAACCTCATGTGTATTACATGTCATTCCTTTTCCTTTCCTTGTGTCTGTAATAATATTTTCTTCACATGGTCATATACCTGCTTAGTTCTGACTCCATATGTGACAAGGTTGAGCATCGGTGGCACTACAACATGAAGAGTGGCCAGGAGTATATAGATAGAGAGGGGGACATTTCGGCCAAAGCTATATGTCATAAAGAAAAGAGAGCTGTTCTCAAAAGCATGAGAACCATATATGTTGAGGGCCTTAAGTCAGGACTCACTGGAAGGAAGATGGAAAGTACAGAGCATCTGAACATAAGAAAGGGCAATGGCTATGGTGTCAAACACTAGATTACAAATGGCACATAAGCCATAAATAATATTGATCTTGATGCTGGCACAAGACAGGCAAGCAAGACCCGTGTGCTCACAGTAGGTGCGGGGAATGACATGATTCCCACAGAAGGGCAATCACAAAATGAGAAATACAAATGGAATAATGGAAATAAATGGCCCCACTAACACACCAAGACCAATTACAGAAACAATCTTATTGGTCAGAATGGTACTGTATCGGAATGGGTTGCAGATGGCAACATAAAGGTCATAAGCCATTGCCAAGAGGACTGCTGATTCCATAAGTGTGAAGCTATGAATGAAAAACATCTGAGTGAGGCAGGCTTCAAAGATGATCTCTCTGAAATTGAACCAGAAGATCCCGAGCATTTTAGGAATGGTAGCTGTAGAGAGACCCACATCAACGGTAGCCGACATGGCCAGAAAATAGGACATAGGCTTGTGTAGGCTGCTCTCAGCCTGGATCACAAACAGAATAATGAAGTTTTCTATGAGTGCAATCAGGTACACAGCACAAAAGGGAAAGCCAGTTCAGATGTGGTGTGTTTCCATTCCTGGGATTCCCAGCCACAAGAAGGAGAAGAGATGAAATTGGGTGTCATTGAGAAGCAACATCTTATTTGGTAATGCATTAAGTCTTCAGAAATGTATGTTCACCAAATCTATGGGTCACCAGGTAGTTTCTCTAACATTAAGTTAACATAAGAACACTTAAATTTCTACCTTCTCTATCGCAATCATAAACAACAGAACCCTCTTTCAGTGTTGACCAACTTAAGGTTTTGCTAGCCTCTAAATATAGTGATGGCAATAATTCCAGTTGATTGAATGACAATACACAGGAGGAATAATAACTATTGTATACACACACAAATTCATCAAAATTTATGCCCAAATATTAAAAATTACTTTAAAGCATTAAAATTGAGCCATCTGTTGGTATTTAGTCATTATTATTACAAAATAAGAAAGGGAATAATAGTGAAAACAGCAACATCAACTACCACTTAGTGAGGTGCGGCCTATTATTTGTAAGACTTTTTATCAGACTGTTCAAAAATCATTTCTAATATTAAAATAAACCCCTCTAAGGAGAACATTAATATTCCATATTTTACATATAAATGATCTAAGGATCAAAGAGATGAAAAGGCTTGTTTGAAGTTTGAAATACTTTTCATGGAAGGGCTGGGAAAATAAGCTAGGGAGAAAAGTGTTGAGTAGATACGGAAGGAGAATGGAAATAAAGGAAAAGATAATGTGTACCTTACCTACGTTACATATACAGATACCACACACACACACACACACACACACACGCGCATAATACTCCACACATATTATACAAATACACAATATTTTTTAAAACTCACAACATCCATCTCAGTAAAATATGTGAGTGTTTCTCATTTATACCTGGGTCAATTATAACTTTAAGAGTTTAAGATACATGTCAAAATGTCAATCAAAAACTAAAGAGATAAAAGCATTAGGAGCATTGTTAAATTAGATATATGGTAATTCAATGATTTTCTAAGTTACTTACACCCCAATGGTATGTCTTCATGTAGCTTGCTTATAACATTTGATAGGGGAGTATTTCAAAAGTATTTCAAAAAGGGAGTGGAAAGGGAGAATATGGGGAAAGGAATAAGATCTGATTTCTCATCTTTATAAATCTTTATTTCCCCAGGGACATTAAACATTTTTTTCTTAGATGATTGCTAAAGAGTAAATTTTGTAAAACCCTAGGGGCAGCATATAGCTTCTATAGCTATATGAAGGTGGAAATGAATAGTCTTGAACTTGTTGACAAGGCCTTCAGGAATTACAAAAGTTTAAATGGAGCAAAGTTACAATGAGATGGATGTGTCAAAAGAAGAGTTGTTAGTAGTCTTAATTATCTTCAAAATCAAGGATACCTAAATCTTGTGTTTAAACCCTCTTGAAATTTTACTTCTTCTCACAGGTATTCTATCTATATGATGTTACCATAGAATCACCTTGATATTTTCTCCCTGACTCTCTTCTATTTGAATTGGTAAAAATATAAGTGTTATATCCAAGTTTCTAATGAACAAAAGCATGTAAACAATAATGGAAATTTCTATCACTCACATTTTTAAAAGTATCCTTCAAGACATAATTTAGATATATTCTTAGGGCACTAGTGAATGACCTCATTCAGACTTGATCTCTTCTACTTCTGTGTGCCTACAAATTCCAATACTAAGCTGTATTACAGCATTAGTACAAGTATCACTCATGTTTACATGTCTGTACCTAACTTAAAATGTGAACCACTTACCAAATGTCCATCAATAGTAGAAAGATAAATATAGTTTTGCATATTTACATAGTAAAATACTATACATATGAACAATCTATAACAGCATTCCATAACATGGAAGAATATTACAAAATAATAATGAGAGAAAGAAATCAGTCACATATAAAAGTTAAACCAGTAAAAACTAGAGGGGTGACATCAGCAACTTGGTGGCGTGAGCTATTCCCTTTATCTCTCCCTCTTTGAACTACGACTAAATGGTCATTCATTGACCAACGTAGAAAACCCACACAGCACAACAGGAAGCCTGAGAAACCCACCTCTGAAGGTGGATTTACTGGCCCTCCAGGAAGTGGTGGAGATATGTGAGCACTCGTTGCCCTTTCCCAGCAGCCCTGTGCATGTGCATGGACATTTTCTGGCACAAAAGCCAATAGTACCACTGTGCCCCTAAAGTAGGAATATGCCCCAGGGCTACTGTAGGAAGACTCAGTGGCAGATTTTAGCCCACTCATGATTGCTTTCCCAGTGGTGGGGGAGCCCACTGTGCCACTGCATTGTCAAGGAGTGTCCCTGGCTCAGTCCCCATGAGGAAACCTAGTCAACTAAGCACAGCAGCTGGCAGACCACAGGAAGAGGCAGCGGCAGATCTATGCTCCTAGGTGAGCAAATTCCTGGCCCCCCGAGCATCCATAGTAGTGCAGAAGCCCAAAAGTGGGAACACACCCAGTGGCAACTGTCAGAAGAGGCATCAGCAGCCTTTATCTGGGTTGTGATCACTTTCCTAGCAGTGGGGGAGCCCACCATGCCCCCGCCAAGGAGTTTTCCTGGCTCAGTCCTCAGCAGGAAACACCTCCCACTAAGCACAGTGGCCGAGGTGACTGCAGGAAGAATCGGCAACAGATCTGCACCAGGACAAGTGCGTTCTTGGCCTGCATGAGCATCCATAGTACTGCTTCACCCCAAAAGTGGGAATGTGCCCGGGGATGACTGTAGGAAGAGGTGGTGGCAGTCCTTAGCCCACTCTTGATTATTTTCCCAGCAGTGGTAGAGCCCACTGTGCCCCTGTGACCCCAAGGAGTGGCCCAGGCTCAGACTGGTGAGGGAGCTCCACCCACCAAGCACAGACTACACACGTGCCTGAAAGCTCACCTGGCCTACACAAGTGCCCATAGCCCCACAACTTCCAGCAGAAGGAGAGAGATCAGAAACTCAGCTCCTGCTTCCCGCTAGCAGTAGCAGGTGGAATCTGTGAACTAATACTATTACAGATGTGCCAAGAAAAGATTAGTTCATCAAACACCATGACAAACTACAGCAACAATTCAGACCAGAAGGAAAATGACAACTCTCCAGCAACCAACTCTGAAGACATAGAAATTAACAATTTATGTGACAGAGAATTCAAAATACTTGTCATAAAGAAACTCAATGAGTTAAAGAAAACTCAGAAAGACTGTTGAATGAGCTCAGGAATAAAATTAATGAGAAGAAGGAAAACTTCACCAAAGAGATTGAAACTATAAAAAAAAAACAAGCAGAAATTCTGGATATGAAAAAAACAATTAATGAAATTGAAAAAATCAAGAATGCTTAAAAAGTAGAGCTGATATTATGGAGGAAAAAATTAGTGATTTAGAACAGAGAAATATAGAAATGCTTCAAGTGGAGGAGAAGAGAGAACTAAGATTTTAAAAAAATGAAGGAATTCTTTTAAAAATATCCAACTCAATTAAGAAAAATAACACAAGGATTATAGGTGCGCCAGAGGGAGAAGGGAAGGAGAAAGAAGCAGAAATCTTGTTCAAAGAAATAATAGCTGAGAACTTCTCAAATCTGGGGAAGGAACTGGATTACAAATACATGAAGCTAATAGAATGCCTAACTACGTCAGTACTGAAAGATCTTCTTCAAGGCATATAATACTAAAACTGGAAAAAGTCAACAACAAAAAAATAAATATTAAGGCCAGCAAGGCAGAAGACAATAAATTACAAAGGAACCCCTGTTAGGCTTTCAGCAGATTTCTCACAGAAACCTTACAGGCTAGGAGAGAATGGAATGATATATTCAAAATACTGAAAGGCAAAATCATTCAGCCAAGAATACACTATCCAGTGAAACTCTCCTTCAGATATGATGGAGAAAGAAAAGCTTTCCCAGATAAACTAAAGCTGAGGGAGTTCAACACCACTAGACCTCCCCTACAAGAAATGATTAAAGATGCCCTCACAATGGAAACAAAAAGGCAAAGGTCTATAAAGTTTTGAGCAAAGATAAAAATAGACAGACAAAATCAGAAAACTACAGCTCTCTTTTGGAACAGGGAAGCAAATATTCAAACAGAACCTAAAAGATAAAGAGAAGGAAAGCATCTAAAGCAACTATAAAAACTTCAACTTAGTCACAAACTTATAACACAAAAAAGAATCATTTGTGATGACAATAACTCAGAAAGGGAAGGGCAATGATATGGAACATGCTTAGGCTAATGGAGACCGGAGGCTTTGTGAAAATGGACTATCTCATCTACAAACCTCATGGTAACCACTAAACGAAAAATCAGAGGAATGCCAGAAATCACAAACTGAGAAAACTTCCACAGAAAACCACCAAACTGAAATGGCAGTCAGAAATACAAATGAAGAGAAACAATGGAAACATAGAACAACCAGAAAACAAAAGACAAAATGGCATATTAAGCCCTTACATATCAATAATCACCCTAAATATAAATGGATTTAATTCTCCAATCAAAAAACACAGAGTAGTTGATGGAATAAAAACCAAGACCCAACAATATGCTGCCTCCAGGAAACACATCTCAGCTCTAAAGACAAACATGGGCTCAAAGTGAAGTGATGGAAGATGATACTCTAAGCAAATGACAAACAAAGGAAAACATGTGTTGCCATACTTATATTAGACGAAGCAGACTTCAAGATAAAAAAGACAATGAAACACAAAGAGGGGCAGTATATAATGGTAAAAGGGAAATTCCACCAAGAGGACATAACACTTATGAATATATATGCACCTAACACAGGGACATCAGAGTATATAAAGCAACTATTAACAGACCTAAAGGGAGAAATCAACAACAACACAACAATAGTAGGGGAACTCAACACCCCACTTATATGAATGGACAGATTATCCAGACAGAACGTCAACAAGGAAACAGTGGAGTTAAATGAAACACTTGATCAGATGGTCTTAATAGATATATAACGAACATTCCTTCCAAAAACAGCAGAATACACATTCATCTCAAGTGCACACAGATCATTCTCAAAGATAGACCATCTGTGGGGAAACAAGGCTATCTTCAACAAATTTAGGAAGACTGAAATCATCTCAAGCATCTTTTCTGACTACAATACTATGAAACTAGACGTCAACTACAAGAAACAAATTGAGAAAGTCACAAATATGTGGAGACTAAACACCAAGCTACTGAACAACCATTGGATCAATAAAGAAATCAAAGGAGAAATTAAAAAATACCTGGAGACAAATGAAAATACAACATACCAACTCTTATGGGAGGCAGCAAAAAGTGCTTATAGGGGGGAAATTCAGAGCAATACAGGCCCACCTCAACAAAAAAACAAACAAAAATCTAAGATAATTAATCTTAAACTACACTTAATAGAACTAGAAAAAGAAGTACAAATGAAACCCAAAGTCAGAAGAAGGATGGAAATAATAAAAATTAGAGCAAAAGTAAACGAAAAAGAGACCGAAAAAACAGCAGAAAGGATCAATGAAACTAAGAGCTGGTTCTTTGAGAACATAAGCAAAATTGACAAACCTTTAGCCTGACTCACTAAGAAAAAAAGAGAAAAGGCTCAAATAAATAAAATTAGAAATGAAAGAGGAGAAATTACAGTGGGTACTCCTGAAATACAAAGGATTATAAGAGAATTCTATGAAAAACTATATGCACACAAATTGCATGACCTAGAAGAAATGGATAAATTCTGAGACTTGTACAACCTCCCAAAACTGAATCAAGAAGAAATAGAGAATCTGAAAAGACCAATCACAAGTAAGGAGATTGAAACAGTAATGAAAAACCTCCCCAAAAATAGAAGTCCAGGACCAGATGGCTTCTCTGGAGAATTCTACCATACTTTCAAAGAAGATTTAAAACCTATCCTTCTCAAACTATTGCAAAAAATTGAAGAAGACGGAATGCTTCCTAACTCATTCTATGAGACCTACGTTACCCTCACCCCAAAACCAGATAAGGACAACACAAAGAAGGAAAATTACAAGCCAATATCACTGACAAACACAAGATAAGGACAACACAAAGAAGGAAAATTACAAGCCAATATCACTGACAAACACAGATGCAAAAATCCTCAAGAAAATACTGGCAAACCGAATACAGCAATACATTAAAAGGATCATACACCATGATCAACTGGGATGTATTCCATGGATGCAGGGACAGTTCAACGTCCACAAATCAATCGATGTAATACACCACATTAACAAAATGAGGAATAAGAATCACATGATCATCTCAATAGATGCAGAGAAAGCATTTGACAAGATCCAACATTCATTTATGATAAAAACTCTGAATTAAATGGGTATAGAAGGAAATTACTTCAACACAATAAAGGCCATATATAAGAAACCCACAGCCAACCTCATACCCAACAGCGAAAAACTGAAAGCTATCCCTCTGAGAACTGGAACAAGACAAGAGGGTCGACTCTTTCCACTTCTATTCAACATAGTACTGGAGCTTTTGGCCAGAGCATTTAGGCAAGAAAAAGAAATAAAAGTTATCCTAATTGGAAAAGAAAAAGTGAAACTCATGCTTTGCAGATGACATGATTCTATATATAGAAAACCCTAAAGAATCCATCAGAAAATTTTGCAAAATAATCAGCGACCACAGCAAAGTTGTAGCGTATGAAATCAACTTACAAAAATCAGTTGCATTACTATACACTAACAATGAACTAGCAGAAAGAGAAATTAAGAATACAATCCGATTTACAATGGCAACAAAAAGAATAAAATATCTAGAAATAGACTTAACCATGGAAGTGAAAGACCTATACACTGAAAACTACGAGGCATTATTGAAAGATTGAAGAAGACATAAAGAAATAGAAAAATATTCCATGCTCATGGATTGGAAGAATAAACAGAGTTAAAATGTCCTACTTCTGAAAGCAATATACAGATTCTATGCAACCCAATCAGAATTCCAATGACATTTTTCATGGAAATAGAAGAAAGAATCCTAAGATTTACGTGGAACAACAAAAGACCTTGAATAGCCGAAGCAAACTTGAGAAAAAAGAACAAAGCTGTTGGTCTCACAATCCCTGACTTCAAAATGTGCTACAAAGCTATAGCAATCAAAACAGCATGGTACTGGCACAAAAACAGACACACAGATCAAGGGAACAGTATTGAAAGCCCAGAAATAAAACCACACATCTATGGACAGTTCATCTTTGACAAAGGAGCCAAGAACACACAATAGATAAAGGAGAGTCTCTTCAATAAATGGTGTTGGGAAAACTGGACAGCCACATGCAAAAGAATGAAAGTAGACCACTATCTTGCACCATATACAAAAATTAACACAAAATGGATTAAGGACTTGAATGTAAGACTTGAAACCATAAAACTCCTAGAGGAAAATATAGGCAGTACACTACTTGACATCAGTATTAGCATTATCTTTTCAAATACCATGTCCACTCAGGCAAGTGAAACAAAAGAAAAAATTAACAAATGTGACTACATTAGATTAAAAAGCTTCTGCAAAGCGAAGGAGACCAGGAATGTAACGTAAAGACCACCCACCAACTGGGAGGAAATATTTGCGAATCATATATCCCACAAGGGGTTAATTTCCAAACTATATAAAGAATTCATGCAACTCCATGACAAAAAAATGAAAAACCTGATCTAAAATTGGGCAGAGGATATGAACAGACAATTTTACAAGGAAGATATATAGTTGACCAACAGGCACATGAAAAGATATTCAATATCCCTAATTATTAGGGAAATGCAAATCAAAACTACAATGAGATATCACCTTACCCCAGACAGAATGGCTACAATTACCAAGACCAAAAGTAACAAATGTTGGAGAGGATGTGGAGAAAAGGGAATCCTTATGCCCTTCTGGTGGGAATGCAAACTAGTGCAGCCACTACGAAAAACAGTATGAAGATTTCTCAAAAAATTTAAAAAGGATATCATACGATCCGGATATTGCACTATTGGGTATTTATTCAAAGAACTTGAAATCAATGATCCAAAGAGATTTATGAATCCCTATGGTTTTTCAGCATTATTCAACAGCCAAGATGTGGAAGCAACCCAAGTGCCCTTCTATGGATGAATGGGTAAAGAAGATGTGGTATATTTATATGCAATGGAATTCTACTTAGCCATAAAAAAGACAGAATTGTCCCATTTCCAACACCACAGATGGTCCTTGAAGGTATGATGTTAAGCAAAATAATCCAGACAAAGAAAGACAAATACTGTTTGATTTCACTCATATGTGGAAGATAAATGAATACATGGATAAAGAGAACAGATTAGTGCTTACCATAGGGGAAGAGAGCTGGGGGTGGGCAAAAAGGGTATGGGGCACATATGTGTGATGACCAGCAAAAATTAGACTACTGATAGTGAGCATGATGAAATCTATTCAGAAATTGATAAATAATAATTTACACCTGAAATTACACAATGTTTTAAACCATTATGATCTCATTAAAATAATTGGAAAAAAAAACAGTAAATTGTCTAAGAAGTCAGGATAGTTGTTACTTTGTGGAGTATTGGCAGTCAGCATGATTGGGACTTCTTGGGTCCTGATAATGTCTGTTTATTCATTTATATACTAGTTACACCAGTGTGGCAAGTTTGTAAAAAATTAACTGGGATGCACTCTGATGATGTGCACTTTTTTCATGGATGTGAATATTCAATAAAACATTCACAAAATGTGAATCATTTAGTGGCTGATAGAATATATGTCATTTATTTTTGAGTCTCCAGCATCACTTAGTAGAGTCTATTGCATCAAATGATAAATTAATGTTAAAATTATTAATGGCTATAAAGACATCCTAAGCCAGATGTAATTTGTTCTCTAATCTTCTTGCTAATAATTTCATGCATGTATGCATTATTCTTTCATTAAATAAATATCATTGAACGTGTTTTATGTGTCAGAAACTGTTCTGAGACATTTTAAAATTGAGGCCTGTGCAATTATGGATAATAAAAATATTATATATAATCTGATGCAGTATTTACAAACAAGGAAATTCAAGGGAAACAAATTTCTAAAAAAAATTCATGGAACTATCCCACTAATAGTGAAGTAAGCTCTACATCAATATTTGAATTTAATCTTGCAAGCTACTCTTAAAATTAGTACAGAGTAGAATTTCTCAAAATTATAAGACATTCTGGTTCATAAATACATAGAACTTCTCTAAAGCAAGATCAAATGAGTTCCTGTAAATGTCGTCATTGCCTCACATTCTGACATCTGTAACTGTAAAATGCATTCTATAAGTGCATTTTTGTAAGCTCTAGAGAGATAAATGCTGTGATAGTGAACATTTCTGATTTTCTTTCTACCTCTCTGGTTTCATCTTATTATTTTTTAAAGACACTTGTGCTTCTGACTATTCATTAAATATTAGTGATTCTTAACCTTCAGCTTTGTACTTTCTCAATCTAATGTCTATGAATAATCTCATCCACCTCCATTGCTTTAATAACCATATTTTAATGAAGACTCCTAAATAAATGTCAACAGCCCTCAGAACGGTAACAAATTCAGATTCACATAACCAAATTCCTCCCAGGTAATTATTTCCACTTTTTCTGTTGCAAAACTATTACAAATAAAATATTTTTAAAATTGAATCTCCAACCCTGCTTCTACCAAACTCCAACTCTAATTTGGTCTTACTTTTGCTGTTGTCTATCTCAGTAAATATCATTACGATTCAGTGATTTGGCCAACTCAGAAATGAGAGCATCATCCTTTTCCCTTTTCTACTCATTTAAAGAACAACACTCTGGATTCTATTTCTAAAAATATCATTGAAATTAGTACACTTGCCTCCATCCTAACTGAGATGGTTCAAACCATCATCATTGCTTGGGTTGATTAGAGCACAGTGCTTTCTAGTGCTTGAGAGCATGAGCTCTGCAGTCAGACTAGTTGTGTTGAAAGCAGCTTCATGACCTATTCACTCTAGAGTTGAATGAAAGTAAATTAAAATGTGTTACTGATTAGCTGTGTGAGCTGCACAAGAACTTTAACATCTCTATACCTCAGTGTCTTTATCTAGAATATAGAAATGTGTAAGTAAACCCTTAGAAGTTAAACTCTTAATTTTAGAACAGATAATCCTTTTAAAACACTTTGAACCATGTTCCAAAGATAATAGTTATCGATATTTCTTTAGATATCAGGCAGGCTAATTTTTCTAAAATGCACATTGAATGGATTCAGGCTGAAATCCAAATGCTTTTACTAGGATTAAATGGTCCTTCCTAAACATGATCCTTTGCTTTCCATAAGCTTCCTCATTAGTCTTCTTTTCCTAAAACTTATGGCATGTCTCCTCTCTTCCTCTTCTATCCCTCTTCTTTCTCTTCATCCATCACTGTGTCCTAAGGATGTACTGTGAGCCCAGAGGCAGGGAAGAGTTACCAGACTGAGCACTAGGATGGAATCCTTCTCTGTGTTGTCTCAACATGCTCAGTCTATATGAGGGCATTGCTCTTTGCCAGGGAGAAGTTTTCAATAGAAAATGTCTTAGAGCCAGTTGTGTAAAGGACACAAGGTCTCTAAGAATCTGACCCTGAGTCATGAATAGACAGCCATGACTTCTAAGCAAATGAAGGCAGGAAAAAGGTTTCTTGATTACCTTGTGAGATTCCATTAACTTTTGTTAACTTTCTCTGTGTCAGAGCACACAGTGATTGATTCTCTCTGCATCCCAGATCATCATTTAGAGGGACAGTATAATTGCCTATTCAAGAACAAGGGATCTCAAGTTAGAATTTTTCTACCTCTATAAATTTACTAGAAATGTGACATAGACAGATTATTTAACCTCTTAATTTTTTTTTTCAGTTCCTCCCTCTGTTTTACTGCATCAATCCATTTAAGATTCATAGATAATCTCACATATAATCATTTACTCTTTCAATTCTATTTATTGATGTTTAACATCATGCTAAATTTTGAGTTATATCCAATAGGCAAAATTAACATAAAATTTTGTAATGGAACCCTGAAAACTTACCAATTATTTTAAGCGGATGCTAATATTGTGTCGTATATGTTTCAAGTAAATCTACTTATTCTATATAAAATAAAAACTTTATTGGTGCAGGCATGGTCCTACACAGTTCTTTTGCCTTCTTTCTTCTCCAGAAATAGTAACTAACCAATATATCTCCAAAGTTAGACTTGTAGAGGGTTATTTCATGCTGACAGGCTTTCAGTGGGTGTGTGATCAATGCAGTTCTCAGGACTCTGTTTTCAAAAGGGGGCCCAAAGCTTGGGGTTTAATGCTCCGTGGTGATTGGGGTTTAATTCTGTCTTGTGTTTTTAAACAATTTCATCTTTGAATTTATGTTCTGTAATAGAAACCTGACATGGAAATGGGGCAGATTCTGGAGCTTGGGGCCCGACTCATACACACTCACATCTTCTGTACCCTCTTTATCCTCCCAGAATGATTTCTTGGCCACTTGCTACTTTACCTCTGACCAGAGACTACTGATGCTGCCCTTTGTCCTTGGCATGCTCCTGACACCGATCCTATCCTCATCCATAACCAGTGCTCCAATTTACAAGACAGGGAGTTTGTGCACATTTGCACTTACCCCACAGGTGTCCCCATGCCCAAAAGAGAGCAAGAAAGAAGAGAAAATTAAAAATACCCTAATTAGTTAAGAGAGAGATCATGGAAGAAAAATAAAAACTCTTTTTTTTCCCATGTATTTTCATCAAAAGGCCCAGCAACTGTTACTTTGCACTGGGCTTCTCAAATTATACAGCAAACAGTAGTTAAGACAGTGGCTCAGACACAACACCCGTGAGTTCAAGGCACTGCTATAGACTGAATGTTTGTGTACATGATAAGGCAGGCTGCATAGTTCTGTAGACACCCACTTTCTCCTTTAGGACCTTATTGTAATGTTCTGTTAGCTCTCTTTTCGCTTTTTAAGTAGTCTTTCATCGGTAACTCTGGCGCCAACATACCCAGAGCAGACAATTCACTGTGTGTTTACATCACTAAGCCTGATGCCATTATTGTCTTGAGGACACATCTACATCACAGTAGATCTGATTTTGGGAGGAAGAAGCAAGTGGTGAATTCCTTGGCGGATTTGCTTGGTCTTCACACTATAGATTATTGGATTGAGCACAGGTGGAACTAATAAGTAGATGTGAGCCATGAAGATGTGGATGAGGGGGGAGGAGTGTTTGGCAAAACGATGGATGATAGATAGCCCAATCATAGGCACATATAGAATGAGTACAGCACAGATGTGGGATGCACATGTGTTGAGGGCCTTAAACCTCCCTTCACGGGATGAAATTCTTAATACTGAGTGGAGGATAAACACATAAGACACAAAAATACCCACAGAGTCCATGCCCCACAGCACAGTGATCAGAACCATCCCATATATAACATTAAACTTGGTGTCAGCACAAGCAAGGCGGATCACGTCTTGGTGCAGACAATAGGAATGAGAAAGGATGTGGGAGCGGCAGAAAGGAAAGAAGGGCAGTCGGGCCAGAAGTGGAATAATGGCAAAGGCACTCCTAAGCACGGCTGCAATTCCTACTTTAGTGATAAGTCTTGGCGTGAGAATGGTCACATATCGCAGGGGGTGGCAGATGGCCACATAACGGTCAAGGGCCATGGCCAAGAGTACGGATGATTCAGTGAAGGAGAAAGTATGAATGAAAAACATTTGGACCACACAGATATTGAACTGGATCTCCCTGGAAATGGACCACAACACCCTGAAGAGTGATATCATTGTGGGCATGGACATGCCCATGTCAGTGAGGGAAAGCATGGCCAGGAAGTAGTACATGGGCTGATGGAGCCTGGGGTTTGTCCGGACAATATGCAGGATGGTGCAGTTACCCATTATTCCAACAAGGTAGAGGAGACAGAATGGGATGGAAATCCAGTGGTGAAATTCCTCATATCCAGGGATACCTGTGAGGTAGAATGTGGGGGGCAAGGTATTGCTGGAGTTAAAGGTTGCCATAGGGCTCACTGTTAAACCACAATCCAGTTTCACGATCACACTCAATGGGGAAGTCAGCAATAAGATCAGCATCTGTGTCAGGAAAAAAACAAAACAAAACTTCAGTCCTTACCTACAATGACTCCTAAATTCATCCCCACATTTTTTCTTTGTCTTTCCTCATTTCATTGCTGAATATCATTAGTTAAGTAAAATATTCACTTTACAACCACAAGGACCTTCCCTTCTGCTTCTCAGATGCAGACCCATTAACATCCTCTCTGAATGTGGACGATCTTCTTCTGAAGACACTACCCAGAGCAGCACACACACAACCTGTTCTAAACTACATTTTAAATTTTATAATTTTCTTTAGGAACTTTCTTGGCCAAGTTTACTGGCCTTACATTAGCCTTTTTTTTTTTTTTTCTTCAAAAGACACTTCCAGTGATTTACATGAAATGCCTTTATCTGTCTGAGCTTCATAGCTTTTTCAGTAATACTAGAACACCATGGAAGGTATTTTTATGGCATTCAGGCAAGTTTTGGTCAGCATAGATCTTGTTCTTACTAACATGTCTTCCAACTATATAATTGATGTCTCAGGCCTGGTATTCATAGATAGTCAATTTTAATATTAATTTGGTCTTGGACCAGCATCACCAAGAGCTAAATGCAATTTAAGATAGGCTTATAGCAATGTGTAAATTTAAAAAAATTTAATAATAGAATATGTAACATTTATATATGATACTCCTATTGCATTGAAATATATAATTTAAGCCAAATATAATTGACTCTGATTTTAAAGATTCAGAACCTTCTTCCTACTATGATTCAGAACTAATAAATCATTTAGAGACTGGTTCTTTCTGCAAAAAAATGTAAAACAATATACATAACAGGGTTGTGGAAAAATAGAGTAGAAACTTGTGATTGAAAGCAAAAACAAGAGAAAACCAAATAAAAAATTTTAATGCTCAGAAAAGGCCTATTGGTATCTGACATTGACACCAAATCTTTTCCACTCAGACCAAATTAAAAAATATATTCCCCCCTGCACTAGATTCCAGTACTTCTTCTGGGGTCAGGAAAAAAATCTCTGAAGTAA
Organism: Ceratotherium simum simum; assembly: GCF_057802395.1. Lineage (NCBI taxonomy): Eukaryota > Metazoa > Chordata > Mammalia > Perissodactyla > Rhinocerotidae > Ceratotherium > Ceratotherium simum. The sequence goes on along the minus strand of NC_141906.1, from coordinate 26,916,819 downwards.
GAAAGATGAGCTGCTTCTCAAAATCCCACTTATCCATCACTTGTCAAGCATCCATGCCCACCAAAATGCTGTTTTGAAAATTTAAAATCCATGGGATAGATTACCCCCATTGTAAATTAATAAATTAGCATCTTCCTGTTCTGTGAAGTCTAATTCAGCCATTTGGGACATCAAATCCCTTTCAATCTCCTCTAGATCCATGTAGGTAAACCCTGAATGCAGACGATATTTGCCTGGGATGGTTAATAAGGACAATATTCTAGGAAATGAAAGACCTATAATCAAGAAATCAAACAAGGAAATTCCAGAGGAAAATCCAGTCTTTCTGACTCTTCACATTATTAGTTAAATTCTATCCACATATTGTATAAACTGTTAATTTTGGCCCTGTTATTTTCCTCTATCTGCCTGATTTATTACCTCCCCAAAATTCCTGCTAGTCTACCTCACCTTCCTTTCCACATTTTCACTCATTATTTCCTTCAATACGCAGATTTTCCAATATTATCTCTTCCTTTTGTTGATTCTTTTCCAATTTCTCATTTATAATCCAAACTTGAAATCTGTCTTCTTTTCACCTCATTGCTTAGTCAGTTCAGACCATTTCTCTGATTTATAACCTCTGTCTCTCCCACTGCCTAGAAGGAGAAAACATGAAGTTTAATTTAAAACTGGAAGATATCTGATCTGGAGGCCAGACTGAAGCACTTTTAGTCATCTCAAAGACTTTTGATTGAGGTTTTGAGGAGACAGCTGTCCACCATCTCCCTTGTTCAGATTCTGTTTTCTTTGGTTCTGCTATCACAGCAACCTGGGTTATATTCTGGTTCCAATGCATGCTCTCTTTTTAATTTTAGACAAATGACTTATTTCTCACTGTACCAAAGCTGCCTCCTCTGTAAACTGATGATAATAACAATTTGGCAGGATTATGCTAAGGATTAAAGGAGATTTTGTGGGTAGAATACTTAGCACAGAGCCTTACATATAGTGACCATAAAATAATGGTGGCGATGATGATGATAAAGATGACAATGAAGATGACAATGACAACAAGAATAACAACAAAAGTTCTTTGAAGTATAATGGGAGGGAGAAAGATATGGGGAGACTACATAGTATCTTTCCATAGAGGAAAACACCATGAGTGGCCATCTCAGAAAAGGGACCTACGTAGGCTGAGGGTGGGAAGTGAATTTTACCAGTTTCATCTTCTTTTCATCCAGTGAAGATTCAGTATAGCCAGAGATGTGAATTGCTTCTTAAGCTTTTTCTTTACCCCAAAATTCCTCTGATAATTGTGATGACAGTACCTATATTTTTTCCATTTTATTCAGTGCCAATTTGGGGGGGAAAAAAAAACCTGACTCCAGGGTAGAAAGGGAAGTCTCACCAAGAAAAGGAGTGAGATCTTTGGGACTTCAGTGAGCTAGGAATCTGAGCAGCCAGGTTAGTATTCCAAAGTTACCACATAAATAAATGAATACTATTTATTTATAAACATGTGAATATAAATAGCAACATATTTATGAACATAAATATTCACTATATTGCTATATTCAATATATTCCTATATTAACAAAAATATTCACTGTATTCCTATAGGAATACAGTGAATATTTATGGTATATATTCACTGGTATCTGGTTTTCCGATTATACCACAACCCCTTATATTGTAACATTGGTTCATTTTGACAGCCCAACTCCTGTTGCTCCTGATCTTATAATTTCAAACTCATTCACATGGCCTTGCAATGTCTTCCACCATTCCCCAGAGGAAGAGGATAGAGTTTGTAGGGTTTAGACCTCTGAGCCATAATTAACATCAAGTAAAAAATCACTGATGTTTGGGATTGGAAGAGACATTGAGGGTTGTCTAGTGTAATCCCAATCTTTTTCTGGAATTTTTCTCCTGTTGTGTCTGAAAATAGCCCTTCACCCTGTGTTAACTACCATGCCTATGGACAGAGAAGAGACCACTTACCATGAATCTTGGGCAAGGCCTATCTGAAAAGTCTGAGCCTGGCTAGAATTCTACATGCATGGGCATGAGCTATAAAGATATTCTGGTGAACATTATGTCCTGTGATGAAGTGAGAAACTCTACCTTCTTGAACTAGTCTCCTCGTTCTCCTTCTCACACTTTGGGTGTCCACCCTCCTCTCTTTTGTTTCTCAAGTCCCCCTTTGTATTTTCCCTACTATCTCCCACTTTACTTTTCTCAGTTTTCACATACTTGGTAGAATAGCTCCTCTTGTCATGAGAGATGGTTCTAAGGCTCAGAGCCGGAAGGATGAGTTAATAAGTCTTCCTCCAGTCCTTAGAGATATGAGGCCCCAGGATAAATGCAGGAAAATGCATGTAACCCTGTCAGTGCCAACATTTCAGTTTATGGCCCTTCCCAAGCACTTCTGTCCAGCACTCAGATTGCAGCAGAATATTGCAGTTTGGAAATACAGGGGCAAGAAGGCTATAGAGATTCTCAAATATTTATTGCCTCAATGCCTAGAACAAATGATGTAGCACAACATGAGATGAAATATTAGTCAGTACCGAGATATGATAGGGTAGTAAAGAATTTTAGACATAGTGTAGCCAGTGAAATGTATTTATTAAGGACTTAAACTGTGGAGAGACATAAAGACTATAACCTAAGAGCTGGAAGAGACTCTAGTTCAGTTCTATTATTATGTACTAGATAAAAAGGAGACTCAGTTATGAGATTTGCCTTCCTCAAAATCATACAATAGGGAGTATGTATATGGGAAATCTGTGCACCTTCCACTCAGTTTTACTGTGAATCTAAACCTGCTCTAAAAAATAATATCTCTTTAAAAAATCATACAATATGCAACAAAGGCAATGTTAACTCTCAAATTTGTTTCTCTAGACTGGTACTTTCCTCACTGTGCCATAGAGTTCTTCCTCATGAAACAGATTAGATACATCCAATCTGACTATAAATAGAGGCTTTTACTCAGTGAATAAAATTCCTTATGTTTGCCAACAATATTGACTTTTAAATGTCTATTGGTGATTGAGCCATGCGGCAGGATTGGCAGGAGGACTACTAAATGATAAGAAATCTCTAATCAGGGTGGAAGCTCCATTTGTAATCTCAGTCTTGTTTAGCACAGAAATGACTTAAAAAAATATAGTCGGCTATTAATCTTTCCAACTCTGGTTTTGATCTCGGCAATATTGGTTTAATTAACACACTTAAAAACTATCATTTATTCACTCAACTCAGATATTGTTTATTGTATATATGTTATAGCTTACTAATATTCATGCACTGTTATGTTTAATGCATTCAATTGAGAATTGGCTTTTTTAGGAATTGATGACCTTAATAGAATTAATATTGCTGATAAAGAAAATTTACTCCATTACTAAAGAAATTCACCATCCACTGATAATCTATGAAAATGAAAGGCTATTTGTACCATACCACACCACAAGCAAAACTCTCATAACTCTATCTTAAAGGTCTCCTTATGAAATTACCAGAGAAATGTTTTGAACTTACTCTCTTCACTGGCACTGGATGCCTCAGGATTCTCCTTATATTTTTTTAATTCCTGTAATATTAATTTAAATCACTTTGACACCATCTAAAGTTGATATGACCAAGGATCCCAAACTTAGAGGATTATCCTTAGTCGGTGCAACCATACTCCTTTGCCATATTGTCTGTATATTTCTCAGGTATATAAAGAAAGGAAATAAAAAAAGCAACTTCACGACTGCCAATTCTTTGGCAACTTTAGGTCATGAGCTCAATATTGAATGATTCACTATGATGGGGAGAATGTAATGGGCAAATATTCACATTTAGAGCTATGGATAGAGTACTGTCTAGACCACAAAACCTGAGAGTGGATAAAAATATGAAAGTCAGAGTGGTTTCTGAAAGAAGGCCAGGCTTAGTCTATTTTCCAGATCTACCCTGCTCTGTGTCGTGATCATAAGGGACTGCATCAACAGGTCCTTTTGCTCTTTGGGTTCTGGTAGATCTAGTCAATGATGGGAACTGACAGGAAACAGGAATACAGAAGAACATACAGTTGCAGTGTTTACTCCCTTGACTCCCCTCCAAGCCCTTATTTTGGCTTCCTCGTGGTGGCTGCATCTCTCTACAGGTGTCCGTCTCCACATGCTGCCTTTTCTGATTTCTGGTAAACTCTTTTTCCCTTGCCACTTCAGGGCTAGTGATGGCAGCAAACTCCTAACTGGAATATATATATATATTTATTTATTTATTTATTTATTTATTTACATATATTCTCCTGTCTTGGTTTTCCTAAATCTTGCCCTCATATTTTCAATGACTCCTGACTCCTTTATCAAATTCTCATTATCCAGTTTGAGCATGGCATCTGTTTACTGACAGAACCTTAATTAATGCAAAGGAAATATGTCTACCTCGTATACATGCATACTTCTCTCTGTCGCTTTCTATCTCTGTCTCTGTGTTTATCACATTGGTATCATTATCTGCAAGTTTATCAACTATTGAAGTTTCCACATGTGTAATTTTTTCTTCATTATTTTCTTACAAGAAGCCTGATGTCCACTTTTTGATTCAGGCCAAAAGGCCCTTTTTTTCCCAAAATGGAGGACTCACCTCAAAGAAACCAGTGGCCCAAGTATAAGAGAGACAGCTTTGCATAAGTCTTTGCATATTTAGTTTTTCTACATACAACAATGAGAAAAAGCTGGAACTGAGGAAGGGTAAGGAGAAGGCAGAGAGCAAATCAGCCTAGAAAGGAAGGAGTAAAGAGGCCTCTCTTCCAAAGGAAAGTTGAATAAATTTCTTAAGTGGCAATGCACATAGAACTGTGGGAATCACCTACGCTTTGCCCTGGAGCTTGGGATCTTGTTATGGAAAATAGGACCACACAGTCAGAGTGGAAGAAATAATGCCTTTGTTGTGTATGAATCTTAACTGCATGTATTTATTTATTCTTTCGGTTTGTTCACTAGCATTCACTGGACTCTTTTGTTATAAAATCTACCTTCTTATCTCATTTCATCTTTAAAGATTTTATTTATTCATTTTTTCCCCCCAAAGCCCCAGCAGATAGTTGTATGTCATAGGTTCACATCCTTCTAGTTGCTGTACGTGGGACTCGGCCTCGCGCTGGACGGAGAAGTGGTGCCTCGGGGCGCGCCCGGGATCCAAACCCGGGCCGCCAGCATCAGAGCGCGCGCACTTAACCGCTAAGCCACGGAGCCGGCCCTCATTTCATCTTTAAAGTATATTTTCACAGATTTTTCCTATTTTAAATTCATTTGAAAATGAAAAGATTTTTGTCTGTTTATTCCGTTCTTGAGATGTTTACTCCAAAAATGATTTTTTTAACTATAGTTCTTATAAAGTGTAATTTTTTTCATTATTTTCTATACTCTTTCTTCTTTTCAGGTTATTCTAGCCATAATATTCTATAAAATGTGTTTGTGTATGTTTTTCAGCTTCCTATTATTTAACAAAGGAGAGTTGTAGCTTTTTTTGGGTGGGAGTGTGATTTAAAATAATATTTTACAAAAATAATTAGTTTTGGTTTTCTTTGAACCCTCTTTCTAATCGCCTAAGACTCATTTCGATTCTCCCATTAGAATGTACATTTTAAGAAGCTTGATTGTTGAAAATTAGTTTGTTTGTTTCCTCTTATTTGGTAGAAAATTGTGTGAGATAGCAAGAGTTGTGGGCAGCTACAATTCATGGTGATATTTTGGCATCTCTCTTGCTCTAATTTGTTTCAAGTTCTGCATATGAGACATTGGGCCTAATTGGAGTGTACACTAACCAAGGAATTTTGGTCTATTTTTCTTACCCCATTTCATGATGAATATACTGCTCATTTGGTGTGAAGTCTTGATTTGTCTTGTGAGATTTCTCCAATGGAGAAAACAAATTCTATGCATTTATTGCCCAGCGTTTTTCTGGCATTCATTCCAATAGAAGTAAAGGAAACAAAGAAATGCAGTCTTTTCATTTATTCCATCTCTAAACTCAAACATCCACTTGATTATGATTTGGCTCAAAGTCTAGAGAATGAGAACTACTTTGCCTCAGTGGAAAGAAAATGTACCCTCTTACCAGTGCCAAATTTTCTGCATATTATTTCTGTTACTTTTGTATAGTAAACTAACTTCTCTAAGTCTTAGGCTTTGTGTGTGTGTGTGTGTGTGTGTGTGTGTGTGTGGTAATTAACCTTGAGCTAACATCCCTGCCCATCTTCCTCTACTTTATATGGGACACTGACACAGCATGGCTTGACAAGCAGTGTGTTGGTCCATAATTGGGATCCAAACCTGTGAACCTGGGGCCTCCAAAGTGGAGCATGCGAATTTAACAGCTATGCCACTGGGCCGGCCCCTCTAAGTCTTAGTTTTAACATGGAAAATTGAATTTCTCTTCAAACTTGAATGGAAAATATCTCCATAAATTATTTGAATGAAATGAATTTCCTCTCACTAAACCCCCTGGCACCAGGATTTTGAGATACTTTAAAGGTGAGAAATAACGATAAAAACAATTGCAATATTTTTCTTGAAGGGACATGTTGAATTTATGAACTATCATGGAATTGTTATGCACCAAATGTGTCCAAGAAGTTCTGAACAGGTTATCTTCAGGATGAAGAAAATTGATTCAAAGGTCAAAATGATAGGAAATCTTATGTTTTCTAAGCGTGAGTAAGCCCAAACATTTTGGCTGATAATACCCTTAGGAAGATTTGATGAATCTGCTTTGTCTTGATGCTATAAATAATTGGGTTGAGCACTGGTGGAACTAACAGGTAAATACTGGCCATGGTTTTGTGGATAATGGGGGAGGAGTGTTTTTCAACATGTTGCACTAAGAATAGCCCTATCTTTGGCACATACAGAATGAGCACTGCACAAATGTGGAACACACATGTATTGAGGGCTTTGAGTTTCCCTCCCTGGGGTACAATGCCTAGCACAGAGTGGAGGATGAAAGCATAGGATAAAAAGACTCCTAGAGAATCTACACCCCAATTAAATGCAACAACAAACAAGCCATACAAAATGTTGAATGAGATGTCGGCACAGGCCAACCGAATGACATCTGGATGCGAGCAGAAAGGGTGGGAGAGAACATGGCAGAGACAGAAGGAAAATGTGGGAATACGAGCAAGAACAACAGGGAGGACAATGGAGCATCTGGGGTGAAGGCCCCTATATAGACAATGCATTGTAGGGTAAGTTTGCTGGAATACCTCAAAGGATTGCAGATGGCAACATACCTGTCAAAAGCCATGGCTAGGAGCACAGCCGACTCCATCAGAGAAAAAATATGGATAAAACACATTTGGGCTACACAAGCATTCACCTCAATCTCCTAGCATCAAACTAGAAGATTTTCAATACTGTAGGCAGGGTGGAGGTGGACACGCCTATGTCAGTGAGGGACAGCATGGCCAGGAAGTAGTACATGGGCTCATGGACACTCTTGTCAGTGTGAATGATGTGAAGAATTGTGCGGTTGTCCACTATTCCAATCAGGCAGAACATACAAAAGGGGATGGAAATAAAGTGCTGAACATTCTCCTGGCCAGGAATTCCAATGAGGTAGAATGAAGCAGAACGTCCAATACTGTAATTAGAACCTGTCATGAGGCTATCCCAAGTAGCCATTTTCCACCATAAATAGGTGGACCCCTTAAAGGGAGAAAAGCACACAATATTTAGAAGATAACAACTCATGTTTCTCTGTTAGTTTTTTTCTCTTAACTCTTACTGCTTTGTAAGGACATTATCTGTACAATTTGGAAAATGACTTTGAAAAATTATCTGGAGTCGCTACCTTCTTTTAATATATTACTATTTAAAGATTTTATTTTATTTATTTTCTCCCCCCAAAGCCCCAGTAGATAGTTGTATGTCATAGCTGCACATCCTTCTAGTTGCTGTATGTGGGACTCGGCCTCAGGATGGACGGAGAAGTGGTGCCTCGGTGCGCGCCCGGGATCCGAACCCCGGGCCACCAGCATCGCAGCGCGTGCACTTAACCACCAAGCCATGAGGCCGGCCCAATATATTACTATTTAATCCTTAAAATGGTTCATGGTTATTGTGTAGTTATATGCTAATCTTTTATCATATTGATTCTGGATTTTGAGTCCTTCATAGTATGCCCTTCCCTGCCCTAAGTTTATAACATATTCTCCTATGTTTTCTTTTACTATTTGGATAGGTTGGTTTGTTTCTATTTACTTTTAGATTCACCATTTACTTGCGATTTATTTTTGTGTATGATGTTAAGTAAGAATATTTTCCAGACCCTGACATCTCCATGTTGAACAGGGAATCTTGGTGGAAATCTTTTAGAATGAATGTCAGAAAAAGCTCAGTCAACAAATGCTTGGAGTTAGTTTTCTCCAATAGAGAAAACCCACAAGATTAATTAAGTCACTTCATAGGATATGTATGGGTATTTCAAAAAACATTGTATATGCAGTGAGTGTGGTTACCTACTAAAGAAGTAGGTAAATCAGCCCTCAAAATGGTTTAAATGGAAACCACAAGTCCACAAGCATCCAAGAGTAAGTGGCTTTCACTCATTTACTAAATCTTGGGTATTTGGATTTTGGTTTCTCTTTCACATTCTCCGCCAAGGTTTATTTATGTGTACTTAGACTGAAATGAGGCCAGAATTTTACTTAAGTGAATTGTTGTCATTTGATCCATGTATATAATTGATTTGTGTGCTATATCAGCCTTGCTGATCCTGGAGCCTCCATTTTGTTGTCACTGGAACTCACAACTGATTTTCTAGTGCTCCCATCTGTGGGCATGGTCTTGGGCCATCTCTTACAGAAGCAATGAAAATATCAGCAACATCATTCCCAGCGTATTAGATTGAAGTTAGCCATCCCACCACCAGACTGTGATCCAGTGGCCCATTATAGTTGCAAGAATCTGGTGCCATTCTCTTGAATTTCTTATTCTTGATCTTTTGCTCATTAAGTTTTAATGTATTTAATTACAAAGGGAACAAGCACTATCTCATAATATTGTACAGATAATTAAATTAAATAATATCTGAAAATGCTTACACAGTCCTCCTTTAATTTGAATTTTTAAATTTTAATTATCATATTTGTACCATAAAATGTCTTAATGAGAGTAACAGAAAGGCAAATTATAGATAAGTAGACTGAGGATTAGAGACGTAAATGGTTTGTCCAAAGCCACATAGGTACAATGATAGTTTTAATAAATATCCGTTGCAGGGCTCTACTCATATAGATGGAGATTTCCCAGAATAGTGTTTGCCTCACCTATCCGGCTTCTGTAGCCATGTGACAGGCTTGGTGAGTGGTTGAAGCTCCAGCCATATGATTACTATCATGTACCACCCCTCATACCTCAGCAATGTTAAAACAATCAATAGAATCAGTTCCCTCAGATACAGAACTACCTCAGTGTTTTACTAATCTATACTTTCACTGCCATGCTTTCCTCTTGTCACAAGAGCCATATAGCATCTTAGGTCTGTTTCTAAAACCCCTGTCATTTAACCATCTATGCCTTATTCCTTATGACTCAATGATTCTTTCACAAGAAAATTTGGCTATTAATGGAGATGTCTACACAGTTTAAGAGAAAAGATACTATTATCCAATTCCTTTAGTTTATTCATGAGTCCTAAGCATATCCCAATATCTAAAAGTACTTTTAGACTCTAAATTAGAGTGCTGGATATGATTCATAAATGACTCTCCCCAATCGGACTACAGAGCATTTTTGCCAGGCTTCCCCGAATAATACCCTTCTTCTCCTGCAAATGCCTCCAAGTTTTACCCCAACATGTGCAGTCTCCTCACTTTTCTTTAGTGTTTTACCAAACAGATAGGACTAGAAGAAAACTGAGGGAGGCAGGTCTTGAAAGGAAAAGATTTTGCTGGTCAGAAAAGGGACTGAATGTGGGACAGTTGTGAGAATCTCTGCAATGAGAATGCTGCCTTACGAAGCTGCTGTGGTCCACAAAGTGTTGGCAAGAAGGAAGATAATCAACTGTATTTTGTTATTTCATTTAACTCACAGGGATGGTCCTCTCACATCATGGGAGCTACTCAATTATAATGGCAGATTGCGATATTCCTGCCAAGAGGAAGTGAGTCCCAGATGAAGGGGAAGTGGAGAGCAGAAAGCTTCTAAGCTAGGCATTTAGCCTGTGACCTTATAACACAGTGAAACACAAGTGGAACTTCCTGTGGTGAGAGTTGAAAGCCTAGAATTTGGAAATAGGAATGTGTACATATTTCTGCTGACAAGGCCTGAAAACAAGTGAATGACCAATATCATCCTTCAAGGATTATGGATCAATTGTAATGTTCTAAAAATTATGTGAAAAAGTTTTGTGAGAACACAATAGGGCGTATATTCTCTTTCCTCACCTCACCTCATCTCTCTTTAATCTGGCATCCCAAACAACACCCCACTGAAGCTGAAATAGCTCTAGTCAAGTTAATCAATGATCTCTAGTCACCAATCCAAAAGATATCCCTGCCCTTATCATAACAACTATTAGCAACATGTGAAAAGTTTACTATTTTCTCACTTGAAAATGCTTTCCCTCCTATATTTTTGAAACTGTATTTCCTTTTGTTCCCTCCCATCTCACTACATGATCTTTCTTTCTTTCTTTTCTTTTTCTTATCTTCGCTGGGTTCTCCACCACTGTCAGATTTCTAAATGTTGTCAAAAGTGCCCCAGGTCTTACTTCAGCTCTTATTTCTCTTATACAACTACACATTTTTCATAAGATATTTTTTCTAGTAATGTGGCTTTAAAAACTGTCTGTACATTGGTAGCTCCACTGTACATCTCTATCCTTGACCTTTCTACTGATTTCCAAATCAGTATATCTAACAGTGTACTTATACATGTTTGATTGCATATCTAAAAAACACAACAAACATCACATGGCCAAAAATGAATTCTTTATAACTGCCTTAATATTTCCATATTAATAAATGTAGCTCCTTCTGTACAGTTGGTCAAAACTAGGTATTTCCCTCTGGGGGCCGGCCCCATGGCCTAGTGGTTAAGCTCAGCATGCTCCGCTTAGGCAGCCTGGGTTCTGTTCCCAGGCACGGACCTACAACACTCATCAGCAGCAATGCTGTGGCGGCGACCCATATACAAAACATAGAGGAAGACTGGCACAGATGCTAGCTCAGGGTGAATCTTCCTCAGAAAAATAAAAAAACAAAAACCAAACTTAAGTATTGTCCTCAATTATTCAAATCTTTTTACTCTTATCCAATTCATCAACATGTGCTTTTGCTTGTATGTCTCAAGTTTGTTTTTTTTTGTGTGTGTGTGAGGAAGATTAGCACTGAGCCAATCCTCCTCTTTTTGTTGATGAAGATTGGCCTTGAGCTAACATCTGTGCCCATCTTCCTCTATTTTATATGTGGGATACCTGCCACAGCATGGCTTGATGACTGTTGCCTAGGTCCATGCCCAGGATCTGAACCCATGAACCCCGGGCCCCTGAAGTGGAGCACTCGAACTTAACCACTACTCCACTAGGCAGGCCCCTAAAGTATTTTAATTTATTAACTTCAGCTCTTTACCACTATCCTGATTTCTCTTCTACGCTATTTTAGTAGCCTCTTGACTCATCTCATCCTTTCCACTCATATGCCATTCTCCCCATATCAATTTCCTCATAGCAGATACTGAAATCAAAAAGACATGGGCAAGTAAAATTATTCCATGCGTAAAAGTGTGTTAATTATTTTCCTTTTGCTCTTAGAATAAAAGAGAACCCAATACCACTACTTATAAGATCCTTCTTCCTCATATAGGAAAAAATGGAGGTGGATTTATGCATGTGGTTTTGCTCCCACTCTCCTTCCTCCTCATTTTTGTGTTCCTAGGCTTAAACCCCCAGATGCCTCTCTGATAGCTTTACTATTTCTGACCTCAAAGCATGTTGTTGCTGTCCTTGTTCACCAAACTACAGAGTTCTTTCCTGCTATTGTATGACAGTCTAAGCCTCTTTCTCTCCACTTTGTTCAAATACTCTGTCCACTTACTTTAAACAGCCAACCACATCTCATCTCGCATTACTTTATCACATCACATTTTTTTTTCCATTGCAAAACTCACTCATTTTTCAGCTCACTGGAATCCCCTATCTCCAACTACCCAAAGCCAATCTCTTTTCTTTGAACCACATTTTCTTCCCTCCTTTCCATTAACAAATTGACAGTTGTTTTCCCTCCCAGGTTTGCCCTCCTTTGCACAACAGCCTTACTCAAGTCTGTAGGCCACGTCTGTTTCCCCACCACTTATTTGACTTTCACTGCTTTGCTTTCTTGTTCATATTAACAGTGCTCAAGTTGAAGAAGGTGTTTCCTAAGAGATGTAGAAGGTTATCAGTTTATATATCTGTGATGAAAGAAGCTTCTGATTTTTCTGGTTATATTGGAGCCCTCAAGCCAGAGGGAACCATAGTTACTAATGTTGCATTTATAAGTAGGGACCTGTGGATTTAAGGGATGAATGTTGCTCAGGATGAGACAGTGGGAATTTCCATAGGAACAGAGAAAGCCTGAGGGAGGCTCAAGGGGGATGGGATCAAGGAAGCCCTGACTCTACCTCTGATGGCTGGCTGAGCTTAGATACAATGAGGGTAAATGTTTTCCAACTTAGTAAAGCCCTAAGTAGAACAAAGGGACTATGGAATTAAAATGGACACTAGAACTGGGAAGATCCTAGAAACTATTCAGACTGTGGGATGGGGTCTCATAGGTATCTTCCCACAAAAACGGATTCACCTCTAAAGCTTCCAGAAAAAAATGCTGCCCTGCCAACATCTTGATTTTAGCTCAGTGACATGTGTTTTGAATTTCTAACCTACAGAACTGTAAGACAATAAATTTATTATAAATGTGTTACAGAGGGGCCAGTCCCATGGCCTAGTGGTTGAGCTCAGCGTGCTCCACTTCTGCAGCCCAGGTTCAGTTCTCAGGTGCAGACCTATACCACTGGTCAGCGGCTGTGCTGTAGTGGCGACCCACATACAAAATAGAGAAAGATTGGCACAGATGCTAACTCCTGGCAAATCTTCCTCAAGCAAAAGGAAGATTGGTAACAGATGATAGCTCAGGGCGAATCTTCCTCAGAAAAAAAAAAAAGAAAAAAGAAAAAAATTCGTTAAATAAATTTGTTTTAAGCTTCTAAATTTGTGATAATTTATTATGGCAGCAATAGGAAACTAATACAACTCCTATAGAATTAAATTCATAGAATATTTGGAAAAAGACAGTAGATTTTCTCTAATTAATATTTAATAAACGCACATAAAATTATAGAATATTATTTTCAGTGCATATACACACAAAAACTGTTACATAGGTCATAAGGCAATTAAGAAATTATCACTAATGAATAAATATAAGAAAATGAAAAAACTTTTGGGTATATTACAAGATTAATGTATAACTGTCAAAAAAAACATATATAATAAATTTTAGGAGAAGGAAATAAATAAGGAAGTGAAATATTTGAAAAAATTATGACAATTTCAAAAATTAAAGAAACATAAAACTTCAGATTTATAGGGCAAATGGCATATTAACGATAATATATATTTTTTTAAATTACAATATTACAGAGGTAATTAATTACTATCAAACCACTATCAAAGTCAAGGTAAATATTCTAAAATTTCTGAGGAGTAAAGTTGTATCATTTCTACAGTGATAATAATCATGTTGGAATAAGAATTTCCACGGGGTCACTAGATGCAGGAGAGCAGTAAACCAACGTTTGCAAATACTTGCAGGCAGTCGCACTTGCTGACAAGAATTTCCCACTGTGAGCTATAGATTTTCTAAATGTATACAAATAGTAAACAGCTATTAAAAAGACTGCACCTCTATTTTTTCATTTGTGTATTTGTTACTTCCTTTTCATGTAGTGTGAATGATAACTACTTGAATGAAATAAAACACTTATTTTCTCTGTTTTCTTGTGTATATGAGATCATTAAATATCTGAGAGTGATTAGCATAACTTGGTAGAAGAAGGAATGAGAAGGCATGCAAATAGATTGATGTATTATCAGTCAACTGAAAAAAAAGTTAACTATTGATAATCTGGTAATGTGCTTGATTTTTCTGGAGCCCTGTTTTACTACACAAAACAAAACAAAACAAAACAACAAGTAATGGAGTTGATTTAAACATGGCTGCCTAACTGAAATAGCAGCCCTGGGCTATCTTGATCCCTAGCCACTGTCTGAGGATCTCCTTTGGTGTTTGTCCTATTGGATGATGACCCTCTGAATTTTAAGTTTGTGGAAGTCTGAGCGTTCTCAATTTTGCCCACATTTTTGAGACTTTGATTCTGCGGAACTCGCATTTTCCTTGACCACACCATATGGGCTTCAGCTTCATTAGCTTTACATTTGCTGTTGCCTCTGCCTGGACTGCTCTCCCCCAGCCATTTCTCCCTCCGAATTCCACATGGCTTGCCTCCTCACCCCTAACCCTTGCTTAAATGTCACATTCTTAGTGACAGTTTCCCTAGGTTACTTAGAATTACTAACCCTTATCATCACCATCTTCCCACCTTCCCAGCTTTATGTTTCAACACAGCACATATTGTCATCTAAACACTTCCTCATTCTGTTCCTTGTCCTCCTTTTACTAGAGAAAAGGCACTTTGCTCTATTTACTACTATATAGAGTGTTTCTAAAACAAGCCTGATGCATAGGACATGGTCAGTGCACATTTACTGAACTCATCAGTGAATGAACTATAAAACTTATGCATCCTTCTAGGTGTGAAATATCAATCTCCCTCACTCACGGAAAAGCCTTCTAGAATGGTAGCCTGAAAACTCAGCTCTACATCACTATGCGAACTTCTCTTCCCTTCTCTATTTTTGTCTCCTCATCAGTAAAATGGGATAATAACCTCATAAATGTTAGGACTGAAGGAGACTGAAACTCGTTTGACAAATGTCCTCATTTTACAGGTTTCAAAATTGAGATTGAAAGGAGAAGGCAATTTGTACATGGTTTTATATAAGCATCAGAGGGAGAATGATGACAAAATGACTGGTCTCTGAACTCTGAATTTTAATCTCTCTTTTCATTCCTAACAGGAAACGTCCACTGGAATGACATCATAGATTTTAGAATGATGCAAAACTGTATGTATTTCTTCACTTTAGGATAGTGCAGTTATGCTAACTATGCTAACTCAGGGCAAATCTTCCTCAGCAAAAAAAAAAAAAAATGTTAAATAAATAAATTTGCTTTAAGCTTCTAAATTTGTGATAATATATTATGGCAGCAATAGGAAACTATTACAACTCCTATAGAATTAAATTCATAGATAGACTATTATGATGAAATTTTAGTGTATTTCTTTGCTTTTTTAGCACTTCTAATTATAATAAATATCATGTCAATATGGTAGTTGCACAATACTAACAACATATACTCAGATTTAACACAGTCATTAGCTTGTGTATATTTGGGGCCTGGACCAGCCCCATCCACTTTGAGGAGTTCAGGATTAAGAGCCTAGAACCAATTCCAGGAACCCTGTTGAAAAGAATGTTTAAGGATTTCACAAAATTAAAAAAATAATAATTGCCTCCCTGGAAACGCATTAATCTTGAATTTGGAAGTCTGAGCCCAGTATCAGGACATGGGCTATCTATGTCTGGTGACATCCTATTTCACTGGAAAAAGTTACTTCAGATTTCAGAGCTTTATAGTCCCCACCATCCCCAGAAGGTTCTAATGTATGCAAATTTCTCACTCTCGAGAGTGTGGCCACAGTATAAAAAATCCTCCTGCCTATGGAGTTCAGAAGGATGAAAGGGGAAATTTGCTAACCTCTCCAGGTGTCGCTGCTGGTAAGTAAGGTTTTAGATGTATGGATCCTTATCTATGGTAGCTGAGCAAAAGGAAAAGAGTGGTAGGTGGTAGGATAGGGAGAAGAAAGGAAACCTTCCTGACTGAGTGAAGGGGATAAGGGAACTGACTGTAACACTGTGTTGGCATAATCTCTTACATACACCTAAGCAACTACTGCCTTCTTTCTTTCTAGTACATTCTTATACAACCTCTGTGTGCAGCTAGAATATCTTTTGACACCCTTGACATTCTCTGCACTGGAGCACCTCACTGACCTGGATCCTGCCTGTTTACTGATCTATCACGTTTTTTTCTCTTCATGTTTTCTGCCTCTTTCTCACTGTTATCTCTCCTTCAATACTTTCTATTCTAATTTAAAGGTTGGCTAAATGCCCCCATCCTCAGACTATGTTTGACACGGAGGCAGAACCATAATTGAACTTACCTTCAACTACTCAGAAATTCTCTTTCACCAATTACAACCTAGTAAAACACAACTAAACCACCTGCTTCTTTCCTCCAACTAGGAAGTAGTCCTAATCATTTTGGAATGGTTCAGTCTCCAAGTGTGTAGTGCAAATGTCTGTAAAAATGTCTTAGGATAGGGTAATCAGATGTAATGTCAGTTCTAAACATTATGCCATTTGTCACACACTAAACTCTAAATTAGCTGAACACAAGTCACAGAAAAGAAATATAATTATAGGATTCTACTTTATCTTTTTCCCAAATCCTTTGATTTAAATGTCATTCCTTTCATATAGTCAACTCTGTTCAAATTAGGGATAGTTTTCTACCTAGTTCATATTTCTTTCTTAAAATCTCTCCTCTATTTTGTCAATTTAGCAATTTGTTTGCCTTTCACTAATTATCTTAACTAAGTTTGTTGTCTCCTCCTTGTATCTGTGATGAACTTCTCCTTTCTAGGATGTCTTAAGTAATTTGTCCAAGATCCAAGCTGGAATACACCCTCCCAAGACACATACATACAGCATGCACACGTACACATGCTTTCCCTCCCAGAAATACTGTTCTAATACATTTTATCTGTCTAATGAAGCTTGTTCCTGCTTTGCATAGTGCTTTGGAGTCTCATAGAATACTGAGAAGAGGAACAAAGAAAAGGTTTGATTCCATCTATAAGGGAGAGAAGTACATCAAAAGTGATCTATAAGGGTAACACTTCTTACTTCAGCCCTCCCTATGAGTTCTTCCAATCTTCTTATGTCTGTAAGGAGATAGCCTCCTTATGGAATGGGTTAGATTTACTTTCCTGAGCGTGATAATTCTCCTAATATTGGTTACTGTTTTTTCTACTGAGCACTTTTAAGTACCAGACCCTCTTTCTCATGTGTGTAGAGTAGATAGATATTCCTATCTATCTATCTATCTATCTATCTATCTATCTATCTATCTATCAAAAGAGAGCGTGTATGTGTGTGTGAAAGAGAAAGAAAGAGCTCTTGATTGTAGTGTTCTTAGAGTCATTAAGTTGGTATATATTGGTGACAACATATAGTAAGAGAAATGATGGATTAAGTTTCAAGGAATGGTGTGTATAAATTAGATCACTTTACCTGACAATTTTGTGATAGTCTATGGACCAGAACATTAATGTATACATGCACATGTGTAAATCTGTGTTTCTTTCTGGACTGTCATCAGGAGGAAGACACTTAAATTTGCCTATCATCAGAACAGAAATGAAGAGGGATGTGTACATTTCATTCTAAGCAGATCCAGATTGAGGATTATCCTGAGATGAGGTTTTCCATGGCTTCATAAATAAAACCTCAAGGCAGATTTGTTCTCTGATATTGGCACCAGCAAGAAAGGAGAGAACAGAAGATAACTGTGTCATAAGAAATGTTTTGGGGGGACTTAAACTAGGAGGCCTGCACATATCCAAAATTGTCTTAGAAAGTTCTTGTTTGCTGCATTTATGATTTCTTTAAAGAGTGAAATATATATGTTCACCTCAGAAATGCGATACTCACAGATTCATAATGGTTGTCAGCGTGTTTAAGCTATGTTCATACTTTGTGCATAAAGTATATAGTCATAAATCAAAAAATTTTTCTATAAAATAATAATCAAGATTTTCAGGGAAATATTTGTATACCCAAATAGCAAGGGAATAACTTTATCTTAAAGATTATTTTATTAAATTAGATGGCTGACTTGTATAACTGTTTCAACCACTAAAACTTTAAGTTGCACCAAGAAAAGAACCTTCTCTAACTCATCTTTTGTGATCAAGCTTAGCATTTGGCACATATGTTGTAGAAACCCAGTCAATGTTTGTTGAACTAAAATATTGAATTTAATTGGATGGATCTGGTGAAGTACAATTGAAATATTGTGGCCACATTTTACCTTTAAATTTCATATACTTTCAGGTTTCTATGAGCAATATGGGTAAATATGATAGAATTTTGACTATTTTCTTCATTTCCTGTGTACACTAAGCAAGGGTGAGAAATGCTTACTGAATGGCAGGCACTTGGTCTACAATATATTTCACTAAAAAGATCCCAGAAGGAAGGCCTCACTTAATATCACCCTATTTCATCCTTACTCTTTCCTCCTTCGGGGGATCCCTGGGCTGGAACATATGCATCTCTGGATTGGTTTCCCATTCTTTGCTGTGTCCCTGACAGCTGTACTTGAGAATATCAGCATCCTTTCTGTGATTCAGACTGAGAGTAGCCTCCATTTGCCCATGTTCTAGTTCTTGGCCATTCTGTCATCTATTAACCTGGGCCTGTCCACATCCACCATCCCCAAGATGATTTGCATTTTCTGATTCAATCTGAGAGAAATCACTTTTGAGAGCTGCCTCATCCAGATGTTCTTCATCCATCTATGCACTGGCATGGAGTCAGCTGTTCTTGTGGCCATGGCCTATGATCATTGTGCGGCCATCTGTAACCCTCTTCACTATACACTGGTGCTGACAAACAAGGTGGTATTCATCATAGCTTTGGTAATCCTACTGAGACCTTTGTCTTTTGTCATACCCTTTGTTCTACTCATCCTACGGTTACCATTTTGTGGACACCACATTATCCCTCACACTTACTGTGAGCACATGGGCATTGCCCGCCTATCTTGTGCCAGCATCAGGGTCAACATCATCTATGGCTTATGTGCCATTTCTATCCTGATGTTTGACCTCATAGCCATTGTCGTCTCTTATGTCCAGATTCTTCGTGCTGTCTTTTGGCTGCCTTCCCATGATGCCCGGCTCAAAGCACTCAGCACCTGTGGCTCTCATGTGTGTGTCACGTTGGCTTTATACACCCCTGCATTTTTTTCATTCATGACCCATAGGTTTGGCCAGAATATACCACGTTGCATCCACATCCTTCTGGCCAATTTCTACGTAGTCATTCCACCTGTTCTCAACCCTGTAATCTATGGTGTCAGAACTAAACAGATTAGAGAACAGGTGCTGAAGTATTTTCCAAGAAAAGAACATAGCTTTGGTGAAGAATCAGATTAAACAAGAGAATGACACTAATTCTCTGTGTTCAGAATGGAATCAGAACATGTGGAAGTTAAGCAGGTCTATCTTACGGGAGGCCTGACAGCCTCAATCTCAAACCCAGAAATGGAAAGTTAAGCCCATGTCAAATGCATGAACAAAAGTATTTTATAATTGTCCATTGTTTGGAAATCATTTGGACTTCTCATTTGGAAGAAAATCAATTCTTTGTTCTGCTTCCATTATGACTGAGCATGTCACATTCCACAGTCACTGTCAGTTTAAAGCAAAACCAACCAAAAAAAAAAAAAACACACACACACAAATAATTGAACAAAAAGTATAAAGCCCTTCATATCCTGATTTAAACAAACATAGTGCATCACCCTGACTAGTACTGGCCCCCAAAATAATACACACTGGAGTATTTCTCATATGCTTGGACTCCCCGTCAAAAAGAATATTATTCTTGACTTTGCCACGTTAATGTTGGAAGAATGACTTTGTGAATATATGAGTGAATATATGATGTGAGCAAGGTGGATATTTTCCACCATGAACAGAATTGCAGAAACTTGACAACCTTAGTAAATTTGTAGTCTTTTTTGTTTTAATGATGTATTATATTGCTTATTTGATAGACAAGTACTTATAGAATCTGACCTACTGATACCTCTTTTGAAACAAACAATTCTTTTTCAGTTTTGTCTCTCTGTCTTCTTTTGCCACTTTGTAGAGGAGTTGCACTGTTATGGAATGTTGGAAGTCTTCGTGATGTTCCAAGTCCAGTATTACCAACCGTGTGTGTGTATGTGTGTTTGTGTGTTTAAGATAGAACCCTAGTTCCATGTGACCTCACTCAGCATTCTCTAGTGCTATGCGGCATTATTGACATTATTTGTAGAAAGAATTCAAGGGAAAATCTTGGCCAATAAAATTAAGTTTTTAGCTATATATTTATTGCAGGACTTCTCAGAGCTTTTTTTTTTTTAATTTTTTGTTTATTGCAGTAACATTGGTGTATAACACTGTAAAAGTTTCAGGTGTACATCATTGTACTGAGTAAGTTTAAGACACTTCCCCCACACACAGACACTTCTTGGTAATTAGACTTTCTAAAGAAGTCATGTGTTATCCCATGCTCCTCCAAGTGCTAAGTCTTCTTGCTCTGATTAGGAATATATACTTAATTCTGGGGTTTAGTTAGAGTGTTCAGTGACTGTCTAACCAAACTAGGGCTTCCAAAATAATCTTGATCACTAAGAAAGACGATATTTTAAACTCAGATTTGCTACACCTTTTTTTAATCTCAATCTTTTCAGGAATATATGTGAAAAAAAGGATACATATTTTTTGTGTACGTCTCAGATGCTAAAACTAATTATAAACCTTCCCTTAAGCATCTCCGTATCCCCAATGAATTCTAGTCAATAATTAAACATCGGCTAATTGGATCTGAATCCAAGGTGGTAATGGAGGATGGAATGAGCAGTAGCAACAATTTTAACACCTAAGCCTGTGAGAAGCTGTTTTCCTGAGAGCCCCATTCAGTGAGATTTGGTTATATATGTGATCATTGTAAAATTATAAGGAAACGGTGCCTTTAGAGCTAGACAGAATTCAAATCCTAGCTCCTCTACTCACTAGCCCATTAAATGCGAGCTTGTTGAGCTATTTATCATATGGGTATTTATGATAATTTAACTCTAAAAAATATTGCAAGGTTTAAGTGATTATGTATACAAAACGCACAATAAAGAACTTGGAACCTAGTAAATCTTTAATAAATGTTGATTCTCTTCACATTTTTAGCTTGAAGTTTGAAGTACTTCACTAAAATATTTTCTCAATGGTCAACTAATTTCTCTATGCCTCAATTTGCACAACTGCAGCTCAATTTTAACCACATCTAGGAATCATCTAGGAACTTTGGATGCCTAAACTCTACCTTTACTATAGTTTTGCATTTTCTAAAGTTTCATTTAAGCAGAATCATACAGAGTTTTTTGTGACTGAGTTTTAACACTTATCATAATGCCTATGAGATTTATTCATGCAAAATTATAGAACACTAAAGAAAAAATAGAATGCAATGATAGAGAGAAAAGATGATTATCTACAAATTAATGTCAATTTGACCAACAACAGATTTCTTCAGAGTAATAATAGATTCCAGAAGACTGTAGGATAATGACTTCAAATAGCTAGAGAATGGAATCGTGGAGCTAGAAAAGTATAATTCAAGAGAGGATGAAATAAAGAAAACTTTAGATGAAAAGATAACAGAGAGTTAGCATTGGATTGTATGAGCAGTGAGAGCACTATCAATAACAGTGAAAGCACAGAGACTCTCCCTAGGAAAGTGTTGAAATATGTACTTGAGAAAGAAAGACATTTAGTCTGAGAGGAAGGACTAGGCAAAAAAAAAAGGAAAATTTCTACATCTGGTCGTAAGTTTTAAATTGTAAACCAGAGATATTTGATTATAGATCATGCTGATGTAAAATTTCTCTTGTTTTTATCCTCAGATGATTCTCCGTGGTTATCTTTTAAGGAAACATTAATTTCGTATTTTGACAGAATGCTAGCTGGTAATATATCTGCCTCAATGTAATAATTGTTATAAGATATATCTTTAGATGAGTTATTTTTCATAGATAAACTTTAGACTTCAGACAATTAAAAAAGGATCTTGATAAAGAAACCACATATTCAAAACATATAATATGACATTTGTTCAGATCTTATTTACCAATAAAAAGTATTTAGTTCAGAGGCTTTGAAAAAATGAAAAACTTAAGGAACCTGTCCTGTATCTTCTTGGTCCTTACCCCATAGATAATAGGGTTCACCATGGCAGGGAACAGAAGATAGATGTTGGCCACAAATATGTGGACATGTGGAGCCACATTGTGCCCAAACCTGTGGGTGAGAAAAGAGAAGAAGGCTGGAGTGTAGGACACTAAAATGATGCAGACATGGGAGCCACAGGTTCCCAAGGTCTTGAGTCGGGCACCCTTGGATGGGAGGTGGAAGACAGTGTGGAATATGAGGACGTAAGAACAAACAATCAATATCAAGTCCACTCCTCCTGTAAGGAAGGCAACAATGAGGCTATAAGCTCTGAGGATTCTTGTCTCTGCACAGGCAATCTTGATGAGGGCCATGAACTCACAGTAGGTGTGGGAAATAATATTGGTTCTGCAGTAAGGAAGCCAACGTAGCAGGAAGGGGTGAGGACTGAGAAGTGCTGTGCCCCACAATACAATAGCCAGACCCATCCCCCTAATTTCAGAATGTGTCAGAATAGCTGAATGTCTTAATGGATTACAAATGGCTACATAACGGTCAAAAGCCATGGCCAGGAAGAAGCCAGACTCCATGGTGGAGCAAGAGTGAATCAGGAATACTTGGGCGAGGCAGGCTTCAAAGCGAATTTCTCCATCGTGGAACCAGAAGAGGCTGAGAAGTTTAGGCACAGCTGTAGTACACACAATAAGGTCAGCTACAGCCAGCATGCAGAGGAAGAGATACATTGGCTCATGGAGGCTGGAGTCTGTCTTGATGATAAAGAGAAGAGAGCAGTTTCCCAGTAGGGCCAAAAGGTAGAACATACAAAAGGGGATGGAGATCCAGATGTGGGCAGCCTCCAATCCAGGAATGCCAATGAGAATGAAAGTTGATGGATGGACATCTGTCTTATTGTATGCTGACATAGTAAGCATCGATGTTTTAGCTTTCTCTTCATGGATTTTCTTCTAAAGCAAACAAATAATAGCTTATAAATTTTGAAACATCCGATACATTCAGTAAGCCAAAATTCAGGGAATTGCAGTCCATGGAGTAATTACAATGTCTGTAAATATTTAGATAGAAATTATTTCATCATCTGACTGTCAGATATTATTTCAGAGTGGTAATTTGCAGTGTGGATAATCTATAAATGTTAAATGAGGGAAAATATCTAGGTAACAAAAATCTGAATTAAATATTTGAAAATCCAAAATCCTCCATCTAGAAGAAATCAATACTAATTGAACGCTGAAGAATGTGTAAGAGTCATTGGTTTGGACGACTTAGTAAGAAAATTGCAGTTGTAAGATACAAAATAGATTGAAACAGGAAAGATGATAGGAGATTTTGAGTAGAAAATAGATTCCAATTTTTTTTTAATTTCAGTTATAATAGTTTTGGGACATGGTGAGTTACAGGGTGTATCTTCAAAATTGAAATACCGAAATTTGAAAGGATGCATTGATTGTCTTGGAATGACCAGACGGATGTCTATTCACACCAACCGACTCATTCAAGATGGTGACAGGAGTGGGTCTGATGACAATGTGTGAGGAAACGAACAGCTCATTGCATTGTTCATGACTTTCCTCTTGCCCTAGAATTTGTGTTTTCTCTTGACCTTAGCAGGCAAGAGTTACAACAATATGATTATAACCTGTATTCTGAACTTCCTTCCTTTCTTACACGTATCCAATTAGTCAAACAACTTTATGACTTGCTTTTGACTAAATTCACTCTATAGGCAGTCTAATTCATCCAAGCTTTCCTTCATAATGTATTGTTTGCTCTGCATACTTCTCCTATATTGACTGATTTGCCCCTCTACCCCATACTGTGATCTGCAGATTATACTTGTTTCATTTCTTAAGACTATTAGAGCAACATTTTGAAGGGTACTGCTCCCCTAATAGACAGTTTGTTTTTCCTTTTCTTCTTTTTAGAAACACAATGGACACTGTTCCTGACTGAGACACTTATTTTACTTTATCAACTATTATAGATACTTGTAGATTATGGAGTCTTTGTGATCAAGAAAAATTACCCTTAAATCAGTGTCCATTGAAATAGGGATTGGGAT
Organism: Ceratotherium simum simum; assembly: GCF_057802395.1. NCBI lineage: Eukaryota > Metazoa > Chordata > Mammalia > Perissodactyla > Rhinocerotidae > Ceratotherium > Ceratotherium simum. The sequence continues at coordinate 26,892,531 of NC_141906.1, read as the reverse complement.
ATGTATAGTAGACTGGACGTTAATACTGAATTACAATGATGAAAAATATTTTTGTTTTTAATGTGTTGTTGAAGTTTCATACCCAAAGTTTCTGCTTACTTTGGCTAGCTGGCCTTCAAAGTCCCTAGCGATGGAAATTCTCTTTTGAGCATGGAAACAGCTGCATATGTGGGCCAAGGAGCTTTGGAAAGACTATGAAATGGCATTTCTGAATCATAGTATAAATTGGAACAGGAGAGTAATACAGGAAAACCAGATTATTGAGAATTTCTGTACTAATGTAGTAGTTAACATATCTAAATGCTTACTGTGAGTCAGTTGTTTTCCTGAGAACATTTCATATATTAACTCATAAATTTTATCTCCAATTTAATATTTGGAGAATTTAAATAACTTCTATAAGTTTAAGCAGCCTTGAAGTGATAAACTTATTTCTAGCCCACACAATTATTTTAGACCCCTTATTCTTAACTGTAGTGACAAATTGCCCTAATGATGCGATAGTCTTTTTTTCATTTGTGTCTGTAAGAGTGAAAATAAGGATTGTTCTGTATTTAACATTCGAAAATATAATCACCATTAATTTGATTATGATTACTGGCTGAAAATCCCTCTTATTATTAAATTCTATAAAGGAACTTCTCCAAATCTAAGCCTTTCTCTTCCTAATTAACCCTCTGTCAATGCATTTACTTTCAGTGATGAGCTCTTACTTCAGAGGGAAAATATTTGTCACTAGACAAAAGCTCTATCTTACCCTGTTTTACCATTAAGTTTATGTCTATACTCATGGAGTTAATGCATTTTTACATACTTTCACCTTTTTTGACCTTAAGTGAAACTTTATATCCTTTTATCTATATTTTTGGTTCCAAACATTCTCCTATTTCTCATGCACTTTAATCTTCACTCTTTCTATTTTGTATGTCCCTTTGCATAATTTAAATATATTTTCCAATAAAAAAATAAGTGGACCAATTATGTGGAGAAAAAATTCACACTGAAGTGAATGCAAATGTCCAATCCCTTAACATAGATTTTATCCTTACTTACAATCGAGAGATTAAAATAAAATGAATGTGATACAAACCATACGTTATATTTTTAACCAACAGAATATCAAGATTGTTGATAATAAGCATTAGTGATGTGTGGATTAAAAAGCAACTCTTATGCACAGTTGTAGGAGAAAGTTGACCGAATTTATAGGGGAAAATTTTATACTAACCATTCTTATTAAAAAAAAATTTTGGTAGGTCAACTCAACGACTTGCCATCCTAGGAACTATTGTTCACATATACACATGGAAGTATAAACAGTGATTCCCATTGTAAAAGTGCCTTTAATGGAAGAAGAGTTGAAGCATTCAAAATGCCCATCCATAAAGAAATATTGTTAAAAAATCTGTGGCATATTTATATTATGAAGTACCCAGAAGCACTCAGAATAAATAAAGTATATTTATATAAACTGATATAAAAAGTCTACAAATAAAAAATGAAACAAATTTTATTTTTCCATTAACATTGAAACACATGAAAATTAAACATATGTTTTTGTGTATATGTGTGTGTATACATAATATATAAACATATTTACACCAAGAACAATTAAAAGGATATACACCCAACTTAAGAGTAGTCTAAAACGTGTGATAGATGGAAAGAACACAGTCAAAGGATAATTTAGCTGTATCAGTATGGTTTGATTTTTTAGCAGTGCCAGTGTATTCTATATATTCGTGTGTTACCTCTATAGATTAAGGTAAATAAATAAATAATGCAGAGTTATAACGGTATTCATCATAAAAAATACAAACCAAGAAATTACGAACTCGTTGCGGCTTTCCATGTCTGGTAAAATATTAAGGAATTTTTCTAACCTCTTAAAATACCTTTTCCCATATCTCTGTGCATAGAGAACTGGTCACCTACTCAATTCAAGAAGGTCTTGACCTTGAGTCTTGGTTCTTCTTAGTATTTCTTCACACATGAAAGCCCTCAGTAACTTGGTTAGAATTGAAGACTCTACTCAAATACCAGCCCCTCCGAGATTATTTTTCTAGGTACCTTCAAGCATCACTGACGCCCCTCCTCAGTGTCCCTTTGGTATGTGCACTTACCTATCTTCTGTCTCTTGTTACATCATATTTTGTATTTTTGCATGTCTTTCTCCTTTATTATATTGTACATTGTTACTTGGCAGAGATCATATCTCTTTACGTATTTGCTTGTTGTTCCAATGAATGAATGAAGAAAAAGAGAAAAATAGGTAAAAGAGTGTTATTATTTTTCTGGTAAATAATTTCAATATAAATTTAAGACAACTAGTGGAATCACTATAAATTTATTACAGCCCACACTAATCCCCAAACACTATAGTGCATTAACAGTTTATACTATTTCTACTATTTTTATACTATGAATACTGCCTGTATCACTAAATTTTTAAACATGATTTTTATACTAATTATTTATTTTATAATATTAAATCTTTAAGACATACTCACGGAACAGTTTACAACAAAATTGAATTCTATTAGCATTTTTTTCCTTGTGTGACTACAGGATGGAAAAAGAGAGAATAGAAGGGAAAAAACTCACATTTGCTTTTAAGGAGGAATAAAATAAATAACCTATAATGTCTTCTGGCTAGATTCTATATCCTTATCCTTCTCTTCACAAAAGTAAAATAAATCAATGTGAATTGAGCATCTATTAGGGACTATATTATTTACATTACAGGCATTATCCTGTTGAATCCTTAAGGGAGTTTTTAGGTAGGTAAGCATACATATAACACAGGTATGAAAACAAACTAAGAGTGTTCATTTTAGTTTCCCAAAGCTAGTCCACTGTAAATTCAAAGAGCTGGAATTTGAACTCAAGAATCATTACAAATTTTGTAATATTTACATTAACCATTAGCAGATGTGTATTCCATAGGGTTTTGTAAATGTTAAATGACATAATGCATTTAAGATGGCTTTGAGCAGCATGAAACATTGCTCAAATATCACAGATTTGCTCAGAATATATGACTGATACATCTTCACTCCCATCCTTTCCTTCATCAGACTTCCTCTGATGTACTGTGCTAAGCACAGAAGCCCATGCACAAATTTATTCCCAAGGCACATTGCAGCCTAATCCCAACCCATAACAGAGTAAAGCAGAGGCAGTCTATTCAGGGCCCACAAACCCAAATAGGCTCAGTTATCCCAAGAAATCTTACACAAGCCTCTTTTTCAGAACCTGTTTGCTCTGACTACAGCTCTGAAATCGTCTGTCTAGCTGTTGTCCAGCTAGCCCATGACACAAATGAGCAATTGTGCATTGCCTTACCTCACCAGGGGTTCTGTGGGAATTAGGATGAGCACCCACCAGGCCTGATGGAGCCTTCACTTCTCTCATGACTTACAGCTTTTCCAAAGGAACTCAGTTATAGACTTGTTTCCCCATTTCTGAGGCTCCCATGGTCATGGAGTGGAGATAATCTCCCAAGGGTGTCAGGGAAAGAAACCATTGGGAATTGGAGATTTGAGTTTAGAACTCAGATTCTAAGTCTTTAGAGCTAACATCTTAGTAACAGGAAAATTTATGAAGGGGGTGGGGAGGAGATGAGTCTTCCTCAGCTGTTTGGAACCTGCCTTTAAGCAGGATTGCTTGAGTCTCAGAATTCTTTGTTCTTAAAACTATTGTATGTATATATCAAAAAAAGAAAGATAGTGCCTATTCCATTTGTTTTAAATAATGCCTTTTTATTTTTAATATAAAAAAGACTAATATCAATCATAATGTCACATTGATATTTGGTTTAATTTTATTTCATAATTTTCATATTCATTTGATTTTGAATATTTGTCATATTAGACTTTAAAATTTTATACCATAACTCAAGTTTCATGTCATGATATATGTACCTTATTTCTTTCATAATTAATCAAGATAAATATCACAGAATTCTTTTTTAAGGTATACATTGTTGTTATTTGATATATATATATATACATCGTGAAAAGATCCTACCCCTCTAGTTGATTAACATATCTATCATCTCACATGTTTATCGTTTTTTTGTGTGTGAGAACATTTAAGTTCTACTCTCTTAGCAAATTTTATTTATACAATAAAGTGTTATCAACTATTGTCACCATAGTATACATTGGATCCTCAGATCTTATTCATCTTATGGGTGAAAATTTGTACCTTTTTGCCAACCTTTCTCTATCGCCCCCCCACCCGACCCCTATAGCCCTTGGCAACTACTTTCCTACTGTCTGTTTGTAGCACAGAAAATTTATTTAATTATATTAAATAAATCAAAATGTGATTTTGATGAAAACTGAATCGCATCTAAACATTAATATGGAAAATCTGATGTCTTTAAACAGGCAATCCTCTCAGCCATTGAGATTTATTGTTTGCTTTTACATGCATTTCAGCCTCCTTTTAGATATTTAAATAATTTCTTGAGTCATTTTTGTGTCAATCTCTTGATTGTACAACTTGGAATTTTATCACTTTTTTTTCACAATTATATTCTTTATATCTTAAGTATGAGTCTTATATAAATTACATATATTCAGTGGAGCCCCATTACTTGGAGATTCTATACTTGCAAATTTACCTACTCCCTAAAATTTATTTGTAACCCCAAATAAATGCTCATGGCAATTTCACAGTCATTTGCAGACATGCAAAGAGCTGGGAAAAATGCAAGTTGCCTGACACGCATATTCCCAGCTGAGGTTGAATAAAGTGAGACTCTGACTTCTTATTTCAGCTCTCATACTATAAACAAGTCATTTTTGCATTCTAGTCCATGCCACTTTTATTTTTTATTTTTGTGCTTTTTGTTGATGATCTTACTGTTTATAATGGCTGCCAAGTATAGTGCTGAAGGGAACTAGAATAAATATCTTCAAAATTTATTTATGAAGTGCACTAGAATAAAATAATATTTTTCTAGTGTTCTTAAGCGCAAGAAGGTTGTGATGTGCCTTATGCAAAAAACAACTTTGCTAGATAAGCTTCATTCAGATTTGAGTTAAAACATTGTTGGTTATGAGTTCAAAGTTAATGAATCAGGGCCGGCCCCGTGGCTTAGCGGTTAAGTGCACGTGCTCCGCTCCTTGTGGCCCGGGTTAGGAACCCCGGGCGCGTACCGACGCACTGCTTCTCCAGCCATGCTGAGGCCGCGTCCCACATACAGCAACTAGAAGGATGTGCAGCTATGACATACAACTATGTACTGGGGCTTTGGGGGAAAAAATAAATAAATAAAATTAAAAAAAAAAAAAAGAAATTCAAAGTTAATGAATCAAAAATATGATACACCCAGGCAGAGGAAGAGGAAATTTGCCTATCTGCATATGAAGCCACTCTGGAAAGTACTACAGCAGTATCAATGGTGTGTGATAAGGATATGGAAAAGATGGAAAAGCAGCTAAATTTGTGGATTCATGAGACGACAACTAATAAAAAAGGTGTAGTGGACAGCATTGTTGTGAGGTCAAAGAAATTTACAATCATGGCACTCAGGGTAATAAAATTGTCAAACTCTTTTTTGGCTAGTCCAAGCTGGCTAGCATATTTAAAAGGCAACAGTGGCGCTGTCCCCGTGGCTTAGTGGTTGAGTGTGCGCACTCTGCTGCTGGCAGCGCGGGTTCGGATCCCAGGCGCACACTGATGCACGGCTTCTCCGGCCATCCTGAGGCCGTGTCCCACATACAGCAACTAGAAGGATGTGCAGCTATGACATAGAACTATCTACTGGGGCTTTGTGGGGGAAAAAATTAAAAGGCAACAGTGATGAAGAATGGTAAACTTACAGCTGAGGCAGGTTCTGCTTATCAGGAGGCTGCAGAGGAATTTTTTAAATGCCCGCTATGTGTACAGGAAGAGGATTATGTGAAAGAGCAGATTTTCAACACTGATGAGACGGAGTTATTGTACAAGGGTATTGGCAAATGAATGTATATAACACAAGTGGCCTCAAATGAACATGTATGACACAAGTGGCCTCCAAAGATCCTGGCTTTTAATCATTTAAAGACCATGCAATGAATAATTTGTAAAAACTATGTATTAAATGAGGTGTCTTTAAGCAGAAACACACATAAAACAAGGTTATGTAATGATCGATTGACATTGAAATGTTGTGACAAGAAGGTTGTAGGAAACTAACTCTGTATTGCCCCTAGGAATAATGGTTCCATATTTTCTAATTCAGTATTCAAGATGACTATAGAACACAAACTACTGAGAATAATAAGAATGGACTGTGTGTCTGTGTGAATTCATATTATATATATGTGTACACACACACACACACACACATATATATGTATATATCTGGGATGGGCTTGCTGTCTCTTTCCCCCATGAGAGAACTCCTGGGCTGAGGGACTCTCTCTTGGAGCAGATCCGTGCCAGGTTAGGGGAGGGGTGATGTGGGTAAAGGGAACCTTTTCTTTTTATCCTTTTCAAACTGTCTTTGCTCGTTCTGTGTTCCATTGGGATCCTGTAACCCCTCATCTGGATTCTGGAACTCTCATGAAGGTATTTTCATCCATTAATGGTTTTAAAACAGTGTTTCTGTGGGGAGAGGAGTACTGGGACCTCCTATTCTGTCATCTTGCTAACTTAAACCTCACTTTTCTGCCTTCATTTCCTTAGAGGCCAGGGATCCCTAATGGCTCTCTTTTCTTGAGCCAGAGACAAATTAGAAACTACAGTCCTCAGCTACGTTGTGTCCTTTACACAACCGGCTCTAGGAGGTTTTCTACTGAAAGCTCCTCCCTGGCAAAGAGCATTGCCCTCATAACGACTGAGCAGGTTGAGACAAAACAGAGACAGGATTCCATCCTGGTGCTCAGTCTGGTGAGTCTTCCCTGTCTTCCAGCTCACAGTGCCTCCATAGGTCATAGTGATGAATAAGGGAAAGAAGAGGGAAAGAAGAGGAAGAGAGGAGGCTGGGACAAATTTTGGGGAAAGAAGAGTAATGCTGAAGCTTGGGCAAAGAATATGATGTTTAGAAAAGGCCATATAATACTAACAAAATATTGGATTTCAGCCTGAATCCTTTTGGTGTGCATTTTAGAAAAAATCAGTCTCCTTATATCTAAAGAAGGAGGAATAGCATAGTATCTTTGGAATAGTTTCATAGGTTTTAAAATAATTTTCTATTTAAAACTAACAACATATTTAGGGTTTTCGTCCTTATTATCTCTATTTTATAGCTGAAAAGTGTTTGTTACTTGCTTTTCTTTGATTACAGAGTGAATAAATCATGAAGCTGGTTTCAGCACAATTAGTCTGACTGCAGAGCTCGTGTTTTTAAGCACTGCAAAGTATTGTGCTGTGATAAAGCCAAGAGAAGATGAGGGTTTGAACTAGCCACATTGGGATGGAGACAAATGCATTGATTTTGAAGATACTGGAGAAATTGAATCATTTTTTTTTTAACATTTGGAGAGGAGAGGAAGATGCTATTCAGATTTTTGATCTAGCCAGTTCACTGAATAGTAAAGACATAAGACAGACAAATACAAAAGTTTGTTTTTCTGTATATGTTTTCCAATTGTTTCTGCTTGGTTACTCGTATCACTGTCTCTCTACTTAACCAACTACTGAGGCCATATTATAAAACATAATCATCTGAGTTGACAGATTTAATTCCTCTATTATATATTTTTTAAACTGAATATAACAGCATCTCTCTCTCTAACAACAATAATAAAACAGAAAACCAGAAACGTAGCTTATTTTTCTCCTTTAACGATAAGCTCTGCACCTATTAGCGAAAGTAATTTTCTTATTTACTGAGAATCTATTACATAATAGGAATGATAAAAAAAAAGAAAATGTTGTTTTTGTTGCTTTCTGAGGCTATTGCCTACATTCCTGATCTTCAGAGATGTTATTTAGGAATACAAACATTTTATTTAATAAAAGAACCTGCCATTGGCACTTACATTGAGAAATCACAGACAATTTTGCTTCCGTAATTGAATCCTACTTTCACTCCTTGTGTTTGTGGCACACACTTTTAGAGAGTGTTCACTATTCCATTACAAGAGCAGAACATTACAGAAGAAAGGCATTATTCTTATGGACGTTTCACAGAGCGTCTCCTGCAAATAATATCTCCTGTTCTTAGCTTCTCTTCTTTTCAAAGGTTTACCATTTCCTCCTAGAAGTTCCCTGTGTCCCAACCATATTGTACTGCTCCTTCCATGTTCATCACACACTCTTCGTGCTTTACTTCTCCCATACCAATGTCTACATAATACCCTGATTTTCTTACCAAAATTGTAATCATAAGTAGTATTGCTCTTCTGGAATCCTCCAATGATATAAAATCACCAAAAATCACTTTTTACTATGAAACAATTACATGTAATAAGTGATTGAGTGCTTTGAAAACTCTCCGTTAACAAATGCCATAAGTAAGGTAGATGAAAACATATATGAACAGTTTAGGTAACTTTGAAAATGATATCTTCAGTTTGCTCAGAATATGCTTTCTATCTAGTCTTTTCTTCCACATATTTGCCATGCATCTTAAACTCTGAAAATTACAATTGTCTCATTTATAGTTAAGAATCTGATCTCTTACTAAGATGGATGTGAGTTTAAAAGAGATTATGTGTTTGTCTGAATGGATGTGGCGGAGGGGGAGCTGTGTATATATAACATGAGCAAGACATGAATTATCTTTGCCTTATTTCTGTTCTCTTTCAATTTCAAGTTACTTCTTTCCTCTCTACTTTATTTCTATAGCTCTATAACTATAAGCATTTCAAGCATTTGGCAAGTCTTTTAAACTATTTGAGGTTCAGATCTATACGTAATAGGGTTAAATGTTCTCTTGTATGTGTTTATAAAGATTAGAGATGATAGTTGCCCAGATTCTTACAGAAATTGAAGATAGTACGCAGTACCTCAACAAATGGTAGTCGATGCCACTATTTTGACTACATTTACTTCTTTATTTTGTAATAATAATGAATACATATTAACAAATGGACCAATTTTAATCCTTTAGAATTATTTTTAATATTTTAGATTAAATTTTAATAAACCTGTGTGTTCATTAACAACTTGTTGTGCATCTTGTGTGTTAACAGCTGTGTGTTACCATCTAGCCAAATGGAATCAATATAAATCACTATTTATAGGGACTGGCAGAGCCCTGTGTTTATCCAAATTGAGAGTAAATTATGTTGTTATTGATGAGAGAAGGTAACTAATGAAGTAGGTATTAAGGCAAAACCTTAGCAAAATATCAGTTATGACACCATGGCAAATTAATAGAGAAGAAAGGTGCTAACAAAGATGAGTGTATTATATAGAAATTTTTATTACAATCTACTGCATAACTTCTCCCAGAGCCTTCTCGTTGAGAATTCACTACTTCACATTGTTCTTTATGTAGTACATTTCTAATCGTGTGAATTAATTGAGGAAGAGAATGTGCGCAATTGTATGACATTCTTATTTCTCTAGGTTTCCAACACTGCAGAGTTTTACCTGCTGCCCTGTAGATTGGCAAACACACATTTGTAAGGAACATGGACTTACGCATTACCACGCAGGATGTCTTTTCCCAGTGACATCCAGTTTCACACCTCCACCTTCCTGTTGCTGGGGATCCCAGGACTGGAAACAATCCACATCTGGATTGGCTTTCCCTTTTGTGCTTGTACCTGATTGCACTCATTGGGAATTTCAGTATTCTGTTTGTGATTCAGGCTGAAAGGAGCCTACACAAGCCTATGTTCAACTTTCTGGCCATGTTGGCTACCATTGACTTGGGACTCTCCATAGCTACTGTCTGTAAGATGTTTGGGATCTTCTGGTTTAGCGTCAGGGAGATCGTCTTTGATGCCTGTCTTACCCAGATGTTTTTCATTCACAACTTCATTGGTATGGAGTCAGTAGTTCTCTTCACAATGGCTTACGTCCATTATGTGCCATCTGTAACCCACTCCAATATAGCACCATCCTCACCAATAAGGTTGTTTCTGTGATTGGTCTTGGTGTGTTAGTGAGGTCATTTATTTCCATTATTCCTTTTGTATTCTCATTTTGTGATTGGTCTTCTGTGGGAACCAAGTCATACCATATGCATACTCTGAGCACATGGGTGTCGCTCTCCTATCTTGTGCCAGCATCAAGATCAATATCATCTATGGCTTGGGCGCTATTTCAATCCTAGTGTTAGACATCATAGCCATTGCCCTTTTTTTTGTTTGTTTGTTTGTTTGTGAGGAGATCAGCCTGTGCTAACACCTGCCAATTCTCCTCTTTTTCTGCTGAGGAAGACTGGCCCTGGGCTAACATCCGTGCCCATCTTCCTCCACTTTATATGGGACGCCGCCACAGCATGGCTTGCCAAGTGGTGCGTCTGTGTGCGCCTGGGATCCGAACTGGTGAAGCCCGGGCCGGCGTAGCGGAGCACGCACACTTAACCACTGGTCCCAAAGGGCCAGCCCGCCCCCGCCCCCCGCCATTGCCCTTTCTTATGTTCAAATACTCCATGCTGTTTTCTGTCTTCCGTCCCATGAAGCCTGACTCAAGTCTCTCAGCACATGTAGTTCTTATGATTTTTCTAATTCTTGCTTTTTATACACCATCTCTCTTTTCCTTTATGACACATCACTGTGGCCAAAATGTCCCCTATTATATTCATATACTTCTGGACAATCTTATGTCATAGTTCCACCAAAGCTCAATCCTGTCATATACAGAGTCTGAACCAAGGAGATCTGTGACCACGCGAAGATAATATTATTACAAAATTAAGGAATTGAAAAGGAATAGCACCTAATGGGTCAAAACTTTTGAACAGAAAAACACCTTGTTATATTAAATAAATTTAAATGTACTTAACAGAAAGGACTATCTATTTTGACTCCCTTTCTTTAAGTACTTTAAGAGACAGTGAACGCCTAAGCTTTTTCTACAATTCATCTGGTAAATGACGGCCCATCAGAGTTTTTGTATGACATTTTTTTAAATCACTACTGTCAGTAGATTTAAAGGAGGATTTCTAAAGTCTGTAGTGTTTTTTGGGAACTAGGGGTCCTATATCATGCATGTGGATATTTTTGATGATTCTCGCTCCTTTTTCATCTCCAAGTCTTCCTGTTGTTTATTTCTCCCTCCTTATTTTGAATCCTTTTTTATTTTTCCTTCCTTTTCCTTTTTTCGCTACCTTCAGAAATCAGTCATTTTCATTCCATCATAAGGATTATATATAATATCCATGACTTTGTCATTAATATTGTAAACATGCAGAGGTGTGCCATGGATTAAGTACTGATTGTGTACATGGAAAGGAAGTGAGAAAATGAATGAGACTACAAAAAGCTTCACTATAAATTTTTGTCTAGAATTTGTCAAAAATATATTTAGGTTTTCATAGACCAGATTATCATATAAACATAAAGGAAAGAACCACTTACAGCCTAGAGAGGTTGCTTACTTTCACTTTCTTATTTCTATCTGTTTTCTAGTTTATTTTAGATTCATTTTGCAGTTATTGTTTCCTTTGTCCTGTCTTTGCTCACATGATCTTAATAGTTAAATAAAACTTGAGTTCAGTCATAGTGCTGTCTTTATTTATTTATTATTTTGCTGAGGAAAATTCACCCTGAGCTAACATTTGTTGCCAATCTTCTTCTTCTTCTTTTTTTTTTTTTTTTGGCTTGAGGAAGATTAGCCCTGAGCTAACATCTGTGCCAATCTTTCTCTCTTTTGTATGTGTGTCACCGCCACAGCATGGCTGACAAGTGTTGTAGGTCTGTGCCCATGATCTGAACCTGCGAACCCGGGCCTTCAAAGCAGAGGGTGCTGAACTTCACTGCTATGCCATGCGCCAGCCCCTCTTCTGTGTTTAATATATAAGTTTCAATGATCCTCAATTTCTCTATTTTATAAATATAATACATTCATTGATCTTACTGCTTACTGATCTTTCTCAGTCTCTTTTTCTGGTTTCCCCTTACATGTGCCTCTTAAATTGAAGCATGTCTTATAATTTTAGTCTGAATCTCCTGCACCAAGACTAGTTTCCTACCTGCAGATCCACTCTATCCCAATACATGCTCTCAAAGAAACACACAAACACAAAAAAGCACTTTTGACCCTCTTGTCTGGATCAGGAAGAAATATGTGAACTAATAGCATCCTGCTGAATCATAAACTGTAATATAAAAATAGTAAATATAATATTCTGACTTCAATGCCACTTTTTTTTTAAACTGTTTAGTAGCCAGCTATAACAATTCAGTCTTGTGGAACACAAAAGAAATAGTTCCAAAGTGGGTTGTGAGTAAAGGGACAAATATCACGTCAGCGAATAATGTGCATTTTCAGGCCAATTACAAAGGGAGAGTAGAGAAAAAGATAAAGTGAATGACAATGTTAAAAATTGTCTACAAACTTGGAAAAAAGTTATGAGACATTAAATGTTATTTTGATCTTCTGGAGGAATTAAATATAAAATGTGCATTCTGAGACCGCACTTCACTGCAGTTTAACTATCTATATTTTAAACATACTTCTGCTCAAAAAGTGTTCACTGAGTTCAAGAACCAATATATCAATCAACACAGGCAAATGTAGGATTTTTAGATGCTTAAGACAAAATTAACATCTATAATTCAAATCATTGTAATGTATACATATTAAATTAGAGATATAATCTTTGAAAATATTGAGAGATACATAAGTAAATACATTTGCTTTTTGAGCAACTCAGAGATGTAACTGGTGACACAAGGGCAGTAAGCGATTCTCCCACATTCATGGAGTTAGTAGGTAACATGCCAGGGAAGACACACGACTCTTATCTCTTGATTATCCATCAAGAACACATTCTGCTCACTCTAGGGGTACAATAAGAAAAAGAAATGAAAGATTTCCATACAATGTAATGAGCTGTCAGTCTTCAAGATGTCACTTCTAGAATATTTGAGGGATTAAGATAGGATTTAGCGACACAGTTTTTGTTTTCAAAAGAAACATTGAGTTCTAACAAGAACGTATGGTGTAGAACTCACACTGACTTAAATAATAGACATGAGATCAAAGTTTAAATACCCATTGTACCATGTTATATGTAAACGGATAATAGTGAATGAGATCTCATGTAATTAGAAAGTTACCAACGACTAAAATACAAAGTTGTGGCCATGTATCCATAATTTATAATCTAGCAGTAAAAAGTAAGAGAATGGGTGTCACAGCAGTTGTTGGTGAAAAGCACAAAACCTAGGGTAACATTCTGTAAAACTGACCCTGTTCCAAGGATAGAACACATCAAAAAGGATAATAATAGCTGTTAATAAAGGTTTCATGGAAAAAGTTATCAGCTTTGGTAAAAGGATTAAAAGTTTTGAAATGGTGTCTGAAAATGTGTATGTGATTTATTTGCAGTTTTATTTATAAAATCTGTACATATGCTGTGGGAACTAAAGTAATGCAAAAACGATCACAGACAACTCTGTGTGACAAGAATTGCTAGATATATTATTGTGAAGAATGTATGAGGCACAAGAATGCCTGTCAATTTAACTCTTAGGAGTGAACATTTTGATAACTGTCTCTCAAATCTGTTTAGTCTTTACTCCATAGACAATAGGGTTAAGCAGGGGCAGAACAAGCAGATAAACGTTGGACAGCAGAATGTGTACATAAGGATCAATGTTGAAGCCAAATCTGTGTATAAAAGATGTAAAACGTGAGAATATAGAATTGGAGAAAGACAAAGATGTGGGCTGTGCACGTGTTGAATGCCTTGGATCATGCCTCCTTTGTGGAAATTTAAAGACAGCCTGGAAGATAAAGACACAGGACAAGAAGATAAAGATCACGTCAAATCCAAGGACTGAGAAAGCCACAAACAGTCCATATGCTTTATTGACTGACATTTTCTGCAGCCAGCTTTACCACAGCCATATGCTCACAGTAGGAATGAGAGACGACTGTGGTTCAGAAAAGCTTCAGGCACAACTTAATTAGAAGAGGACACATGACGATGATAAGAGATGCCCAAATGGTCACAACGGTGTAATGCTAATGAGCACCTTCTTCATAAGGGCAGCAGAATTCCTCAAGGGCTCACAGATGGCCACATAATGGTCAAAGGCCATGGCAAGGAGAATGCCAGACTCCATGCACTGGATAGTGTGAGTGAAATACATCTAGATTCAACAGGAGTCAAAGTGAATCTCCCTTGAGTGAAGCCAAAAGATCACCAGCATTTTAGGGGTAATGCATAGAGTCAGTCCTAGGCCAGTAGATAAACATAGCTAAAAAGATATACATGGTCTCACGGACACCATGATCAGTGCGGATGATGGTGATGAGGAGGCCATTTCTAATTATGGCCAGGATAAATGAGATGAACAATGGGATCCCAATCCAATGTTGTACTGATTCAAGACCTGAAACTCCAATTAGTGTGAAGATAGATGGCTTGAAGAAGGTGCCATTGGTAAGTGTCATGATGGAGCAATGCTGTCAAATCCCTCCAATCTTGAAGTCTGATCAGAAGGAATAAAATTTTTAAAGAGCATCAATAGTGCAGTTTGAATGATCCTGGAAAAATATTTGGGAAATAATATGGTATATTGCATTCCTCTACTGGTAAGGGACATCAGTCTGATTTATTAAGAGGGACATTTTTTTTTATCTGTTTTTAAAAGTTTCTGTAAGTTAAAGTACCACATGATTTTAAGGCCCTTTTTCTTTTTCCTTAAATAGAGCATATGTACAACAGCACAATAAAATAAATAAAAATTCATCAGTGACAATGCCAAATAATTTATATACCAATTTTAAATGTCTTCACCAAATTTATATTTAAAAGAGTATTATAAAGTATGTATAATGACTTTAAGCATTGTTTCTTTAATTTACCAAAACATTGTAAAAGTTTTCTCAAATATATAAAGATGAGTTTTAATTAATATTCTGTTAAAATGTGAAATAAAATATCCAACTACAGCTGTTTTCCTTTATAATTCTAAGTAAGTAACATTTTCAAATATACATTATCATTTATTTTTACTATCTTTTTTCTTTCTCAATTTTGTGTATCACACTTGTGATTGCTTTATAGCTTCTAACAATGCTAAAGAGTATAGAGTTCCATGGATATCAAAAAAAAATTAGATTTGAGATATTTTTTGTGTGTGTGACTTGCATAGTTTAGAGATCAACAGAAATAAATAAATCATATTCAATTACGTATTTATTCTTACACATTTATAGAAAAAGTACTATCCAAAAAATGTATTTAAAAGTAAAAACAGTTGACAAAGTGAATAAAAACTAAATATCTCCAAGTTATTTTCAACCCCAAATCACTGACTGCTAACAAACCTCAACCATAGCTCAAGGATAGTAACAAGAAATACAAAAATTGTTAAAGTTTCTGTTTTTACTTTTTTGGCATTAGGGTGATCACAACTGCTGAATAGCTTCTTCCAGATTTAATTAACTCATGATATCAGAAACTCAACTGTGTCTTTCTGAGATTATTTAAAGTTGAAACTCAGATCTCTCGTAGAAAAATTCCTGGTGAGAAAGGGCTGTGGGATAAGGTTACATCCCCCTCCTCTACACCAACACATACTTTTGAACTGATTGCCAAGTGAGTTGGTTCCATCATTGCTGGGGGCCATCTCTACTGTCTCATCTGCAAAGTGAAGATGACAACAAAAATTAGATGACACTACTGCTTAGAAACACAGCTTTCACTTCGCTCAGTTTTTCCCAGTCTTCTCAAGGAAAGATTTTCCAGGCCTTTTGGTCATCTTAGATCGCTCCTATATATTGGTGTTCTCGTAGCAGTGGATGGTAAACATTGTCTTCTCTTCATTCTCTCCTGTCAGCACAACTCTTAACTGGGACAGCGCATGAGGAGGACCACAGGTTTACAAAAGTAAGTTTTCTCTTCTTTTAAGCATTTCTTCCAGTCTTTAGCGATTAGGAAAGGAGCAAAACAGGGAAGAAGCTCTCTCGCTATTCACCTAAACCATCTTGGGCTCTAGAAAAACTAGAAGCAGCCTATATTTAGGGCACTGGTTGAGAAAATAAAAAAGTAGATGTCTGATGTGGACTGACTCTGATCTGTGTGAAAGGTAAAATCAGCTATAGATTTATTTCTATTTTGTCTACTGGGGTGATGAACAGGTAGGAGTTACAACGTTCATGAATAAATATTTTGAAATAATTTGAAGTTTCCCCTATGCTATATCTCTCTGAGGGTATAAAAAGGGGTAATTGGGAATGGTTCAGATATTTTGGATTGGATAAGTAAACTATGCTACATTCATTTGATGAACATAGCAGCTAACAAAATATTTTTATATTATGGGCAATTTTTATAAGTTTTATAATATGTCATATGTAGAAGCAGAATACAACTTGTTTAAAAGTATGTAATATGGTTTGGTTTGTTACTGTGTATCTGGTAATTTTCCATCGTACAGCTGATGTAAATGAACTACAGAGAGGGTAAATGGCAGACATTACCTCAAAACTAACAAGCAGTGGGGTCAGGTCCAAAACAAACGTATTTAATCACTACACCATACTGCCTCTGGATATATAGTATGTTGTCATTAATGAAAAACCCATAATTGCACAAGAAAACTGAAAAGAATTACATTGAATTCTTATTAAATTATACTTAACATTAATGATAGCAATCCCTAGGCTGTAGAGTTTGGACATTTTCTTCATTATGCTAAATTAGAATTAATAAATGCACTAAGAAGAATACAAATCAAACAGAGAGAAATTTGTTTTTCTATATTCTCGAGTGAAATTTCGGAAATGGTGAAGTATTCTCAATAAAACTATCATCAATGAAATATTTATGAATTGTATTTTCTTCAACACGGGATTCTGTGTTATGTGTAGGTAAACAATAGGAGAACAAATTATATGACTCCTCATAACTCATATTTAAAATCAGCCAGCAATGATGGTGGTTACAGTGTAAAAACAAATTTAATGGCGTGAGCTAGAGGAAAAGTACCTAGGCTACCTTTGTAGAACAGTAGACTTCATCTCTGATATAGATAAGGAAGAGAATCTCAAAGTCATTGAAGACTATTTCTTAAATAATTTAGCTCACTGAATTATACATTTATTCAACCAAAAGAAAAATATGTATTATGTATTTTCTGTGTCTGGGATACCCCTCAAGTGCCTAGAAATATGGCCATGAAAAGAACAACAGCAATCAAAAATGCTCCCCTCCCCTATAATTGTCATTACATAATAGATCTCACCAGAATGAGATAATCAGCTTGCCTTAAAAAGATACCTGGTAATCTCAACACTTGCCTAATAACCTCAAGTCAGATTAAAACTATATTCTATAGGGTTATATTTGAAATGTCAACAATGACAGCTGCTAATTTTATCAAGTCAAAAACACTGGAGTGTCAAGAGTTTTACATGCATCTCCGTTCATCACATCATATAACTGTAAAAAATATCTCCAAAAAAGATTTTATCACCATTGAATTTTCTTTTTTATGAGATTAAGTAGCTTGTTCACAGATCCAGTAATTTAAAACAAGATTTACCTGACACCAATGTTCATACAGTTAAGAAACATGTTTACAGTTTTCTCTCAGTGCTCTCTCTCTTACATTCAAGAAAAGTATTTCATTATTTAGCTGCTATTTTAACTTAAAATTTTCAATTATTTGTTGCTAAATAAATAAGTATATTTTATTTTGTATGTGGACCTTGAATTTCGCCACCTTGCCAAATTCATTCATTCATACCATAAACATATCTGTAAGTCCATAAGATTATCTGCTTAAAGAATTAGTATGATTTTATATCTTTTACTTACGTTATTTCACTGGCTAGGGAGTACAGTAAAATGATGAATAAAAAGCTTGTTAAGTAGACGTTTTATGCTATGTTCCTGATCTTTGGGGAAAGCAATCCCCTTTCAGTAATAAGGAAAATGTTGGCTGTAGGTTGTTTTTTTGCAATTGTTGTTATTGTTGTTTTTCAAAATTGCAAATAAAAAAGGCTCTCTTTAGAAATTGAGTTCATCACTTATTAATACGCTAAAACATGTAACTGGAGGGTTTTTATATATATCTACTATCAGGTTGAGGAAGCCGCTTCTAGTCCTATATGCTTAGCATTTTTTAAATGTGCTTTTCTGCTGAACGTGTTGAATGCTATTTCTACATCTATTGATAACATTACATGATTTTCCTCCTTTATTCTGTTGATGAGGTTAATTACAGTGAGTGTTTAATATTAGATGATTTCTATTCTCTTGGTATAAATTCTTTTTGTCTTGGTATATACTACATTTTGTATATTGTTGGATTCAATTTGCTAAATTTAAGGATTTTCACATTTATATTCAAGGTGATTATTAATTTATAATTTTATTTACATGTAATGTTTTCTGTTTTTGCTATTATGTTAATCCTGAGCTATTAAATTGATTTGGGATGTGTTCCCTCATTCTTATTACTTTAAAATATAGGAGAAAACTTCACTAAAGTGGATGTGGAAAAATCAGCTAATCTCAGTAAACTTGGAGAGGAGTGGAGTCTGTGAGACTAAAGCCAAAAATAAATACACATAAGCACTGTGCTCTAGTGGATAAACTTTTTCCCAAGTGGTTGTAGGTGAACAATTCTAATACAAATACATATGTGTATACTGTTATTAAATAATTATGTAAATAGATGGTATATGGTGGGGGCCAGTTTTCTCACTGTTAGAGTGGGTGTTTGCAGATAATCATGAGAGGATACTAGAATAATTCATGTGGTAATAGACTAAAGTTAGAGACATCACAATGTATGGCTTTAGAAAGATGATGGATGATAGATAGATTATATATGCACAGGTTAGCATATACACATGTATTTGCTTGATCAGTCAGCTGAAAAGGCCTTAAAACAATGACACCCCAGTAGCAAAGCACATCCAGCACCAAGAGCTTTGTTTCTAACACCATTATCCAATTAAAATAACCACTGCTTCTAGGAGAAATATCACATTCTAAGTGCAGGCAGATGATATACAAGATAAGGCTGTAGTATCTTGTGATGCTAGAAAGTCATGAAGTGTCCCATTCCCCCAAAAAAGAAGAACACACAATTATGGAGGTGCGCCAAAGGGACACAGGAACCAACTGAAAGAGATTACAATGTACATAGCTGGAAAATTTTACAAAATACAGTAGCATTGGATTATAACCTAAAGTATAAATTAAATGTCCATGAGTTCATACTGATATAAATAAATGATTGAATACATAAACAAAGGGTGAAAGAGACAAATCTCTTGTGAAAAAAATTCCAAACAATTTATGAGGATACCCTATCCTCAGGAAGGTGGAATATAACTTCTCATTGGTTAATTTGTGGGCTGCACATTGTAACTTACTTCCAACGAGTAAACTTGGAAATGAGGGAGGAAGAGAATCCTGACAAATTCTACCTCAGCCAGGTGATGAAATTCAACATCAACGGTGATGAGCCATGTTGATAGTATGTACTCTTCATATATTTTAATATAAATGGTATTTTATCTCACTGATTTTCCTCTCAAAATCACATAACTCTTGTCTAATCATCGGGAAAACAATCAGACTAACCCCAATTGAGGAAAATTTTACAAAAACCCGACCAGTACTCCTAAAAACTGTCAAGTCATCAAAACCAAGAAAAGCCTAAGGAACTGTCACAACCAAGAGAACTCTAAAGAGACACAACTAGTAAATATAATTTGGTACCCTGGGTGGGATCCCATAAGAGAAAAAGAACATTAGGAAAAACTAAGAGAATCTGAATAATATATGAAGTTTAGTTAATAATAGTGTATCAATATTGCTTCATTAATTGTATCAAATGACCATAGTAATGTAAAATGTTAATGACAGAGGAAATTATATATGGGTTATATGAGAACTCTCTAGACTATATTTGCATTTCCCTATAACTATGAGAATTCTAAAATTAAAAAGTTTATTTAAACTTAAAAAAAGAGTAACATCAGCATCATGATAGAGTGATGCATGATTACTCCCTTTGTCTCTCCCCTCTAAGTTACAGACAATCAGACATCCATTGACCAACAGAGGAATATCTACATACCACAACAGGAAGCCTAAGAGATCCATGCATTTGTACATGTGAAGGTGAGCGGACTCTGGGACTCAGTGGAACTAGGAGAACAGCTCCTTCCCACTCCCCTGGCAGCCCCTGAAACCAGTCCTTGTGCCTGTGAGAGGTCACTGCAGGAGCAGTAACAGCATGTGCTGCAGCTCAAATGAATGCAGGCAGACACTGCTGCAGTGGGCACAAAAACAATAGGTGTCCCTGCCTCTTCCCCAGGGCATCTGGCCCACATGACTGTGTGCAGACATTATGGGAGCAGGAAAAACAGTCATGGCTTGCTCCTTGCCCATCCCCCAGTGGATCAAGCTCATGCCCCCTCCCTCTCCCCAGCTACAGTCTGGTCTTTCCAAGAGAGGGGACAGTAAACAAAACAAAAAGTCAGGGCGCCCTGACTTGAGTTTTCAAAACACACCAGCTAGTGCCAGAGACCAAAGGCAGCAGAAGCATACAGAAACAACAACTTCTTGCTTCTTAGTCCCTGCTCTTCCCTAGGGGTTGCAGGTGGGGCCTGCTATCAGAGGATTCAGGAAACACAGCAGAACTGGTGAACCAGCCACCAATGGTGGCACCCTCGAAACTGGCTCCACCAGCAGTGGGGGCTGCATACAAATCCCCAGGTCTCCAAGGCCCCTGGTAGCTACAGCCATTAACCCTGAATCCTTGGCAGCTGTGCCAACTGCACCCCAAACAACCCAGGAGCAGCAGGATAACTGGTGCATGAGGCAGCAGAATCTGACCCTGTTGAGAGCCCACAGAGAGTTGGGGAAGAATAGGAGACCCAGGCAACCCCAGAAGCAGCAGAAGTACTCGCAGCCTGGTGAACCCAGTGGCAACACCTGAGACTGAAGTGACATTGTAAGCAGCAAGGCACAAGCAAGCTCAGAGGCACAAGCTGCACAAGGAAGGCATTGATGATGCTTCTAGAAGAGGCAGTGGTGGTAGAAAGTGCAGGCTTTCAAATTTAACTAGAAGCAGTTCAGAACCAAAGTAACTAAAACCATACCCAAAAAAGAAAGATGGTTACTACCACAAATGTGCTGGCAGAGGATCAGTTCTTCATATACCATGAAGAACTACAGTAACACAACAGAACAGAAGGAGAATGACAGCTCTCCAGAAACCAAACCAATCACAGAAGATTATAACCTGACTGACAAAGAATTCAAAATAGCTGTCATAAAGAAACTCATTGAGTTACAAGAAAACTCAGAAACATAATTTAATGACCTCAGGAATAATATTAATGAATAGAAGGCATACTTGACCAAAAAGATTGAAACCCTAAAAAGCAAACAAACAGAAAATCTGGAGAGGGAGAACACAACTAACAAGATGAAAAATAATGTAGAAAGCATTACAGATAGAGCAGACTATATGGAAGAGAAAATTAGTGAGCTTGAAGATAGAAATCTAGAAATGATTCAGATAGAGGAAGAGTGAGAAGTAAGATGTTTAAAAAATGAAGAAATTCCTTGAGAAATATCCAACTCAATTAGGAAAAATAACATAAATATAATAGGTATCCCAGAAGAAGAAAGGGAGCAAGGAGCAGAGAACTTATTCATATAAATAATAACTGAAAACTTTCCAAACCTAGGGAAGGAAATGAACATGCAAGTACATGAAGCTAATAGGACTCCCAATTACCTCAATACAAAAAGACCTTCTCCAAGGCATATAATATTAAACATGTCAAAAGTCAATGACAAAGAAAAAATATTAAGGGCTGAAAGAGAGAAGAAAATAACCTATAAAGGAACCCTAAGCAGACTTTCAGCAAATTTCTCAACAGAAACTCCCAGGCTAGGAGAGTAGAATGATATTTTCAAAATACTGAAAGTCAAAAACTATCATCCAGGAATACTCCATCCAGCAAAATTATCCCTCAGATATGATGGAGAAATAAAAGCTTTCCCAGACAAAGAAATGCTGAGGGAGTTCATCATCACTATACCTGCCTTACAAGAAATGTTGAAAGTAGCTCTCTTACCTGAAACAAACAGGCAAAAATTTACACAGCTTTGAACAAGGAGATAAACAGAAAGACATAATCAGAAAATTGCAGCTGTATGTCAGAATAGGTTAGCAAAAACTTAATTATAACATAAAGCCTAAAGAGAAAGAAAGCATCAATAATAACTATAACCACTTCAATTTGATCACAAACTCACAACACAAAAAAGAATAATTTGTGACAACAAAAATATAAAGGAGGAAGATGAAAAGGATGGAATACGCATAGGCTAAGGGAGATAAGAGGCTGTGAGAAAAAGGACTATCTCATCTATGAGATCTCTTATACAAACCTCATGTTAATCACAAAACAAAAGAATTAGAGCAGAGTCACACAAATCATCAATAAAGAGAAAATTGAAAAAACTATCACAGAAAACCACCAAACTGAAATCTCAGACAGAAATACAAGGAAAAAAAAAAACAATGGAAATATAGAACAACCAGAAAACAAAAGATAAAATGGCAGTATTAAGCCCTCATATATCAATAATCACTCTAAATGTAAATGGAGTGAATTCTTCAATCAAAAGACACAGCGTGGTTAGATGGATTGAAAAACAAGTCCCAACAATATGCTGCCTCCAAGAGACCCATCTCAGCTCTAAAGACAAACATAGACTCAGAGTGAAGGGATGGAAGATGATACTCCAAGCAAAGGGCAAGCAAAAGAAAGTGGGTGTAGCCATAATTATATCAGATAAAACAGACTTCAAGACAAAAAAGAAGAGATAATGATGGGCATTATGTAATGATAAATAGCACATTCTACCAAGAAGACATAACACTTATTAATATATATGCATCTAACACAGGAGCACCAAATTATATAAAGCAACTATTAACAAACGTAAAATGAGAAACTGACAGCAACACAATAATAATAGGGTCACCTAAGGTCACCACTTACGTCAACGAATAGATCATCCAGACATAAAGTCAACAAGGAAACAGTGGCTTTAAATGAAATACTAGAACAGTTGGACTTAATAGATATATAGAGAACACTCTATCCAAAAATAGCAGCTACACATTCTTCTCAGGTGCACATGGAACGTTCTCAAAGATAAACCATACGTTGGCAAGCAAAGCAAGCCTGAATAAATTTAAGAAAGTTGAAACCATATCAAGCAACTTTTACAACCACAATGGTATGAAACTTGAAATCAACAACAAGCAAAAAGCTGGAAAAGTCATAAACATGTGGAGACTAAACAATATGCTACTGAACAGCTATTGGATCAATAGCTGTTGATCAAAAGGAGAAATCAAAAATACCTGGAGACTGGGGCTGGCCCCATGGCATAATGGTTAAGTGCATGAGCTCCACTGCTGGTGGCCCAGGTTCAGATCCCGGGCCTGCACCAATGCAACGCTTGTCAGGCCATGCTGTGGTGGCATCCCACATAAAGTGGAGGAAGATGGGCACGGATGTTAGCTCAGGGTCAGTCTTCCTCAGTAAAAAGAGGAGGATGGCATGGATGTTAGCTCAGGGCTGATCTTCCTCACACACACAAAAAAATACCTGGAGACAAATGCAAATGAAAACACAACATACCAATGTTATAGGATGCAGCAAAAGTGGTACTAACAGGGAAGTTTATAACAGTATAGGCTTACTTCAAAAAACAAGAAAAATCTCAAATAAACAATTTACACTATATCTAAAAGTATTAGAAAAAGATGAAAAAAAAAAAAACCCAAACTCAGTAGAAGGAAGGAAAGAAAAAAAATCACAGCAGAAATAAATGAAAAAAGAGACCAGAAAAAGAGTAGAAAGGATCAATGAAATTAAGAGCTGGTTCTTCGAGAAGATAAACAAAATTGATAAGTACCTAGCCAGACTCACTATGAAAAAAAGAGACAAGACTCAAATAAAAAAAATCAGACATTAAAGAGGAGATATTATAATAGACACCACAGAATTACAAAGGATTATAAGAGAATGCTATGAAAAGCTATACACCAACAAATTGGATAACCTCGAAGAAATGGATAAATTCTTGCAATCATACAACCTCCCAAAACTGAATCAAGAAGCAATAGAGAATCTGAATAGACCAATCACAAGTAAAGAGATTGAAACAGTAATCAAAAACCTCCCCAAATGCAAAATTCCAGAACCAGACAGCTTATCTGGTGACTTCCACCAAACAGTCAAAGAGATTTAATATCTAACCTTCTCAAACTGTTCTGAAAAAATGAAGAGGATAAGATGCTTCCTAACTCATTCTACAAGGTGAACATTAACATGATCCCCAAACCAGACAAGGACAACACAAAGAATGAAAATCACAGGCCAATATGGCTGATGAACATGGATGCAATATCCTCAACAAAATATTATCAAATCAAATACAACAATACCTGAAAAGGATCATAAACTGTGGTTAAATGTGACTTATTCCAGCAGAGCAAGGATTGTTAAACATCTGCAAACCAATCAATGTGAGACACTGCATTAACAAAATGAGGAATAATAATCACATGATTATCTCAATAGACACAGAGAAATCATCTGATAAGATCCAACAACCATTTATGATAAAAATTCAATGAAATGGCTAAAAAAGGAAAGTACCTCAACATAATAAAGGCCATATATGATAAATGCACAGCCAGCATCATATTGAGAGAGAAAAACTGAAAGCTATTCCTGTGAGAACAGGAACAAGATAAGGATGCCCTTTCTCACCACTCTTATTCAACACAGTACTGGAAGTTTTAGCCAGAGCAATTAGGCAAGAAATATAAATAAGATGGATCCAAATAAGGGAAGGAAGAAGTAAAACTCTCACTGTTTGCAGATATAAAGAAAACTCTAAAGAATTAACAAAAAAACTATTAGAAATTGTCAATAAGTACAATAAAGTTGTTGGGGAAAAAATCAACATACAAAAATCAGTTGCATTTCTATGCGCAAAAATGAACCATCTGAAAGAGAAATCAAGAATACAATCCCATTTACAATCGCAACAAGAAGACTAAAATACCTGGGAATAAATTTAACCAAGGAAGTGAAAGACCTATACACTGAAAACTATAAGACATTATTGAAATAAATCAATGAAGACATAAAGAAATGGAAAGGTATTCCACAGTCATGGATTGGAGGAATAAACATAGTTAAAAGTTTCCGTATTATCTAAAGCAATCTACAGATTCAATGCAATCCCAATCAGAATCCCAATGACTTCTTCAGGGAAATAGAACAAAGAAGCCTAAAATTTACATGGAACAATAAAACACCCCAAATAGTCAAAGCAATCCTGAGAAAAAAGAACAAAGCTGGAGATGTAACACTCTCTGAATTCAAACTATACTACAAACATTTAGTAATCAGAATAGCATGATACTGGCAGAAAAACAGACACACAAATCAATAGAACAGAATTTAGAGCCCAGAAATTAAATCACACATCTATGGATAGCTAATCTTCAAAAAAGGAGCTAAGAGGGGGCCGGCCCGGTGGCGCAAGTGGTTAAGTGCTCGCGTCCGCTGCGGCGTCCCAGGGTTCTCCGGTTTGGATCCCGGGAGCGCACCGAAGCACTGCTTGGCAAGCCATGCTGTGGCCACATCCCATATAAAGTAGAGGAAGATGGGCACGGATGCTAGCCCAGGGCCAGTCTTCCTCAGCAAAAAGAGGAGGATTGGCAGATGTTAGCTCAGGGCTGATCTTCCTCACAAAAAAAAAAAAAAAGGAGCTAAGAACATTCATGGAGAAAGGAAAGTCTCTTCAATAAATAATATTGGGAAAACTGGATAGCTACATGCAAGACAATGAAAGTAGACCATTATCTTACATGATACACAACAATTAACTCAAAATAGATTGAAGACTGGAATGTAAAAGCTGAAACCATAAAACTCCTTCAAAAACATAGGCAGTAT
Source organism: Ceratotherium simum simum (assembly GCF_057802395.1). Classification (NCBI taxonomy): domain Eukaryota; kingdom Metazoa; phylum Chordata; class Mammalia; order Perissodactyla; family Rhinocerotidae; genus Ceratotherium; species Ceratotherium simum. The sequence goes on along the minus strand of NC_141906.1, from coordinate 26,866,431 downwards.
GCTCTTTGACACCAGTCTTAGCAGTATCTTTTCAAATACCATGTCTACTGAGGCAAGAGAAAAAAAGAAAAAATAAACAAGTGGGTCTACATCAGACTAAAAAACTCCTGCACTGTAGAGGAAATCATCAACAAAATGAAAAGACAACCCACCAAATGGGAGAAAATATTTGCAAATCATATGTCTGACAAGGGGTTAATTTCCAAAATATGTAAGGAACTCATACAACTCAAAACAATAAAATGAACCACCCTACCAAAATATGGGCAGAGGCTATGAACAGACATTTTTCCAATAAGATAGATAGATGGCCAACAGGCACATGAAAAGATGTTTACCATCACTACGAGGGAAATGTAAATCAAGACTAAGATGAGATATCACCTTACACCCATGAGAATGGCTATAATTAACAAGACAAAAAATAACAAATGTTGGAATATACACTGCTGGTGGGAATGCAAACTGGTGCAGCCACTATGGAACAGTATGGAGATTTCTCAAAAATGTAAAAATAGAAAAACTTATGATCCAGCTATCCCACTAGGTGGTATTTATTCAAAGAACATGAAAGCAACAATTCAAAGAGACTTAATGCGCCCTTATGTTCATCACAGCATTATTCACAATAGCAAAGACGTGGAAACAACCCTAGTGCCCATCATCTTATAAATGGATAAAGAAGATTGGTATATATACACGATGGAATACTACTCAGCCATAAAAAAATTGTGCCATTTGTGACAACGTGGATGGACGTTGAGGGTATTATGCTAAGCAAAATAATCAGACAGAGAAAGACAAATAGCATATTATTTCACTCATATGTGGAAGATAAACAAACAAACAAATAGATAAGTTGAACAGTTTAGTGGTTACCAGAGCAGAAGTGACGGAGGGAGGGTGAAAGGGGTAAAGAAGCACATATGTATGGTGACAATAGTAGCAAGACTATTGGTGGTGAACATGATAAGTCTATACAGAAACTGAAGTATAATAATATACACCTGAAATTTACACAATGTTGTAAGACAATATGACCTCAATAAAATAATTTTTTCTTAAAATGTAAAGAAAATCAATTAGCCAGAAATCACATTAAAAGACCTAGGAGAGAGAAACAGGACATGTACTATGAGGTATTAAGAATTTTTATATACAGTTGAAATTATGAAAGTAGACAATTTGCAATGGGACAAATAAAAAAGATCAATACATTCAACGGAGAATCTAGAAACACACAGATTTATTTTTTACCTGACAATGCTGACTGCAGATCCCGGTGTCACTCTCCAAAATCCGTGGATTCCATTAGTTTCCTAACAAGGCTATGCTCCTGCAACCAAAAGCCTGAGGTTTTGGGTAAGTTAAATTTTAAGGAGGAGTGGAGAAGAGAGCAAAGATTGTGAAAAAGCCCAGTTTACCAGTTGAGATGAGTTAAGATAACTTAGCCAAGAAACACTACCCAGCTTTTGTTGAGTAATAATGCTGATGTTCTGAAAGCCATTTATTTGACTCACGTTTTGTTCTTTATTGTCGATAAATCTAGGCAAGGAAAATTATGTCATTTATTGACTCCTCTATAACTCCAAGAGTGAATTCTAGGAAACATCTCCATGGCAGCTCTAATCAGTATGATCTTCCACTGAATATCCTAGCCTGGGAATATTTAGTGTTAGCTAAGTAGCTCAGATTATTATCAACAAACTGTTAACAAATTTCTTACTATATGTCAGGAGTTCTTTTAAGTACTATACAAGTATTAGCTTTTTTAATCTTCACAACAATGCCTTGGGTTAGGTATTGTTCTGATCATTATAGAGGAGGAAATGGAGACACAGAGTCTAAACTTCTTGCCCAAACTCATATGTTCATTAAGCAGAGAAGATAGGATTCAAACCCATGTAGTCGGCCTCAAAGTCCATCCATTTACCCAGTTTCCTGTATCTCTCATTTCTTGGCATAGACCTCTATCTTTTTCCCCTAAATTAAACATTTTCTTATCTTGTTATAAAAAGGAACCATGAAGAATAGGAATCTGTGTTCAAAACAACTGGCCCCTATTTTATTATCTCCGCCACCTAAGTTCTTCTAATAAATACCTCACTCCACGAAATGACAGATACTAGTTGAGCTTCAATTTTATCATGATAGTATTTAAGGTAGAATTATGTTTAGGACTGGTGTGGGAGAGAAGAGGTAGGTAAGTTTTGGAGAAATAGACCATATAAGAGCAAGGTAAACATTATGGTAATAATATGGGGCCAGCCCCATGGCGTAGCGGTTCTGTGCATGCGCTTCGCGGCTGGTGGCCCAGGTTCGGATCCTAGGCGCGCACTGATGCACCGCTTGTCAGGCCATGCTGTGGTGGCATCCCACATAAAGTGGAGGAAGATGGGCATGGATGTTAGCTCAGGGCCAGTCTTCCTCACACACACACACAAAAATAATAATAAAAAACAAAAAGCCAGAATGACTTGTCAAAGCCTTGTATAAAATCACCTGTACTTGTAGGTGGGGCCCATGAGAGGGAATCTAGAACTGGAGGGATCTTGAAAAGAGTGGGAGATAAGCCCTCCTCATAGATTCTCCTGCCTAGAGGTAACTCAATCCTTCAAGAGTCACCCCAAGCTTGGGAATCAGCCTCCCGAATAAGGACATAATTTTTATTATTATTGATGTTATGCTTTACATTTATGAAGCATCAATCTCAGTGCCTCCAGTAACCTCTTTTCTTCAAAGGGCACCAACATTTGTATGACTTTCTCATTTCATTTAGAGTGGGTGAAAATGAAAACATCCTGGGGCAGGTGAACTAGATCATCCAAAAAGTCTGGCCTTGGGCTAGAAAGGATCCACTAAGATAGAATGATTTTACTGTGGCCATTTCATTGAGATTTAGGTTGAGGAGATAAAATAAATGACAGGAATGTAGAAAAAAGAAAAACTAACAAAATATGGAAGCTATCAGTAAGCCCAGAGTTTAATAAGATAATAATTTACATAAACTCAGGTGCGTACTCCAACAAAGACTTTATTAAATCTTACTCTTAAATATTTGGATAAATGATGTGTATACGTGTGTACATATGCAAATACCATTTCAACTTTCTTTCTGTGTTATCCGTCTTTCTCTAAGTCTTTATTTGTCATTCAACTCACTTTTTCTTTTGCCTCTTGTGGTTGTATCTTAACCTTCAATCTTGTCTGCTTTGTCTTCTCTTAGCTGTCACCATTCTATATTTATCTTACAGAACTTTACCTAATTTTATATATCCCTCTGTCCTCCATTCAGCTCTCAAAGTAAATATTTCACACTCATGCCTTCATTTAACATAGTGGTGCAAAATATCAGATCAAGAATCCTGAAATATCAAAGCTACTGCAAAAAAAAAAAAATAAAGCTTGATTCATCATTTACAAAACCATTTCTAAGGTTTTCAAACATTTCTAAATCCATATATACCCAGGATCTTTAAGGAAGGAAAATGACCAATAACTGTATTCCATAGGGGATAAAAATAACAAGAGTTCATTTTATATTCAAGCCCGTTGGAAGTCGGATATAATTTATGATATTCACAAAAGAAGCTCCCTTTTCAAGTACAAATCAGGTTGTAATCTTTATAGCTCATTGAGTAGTGAATGAAATATGAGGAAATGGAGATAATGCTGTAAACTATTTCAAAAATCTTTCTGTTTTTCAAACTGGGTTAAGCTTGGCTCAAGAAAATGGGCAAAAATACTGGAGGTGGAGAAGGTAAAAGTATAAGAGAGAAATGAAAATGGGAAGAGAAAATAAAGAGTGATACATGCAGACTTGAAAAGAGATTTGATTCAAGGCAGAAGTAGAAATATGAGCTTCAGGCTGAGTAAAAACACTTGTACAACTAAGTAAGATATGAGTGAAAAGGGTGAAAATATCACTTGCATGATCATGTTAATTTCCTAGGCAGATAAGAGAAATTGCTGAGAGCTAAAGAATACATGCATAAGACAAAATGTGAGAAAAGTGCAAGTTTAACTTCTTTACTAAAGCAAATGTAAAAAACAAAAACAAACAAAAACTAACTAAAGGACTTAGGAAAGGATTTTCATGTAGCTTAGAAGCCCCACCTGACGAGGCTTCAACTGGCATAATTCTGTAGCTTTTATTTAACAACTCTCAGCAACCAGAGCTGTTGGAAGAGAAGTGGTTACAGAGGTTCAGGGCTGAATTTGGGGCAGTTATATTGACAGTACACAGTAGAGTCAGTGAAAGAAAAATGTACAAATATGGGATGGAATCTATTGTGAAAAGCTGAAAAAGTGAAGCTGTAAGGAATAAATAATTTTGAAGAAAAAGGATGAACCAGGGCCTACTGAACTTGATGTAACCTGAGAACAGAGGTGAAAACTCCTTGAGAGGGCTGGAAAAATGTGAGGTGTGGTCTGACAGGGACTTAGAGTTTAATAATTCAAAGCTGGGCCAGCTACATACAGTAATAGATTGAGGATCTAACTGTAGGGAAAACAGCAGAGGATGAGTGGCCATGAACAGCCATTGAAGCCAATCAGAAATTTAAGGTTGGATCTTTTTGTCACATGATGTGAAATAGAAACAATGCTAATGATGCATAGATACCAGATGCACTTTATTTTAATGCAGCTTAGTACTATATTGTTATTGTTTATAATCTTTGTGCAAAATTATTAAAAATGTCTCCCACCACAGCTTCATGATGAAAGCTTAACACCACTTAAAATGTTCAAATTTAACTTCATTACATGGTAACTAAAGTCAGTCTGATTGTTACTGCTACTGCTGCTATAAACCAAACTCATAATACATCTTTATCTCTCGTACTTTTCTTTTCTTTTTTTGTTTTTTTTTCATGAGGAAGACGAGCCCTGAGCTAACATCCGATGCCAATCCTCCTCTTTCTGCTGAGGAAGATTGGCCATGGGCTAACATCCGTGCTCATCTTCCTCTACTTTATATGGGACGCCACCACAGCATGGCTTGACAAGCAGTGCATCCATGCACGCCTGGGATCTGAACCTGCAAACTCTGGGCCTCTGAAGCAGAGTGTGCGTGCTTAACTGCTGTGCCACTGGGCAGGCCACATATCTTGTGCTGTTTTTAACAATCAATTGTAAACATCTAGTGGAGAGGCCATCTCAACTGTATCAATTAGATCCATGACATGTCTGGATTTCATGCATTTAATCCAGTCAACCCAAATTACAATGATGTGGTTTCTGATAAAAAAGATAGGTGTTGACTTCGCGGCTTTCTCAACTAAGTTTGGTACTTTTAAAAGAGTTTTATGAAAATTCTGCCTCCAGAGAATACAGCAATTGACTATGAGAAGGTTGTTGCCCAGGACAGAAAGAAAAATGTACATCCCTGGAGGAATCCTGATTGGTCCCAAAATAGTGTCTTTTTTATTTATTGATTGATTCAGTTGGCTAAGAATTTTTACATACACATTTATGAGGCATATTGGTCTGTATTTCTCTTCTTATGAGAGCTTTGTCAGGTTTTAGAACCAGGGTCATAGTGGCCTCATAAAGTTAGTTGGAAGGTAGTCTCCCTTCTTCAATTTTCTGGAAGAATTTGTATAGAATTGGTATTATTTCTTCCATAGGAACAGAGAATGCCTAAGGGAGGCTCAAGTGGATAAATTCCAGGAAACCCTGACTCTATCTCTGATGGCTGGCTGAGCTTAGATACACAATGGGGGTGAATGTCTTCCAACTTAGTAAAGCCCTAAATAGAACAAAGCGACTATGGAACTAAAATTGACACTAGAATTTGGCAGGTCCCAGAAATTATGCAGACTATGGGATGAGATCCCATGGCTGTATTTCATATGTATAAGAAATACACACTTTATGTGTAAAGGTATATCAGAAAGAGATACATTCTCAGAGGGATTGACATAGGTTCAAATAACCTCAAATCTTGATTTGATTAATGATATCTGAGTTTATTAGTACCCATGGACATCTGCCAGAAGTAAAATACAAGTCATCTAAACTGGAATATTATTAAATAGCAGTATCCGAGGCCTAAAATTATTTCTACTTTATTTTACACAATACATTTGGCATTAGCACAACCAAGCAGGGAAAGAAGCAAATAAACATAAAACAAAAATATCAAAAAAAAAAAAAGAATAAACATAGGGTATCCAATAATACAATTTTCAGAAGTCTTTATAATAACTATGATTAAACATAGATAAGAAAATCAAAGATAAGATAGAAAGAATCAGAAAGAACCTGGAATATTTTTTAAAGATTCAAGTGGAAATTCTATGACTGAAAACATTTAAAAATTAAGAAATTAAGTCTAATTTACAAAATTAAAAACATAATTTTCCCCCTGAAAATACATAACCTTAAATTTGGAAGTCTGTGTCAAGAATCAGGACATGAGTTATCTATGTCTGGTGACATCCTATTCACTAAAAGAGTTAATTCAGATTTCAGAGTCTTGTATCCCCCATTATCCTCAGGGTGTTCCAAGACATGCAAAGTTCTCACTCTGGAGGCTGTGGCCACAGTGTAAAAAATCATCCTGCCTACCAAAAGCCGTTCAGAAGGATGATAGGGGAGATTTTCCAACTTCTCCAGGTGTCCTTGCTGGTAAGTAAAGTTTTAAACAAATGGATCCTTATCTGTGGCAGCTGATCACAAGGAAAAGCATGGTAGGTGTTAGAATAGGAGTAAGAAAGGAAACCTTTCTGACTGAGTGAAGGGGATAAGGGAACTGACTGGAAGAATGTGTTGGCATAATCTCTTACATACACTGAAGCAACTACTGCTTTCATTCTTTCCAGTACATTCTTATACAACCTCTGTGTGCAGCTAGAATATCTTTTGACACTTTTGACATTCTGTGCACTGGAGCACCTCACTGACCTGGATCCTGTCTATTTACTGATCTCTCAAAGTTCTTTCTCTTCATATTTTCTGCCTCTTTCTCACTGTCCTCTCTCCTTAAATCCTTTCTAATCTAATTTAAAGTTTGGCTAAATGCCCCCATCCTGAGACTATGTTTGACACAGACAGAAAATCATAATTGAACTTACCTTCAACTATTCAGAAATAGTTCTGTCTTACCAATTACAACCTATTAAAACACAACTATACCACTTGCTACTCTCCTCCAACTAGAAGGTAGTCCTCTTCCTTTTGAAATCCAAGGGTGTAGTGCAAACGTCTGTGAAAACGTCTAAGGATAAGATAATCAGATGTACCAAATGGTAAACATTATGAACTCTATCAAAATATTTATATGCCGATAAAGAGAGGATCAGGATTTAAAGTCTGCTGACCTTTGAGTTATGGACTCCCTGAAGACCTGAAATATGCCAGAACCAAGTTCACTGTAGCTCTCCACTTTATCATGTTCTTATTAATAGGTTTACCAGTAACTGTAACTATACTTTTTGCATGAGCCATCTTGGGTCATGCAAACCTAGCAATAACCTGTAACGCAGGTCTTTTAGCCTCATTTCGTAGATGAGGAATCTCAGACCCACAGAAGGAAAATAATTTAACCAAAATCACATGAAAACGAGCAACAGACCTTGGCTTCAATTCCTAAATGTCTGTTTCTAAACATTATACCCTTTGCCACGCACTGAACTCTAAATTAGCTGAACTCAAGTCACGGAAAAGAAATGTGATTATGGGATTCTATTTTATCCTCTTCCCAAATCCCCTTGATTTAAATGTCATGCCTTTCACATAGTCATCGCTGTTCAAATTAGGGATAGTTTTCTACATAGTTCATATTTCTCCTTCAAATCTCTCTTCTGTTTTCTCAGTCTAGTAATTTGCTTGCCTCTGACTAATTATCTTAAGTAAAGTTTGTTGTGTCCTTCTTGTATCTCTGATTGAATTCTCCTTTCTAGAATTTGTTAAGCAATTGGTCCAAGCCCCAAGCTGTAATGCACCCTCCCAAGAGACACACATGGAGCATGCACACACACACACACACATTTTCATTCCCAGAAATACTGTTCTAATGCAGTTTATCTGTCTAATGCAGCTTGTTCCTGCTTTGCATAGTACTTGAGTCTCATAGAATACAGAGCAGAACAAAGAAAAGGCTTTATCCATCTATAAGGGAGTGAAGTTCATCAAAGGTGACCAACAATGGTAACACGTTTTACTTCAGACCTCCCTGTAAGTTCTTCCGATCTCATGTTGGATGAGATAGCCTTCTGGTTGTATGGATTAGATTTACTTTGCTGAGAGTGGTAATTCTCCTAAAATTGGTAATTCTTATTTCTACTGAGCACTTCTAAGTGGCAGACTTTCTTTCTCATGTGTATAGATCTATCTATCTATCTATCTATCTATCTATCTATCGAGAGTCGGTGTGTGTGTGTGTGGATGTGTGTGAAACAGAAACAAAGATCTCTTGATCACAGTGTGCCTAGAGTTATTAAGGTGGTATATATTGTGACGACTTATATAGTAAGAGAAATGATGGATTCAGTTTCAAGGGGTGACCTATATAAGTTAACTCACTTTACCTGACAATTTTGCGAAATTTTGTAAATCTGGAAATTAATGTTTACATGCACATGTGTAAATCTGTGTTTCTCTCTGGATAGTCATCAGGAGGAAGACACTTTAATGGCAAAGCTCTATTTGCCTATCATCAGAACATGAATGAAGAGGGATATGCACATTTCATTCTAAGCAGACTCAGATTAAAAGGATTATCCTCTTGTTTGTTCTTTGATATTGGCACCAGTAAGAAAGGAGAGAACAGAAGATAATTATGGCATGAGAAATGTTTTTTGGTGACAAACTGGGAGAGTTGCACATATCCAAATTGTCTTAGAAAGTTCTGGTTTGCTGCATTTATGGTTTCTTTAAAGAGTGAATTATATATGTTCAACTCAGAAATGTGGTACTTGCAGATTCATAATGGTGGTCATGTATAAGCTATGTTTCTATTTTGTACATAAAGTATATAGTCATAAATCAAACAATTTTCTGTAAAATAATGATCAAGATTTTCAGGGAAATATTTTGTGTACCCAAATAGCAAGGGAATAACTTTATCTTAAAGATTATTTTATTAATTTAAATGTCTGATTTATATGACTGATTCAACCACTAAAACTTTGTTACATCAGGAAAGGAACCTTCTCTAACTCATCTTTTGTGATCAGTCTTAGCATTTAGCACATATATGGTAGATGCCCAGTCAGTGTTTGTTGAACTAAAATATTGAATTTAATTGAATGGATTGAAGTACAATTGAAATATTGTGGCCACATTTTCCCTTTAAATTTTATACTTTCAGATCTAGATGATGCAGAGATATGGGGAAATATGAACAAAGTTTCACTGTTTTCTTTGTTTTTTCTGTGCACTAAGCAAGGGTGAGAACTGCTCAATGAATGACAGTCACTTGGTCTATGGTATATTTCACTATAAAAGATCCCAGAAGGATGGCATCACTTAATACTAACCTATTTCATCCCTACTCTTTCCTCCTTCCGGGGAATCCCTGGGCTGGAAGATATGCATCTCTGGATTGGTTTCCCTTTCTTTGCTGTCTACCTGACAGCTGTACTTGGGAATATCAGCATCTTTTCTGTGATTCAGACTGAGAGTAGCCTCCATCATCCCATGTTCTACCTCCTGGCCATTCTATCATCTACTGACCTGGGCCTGTCCACATCCACCATCCCCAAGATGCTTCGCATCTTCTGGTTCAACCTAAGAGAAATCTCCTTTGAGGGGTGTCTCATCCAGATGTTCTTCATCTACCTATGCACTGGTATGGAGTCGGCTGTTCTCGTGGCCATGGCCTATGATCGCTATGTGGCCATCTATAACCCTCTTCGCTACACACTGGTGCTGACAAACAAGGTGGTATTCCTCATCGCATGGGGAATCCTACTGAGGCCGTTTGTTTTTGCCATACCCTTTGTTCTACTCATCCTACGGTTACCATTTTGTGGATACCACATTATCCCACACACTTATTGTGAGCACATGGGCATTGCCCGCCTATCCTGTGCCAGCATCAGGGTCAACATCATCTATGGCTTATGTGCCATTTCTATCCTGGTGTTTGACATCATAGCCATTGTCATTTCTTATGTCCAGATCCTTTGTGCTGTCTTTCAGCTGCCTTCCCATGATGCCCGGCTCAAAGCACTCAGCACCTGTGGCTCTCATGTGTGTGTCATGTTGTCTTTCTACACCCCTGCATTTTTTTCATTCATGATTCACCGGTTTGCCCAGAATATACCATGCTATATCCACATCCTTCTGGCCAATTTCTATGTAGTCATTCCACCTGCTCTCAACCCTGTAATCTATGGTATCAGAACTAAACAGATTAGAGAACAGGTGCTAAAAGTATTTTCCAAGAAAAAAACATAGCTTTAGTAAAAAATCAGATTAAAGAAGAGCGGGGCACTAATTCTCTGTGTTCAGAATGGAAAGAGAACATTTGGAAGTCAAGCAGGCCTATCTTAGGGGAGGCCTGACAGCTTCCTTCTCAAACTCAGAAATGAAAATTTAAGCCCATGTCAAATACATAAATAAAAATGTTTTATAATTTTCTGTTGTTTGGAAATAATTCAGATATCTCATGTGGAAAAAAGCCAATATGCTTTGTTCTGCTTCCATTATGACTGAGCATGTCACGTTCCTTAGTCACTGTCAGTTTAAGGCAAAATGAACCAAAAAAAAAGCATAAACAAATGAAAACTATAAAGTCCTTCATCTCCTGATTTAAACAAAAATAATGTATCACTCTGACTAGTACTCCAAAATAATAAATACTGGAGCACTTCTCGTATTCCAGGACTTCCTATCAAAAAGAATGTTACTTTTGACATTGCCATGTTAATGTTGGAAGATATGAAATCGATACTGTGAATATGTCATGTGAGAAAGGTGGGGATTTTCCACCATGAACAGAGTTGCAGAAACTTGACAGTCTTGGTAAATTTGTAGTCTTTTTTGTTTTAAAGCTGTATTGGATTGCTCATTTGATGGAAAAGTACTTATAAAGTCTGACTTATTGATACAACTTTTCAAACAAGCAATTCTTTTTCAAATAGTTTTGTTTCTGTGTCTTCTTTTGCCACTTTATAGAGGAGTTTCACTCTTATGGAAGGTTGGAAGTCTTTCTGATATTCCGAGTCCAATATTACCCAAGTGTGTGTGTGTGTGTGTATGTGTGTGTGTGTGTTCACACAGATGGAACTATAGCTCCATGTGACATCACTCAGTGTTCTCTAGTTCTATGTGGCATTTTAATATTATTTGTAGAAAGCTTTCAAGGGAAAACACTTTTTGAAATCATGGCCAATAAAATTACGTTTTTAGCTATATTTTTATTGCAAGACCTCTCATAGCTTTTAATAAACAAATATTCATTTGAAACTTTAAGATGATATTGGTTTCGGAACGCTCCTTAGACCATCCCATGATACTCACATTCTGTCAAATGCACTTCAGAAAAAAATTTTGCTTATTTTTATTGCAACAGAGGATATGACATCATAAATTTTTAGACGGACTTTGTAAATAGCATATCATAAATTGTTAGAGGTACTTTGTATTGATTAACATCACACGCTGAACTTGAAAATCTTTGAAAACAATTAATCAGTTATGCTATGTAATTATAGGCACAAGCAGCTTTTCCTGAAATCATATTGTGACATTGAATTCATTCCTTTATATCCATTTATTCTACTTATGAAATGGACTCTCATTATATGGCTCTCATTGTATCTTGAATGATTTGGAATGTGGTCACTCTGTACGCTTTGGCTAATTTGTGCAGAATTGGTATGTAGCCTTTAAAAGTCTGGTAGAATTCAACAGTGCCACCATCTGGGCCTGGAGTTTTCTGTGTTAGAAGGTTGCTAACTATAGAATCAACTTCTTTAATAGGTAAATAACTATTCGGGTCATCTATTTCTTCCTGCTATTGCTAGGAAGTCCTCACTGAATGCATCATAGGATTCACATTCACTTTACCTTGCGTTTAGGCTGTAGACTGGTGAGTCAGAAGGTTTATCTCATCGTCTATCCTCCCATCAGCTTTAGATCTTCCCTTTGTTCCTGTGCCACAGAGGAGACCACTCTCCGTGATCTTGACACTCTCTCAGGAGTAGAACACTGTTACTTGTTACTTGAACCCAGCTAGTCTGGTGGTGGGACCTGGAGGATATTATATTACCAGTTTGCCGGTTCAGCCTGTCTTAGGGAGTGCTCTGTTCCTGGGTCTTCTTACTGAGTCTGCCCGGCCCCTAGTGCTATAGGAGACTCCTGATTAACCTACCTCAGCCTGGGGTTACAGAGTTTATTTCTGCTCCTTTGCCTCAGCAGTGATGGGACTTCACCTGTGGTCTACCTCCAGTGGCTGAAGGCTTTTGCTCCTTAGGGGAAAGGAACTAGGTGAGGTGTTGCCATCCTACAGAGGCTACTATTCCCTCTACCAGGCTGGTTCCATGATGAAGGCCTTCTCAGGCCTCTAGTCCCACCAGGTTCTCATGAGTACCTGGTTCAGGCCTAGGGACAAAAACCTGAGTGGATATGAATTCCCCTTTATGTCACACAGACAAGATTCCCAGCCATTCTATACTCTCACATATGTCCAGTCTCAACTTGAAGGAGTTTGTTTAACAATTTTAACAAATTCTTTCTACCGGCTTATGTGGCAACTGATATCTGTCCCTGGTGAACATAGGCTAGTGTTCCGTCTCTCTCTGGAGTTCCCTGTCCTTTCTTAGATTTTGGGTTATTCAGTTGCTCTGTTATTTCAATTATCTGACAGGTTCTGGAAGAGTGAGTATTCTATTATCCAGCATATTTTTTTGTCATGAGGTCTTGGGTGACACTCTTTCCAGCTTTCTGTATTCTAAGTGAAAACTGTAAGTACTGGTGGGAATTTTCAATCATTGTGTATCCTCTGAGTGGAAGGACACTTGTGTGTCCATCCTCAGCTTCCTACAACTGTGTTTCTCAAAGCGTGGATTGTGGGCCACTATATCACAAATACCAAGGATGATTTATGAAAACGAAATGTGATTCTGTTTATGGGATACACTACAGAAGTCTTTGAATCTGATAATTTTACAGTGGGCCAGAACAATGTCTATTTTTAAGAGGCTTCAAGCCTTCCAAATTTTGAGAACTATCATTCTAGAAAGTGTAGACTTGATTATTAATCAAATTTGTGGATGGGGAAAATGGGATAATCCCTAGGAAATGAGATGATTGAATGCAGAAGTGGCTAACTCAAAACTGGACACCACCTTCCCCCAACACACACACACAGGGACACACACACACACACAGACATTGACACCTGATTTCACCTAATCCACAGGGAAATTTGTTTCATTACCTATCTGATTTTCTTGATGTTCTATGTTCTGGAACTGTTTTCTGACTTTCTAAATTCCGTAGCCTTGGCTGATTACCTATTTTTTACTTCTGTCACAGCACTTGTCACATTGATATATCATAGTGTAATGTAACTAACTATAGTGTAGTGGTTAAGAATGTAATCCTGGTGCCAAACATCCTAGGTTCAAATCCTTGCTTGACTTTTAATGATCACTGTGACCATGAGAAAGTCAACTAATTTCTCTATTCCTCAGTTTCCTTATTTGTAAAATGAGGATATTAATGCTACAAATGTTATCTAGTTTGATGAGAATTTAATGGGTTTACATATATATATAAAGAACATGGGAGGGACTATGAGACTGTAAGCACTAGATAAGTGTTCAATGTTATTATATTGAAAAGAAATATTTATATGTCTGAATTAACTTTATCAAACTACTGGACTAAAATGTTTCTATCATACTCTTGATGTTCATGTATTGTAAAGCCCATCCTTTTTCCACACCCTTGTTCATTATGTGCTAGAGGGAAGCTGTAGATTTAAAAATTTGGTAAGAATAAACTAAGTAAGTTTAATTAAGACACCTCTCCAGCACACACACATGCAGACAGACACTGCCTGGTAGTGAGATTTGCTAAGGAAGCCATGTATTATATGATGCTCCTCCAGGACTAAGTCTTTCTGTTCTGATTAGAAATATATGCCCAACTCTGGAGTTTAGTTAGAGTGTTAATTGACTCTCTAATCAAACTAGGTCCTCCAAAATAATCTTTATAACTAAGAAAGATGATATTTTGAACTCACCCCTCTGCCACACATATTTTTAATTTCAATCTTTTCAGGAGCATAAGAGAAAGAAAGGATATGTGTGTGTGTGTGTGTATATATATATATATATATATATATATATATATATATGTTATATGTACCTCTGAGACCCTGAAACTGATTATAAACCTTACCTTAGGCATCTTTGTATCCCAGTGAATTCTTGTGGATAATTAAACGTTGGCTAAATGAATCTAAACTGAGGGTGGTAATGGAGGATGGAATGAGCGGTAGCAATTATGATACCTAAGCCTGAGAGAAGTTGTTTTCCTGAAAGCCCCATTCAGTGAGATTTGGCTGTATATGTGATCATTCTGAGATTACAGGAAAATTGTGTCTTTAAAGCTAGATGGATTCAAATCCTTGCTCCTTTTCTCACTAGCCCGTTAAATATAAGCTTGTTGAGCTATTTATCATATGGGTATTTATGATAATTAACTCTAAAAAATATTGAGAGTTTTAAGTGATTATGTATATAAATCACACAATAAAGAGTTTGGAGTCTCGCCAGTGCTAAATAAATGTTGATTCTCTTCACATTTTTAGCTTGAGGTGTGAAGTACTTGACGAAAATATTTTCTCAACAGTCAACTAATTTCTCTGTGCCTCAATTTGCATAGTTGTAGCTCAATTTTAGTTTCATCTAAGAATCACATAGGGAACTTTAAAATGTGGGTTCCTAAACACTACCCACACTATAGTTTTGCATTCTCTAGAATTTCATTTAAATCATGCAGTATGTAGTCTTTTGTGTCTTGAGTTTTATCACTTACCATAATGCTTTTGAAATTTATTCATCTGAAACTAAAGAACACCAAAGAAAGCAATAGAACTTAATGACAGTCAGAGAGAAAAGATGATTACCTACAAATTAAGAACAATTTGGCCAACAACAGACTTCTTCAAAGCAATAATAGATGCCAGAGACTATAGGATAATGACCTCAAAAGGCTAAGGAAATGTCATAATTGGAAAATGGAGTTGTATATCTAGAAAAGTACTATTCAAGAAGAGGGTGAAATGAAGAAAACTTTAAAAGAATAGACACCAGAGGAGTTAGCACCAAGAGACTCTCACTAAGAAACTGTTAAAGTATGTACTTGATAAGATGAATGAAAACTGTTTTTAGAAAGTCTGGCTGTGAAGGGAAGAGGAGAAATAGGACAGTAACTAGAATAAGATGAAGAGTGGAAATGGTTTTGGTAGTTTGTTTTTAAGATGTCCGAAATGTGAGCAAGTGGACACTTTGTCAAGAAGAAGGATTGGAGTGAAAAAATGGAAATTTCTAAATCTTGCAGGAAGTCTTAAAGGGTAAACCAAAGATATGAGATTATAGATCATGTTTATTTTAAATTTCTTGTTGATGGAGCTGATGGATGTGTTAATTAATTTGACGGTGGTAATCATTTCATAATGTATACATATATTGTCATCACATGTACACCTTTAAAAATCACATTATACAAGCTAAATATAGACAATTTTCATTTCTCAATCATACTTCTATAAAGCTATAAAAATAGTTAATTTAGAACTCTATATCCTCTAAATAACCTTAAAATCAAGGTGAAATACAATTATTTTAGGCAAAGAAAAGCTGAAATATCACCACCAGCAAAAGTGCATTAAGAAAATATTTCAGTTTATTTTTCAGACATTAGTAGAGTCATTACAAATGGAATTTTCAAGATGCAAGGAGGAATGAATAGCAATAGAAATAGTAAATATCTGGGGCTTGAATATTGACTATTCAAAACAATTACCATATGTGTGTAAGTTTTAAATTTTATAAGTATATTAAACCACCAATAATATATGTCAGAAAGTAGATAAATGAACTAATATTTTCTAAGGTCCCTTGTTAACAGAAAGTGGTAAAATTGTTAATTTACATTAAAATTTGATAAGTTGCAGGGGCATCTGTGGGGCTATCGCTGAAGTTATTGTAAAAATTATGTATAAAATTAAAGCAAATGGAATCTCCAGTAATGATAAAGAATAATTCAAAAGAAGAAAATTTTTCTTGTGAAAGATCTATAGCTCAGATTGAAGTAAAAGATAGTAAATATAAGATAGTAAATTTGATAGAAAAATAACAGTAATTATGTTAAATGTGCATGAAATTAGTAGTGCATTTAAAATACTAAAATTATCAGATTGCTTTAAATATAAATTATTTCATATTTGTAAACAGAGACAAATTTAATTATCAAGATATTAAAAGGCTGAAGGAAAAAGGATGGATGTTTATAAATAGAGTTTACTGACTAAATTAAACTCTGTGAATTCCACAAAGTCAGGCAAAGTGGCATAGTTATCATTTATTTCCAGCATCCTGCAGTTATAAATAGAAATATAGACATTCAGAATTGATTATAATTACATTAGGAAAAGAAATAAGCTCCATGAGACCGATTAATCTAGCAACAATGGATGGATTTAAAATTTTTGATATAAAAATATCCACTAGATATTTAAAAGAATAGAGGAAAATGATATAACCTGCTAAATGAAATTATAAGGGACAAGGAGAATGCAGCAATGAATATTGTGAAGCATGGTCTGAAAAGCGGGTGAAAATTAAATGCATTTAAATACTTACAGAAGAGAGATAATATAGATACATATTTTAACATAATTTTAATGAGAAGGCGTTTCTCTGACTTAAGGTTCATAAAATTGCATGTTGAACCTCCATGTATTACGTGTCTTTCCTTGTTTCTGTAATATAATTTTCTTCACACGGTCATAGATCTGTTTAGTTCTGACTCCATATATGACGGGGTTGAGCATTGGTGGAACTACGACATAAAGATTAGCCAGGAGTATGTGGATATAGCGGGGGACATTTCGGCCAAAACGATGTGTCATAAAGGAAAAGAGGGCTGGTGTATAAAAAGCAAGAATTACAAAAACATGAGAGCCACAGGTGCTGAGGGACTTGAGTCGGGCTTCACGGGAAGGAAGACAGAAAACAGCACGGAGTATCTGAACATAAGAAAGGGCAATGGCTATGAGGTCAAACACAAGATTACAAATTGCACACAAGCCATAAATAATATTGATCTTGATGCTGGCACAAGATAGGCGAGCAAGTCCCATGTGCTCACAGTAGGTATGGGGAATGACATGATTCCCACAGAAGGGCAATCGCAAAATGAGAAATATAAATGGAATCACAAAAATAAATGCCCTCACTAGCACACCAAGACCAAGCACAAAAACGACCTTATTGGTGAGGATGGTACTATATCGGAGTGGGTTACAGATGGCCGCATGGCGGTCATAAGCCATTGCCAAGAGGATTGCTGATTCCATAAGTGTGAAGCTATGAATGAAAAACATCTGGGTGAGGCAGGCTTCAAAGATGATCTCTCTCAGCTTGAACCAGAAGATCCCGAGCATTTTAGGAATGGTAGCTGTGGAGAGACCCAAATCAATGGTAGCCAACATGGCCAGAAAGTAGAACATAGGCTTGTGTAGGCTGCTGTCAGCCTGGATCACAAACAGAATAGTGAAGTTCCCAATGAGTGCAATCAGATACACAGCACAAAAGGGAAAGCCGATCAAGATGTGGTGTTTTTCCATTCCTGGGATTCCCAGCAACAAGAAGGAGAAGAGGTGAATTTGCGTGTCATTGGGAAGGGACATGCTATTTGGTAATGCATAAGTCTTCAGAAATGTATGCTCACCCAATCTACAGGTCACCAGACAGTTTTCTGAAGCTTTGGAGACCTAAAGATAGTATGAGAACACTTAATTAGCTACCTTCTCTCATTACCACAATCATCACCAACAGAACTCCCCTTCAATGTTGACCAGCTTAAGGTTCTGCTAGCCTCTAAATATAGTGAGGGAAATAATTCCATTTGATTGAATGACAACACACAGGGATTGACACACAGGATGAATAATAACTATTCCAAATTCATCAAAATTTGTGCCCAAATATTAAAAATTACTTTAAAGGATTAAAATTGATCCACCTGTTAGTATTTAGTCATTATTACAAAATAAGAAAGGGAATAATAGTGAAAACAGCAGCATCAACTACCAATTATTGAGGTGCTACCTGCTATTTGCAAGGCTTTTTGTCAGAATATTAAAAAGAAAACACCTTCAAGGAGAACGTGAATATTCCAGATTTTATATCTAAATGATGTAAGGATCAAAGAGTTTAAGAGGCTTGAAGTTTAAAATGCTTTTCATAGTAGATCTGGGAAATTAAGCTAGGAAGAAAAGTAGTGAATGGACATGGGGAAAAAATGGATATAAAGGAAAATGTACTGCGTGCCTTACTTGTGTTATATTTACAGGTACCACACACATACACACAAACATAATATTCCACACACATTATACAAATACACTATATTTTTTAAAACTCACAACATCCATCTGATTAAAATATATTAGCATTTATCATTTATTAAAGTCATTTATGACTTTAGGAGTTTAAGATACAAGTGAAAATGTCAATCAAAAATAAAGAGAAAAAAATAAGAGCATTGTTAAATTAGGTGCATGGTAATTCAATCATTTCCAAAATTACCTAAACCTTTAATATATGTCTTCATGTAGTTTGCTAATAATACTTGATAGGGGAGTATTCCCAAAGCATTTATTTATTGCTCAGTGTAACTATTTAGTAGTAAGAAGTGTCTCTTCTGATCATTTGAAGATTCCAGAGCAGCAATACAAATTATGAACTCATTTTCATTGATTAAGTCAGGGTATTACCTAGACATTGATGTAAAGGGGAAAAAAAACAAGAAGAATGTCTGTGATAAACAGGTTATGGAAGGTGCAGTTGAGTATGTATGGTAAACATGAAGAGAAGCAAAGCTAGGAGCAGGAGACACCATTAGCAGGAGACACTCTGTGGCAGTTCCCATAGAAATAGAGGCTATTTTCATAAGATTGCAATGGAAATGTCAATACTTTTAAAAGAGATGACAATGCGTAACAGGAAGAGTGAGGGTAGGAATCACTCACAGAGGCAAGTTTTTCTGTGAATCTCATGGGTGGAAACCAGCAAAAATATCAACCAAGTTCCTCTTTCCCATATACACATATGCAAGAGTTTCTCAATTAGTGGGAAATTTCCTAAGTACTAGTTGTAGATTTGATTGCTAAAGGGTAAAAATAAGCTGCTTCTCTAGCTTTTCTAAGAGGAAGGAATGATACTATATTCGTGATTGCAACTAAAATAAGTGGAAATTATATCTCCCTGGTCATACAATCATATCCTACAATGGTGCGGAAGGTAAATATTAGGTAAGTAGCCAGAAAGTGGTGTGAACAAACCAAGTGGAACACAAATATAGACAAAGAACCTAAAAAACTAGAGTGGAAATGGGGAATTTGGAGAAAGGAACAAGATCTGATTTCTCAGCTATATAAATCTTTATGCTCCAGTGGACATTAAACAGTTTTTCTTAGATTGTTAAAGGTGTAAATTTTGTAAAACCCCAGGGACAAAATATATGCTCTATGGCTATATGAAGGTGGAAAGGAATTGTTTTGAACCTGCTGACAAGGGCTTCAGGAATTACAAAAATTTAAATGGGGAAAAGTTACAGTGAGATGGATGTGGTCAAGGAAAGGTTGTTAGTAATCTTGGTTATCTTCCAAGTCAAGAGTACTTAGAATCTTGTGTTCAAATCATCTTGAAGTTTTACTCCTTCCCAGAGGTATTCTATCTGTTAGATGTTACCATAGAATCACCTAGATATTTTCTCCTTGACTCCGTTGTATTTGAATTGGTAAAAATATCAGTGTTATGTCCAAGCCTCTAATAAAGAAAATGATGTCAACAATAATGGAAAGTTCCATCAAACAAAATTTTAAATCATTCTACAAGACATAATTCAGATATATACTTGGGGCACTGGTGAATGGCCTCATACAGACTTGATCCCTTCTTCCTCTGTGTTCTTACAAGTTCTAATACAAATCTATATTACAGCATTATTACAACTATCACTTGTGTTTACATGTCTGTATCTAACTTAGAATGTGAACTGCTTACAAAATTTCCATCAATTGCACAAAGAATAAATATAATTCAATATATTTATATAGTAAAATACTGTACATATGAACTATCTACAACTGCATGCCAGAACATGGAAAAATATTACAAATAATGATGAGAAAAATAAATCAGCCATATTGTAAAAGTTAAAAACAGTAAAAACTAATCTAGCATCTAAAAAGTCTGGATAGTTATTACTTTGTGGAGTATTGAACTGAGTGGGACTTCTAGGGTGCTGATAATGTCTGTTTATTCATTTATATACTGGTTACACCAGTGTTGTCAGTTTGTAAAAAATTAATCAGGCTGCACTCATATGAGGTGCACTTTATTTTTAGATGTGAAAATTCAATAAAATATTCACAGAATATGAATCTCTTAGTGGCAGATAGGATATAAGTCATTTATTTTTGTATCTCCAGCATCATTTAATAGAGTCTTTCGCATTAAGAAATTAATATTAAAATTATTAATAGCTAAAAAGATATAGGCCTTATATAATTTGTTCTCTAATATTCTTGCTGGTTTCACACATGTATGCATTATTCATTTGTGAAATAAATATTACTGAACATGTTTTATATGTCAGAAACTGTTCCGAGATGTTTTAAAATTGAGGCCTCTGCAATTATGCGTAAAAAATATTATATATAATGTGATGCAGTGTTTATAAACAAGGATACCCAAAGGAAACATATTTCTAAAAATAAATTCACGGAACTACCCCACTAACAGTGAAATAAGCTGTACATCAATATTTGAATTTAATTGGGCAGTCTACTCTTAAAATTAATACAGGGTAGAATTTTTAAAAATTATAAGATGTTCTGATTGATAAAAACATAGAACTTCTCAATAGCAAGATCAAATGCTTTCTTTTAAATCTCATCATTGCCTCACATTCTGACATTTGTAACCGAAAAATGCATTCTATAAGCGCATTTTTCTTAGCTCTAGAAGATAAATGCTGTGATATTGAACATCTCTGATTTTCTTTCTCCTTCTCCGATTTCACCTTCTCATTCTTTTGTAAAGACATTTGTTCTCTGATCATTCAATAAACATTAGGGATTCTTAACCTTCAGCCTTAGCGCCTGTTATTTTTCATTCAATTTAAGCTCTACGAATAATCTCATCCTCATCAATTGCTTTAATAGCAATCTTTGTAATAAGGACTCCTAAATAAATACCACCAGCTCTCAGAATTATAGCAAATTCAGATTCATATAAACAAATTCCTCTTGGGCAATTACCTCCACTTTTTCTTTTGTAAAAATATTACAAATAAATATTTTTAAAATTGAATCTCTAACCCTGCTTTTACCAAACTCCAACTCTAATCTTTATTTTACTTTTGCTGTTGTCTATCTCAGTAAATGTCATTACCATTCAGTGACTTGGCCAACTCAGAAATATGAGCATCATCCTTTTCCCTTTTCCACCTATTTAAAGAAAAACACTGTTGCTTCTATTTCTAAAAATATCATTGAGGGTCCCGGCCCCGTGGAACAGCAGTTAAGTTTGCATGTTCCACTTTGGCAGACCAGAGTAAGCAGATTCGAATCCTGGGCGCAGACCTACTCACTGCTCATCAAGCCATGTTGAGGAGTTGTCCCATATAGAAGAGCTACAATTCTACAACTACGATATACAACTACATACTGGGGCTTTGGGGAGAAAAAACAAAAAGAGGAAGATTGGTAACAGGTGTTAGCACAGGGCCAATCTTCCTCCAAAAATAAAAAGGAATAAAGTGCATTTAAAAAAAATATCCTTGAAATCAGTATGCTTGCTTGCATCCTAATTGGGATGGTTCAAACCATCATCATTTCTGGGGTTGATGAGAGCACAGTGCTTTCTAGTTCTTGAGAGAATGAGCTCTGCAGTCAGACTAATTGTGTTGAAAGTAGCCTCATGACTTATTCACTCTAGAGTTGGAGGAAAGTAAACTAAAATGTTTTACTGTTTAGCTGTGTGACCTGCACAAGAACTTCAGCATCTCTATACCTCTGTTTCTTTATCTAGAATATAGAAATAATAAGTGTAAATAAGCCCTTAAAAATTAAACCCTAATTTTAGAACAGATAATTCTTTTAAAATATTTTGAACTATGTTCCAAAGACACTAGTTTTCTATCATTCCTTAAGGTATCAGGCAGACTAAGTTTTCTAAAATGCACACTGAATAGATTCAGGCTGAAATCCAAATACTTTTACTAGGATTATATGGCCTTTCCTAAATACTTTTACTAGGATTATATGGCCTTTCCTAAATGTGATATTATCCTTTCCTAAGTTTCATTATTAGTCTTCTTTCCCAAAACTTATCCTGTGTCTCTTCTCATCCTCTTCTATCCCTCTTCTTTCCCTTCATCCATCACTGTATTCAAAGGGTACACTGTGAGCCCAGAGGCAGGGAAGACTCACCAGACTGAGCACTATGTTGGAATCCCGTTTCTGTTTTTTCTCAACCTGCTCAGTCTTTATGAGGGCATTGCTCTTTGCCAGGGAGAAGCTTTCACTAGAAAATCCCCTAAAGGCAGTTGTGTAAAGGACACAAGGTCTCTAAGGATCTGACCCTGAGTCGTGAATAGACAGCCATGACTTCTAAGGAAAGAAACCATGAAAAAGTGAGGTTTCTTGATTACCTTGTGAGTCTCCACTAACCTTTTGTTAACTTGCTTTATGTCAGAGCACACAATGATTGATCAAGTTCATTCTCTTACCATCCCAGATCATCATTTAGGGGGGACAGTATAATTCCCTCTTCAAGAACAAGGGCTCTCAAGTTAGAATACTTCCATTGAATCAGCTCTATAAATTTACTAAGAAAAGTGACATGGACAGATTATTTAACCTCTTAATTTTGTTTTCTGTTTTTTTAAGTTGTTCCCTCTGATTTACTGTGTCAACTCATTTCAAATTCATAGTGACTCTCAAATGTAATCATTTACTCTTTCAATTCTTTTTATTGATGTTTAATATCATGATTCAATTTTGAGTTATATCCAATAGGCAAAATTTACATAGCCTTTGGTAAAGGAACCCTGTAAACTTACCGATAACTTTAAGCAGTGTCTCAGATGGTTCAAATGTATCTATTTATTCTATGAAAAATAAAAACATTTTTGGTACAGGTATGGCCTTACACAGTCCTTTTGCCTTCTTTCTTCCCCAGAAATAGTATCTAACCAATATATTTCAAAAGTTGGACTTGTAAAGTCTCATTTAATGCTGACAGGCTTTTGGTGGGAGTGTGACCAACGCAGTAATTAGGACTCTGATTTCAAAAGGGGGCCCAAAGCTTGGGGTTTAATACTCTGTGGTGCTCAGGGTTTAATGCTGTTTTGAATTATTTTTTAAAAATTATCTTTGAATTTATGTTCTGTAATAGAAATCTGACATGAAAATGGGGAAGGTGCTAAGGCTTGGAGCTTGACTCACATACATTCACACCTGCCATACCCTCCTTATCTTTCCAGAATGATTTCTTGGCCACTTGCTACCTTATCCTGACCAGAGACTGCTGATGCTGCCTTTTGTCTTTGGAAATCTCCTGACCCTGATCCTATCCTCACACGTAACCACTGCTCCAGTTCACAAGACAAGGACCTCATGTTCCTGTGCATGTTTGCACTTACCCCAGAGGTATCCCCATGCCCAAAGAGAGCAAGATAAATGAGAAAACTAAAAATAAAATAATTGATTAAAAGAGAGACCATGGAAGAAAAATAAAAGCTCTTTTTTTTTCTCTGCATTTTCAGCAAAAGGCCCAGCAACTTTTACTTTGCACCGGACTTCTCAAATTATACGGCCAGCAGTAGTTAAGACACTGGCTCAGACACAACACCTGCAAGTTCAAGGTACTGTTACAGACTCAGTGTTTGTGTACATGTTAAGGCAGGCTGTATAGTTGCAGTAGACACCAACTTTCTCCATTAAGACATTTTTGTGACGCTCTGTTAGCTCTCTTTCTGCTTCTTAGGTAGTCTCTCATTGGTAATTCTGCTGCCAACATACCTAGAGCAAACAAATCACCATCTATTTACATCATTAAGACTGATGCCATCACTGTCTTGAGTACATGTCTACATCACAGTAGATCTGATTTTTTGGGGGAGAAGCCGGTGGAGAATTCCTTGGCAGACCTGCTTGGTCTTCACTCTATAGATGGTTGGGTTGAGGCAGGTGGAACTAATGAGTACATGTGAGCCCTGGAGATGCAGATGATGGGAGAGGAGTGTTTGGCAAAACGACGGACAATATATAGCCCAATCATAGGCACATATAGAATGAGTACAGCACAGATGTGGGATGCACATGTGTTGAGGGCCTTAAACCTCCCCTTATGGGATGAAATTCTTAATACTGAGTAAAGGATGAAAATATAAGACACAAAAATACCCAGAGAGTCCATGCCCCACAACACAGTGATCAGAACCAACCCATATACAACATTAAACTTGGTGTCAGCACAGGCAAGGCGGATCATGTGCCGGTGCAGACAATAAGATGAGAAAGGATGTGGGAGCAGCAGGAGGTAACAAAGGGCAATCGGGCCAGAAGTTGAATCATGGCAAAGGCACTCCTAAGCACGGCTGCAATTCCAATTTTAGTGATAAGTCTTGGGGTGAGAATGGTCACATATCTCAGAGGATGGCAGATGGACACATACCAGTCAAGGGCCATGGCCAAGAGCAGAGATGATTCAGTGAAGGAGAAAGTGTGAATGAAAAACATTTGGACCACACAGATATTGAACTGGATCTCCCTGGAAATGGACCACAACACCCTGAAGAGTGATATCATTGTGGGCATGGACATGCCCATGTCAGTGAGGGAAAGCATGGCCAGGAAGTATTACATGGGCTTATGGAGCCTGGGGTCTGTCTGGATGATATGCAGGAGGATGGTGCAGTTACCCATTCCTCCACCAAGGTAGAGGAGGCAGAATAGGATGGAAATCCAGTGGCGAAATCCTCATATCCAGGAATACCTGTGAGGTAGAGTGTGGAGGACAAGGTACTGCTGGAGTTTAAGGTTGCCATAGGGCTTACTATTACACCAAAATCCAGTTTCACGATCACCCTCCAGTGGGGAAGGCAGCAATAAGATCAGCATCTATGTCAAGAAAAAAAACAAAACAAAAATTCAGACCTTACCTCTAATGATTCCTAAATTCATCCCCACGTTTTTGTTTTGTTTTTCTTCATTCATTGCTGAGTTTCATCAGTTATGTAAAATATTCACTTTATAACCACAAGGACCTCCCCTTCTGCTTCCCAGATGCAGACTCATCCACATCTTCTCTAAATATGGATGATCTTCTTCTAAAGACACTACTCAGAGCAGCACATACACAACTTCTTCTAGGATAGATTTTTAATTTTAAAATTTTCTCTTGAAACATTCTTGGCCAGGGTTACCAGCCTTAGATTACCATTTATGTTTTTAATGACTTCTTCAGTAATTTACACGAAATGCCTTTATTTGTCTTAGCCTGATAGCTTTTTTAATAGTACTAGAGCACCAGGCACGATATCATTACAGAACTCAAGCAAGTTTTGGTCAGCATGGTTCTTGTTCTTACTAACAAATCTCCAACTATATAACTGATGTCGCAGGCCTGGTAACCACAAATAGTCAATTCTAATATCAAATTGGTCTTGGACCAGCATCCCCAAGAGCTAAATACACATTAAAACAGACTTGAATAATATGTGAATTTTAAAAATTATTGTAATAAAATATGTAATTGTTATATGTAATGCTCTTGTTATAAAATATATAATTGAAGCAAAGTACAATTCATTCTGATTTTAAAGATTCAGAACTTTATTCCTATCACGTTTCAGAACTGATCAATTATTTAGAGACCGGTTCTTTCTACCAAATATGAAAAACAATATACAGAAAAGGACTGTGGAAAGGTAAAGTAGAAATTCATGATTGAGAGCAAAAATCAGAGAAAAGAAAATAACAAAAAAAACTGTAATGCTCAGAAAAAGCCTATTGGTATCTAACCTTGAAACTGAATCTTTTCTCCTCAGCCAAAAGAGAAAATATATTTCCCCCCATTAGATTCCAGTACTTTTTCTGTGGTCAAGAAAAATATCTCTGGAGGAAGAAAGATGAGCCGCCTCTCAAAATGCCACTTTGTCATGGCTCGCCAAACATCCATGTTTACCCAAATGCTGTTTTGAGAATTTACAATCCATGAAATAAATTACTTCCCTTTTAAATTAATAAATTAGCATCTTCTTGTCTTGTAAAATCTACTTTGTCCCTTTGGGGTGTCAAATCCCCTTCAATCTCCTCTTGTTCAATGTAGGTAAACCTGGAATGCAGAAGATATTCCCCTGTGGTGGTAAATAGGGATGTTTTCTAGGAAATGAAAGACTTATGATTAAGAAATCAAAAAAGTAAATTCCAAAGATAAATTCAGTATTTCTGACTACTCGTATTATAATTAAATTCTACCCCCATATTGGGTGAACTGATACTTATGTTTCACCTTCTTTTTGTGCAATGAAGATTCAGTATAGTCAGTGATATGAATTACTTCTTAATCTTTTTCTCTACCCCACAATTCTTCTGATAATTATAATGACCCTACCTGTATACTTTCCATTTTACTCAGTATCAATTTTGGAAGGAAAATATAAAAATCAGAGTCCAAAACAGAATGGGAAGTCTCACCAAAAAAAATGAATGAGATCTTTGGGACTTCAATGAGCTAGGAATCTGAGGAG
Source organism: Ceratotherium simum simum (assembly GCF_057802395.1). Taxonomy (NCBI): domain Eukaryota; kingdom Metazoa; phylum Chordata; class Mammalia; order Perissodactyla; family Rhinocerotidae; genus Ceratotherium; species Ceratotherium simum. The sequence goes on along the minus strand of NC_141906.1, from coordinate 26,839,416 downwards.
TGACACAATTACTCTGAAGTTACCACAACACAAATATTCACTATATTCCATATATTCACTGGATCTGGTCTGCCAATTATACCACAACCCCTTATATTGTAACATTGGTTCATTTTGATAGTCCAGCACCTCTTGCTCCTGGTCCTATAATTTCAAGCTCATTCACATGGCCTTTTGATGTCTCCCACCATTCTTCAGAGGAGGAGGATGGAGTTTGTGGAGTTAGTTTATAAACTCAAAAATATGAAGGACTTATAATGTAGAGTTTAGACCTCTGAGCCATAATTAATGTCATGTTAAAAATCATTGATACTTGGGATTGGAAGGGATCTTGAAGGTTGTCTGGTGTAACTCCAATCTTATTCTGGAATTCCTCTTCTGTTACGTCTGAAAATAGTTCTTCACCTTGTGTAAGCACCATGCCCACAGACACAGAGGAGACCACCTACCACAAAGTCTGGGGCATCTTAGGCAGTCCTATCTTAAATGTCTGAGTCTGGCTTGAATGTTAAGGGCATGGGCATGAACAATAAAGATATTTTGGTGAAAATTAAGTCCTGTGATGAACTGAGAACCTCTCCCTTCTTGAACCAATCTCCTGGTCCTCCTTCTCACACTTCAGATGTCCACCCTCTTCTCTTTTCCTTTTCAAGCCACCATTTGTATTTTCCTATTACCTCCCACTTTTATTTTTCCAAGTTTTCACATAGTTGATAGAATAATTCCTTTTGTCAAGAGAGATGGTTCTAATGCTCAGAGCCAGAAGGATGAGTTAATAAGTCTTCCTCCAGTCCTTAGAGATATGAGGCCCCAGGATAAATGCAAGATAGTGCATGTAACCCTGTCAGTGCCAACATTTCAGCTTATGGTCCTTTCCGAGCACCTCTGTCTAGCACTCAATTGCAGCAGGATATTGCTGTTTGGAAATACAGGGGCAAGAAGGCTATAGAGATTCTCAAATATTTATTGCTTCAACATCTGGAACAAATGATGTAGCACAACAAGAGATGAAATATTAATTTGTATGCATAATATAATAGGATAGTAAAGTATTTTAGACATGGTGTAGCCAATGAGAGGGACATAGCATCTATAACCTAAGAGCTGAAAGAGACTCTAGTTCAGTTCTATTACTATATACTGGATAAAAAGGAGACTCAGTTATATGATTTGCCTCCCTCAAAATCATACAATAGGGAGTACATATATGGGAAATCTCTGTACCTTCCACTCAATTTTGCTGTGAACCTAAACTTGCTCTAAAAAAGCTCTTTAAAAAATCATACAATGTTATAACTCAAATATTTCTCTACAGTGGTATTTTCTTCACTGTGCCATAGTGTTCTTCTTCGTGAAACAAATTAGATACATCCAACCTGACTATAAATAGAAGCTTTTACTCAATGAATAAAACTCCCTATGTTTGTCAACAATATTGACTTCTAAATGTCTGTTGGTGACTGAACCATGCAGCAGGGTTGGCATGTGGACTACTGAATGATAAGAAATCTCTAATCAGGATGAAAGTTCTATTTGTAATGTCAGTCCTGTTTAGTACAGAAACTACTTTAAAAAATGTGGTCTGCTGTTAATCTTTCCAATGCTGGTTTTGATCTCAGCAATACTGGTTTATTTATAACCCTTAGTCATTCTATCATCTGTTCACTCAACTCAGATATTGTTTATTGCATATATGTTATAGTTTTTTCATCTTCAAGCATTCTTATATTTAATACATTCAATTGAGAATTAGATTTTTAGGAATTGATGACCCCTATATAAGAAATAGTTCTCAGAAATAAAAATGACTCTGTCTCTAAAGAAATTCACCATCCACTGATAACCTAAGAAAATGAGAAGCTATTTATACATTACCACCAGAAAAATCCTCACAACTCCATTGTCAGAGGTCTCCTTGTGAAGTTACCAGAGAAAGGATTTGAACTTATTGCCTTCACTGGCACTGGATGCCTCAGAATTCTCCTTATACTTTAATTCCTGTAATATTTATGTAAATCACTTTGAATCATCTAAGTTTGATATGATCAAGGATCCCAAACTTAGAGGATTATCATTGGTCAATTCAACTGTACTCCTATGCCATATGGTCCATATATTTCTCAGGTACGCAATGGAAAGAAATAAAAAAAACAATTTCACCTCCCACTGCCAAACTCTTTGGCAACCTTAGGTCATAAGCTCAATTGTAATTGATTCACTAGGGAGAATGTGACGGGCAATTGTCCACATTTAGAGCTATGGATAAAGCACTACCTAGACCACAAAGCCTGAGAGTGGATAAAAATATGAAAATCAGAGTGGTCTCTGGAAGAAGGTCATGCTTAGTCTATTTTCCAGTTCCACTTGCTCTGTGTCCAGACCACAATGAACTGCATCAATAAGTCCTTTTGCTCTCTGGGTTCTGGTTTGACTTGGTCAATGATGGGAACAGACAGGAAACAGAAATACAGAAGAACATACAGTTGGGGTGTTTACTCCTTTGACTCCCCACCAAGCCCTCATTTTGGCTTCCTCGTGGTGGCTGCATCTCTCTACAGGTGTCCGTCTCCACACGCTGCCCTTTCTGAGTTCCGGTAAACTCTCTTTCCCTTGCCACTTTAGGGCTAGTGATGGCAGCAAACTCCCTTCTTCAATACTATATATATCTGTTTTCTCTTCTTGGTTTTCCTAAATCCTGTCCACATATTTTCGATGATCTCTGACCTCTTTACCAAATTCTATATTATCCAGTTTGAGCACAGTATCTGTTTACTGACAGATCATTAATTAGTACAAAGGATAAATGTCTATCCAATATACATGTATACTTATTTCTCTCACTTTCTATCTCTATCTCTGCGTTATCACCATCACTATGATTATCTGCAACATTATCTGCATGCTGAAGTTTTAATATGTGTAAATTTTTCTTCATTTTTTTCTTACAAGAAACCTGATGTCCATTTTTTGATTATTCAGGCCAAAAGGCATGTTTTTTTTTCAAAAATGGGAGTGTCACCTCAAAGAAGCCAGTTGCCCAAGTGTAAGAGAGAAAGCTCAGATGTCTTTGCACATTTAGTTTTTCTACATATAACAATGAGAAAAAGCTGGGAGTGAGGAAGAGTAAGAAGAAGACAGCAAATTAGCTTAGAAAGAAAGGAGAAAAGAGGCCTCTCTTACAAAGGAAATTTGAATCAATTCCTTAAATGGCAAAGCTTATGGAGCAGAGTAAATGGGATTCACCTATGATTTGCCCTGGAGCTTGGAATTTTGAGTGGAAAATGAGATCACATAGTTAGAATGGAAGAAATACTGCCTTTGTCATGTATGAACCTTAACTGCATGTATTTATTTATTCTCTTTGGTTTATTCGCTAGCATTTACTGGACGCTTTTGCCATAAAATCTGCTTTCTTATCTCATTTCATCTTTAAAGTATATTTTCACAGATTTTTGCTATTTGGAATTCCTTTGGAACTGCAAAGTTTGTTATCTATTTCTTTATTCTGTTTTTCGAGAAGTTTACTCTCTAAATGAATTTTTTAAAATTATAGTTCTTATAGTTTTTAATTTTTTGCACTATTTTCTATATTATTTCTTCTTTTCAGATTATCCTAGCCATAATACTCTATAAAATGTGTTTATGTTTGTTTTCCAGCTTCCTACTATTTAACCAAGGACAGTTATTTTTTTGGGGGGGATGGGTTATTTAAAAGGGTATGTTTCCAAAAATAATTAGTTTGGGTTTTCTTTGAGCCCTTGTTCTAACTGCCTCAGTTCCTTTTCTATCCTCCCATTAGAATGTTCACTTTAAGAAGCTTGAGTGTTGAAAATTAGTTTGTTTGTTCCCTCTTATTTCCTAGGGAATTGTGTAACATAGCAAGAGTCGTGTGCAGGTACAGTTCATGGTGATGTTTTGGCATCTCTCTTGTTCTATTTTTGTTTAAAGTTCCATACATGAGACATTCCGCCTAATGAGAGTGTACACTAACCAAGGCATTTTCGTATACAGTTTTACCCCATTTCATGGTAAGTATACAGCCTCTTTGGTGTCAAGACTTGATTTGTCTTGTGAGTTTTCTCCACTGGAGAAAAATAACTATGTGTATTTATTGCCCAAGCTTTTTCTGACATTCACTCTAATAGAAGTAAAGGAAACAAAGAAATGCAATTTTTTCATTTATTCCATCTCTAAACTCAAACATCCATTTGATTACAATTTGGCTCAAAGTCTGGAGAATGAGGTCTACTTTACCTCACTGGAGAAAAAATATAGCTAGTTACCAATGCCAACTCAGCTACATATTAGCTCTGTTATCTTTGAATAGTAAGTTAACTTCTCTAACTCTTATTTTTACTTTTTTTTTTTTTTGGTGAGGAAGATTAGCCCTGACTTAACATCCGATGCCAATCCTCCTTTTTTTGCTGAGGAAGATTGGTCCTGGGCTAACATCCATGCCCATCTTCCTCTACTTTATATGGGACGCCGTCACAGCATGGCTTGACAAGTGGTGCTTCCGTGCGCGCCCATGATTTGAACCTGCGAACCACAGGCCACCGAAGCAAAGTGCCCACACTTAACCACTACGCCACTGGGCCGGCCTCTCTGACTCTTATTTTTAACATGGAAAATTGATCTTCTTTTCAAACCTGAATGGAAAATGTCTCCATAAATTATCTGAATGAAATAAATTTCTTCTTACTAAACCTCCTAGCACCAGGATTTTGAGGTACTTCAAAGCTAGGAAATAATGATAGAAAAAATTGCAAAATTTTTCTTGAAGCGATTTATGAACTATCATGGAATTATTATGCACCAAATGTGTCAAAGAAGTTCTAAACAGGTTGTCTTCAAGATTAAGAAAATTGATGCAAAGGTCAAAACAATAAGGAATCTTATACCTTCTAAGTGTAAGCAAGCCCAACCCCGTTGGCTGATAATATCCTTAGGAAGCCTTGGCGAATCTGCTTTGTCTTGATGCTATAAATAATTGGGCTCAGTACTGGTGGAACTAACAGGTAAACATTGGCCATGGTTATGTGGATAATGGCGGAGGAGTGTTTTGCAAAACGATGCACTAAGGAGAGCCCTATCATTGGCACATACAGAATGAGCACTGCGCAAACGTGTGAGACACACGTATTGAGGGCTTTGAGCTTTCCTCCCTGGGATGAAATGCCTAGCACAGCGTGGAGGATAAAAGCATAAGATAAAAAGACTCCTAGAGAATCTACACCCCAATAAAACGCAACAACAAACAAGCCATACAAAATGTTGAACGAGATGTCATCACAGGCCAACTGAATGACATCTTGATGCAAGCAGAAAGAGTAGGAGAGAACATGGGAGTGATAGAAGGAAAATGTGGGAATACGAGCAAGAGCAACAGGGGCAACAATGGAGCATCTGATTACAATGAAGACTTCTATATAGACAATGCATTGTGGGGTAAGTTTGCTGCAATATCTCAAAGGATTGCAAATGGCAACATACCTGTCAAAAGCCATGGCTAGGAGCACAGCTGACTCCATCAGAGAAAAAGTATGGATAAAATACATTTGGGCTACACAAACATTCACCTCAATCTCCCTAGCATCAAACCAGAAGATTTTCAGTACAGTGGGCAGGGTGGAGATGGACATGCCTATGTCAGTGAGAGACAGCATAGCCAGGAGATAGTACATGGGCTCATGGAGACTCTTGTCCGTGTGGATGATGTGAAGAATTGTGCAGTTGCCCACTTTTCCAGTCAGGTAGAACACACAAAGGGGGATGGAAGTAAAGTGATGAAAATTCTCTTAGCCAGGAATTCCAGTGAGGTAGAATGAAGCAGACTGTCGAATACTGGAATTAGAGCCTGTCTTGAGGCTATCCCAAGTAGCCATTTTCTTACCTTGAAAATGTGGACTCCTAGAATGAAGAAAAATACACAATATTAAGAAGATAGCAATTCATGTTTCTCTATTAGGTTTTTTCTTAACTCTTACTGTTTTGTAGGGACATTATCTATACAATTTGGAAAATGACTTTTACAAATCATCCAAAGCCACCACTTCTTTTAATATATTTATTAAACTGTTTAATCCTTAAAATGGTTTATGGTTATTATGTAGTTATCTGCCAATCTTTTACTCTATTGATTCTGGATTTTGAGTCCTTCATAGGATGCTCTTCCCTCCCCTAAGTTTATAGCATATTCTGCTGTGTTTTCTATTACTATTTGGATAGTTCGGTTTGTTTCTATGTACTTTTAGATTCATCATTTTCTTGCCATTTATTTTTGTGTATGATGTTAAGTAAGAATATTATCCAAGACTCTGACCTCTCAACGTTAAACATTTATTTTCCTATGACAAGGAAACTTGGTAGAAACATTTTAGAATGAATGTCAGAAACAGCATAGGCAATAAATACATAGAGTTAGTTTCATCCAATAGAGAAAACCCACAAGATTAATCAAGTCATGTCACAGGATGTGAATGCAAACTTCAAAAAACCTTGTATATGCTGTGAGAGTGGTTAGCAATTAAAGAAGTAGATAAATGAGCCCTCACCATGGTTTAAATGTGAAATAGAAGTCCACAAGCATATAGGGGGAAACAGTACTTACCTCATTTACTAAATCTTGGATATTTGGAGTTTTGTTTCTCTTTCATATTCTCCACCAAGTTTCATTTATGTGTACCTATGCTGTAATTAAACCAGAATTTTACTTAAGAGAATTGTTATCATTTGATCCGTGGATATAATTGATTTGTGAGCTATATCAGCCTTGCTGATCCTGGAGCCTCCCTTTTGTTGTCACTGGAACTCACTACTGGTTTTCTAATGCTCTATCTGTGGATGTGGCCTTGGGCTATCTCTGACAGAAACAAAGAAAAATATCAGCAATCACAGCCTCATCATCCCTAGGGTATTAGAATGAAGTTAGCCCATCCTCAGAATGTAATCCAGTGGCCCTTTATAATTGCAACCATCTGGTGCCATTCTCTTGATTTTCTTGTTCTTGATCCTTTGCTCATTAAGTTTTAATGTATTTGATTACAAAGGGAATAAGCCCTATCCCACAATATTGTACAGAAAATTAAATTAAATAATATATGAAAATGCTTAGCACAGTGTTCTTTCAATTTGAATTTTTACATTTTATTCTCATGTTTATTCCATAAAATATCTCAATGACATCAACGGAAAGGCAAACTATAGATAAGTAGATTGAGGCTTAGAGACTTAAATGGTTGGCCCAAAGCCACATAGGTAAAATATCTTTAATAAATATTTATTTCAGAGATCTGCTTATGTAGATGGAGACTTCTCAGAATAGTGGATGCCTCACCTATCCAGCTTCTGCAGCCGTGTGACTAGCTTAGTCAGCATTTGAAGCTCCAGGAATATGACTACCATCATGTGCCATCCCACATGCCATAGCAATGTTAAAACAAAATCAACAGAATCAGTTTCTTCAGATACTTAACTACCTCAGTATTTTACTAATCTATACTTTTACTGCCATGATTTCCTCTTGTCACAACAGTCATATAGCGTCTTAGGTTTGTTTCTAAAGCCCCTGTCATTTAACCATCTGTGCTTCATCCCTCATGACTCAATGATTCTTTCATTAGAAAATTCAACTATCAATGGAGATCTCTACATAGTTTAAGAAAAACATATACTGCTATCCAATTCCTTAAGTTTATTCATGAGTCAGAATCATATTCCAATATCTAAGAGTACTTTAAACTCGTTAACATTATTTATATATTTGTCATCATATTTGAACCCTAAGTATCTATATGAGATCAACAGAGGCTGTGTGATATATGAATAGTCTGAGGATCAAAAATGTCTCTGATCAAATGCAGAATAGTTATGATTAGAATCCAAGCCCCTGTTTCTAAAGCCTCTGTAACTTCTGCTGAAACTGGCCCAACTTTGGACTGTAATGACCCTGCGACACACACCAGGAATTACAGTGATGGAAATAATTCATAAATGACCCTTCCCACTCATACTACAGAGCATTTTTCCCGGGTTTCCCTGAGTAATACCCTGTCCTCTCCTGCAAATGCTTCCAAGTTTTATCTGAACATGTGTTATCTTCTCACTTTTGTTAGCGTTTTACCAAAAAGATAGGCCTAGAAGAAAACTGAGGGTGGCAGGTCTTGAAAAGAAAAGCTTTTGGTGGTCAGAGAAGGGAGTGAGGGGGGGATAGTTGTGAGAATCTCTGCAAGAAGACGCCACCTTAGGAATTTGTGGTTCACAAAGGGTTAGGAAGAAGAAAGATAATCGACTGTATTTTGTTACTTTACTTAACTCACAGGGATGGTCCTCTAACATCATGGGAGCTACTCAATTACAATGGCAGACTGAAGTATCCCTGAGAAGAGGAAGTGAGCTCTATATGAAGAGGAAGTGGAAAGCAGAAAGCTTCTAAGCTAGACATTTATCTTTTGACCTTATAACACTGTGAAACACAAGTGGGACTTCCTATGGTGAGCATAGAGAGCCTAGAATTTGGAAGTAGGAATGTATACATATTTCTGGTAACGAGGCCTGAAAACAAGTGAATGAACAATATCATCCTTCAAAGATTGTGAATCAATTGGAATTCTCTAAAAATTATGTGAAAAGGGATTATGAGAAGGCAACAGGGTGTATAATTTCTTTCCTCTCCTCACCTGATCTCTCTTAAATCTGGCATCCTACCCAACACCCTGCTGATTCTGAAATAGCTCTAGTCAAGCTAATCAATGAACTCTAGTCACCAATCCAAAATAGGCCCCTTCCCTCATCATACTACTACTCTCAGCAGCATGTGAAAAGTTAACCATTTTCTCATTTGAAACTGTTTTTCCCTGTATACATTATTTTTTGAAACCACACTTACTTTTGTTTCCTCTCTTCTCACTAGATGATCTTTCTTTCTATCTTGTTTTTTGTTTAATCTTAATTTGGTTTTCCTCCACTGCTAGATTTCTAGCTGCTGTCATAAGTACCCCAGGTTTTACTTCTACTTGTATATCTTATATAACTACACTCTTTTCCTAAGACATTTTATCTAGTAACGTGGCTTTAAAAACTATCTATACAGTGCTAACTCCACTGTCCATCTCCATTCTTGACCTCTCTACTGATCTCCAGAGCAGTATATTCAACAGTCTACTATATATCTTTGATTGCACATCTAAAAGACAGGGCAACCATCACATGGCCAAAAATGAATTGTTGTTATCTGCCTTACTATTTCCATCTTAGTAAATGTAACCCTTGCTGTATAGTTAGTCAGAACTAGGTATTGTTCTCAATTATTCCAATCTTTTACCCCTATCCAATTCATCAACGTATTCTTTTGTTTTTATGTCCAAAGTATTTTAATTTCTTAACTTCACCTCTTTACCACTGTCATGATTTCTCTTCTACACTATTTTAGTAGTCTCTTCACTCATCTCATTCTTTCCTCTCATGTGCCATTCTCCCCAAATCAATTTCCTTATAGCAGATAGTGAATTCTTAAACACATAGGCAAGTGAAATTATTCCTGCACTTGAAATGTGTTAATTGCTTCCTATTGCTCTCAGAATAAAATGAAACCTATTGCAACTCCTTATAAGATCCTTCTTCCTCAAGTATGAAATAAGGGAGGTGGATTTACAGATGTGATTTTGCCCCTATTCCCCTTCCTCCTTACTTTTATGTTCCCAGGCTTAAACCTCCCAGGTGTCTCTCTGATGGCTTTACTATTTCTGACCTCAAAACATGTTGTTGCACCCTTGTTCATCAAAGTACAGACATTCTTTCCTTCTATTGTATAACGGTCCAAGCCTCTTTCTCACCACTCTGTTCAAACACTCTATCCACTTACCTTAAATAGCCAACCGCATCTCATCTCACATTACTTTATCACATCACACGTTTTTTTCCCTTTCAAAACTCACTCATTTTTCATCTCACTGGAATCCACTATCTTCAACTACCCAAAGCCAATCTCTTTTCTTTGGCCCATATTTTCCGCCCTCCTTTGTATTAACAAATTGACAGTTTTTTTTCAGACCAGCTTTGCCCTCCTTCCCCACAAGAGACTTACTCAAGTCTGTAGGCCACTTCAGTTTCCTCATTACTTAATTAACTTTCATTGCTTTGCTTTCTTGCTCATAGTTAAAGTGCTCTCATTACAAATTATGTTTCCTAAGAGGTATAGAAGGTTATCAGTTTATATATCTGTGATAAAAGAATATTCTCATTTTTCTGGTTATATTAGGGCTCTGGAAGCCTGAGGGAATCATATTTACTAATGTTGCATTTATAAGTAGGGACCTGTGGACCTAAGGGATGAATGTTGCTCAGGATGAGACAGTGGGAATTTCCACAGGAACAGAGAAAACCTGAGGGAAGCTCAAGGGGGAGGGGATCAAGGAAGCCCTGACTCTACCTCTGATGGCTGGCTGACCTTAGATACAATGAGGGTGAGCATCTTCCAACTTAGTAAAGCCCTAAATAGAACAAAGGGTCTATGGAACTAAAATGGACACTAAAACTGGGAAGGTCCTAAAAACTACCCAAACTATGGAATGGGATCCCACAGGTATCTTCCCTATGTGTAAAGGTGAATCAGAAATAGATGAGTTCTCAGAGGGAGGGACATAGTATCAAATAATCTCAAATCATAATTTGAGTAAGGAGATTTGAGATTATTATAGCCACCTGCTAGAAGAAAAAATATAAATCCTCTAAACTGGAGGAGTATTATATAGCATTATCCTAGGCCTAAAATTATTTCTACTTTATTTTACAAAAACAATATTTGGCATTAGCCTAACCAAGCAGGGAAAGAAGCAAATGGATGTGACATAAAAGAAAAAACATCTAATAAAAAAAAAAAAAAAACAGAAGAATAAACAGGGGATCCAATAATACAGTTTTCAGAAGTCTTTATTATAATTATGATTAAAAATACTCAAGAAAATGAAAACTAAGTGTGAAATATTCAATGAAATTAGAATATTTTTTAAAGATCCAAATGGAAATTCTGAGTGAAAAAAATTTAAAAACCCCAATTAAGAAATTAAGAGTCTTTACTATAATACTATATAATATAATATTATAACATATAATTGAGAAGCTAAGTAAATGTTCAAAGTTATGGAGTTCCTAAGTAATAAAGCCAAAATTTAAATATGCAACCAAGAACTATAGCCAAGTCTCTTACCTTCATATATAGTCCAGTAAAAAACCTAAGCTGACAAACTAATTTAAATTGTTACATTTGAAAGGTCCCCAGAAATATAGAAGAAGCAAATAAATACTAAAATAAACATCAGTTTTCTCTGGAAAGTTACACATTATGTGAAGAGCAGAATTTTTGAGAATGAATTTCCAACGTAAATCTGCCACATATTGATGTTTCAGTCAATGATGGAATGCATATACGATGGTGTCCTGTAAGATTAGTGCTATATAGGCTAGGTATGCAGTAGGCTATATTATCTAGGTTTGTGTAAGTATACTCTGTGATGTTCACATAACAATAAAATCACCTAAGGACACATTTCTCAGAATGTATCCCCATTGTTGAGCAATGCATAACTGTATATATATGACAATGAGAGAAAAAACACTATAAACACTATACATGAGGTATAGTAGAAACAAATTTTTAGGAAATAACAACAAAAAAACCCTGATGGTAGACAGAATAATGGCCCCAAAGGAAGTTCTGGACCCTATTCCAATGTAGGGGAAGGCAGATTTCCCCACATACCACCAAGGCATTATGCAGCGCACCAGGTGGGTGTTCTATAATTCAGCTCAATTCTGACACTATCTAACCAGAGTTAGCATCAGATTCCACAGGTTAAAGTTATCATCAGTCCCACAAGACCACTCTTTACTTCAGATGCCAATCACAAACCTAGGTTATTACCTGCTTCTGACCTATTGGCTACAAACTGGAGTTTCCAATGATCCCCTCCAACTCTGGTTGCCAATTTTAAGTCCAAGTTGTTACCTGTACTTCTGAAATGTTGGCTATAAATCAAAAGTTCTCACAACCCCCTTCTTGCGTTGGATTAATTTGCTAGAGTGGCTCTCAGAACTCAGGAACTCATTTACTCGCTAGATCACCAGTTATTATAAAATGATATGTGTAACTTAAGAACAGCCACATAGAAGAGATGTGTAGATCAAAGTACAAGGAAAGAGAGTGGAACTTCCTTGCCCTCTCCAAGAGTGCACTCTTTCCCCAAAATTCCACGTGTTCACCAACCTGGAAGCTCTCCAAAACCCGTCCTTTTGGGTTTTATGGAGGCTTCATTACATTGGCACCATTGATTAAATTATTGCCCATTGGTAATTGCTTCAACCTCCAGCCTCTCTCTCCTTCTAGGAAATCAGGGGGTGGGACTGAAAGTTCCAACCTTCTATTCATATTTGGTTCCACTGACAACCAGCTCCCATCCTTAGGTGTGGTCCAAAAGTCATCTCGTTAACATAATAAGAGACACTTTTAATGTTCTCATTATAGAAAATTCCAAAAGTTTCAGGAGTTCTGTATTGGAAATGAGAATGAAGACCAAACATATTTCTTATTGTAAATCACAATAACATAGCCTTTCAAAGATATCCACATCCTTGCCTCAGGAACTTCAAATAAGTTACTTTATATGGTAAAAGGGAATTTAAGCTACAGTTGAAAATAAAGTTTATAATCATCTGACCTTAAAACAGATTATTTTAGATTATATAGATAGGTTCAATGTAATCAAAATGGTACTTAAAAGTGGAAATGAGAGTCAGCAGAAAAGAATATTACAGGAATAGGATGTGAGAAAAATTTATCAGCTACTATAAACAACGTTTGTGTCCCTCCAAAATTCATGTGTTGAAATCTAATCTCCAAGGTGACGGTATTTGGAGATGAGGTCTTTGAGAAGTGATTAGACCTTAAAGGTGGTGCCACCATGAATGGAATTAAGGCCATTTTAAAGTAGACCCCAGAGTTCTCTGGCCCCTTTTGTCATGTGAAGACATAGCAAGAAGGCAGCCATCTATGAACCAGGATGAGAGTTGACATCAGAAACTGAATTGGCTTGTGTCTTGATCTTGGACTTCTCAGCCTGTAGAATCAGGAGAAATAAATTTCTGTTGTACATGAGCCTCCCAATCTATTAGACTCTGTATAGCAACCTGAAGGGACTAAGACGCCAGCCATTGCCAACCTCAAAGATGGAAGGAAGCCGCGAGCCAAGAAATGTGGACAGCCTCTCCAAGCTGAAAAGGTAAAGAAAATGGATTCACCTCTAAAGCTTCCAGAAAAGAATGCCACCCCGCCAACATCTTGATTTTAACACAGTAACATATGTTTTGAATTTCTTACCTACAGAACTGTAAGTTAATAGATTTATTATAAATTTGTTAAATAAATAAATTTGTTTGAACCACTAAGTTTGTGATAATTTATTATGGCAGCAATAGGAAGCTAATACAACTCCTATAGAATTAAATTCATAGATAGAATATTTGGGAAAAGACAGTAACTTGCTCTAATTAATATTTAAAAACTCTGCACATAAAATTACAGAATATTACTTCCAGCAGATACACACACAAAAACTGTTACATAACATGTCATAAAGCAATTATGAAATTATTACTAGTGAATAAACATAAGAAAATGAAAAAATTTTGGATATATTAGAGGATTAATGTAGAATTGCCAAAAAACATATATAAGAAATTTTGAAAGACAGAAATAAATGAGAAGGTAAAATATATGAAAAAATATTGGATAATAATTTAAAAAATTAAATAAACATAAAACTTCAGATTAATAGGGCATATGGCATGTTGAAGATAACATATTGTCTCAAAAATTACAATAGTATAGAGATGATCAATTGCTATCAAAATCAAGGTAAATATTCTAAAATTTCCAAAGAGTAAAATTATATCAGTTTTACAGTGATAATAATCATATTGGAATTAGAATTTCCACAGTAGCACTAAATCCAAGAGAGTACTAAAGAAATATTTGCAAATACTTGCAAGTAGTCTCACCTGCTGACAAGAGTTTCCCACCATGTCCTATAGATTTTCTAAATATAGGCACATAGTAAACAGCTATAAAAATATCCCCCTTCTATTTTTTCATTTGTGTATGTTGTTATTCCCTTTTCATGTAATCTGGCTGATAACTACTTGAAGGAAATAAAACACTTATTTTCTCTAGTTTTTTTTTTTTGTATTTGAGATCCTTAAAATTCTGATATTGGTTATCATAACTTGATAGAATAAGGAATGAGAAGGCATGCAAATATATTTATGTATTATAAGTCAATTTAAAAAAAGCTAACTATTGATAATCTGATAATGTCCTTGTATTTTTTCTGTAGCCATGTTTTGCCACAAGAAACAAAACAAAACAACAAGTAAATGAGTTGATTTAAATATGACTCCTTAACTGAGACAGCAGCCATGGGTTATTCTGACAACTAGTCACTGTATGAGAATTACTTTGGTGTTTATCCTTTAGTGTTTATCCTGTTGGATGATGACCCTCTGTAAGTTTGTGGAAGACTGAGGGTTCTCAATTTTACGCACTTCTTACCAAAATGAAATGACAGTCAGAAATACAAAGGAAGAGACACAATGGAAGTATAGAACAACCAGAAAACAAGAGATAAAATGGTAGTATTAAGGCTAAATATATCAATAATCACTCTAAATAGAAATGGATTGAAGTCCCCAAACAAAAAATACAGAGTAGCTGGATGGATTAACAGAAAAGACCCAATAATATGCTGCTTCCAGGAACACACATCTCAGCTCTAATGACAAACATAGGCTTAGAGTGAAGGGATAGAAGATGATAATTTAAGCTAATGGCAAGCAAAAGAAAGCAGGTTTTGGGCCCGGCCCAGTGGCATAGTGGTTAAGTTTGTGTGCTCCACTTCAGTGGCCCAGATTTCGTGGACCTGTGCACTGCTTATCAAGCCATGCTATGGCAGGCATCCCACATATAAAGTAGAGGAACACTGGTATGGATGTTAACCCAGGACCATTCTTCCTCAGCAAAAAGAAAAGGATTGTCAATGAATGTTAGCTCAAGGCTAATCTTCCTTACCAAAGAAAAAACAAAGAGGAAAGCAGGTCTTGACATACTTATATCAGACAAAGCAGAGTTCAAGATAAAAAAGACAATAAGAGATAAAGAGGGGCAGTGTATAATGATAAAAGGGAAATTCCATCAAGAGGACATATGCATCTAACACAGGAGCACCAAAGTATATAAAGTGACTATTAACAGACCTAAAGGGAGAAATTAACAGCAACACAGTAATAATAGGGTATGTCAACAGCCCACTTGCATCAATGGATAGCTCATTCAGACAGAAAGTCCAGGGAAACAGTGGAGTTAAATGAAACACTTGATCAGATGAACTTAATAGATATATAGACAGCATTCCATCCAAAAACAGCAGAATACACATTCTTCTCAAGTACACATGGAACATTCTCAAAGATAGACCATATGGTGGGAAACAAGGCAAGTATCAATAAATATAAGAAGATTGAAGTCATATCAAGGCATCTTTTCAGACCACAGTGGTACAAACTAGAAATCAACTACAAGAAAAAAGCTGGTAAAGTCACAAATATTGGAGACTAAACAACATGCTACTGAACAACCATTGTATCAGTGAGGAAACCAAAAGAGAAATAAAAAAAATACCTGGAGACAAATGAAAATGAAAATACAATATACACACTATTATGGGATGCAGCAAAAGTGGTTCCAAGAGGGAAATTCATAGCAATTCAGGCCCACTTCAACAAACAAGAAAAATCTCAAATAAGTAATTTTAAACTACACCTAACAGAATTAGGAAAAGAAGAATAAACAAAGCCCAAAGTCAGCAGAAGGAGGGAAATAATAACAATTAGATCAGAAATAAATGAAATAGAGACCAAAAAAGCAGTAGAAAATACCAATGAAACTAAGAGCTAGTTTTTTGAGAAGACAAACAAAATTGACAAACTTTAACCAGACTCACAAAGAAAAAAAGAGAGAAGCCTCAAACAAATAAAATTAGAATTGAAAGAGGAGAAACTACAACAGATGCTGCAGAAACACAAAGGATTATATGAGAATACTATGAAAAACTATATGCCCACAAACTGGATAACCTGGAAGAAATGGATGAATTCTTAGACCCATATGATCTCCCAGAACTGAATAAAGAAGAAATAGAGAATCTGAATAGATCAATCACAAGGAAAAAGATTGAAACAGTAAACAACACCCTCCCAAAAACCAAAATTCCAGGACCAGATGGCTTCTCTGGTCCAAACATTCAAAGGTTTAATATCTAACCTTCTCAAACTATTCAAAAAAATTGAAGAAGCTAGAACACTTCCTCATTCATTCTATGAGGCCGACATTCCCCTGATACCAAAACCAGACAAGGTAACACAAAGAAGGAAAAATATAGGCCAATATAATTAAGGAACAAAGACGCAAAAATTCTCAACAAAATATTGGCAAACCAAATACAGAAATACATTAGAAAGATCATACATCATGATTAAGTGAGATTTACACCTGGGATGCAGGTATGTTTCAACATCCACAAATCAGTCAATACGATGGACCACATTAACAAAATAAAGAATAAAAATCACATGATCATCTCAATAGATGCAGAGAAAGA
Organism: Ceratotherium simum simum; assembly: GCF_057802395.1. Classification (NCBI taxonomy): domain Eukaryota; kingdom Metazoa; phylum Chordata; class Mammalia; order Perissodactyla; family Rhinocerotidae; genus Ceratotherium; species Ceratotherium simum. The sequence goes on along the minus strand of NC_141906.1, from coordinate 26,822,710 downwards.
ACTTGACGAGAGTCAATCTCCATTTATGATAAAAACTCTCAAGAAAATGGGTATAGAAGGAAACTATCTCAACACATTAAAGCCCATATATGACAAACCTAAAACTAACATCATACTTAACAGTGGAAAAACTAAAAGCCATCTCTCTGAAAACAGGAAAAAGACAAGAGTTCCCACTCTCACCACTACTATTCAACATAGTACTGGAGATTTTGGCCAGGGCAATTAAGCAAGAAAAAGAAATAAAAAGAATCCAAACTGGAAAGGAAGAGTGAAACAATTGCTCTTTGCAGATGACGTGATTCTATATGTAGAAAACCCTAAAGAATCCATCGGAATATTATTAGAAATAATCCACTACTATAGCAAAGTTGCAGGGTACAAAATCAACTTGCAAAAATCTATTGCATTTCTATACACTAACGAACAAGCAGAAAGAGAAGTCAAGAATACAATCCCATTTACAATTTCAACAAAAAGAATAAAATATCTATGAATAAATTTAACCAAAGAGGTGAAAGAACTATACACTGAAAACTATGTCATTATTGAAAGAAATTGAAAAAGATATAAATAAATGGAAAGCTATTCTATGCTTATGGACTGGAAGAATAAACATAGTTAAAAGGTCCACATTACCCAAAGCAATCTACAGATTCAATGCAATCTTAATCAGAATCCCAATGACATTCTTCACGGAAATAGAGCAAAGAAACCTAAAATTTATATGGAACAACAAAAGACCTTGAATAGCCAAAGCAATCTTGAGAAAAAAGAACAAAGCTGAAGACCTCACAACACCTGACTTCAAAATATACTACAAAGCTATAGTAATCAAAACAGCATGGTACTGGCACAAAAACAGAGGCACAGTTGGAATGAAAAGAACTGAAAGCACAGAAATAAAACTACACACCTATGGTCAGTTAATCTTTGACAAAGAAGCTGAGAACATACAATGGAGAAAGGAAAGGCTCTTCAATAAATGGTGTTGGGAGAACTGGACAGCCATACGCAAAAGATTAAAAGTAGACCATTACCTTGCACCATACACAAAAATTAACTCAAAATGGATTAAAGACTTGAATGTAAGACTTTAAACCATAAAACTCTAGAAGAAAATATAGGCAGTACACTATTTGACATCCATCTTAGAGCATCTTTTCAAATACCATGTCTACTCAGTCAAGGGAAACAAAAAAAACTTAACAAATGGGGCTACATCAGACTAAAAAGCTTCTACATGGCAAAGGAAACCATGAACATAACAAAAAGACAGCCCACCAAGTGGGAGAAAACATTTTCAAATCATATATCTGACAAGGGATTAATTTCTAAAATATGTAAAGAACTCATACAATTCAACAACAGAAAAACAAACAACCCAATCAAAAAATGGGTAGAAGTTATGAACAGACATTTTTCCTAAGAAGATATACAGATGGCCATAAGACACATGAACAGATGTTCAATATCACTAATTATTAGGGAAATGCAAATCAAAACTACAGTGACATATCACCTTACAACAGTCAGAAAAGCTATAATTAGCAAGACAAAAAATAACCAATATTGGAGACGATGTGGAGAAAAGGGAACACTCGTACACTGTTGGTGGGAATGCAAACTGGTGCAGCCACTATGGAAAACAGTATGGAGATTTCTCAAAAATTTAAAAATAGAAATACCATATGATCCAGCTATCACAGCATTATTCACAATAACCAAGATGTGGAAGCAATCCAAGAGCCCTTCTATGGACGAGTGGATAAAGAAGATGTGGTGTATGTATATACAGTGGAATACTACTCAGCAATAAAAAAAGAGAAAATCATCCCATTTGCAACAACATGGATGGACCTTGAGGATATCATGTTAAGCAAAATAAGCCAGACAAAGACAAATACTGTGTGATCTAACTCACATGTGGAAGATAAACAAACACATGGACAAAGAGAACAGATTAGTGGTTACCAGAGGGGAAAGGGGTAGGAGAGTGGGCGAAAGGCTTAAAGGGGCACATGTGTATGGTGATGGGTAAAAATTAGACTACTAGTGGTGAGCACAATGAAGTCTATAGCTAAACTGATATATAATAACGTACACCTGAAATTACACAATGTTATAAACCAATATGATCTCAAAAAAATAATTGAAAAAAAAAAAACATTAAAAAGATTTTTAGCTATATTTTTATTGCAGGACTTCTCAGAGCTTCTAATAAGCAAACATTCATTTGAAACTTTAAGATGATATTGGCCTCAGAATGCTCCTTAGACTATCCCATGACACTCATATTCTGTCAAATGCACTTTAGGAAAAAAACCCTACTTACTTTTATTGTAACAGAAAATATATCATAAATTCTTAGGAGTTTGTATTAATTAACATCACAACCTGAACTCCATGCTACAAATCTTGTCTAGTTTGATGAGAATTTAATATGTTAATATATGTTAAGGACTGAGGAGGGACTATGCGACTGATAGCACTATATAAATGTCAGATGTTATTATATTTAAAAGAAATGTTTATGTATATATATATATGTATCAACTTTATCAAATTACTGGAGTGAAATGTTTCTACCCTACTCTTTTTTTTTAATTCTTTGTTTATTGCAGTAACATTGGTTTATAACATTGTATAAATTTCAGATGTACATCATTCTACCCTACTCTTGATGTTCATGTACTGTGAAGCCCACCTTTTTTTTCACATCCTTATTCACTACGTGCTATAGGGAGAAGCTGTAGATTTCAAAATTGATAAGAAATTTGGCAAGAATAAATTTACTAAGTTTAATTAAGATACCACCCTCCCCCACACATATACCACACATATATTTCCTGGTAATGGACTTTCTAAAGAAGTCATGTGTTATCTGATGCTCCTCTGTGGGGGAAGTCTTTATGTTCTGATTAGGAATACATGCCTTACTCTGGAGTTCAGTTAGAGTGTTCACTGACTCTCTAACTAAATTAGGTCATCCAAAATAGTTTTCATCACTAAGAAAGATGATGTTTTTAACTCCCATCACCACACCTTGTTTTAATCTCAATCTTTTCAGGAATCATATGAAGGAGAGAAGATGTATATATTATGTGTACCCCTGAGACTCTGAAATTGATTATAAACCTTGCCTTAGGCGCCTCTGTATCCCCAGTGAATTATGGTCAATAATTAAACATTGGCTCGATGGATCTAAACTGAGGGTGGTAATGGAGGATAGAATGAGCAGTAGCAACGATTTTGACAACTGAGCCTGTGAGAAGCTGTTTTCCTGAGAGCCCCATTCAGTGAGGTTTGGTTGTATATGTGATTATTGTGAGATTATAGGAGAATTATGGCTTTAGAGCTAGACTGACTTCAAATCCTAGCTCCTCTACTCACTTGCCCATTAAATATGAGCTTGTTGAGCTATTTATCATATGGGTATCTATGACAATTAACTCTAAAAAATATTGTGAGATTTAAGTGATTATGTCTACAAATCATACACTAAAGAGCTTGGAACCTCGCCGTTTCTTAATAACTGTTGGTTCTCTTCACATTTTTAGCTCGAGGAATGAAGTACTTAACTAAAATATTTTCTCAATAGTCAAATAATTTCTCTCTGCCTCAATTTGCAAAGTTTCAGCTCAATTTTAGCTTCATCTAAGAATCACCCAGGGAACTTTAAAACATGGATGCCTAAATACTACACACACTACAGTTTTGCATCTCTAGAATTTTATTTAAACAAAATCATGCAGTATGTAGTCTTTTGTGTTTGAGTTTTATCACTTAGTATAATGCCTATGAAATTTATTCGTATGAAACTATAGAACACCGAAGAAAGCAATAGACTTTAATGACAGTCAGAGATAAAAGATGGTTACCTACAAATTAATGACAATTTGGCCAACAATAGACATCTTCAAAGTAATAATAGATTCCAGAAGACAGTAGGATAACGGCTTCAAAAGACTAAGGAAATATAATAACTGGAGAATGGAATCGTGTATCTAGAAAGGTATAATTTAAGAATAGAGTGAAATAAGGAAAATTTTAAATGAACAGGTAACAGAGAAGTTGGCACCAAGGGACTCTCACTAAGAAACTGTTGAAGTGTGTACTTGAGAAAGAAGGACACTTAGTCAAGAAGCAAGGACTAGGGTGAAAAAAGATAAATTTCTAAATCTGCTAGTAAGTCTTAAATGGTAAACCAAAGATATGTGATTATAGATCATGTCAATTTTAAATTTCTCTTGTTTTTAGCCTCAGATAATTCGGAATAGTTTTTTTTTTTTTTAAGGAACCAATATTTTAATATTTTGACAAAGAGTGCTAGTTGGTAATATGTCTGTTTCAGTGCAATAATTGTTTCAATATAGAGTATATCTTTGGATGAGTTTCTTCTCATAGACAAACCCTAGACTTCGGATAATCAAAAAAGGATCTTGAAGAAACCACACCTTCACAAATAGCTCATATAACGTTTGTTCAGATATTACTTACCAATAAAAAGGATTTAGCTCAAAGGCTTTGAATAAATGAAAAATTTAAGGAATCTGTCCTGTATTTTCTTGGTCTTCACACCATAGATAATAGAGTTCACCATGTATGGGACCAGAAGATACATGTTGGCCACAAATATGTGGACTTGGGGAGCCACAGGTGCCCAAACCTGTGGGTGAGAAAAGAGAAGGCTGGAGTGTAGGACACTAAGATCACACAGACATGGAAGCCACAGGTGCCCAAAGTCTTGAGTCGGGCATCTTTAGATGGGAGGTGGAAGACAGTGTGGAGTATGAGGACGTAAGAACAAATAATGAATATGAAGTCCACTCCTCCTGTAAGGAAGGCAACAATGAGACTGTAGGTTCTGCAGATTCTTGTCTCAGCACAGGCAATCTTGATGAGGGCCATGAACCCACAGTAAGTGTGGGGAATAATATTGGTCCTGCAGTAGGGAAGCCAGCGTAGCAGGAATAGGTAAGGACTGAAAAGTGCTGTGCCCTGGAGTACAATAGTTAGACCCATCCCCCTAATTTCAGAATGTGTCAAAATTGCTGAATGTCTTAATGGATTACAAATGGCTACAAAACGATCAGAAACCATGGCCAGGAAGAAGCCAGACTCCATGGTGGAGCAAGAGTGAATCAGGAATACTTGGGTGAGGCAGGCTTCAAAGGGAATCACTCCATCATGGAACCAGAAGAGTCTGAGAAGTTTGGGCAGAGCTGTAGCACACACAATAAGGTCAGCTACAGCCAGCATTGCAGAGGGTGAGGTACATTGGCTCATGGAGGCTGGAGTCTGTCTTGACGATAAAGAGAAGAGAGCAGTTTCCCAGTAGGGCCAAAAGGTATATCACACAAAAAGGGATGGAGATCCAGATGTGGGCAGCTTCCAATCCAGGAATGCCAGTGAGAATGAAAGTTGATGGATGGACATCTGTCTTATATGCTGACATAGTAAGCATCAGATGTTTTATCTTTCTTTTCATGGATTTTCCTCTAAAACAAGTAAATAATAATAATACTTTTTCAAACCTCTGATAAGTTAAGAAAGCCAAAGTTCAAGGAATTGTAGTTCATGGAATAATTATAATGTCTTTAAGTATTTAGATAGAATTATTTCATCATCTGACTGAGTGTCAGATATTATTTCATAGTTGTAATTTGCAATGTGGCTGATCTATATGTGCTAAGTGAGGGAAAATATCTAAGTACCAAAAATCTGAATTAAATATGTGAAGATTCAGAATCTTCCATTAAGAAGAAATTGACACCAACTGAAAACTGAAAAATGTGGAAGAGTCGTTGGTTTGGAAGAATTAGTAAGAAAACTGCAGTTGTAATATTTTATATGTGAAACAAGAGGGATGATAGATTTTGAATAAAAAATTGATTCTTTTTTTATTTTTCTTTTTTTCAGATGTTAGTTATAATAGTTTGAGTTCATGCCAAATTACAGGGTGTAGCTTTGAAATTGAAACACTGAAATTTGGAAGGATGTGTCGATTGTTGTGGAATGACGAGAAAGAGTTTCATTCACACCAACATAGGACACATCCAGGATGATGACAGGAGTGAGTCTGATGACAATATGTCAGGAAATGAACAGCCCATTGCATGACTCATGACTCTCCGCCGGCCCCAGAATTTGTGTTTACTCCTGACCTTTGCAGGCAGGAATTACAACAATGTGATTATAACCTGCATTCTGAGCTTCATTCACTTTCTTACACATATCCAATTAGTCAAAACTACTTTTTGATTTGCTCTCTGCATTAAGTTCACTCTATAGGCAGTCTACTTCATGCAAGCTTTCCTTCATAATCTTTCCTTTGCTCTGCATACTTCTCATGTATTGACTGATCCCTCCCTCTACCCTATACTGTGATCTGCTGATTTTACTTGTTGCATTTCTTAAGACTATTAGAGCAACACTTTAAAAGTCAATACTGCTCCCTTAATAGACAGTTTGGTTTTTCTTTTTTTCTTTTTATAAACACAATTCACACTATCCCTGAGACACTCATTTTACTTTACCCACTATTGTAGTTACTTATAGATTATGGAGTCTTTGTGATCAGGAAAAATTACACTTAAATCAATGTCCACTGAAGTAGGAATTGGACTATGTATCGCAGACTGGTCATCAATACTGAATTACAATGACGACACATGTTTTTGCCTCTTAATCTGTTGTTGAAGTTTCATACCCAAAGTTTCTGCTTACTTTGGCTATTTGGACTTCAAGGTCTTTAGTGATGGATAGTCTTTTTTGAACATGGAAACAGCTGGATATGTGGGTCAAGGAGCTTGGGAAAGTCTATGTAATGACATTTCTGAATTATGGTATAAATTGGGGCTGAAAAGTAATATAGGAAAACCAGATTATTGGGAAGTTATGTAATAATGTAATAGTTAACACATCTAAATGCTTACTATGAATCAGCTGTTTTCCTGAGAACATTTCATGTATTAACTGGTAAATTTTATTCCCATTTTGAGATGAGAATGTAAGTAACTTCTATAAGTTTAAACAGCTGGTGAGTGATAGACCGTGATTCTAGCCCACACACTGATTTTAGAGCCCTTGTTCTTAAGTGTAATGATAAATTTCCCTAATGATGTGACAGTCTTTTTGCACTTGTGTATGTAAGACAGAAGATGAGGATTGTTCTGTATCTAACATTAGAAAATATTGTCATAATTAATTTGGTTATGAATACTGGCTGAAAAACCACTCTATTATTAAATTCTATAAAGGAATCATTCCAAATCTAAGCTTTTCTCTTCCTAATTAACATTCCCTCAATGCACTTACTCTCTACAAATGAGCCTTTACTTTAGAGAGAAAATTAATATTTGTCACCAGACAAAAGCTCTATCTATCTTACCCTGTTCTACTATTAGGTTTATGTCTATACTCCTGGAGTTAATACATTTTTACCTACTTTCCCTTTCTTGAATTAAAATGAACCTTTATTTCATTTTATCTATATTCTTCGATCCATCAACAGTCTCATGTGTCTATTGCACTTTAACCTTCACACTTTCTATTTATTCTATCCCTTTACACAATATAAATATATTTTTCTAATAGAAAATAAGTGGAAAGATTATGTAGAGGAAAAATTCACACTGAAGTGAATGCAAATGTCCAATCACTCAACATAGACTTTTATCCTTAATTGCAATCAGGAAATTAAAAATTAAGATGAATATGATATGAATCATACATTATATATTTAACCAACAGAATATCGAGATTGTTGATAACAAGCATTAGTGAGGTTTGGGTTAAAAAGTGACTTATGCACAATTGGTAGGACAAAGTTGACCCACTTTTTTGAGGAAAATTGTGTAGTAACCATTGCTACTAAAAAAAAATATGTGGCAGATCAATCTAACTACTTGCGGTCTTGAGGAATAATGTTCAGAAATACACATGAAAGTATATATGGTGATTCTCACTGTAAAAGTGCCTATTATAGAAGAAAAATTGAAGCATTCAAAATGCCCATCAATAAAGTAATATTAAGTTGAAAAATCTGTGACATATTTATATTACGGAGTACTCTGAAGCACTCAGGATAAATTAAGTGTATTTATATAAACTGATATAAAAATATACAAATTAAAAATGAAACAGAAATTTAGCTTTTCCACTAACATTGAAACACATGTGAAAATTAAACATATACTTATGTGTGTGTGCATATATGATATATAAACACATTTATACTAAGAATTTTATAAACACAGAAAACAATCTAGAAGGGTATACACCCAACTTGGGAGGAGTGTAAAATGTATGATGGATGAAAAGAATACAGTCAGAAGATAATTTAGCTGTATCACTATGGTTTGACTTTTTAACAGTGCCAATGTATTCTGTATACTCATGTGTTACCTGTATAGTTTAAGATCAGTAAATAAATCATGCAGAGTTACAATGATATTCATCATAAAAAATACAAACCAAGAAATTACAAATGAGATGTGGCCTTGCATGTCTGGTAAAATATTAAAGAATTTTTCTAACCTCTTGAAATACCTTTTCCCGTTATCTCTGTGCATAGAGAAGTGGTCACTTACTCAAATCATGGAGGTGGTGACCTTGTGTCTTTGTTCTTCGCGATATTTCTTCACACATAAAAGCTCGCAGTAACTTGAATAGAATTGAAGACTCTACTCACCTGTCAGCTCCTCTGAGATTATTTTTCTTATTACCTTGAACCATCATTGACGCCTCTTCCCAGTGTCCCTAAGGTATGTGTACTTACCTGTCTTCTATCTCTTGTCATATTATGTTTTATATTTCCACGTCTTTCTCCTTTATTATATTAAACATTGTTACTTGACAGAGATCATATATTTTCATATATTTGCTTATTTTTCAAAGAACGAAAGAAGAAAAAGAGAAAAAGAGAAGCTAAGGGAGCGTTATTATTTTTCTTGTAAATAATTTCAATATAAATTTAAGACAACTAGTGGCATCACCGTAACTTTATTATAGTCCACACTAAATCCCAAACACTATAGTGCGTTAATACTTTATTCTATATGTACCCTTTTATACTATTTTTACTGTCTGTATTATTAAATATTTTAATACTATTTAATACTATTTATACTATTTATTTATTTTATGATATGAAGTCTTGAAGACATACCCAGGGATCAGTTTACAACACAATTTAGTTCTATCAGCATTTCTGTCCTTGTCTGACTATAGGATAGAAAAGAAAGGGAATGGAGGGAAAGAAATTCACATCTGCTTTTGAGGAGGAAGAAAATAAATGACCTGTAATATCTTCTGGCTAAATTCTACATCCCTATCCATCTCTTTACAAAAATAAAATAAATCAGCATGAATTAAGTATCTATTAAGTACTATATTATTTACATTTCAGGCTTTATCCTATTGAATCCTTACGGGAATTTTTAGGTAGGTAATCATACATATAATACAGATATGAAAACAATATAAGAATGTTCATTTTAGTTCCCCAAAGCTATTGTACTATGAATTCAAGGAACTGGAATTTGAACCCAAGTATCATTATTACAAGTTTTTTAATCTTTACATTAACCATTAGGAGATGTGTACTGCACAGGGTTTTGTAAATGTTAAATGACATAATGCATTTAAGATGGCTTTGAGCAGCATGAATATTGCTCAAATACCATAGATTTGCTCAGAATATATGACTGATACATCTGCACCCCCATCCTTTCCTTTATCAGCCTTCCTCTGATGTACTGAACTAAGCACAGTAGCCCATGCACAAACTTATTCCCAAGGAAAGTTGCAGTCTAATCCCAACCCATAACAGAGTAAAGCAGAGGCCGTCTATTCAGAGCCCACAAACCCAAATGGGCTCAGTTATCCCAAGAAATCTTGCACAAGACTCTTTTTCAGAGCCTGTTTGCCCTGACTAGAGCACTGAAACCTTCTATCTAGCTCTTGTCCAACTAGCCCATGACAGAAATGAGAGCAATTGTGTATTGCCTTACCTCACCAGCGGTTCCGTGGGGATCAGGATGAGCACCCACCTGGCCAGAGGGAGCTTCAGTTCTCTCATGACTTACAGCTTTTTCAAATGAGCTCGGTTATAGACATGTTTCCCCATTTCTGAGGCTCCCATGAGCATGGAGTGGTAATAGTCTCCCCATGGTGTCAGAGAAAGAAACCATTTGGAGTTGGAGATTTGTGTTCAAAACTCAGATTCTAAGTCTTTAGAGCTAACATCTTAGTAACAGGACAACCCAAGAAGTGGTTGGGGAAGAGAGGAGTCTTCCTCAACTGTCTGGAACCGGCCTTTCAGCAGGATTGCTTGAGTCTCAGAATCGTTTGTTCCTAAAAATATCATATGTGTGTATCAAAAAAGGAAAGACAATATATAGTTCTATTATATTAAATGGTGCCTTTTTATTTTTAACATAAGAAAATATAAATAAAAAACTAACATAAATTATAATGTCATCTTGATATTTATTTTAATTTTATTTCATAATTTTCATATTCATATGATTTTGAATATTTGAATCATATTAGAATTTAAATTTTTATACTATAACTCAAGCTGCAAGTCATGATACATACTTTATTTCTTTCATAATTAATCAGAATAAATTTCACAGAATTCTTTTTTTAAATGGACATTGTGGTGGTTTGATATACATATATATTGTGGGAGAATTCCCCTCATCTAGTTAATTTACATGTCCATCATCTGACAATTATGTATGTCTTAAGCATGAGTCTTATATAAATTATACATATACAGTGGAGCCTCACTATTTGGAGATTTTATACTTGCAAATTTGCCTAGTCCTTAACATTTCTTCTTAAGGCCCAATAAATACTCCTGGCGCTTTCACAGTCATTTGCAGACATGCAAAGAGCTGGGAAAAATTTGAGTTGCCTAACACTCTCATTCCCAGTAGAGGCTGAACAAAGTGAGTCTCAATTTTCATTTCAGCTCTCATTCTATAAACAAGAGTCATTTTTGCATTCTATCAGTGCCATTTTTTTTTTTAATTTTTGTGCTTTTTGTTGGTAATCTCACTGTTTATAGTGGCTGCTAGGTGTAATGCTGAAGTTCACTAGAAAATAAATAAATATTTTAAAATTTATTTATGATGTGGACCAGAGTGAAATAATATTTTTCTTTTGTTCCTAAATGCAAGAATGTTGCGATGTGCCTTGTGAAAAAAACAACTTCATTAGATAAATTTCCTTCAGGTATGAGTTAAAGCATTGTTGGTTGAGAGCTAAAAGTTAATGAACCAAAAATATGGTTCACCTAGCCAAAGGAAAAGGAAATTCACCTATCTGTATATGAAGCCATTCTAGTAACTTCTACAGCGTGTGATAAGGATATGGAAAAGATGAAAAAGAGGCTAAATTTGTGGATTCATGAGATGACAACTAATTAAAAATGTATAGTGGACAGCATTGTTGTGAAGTCAAAGAAATTTACAGTCATGTCACTCGGGGTCAGAAAAATATCAAACTCTTTTTCAGCTAGGCCTGGCTGGTTAGCACATTTCAAAAGTCAGTGAGGCATGAAAAATCTTAAATTTACAGCTCAGGCAGGTTTTGCTTATCACGAAGCTGAGGAAGAATTTTTTTCAATGCCTGCTATGTGTATAGGAGCCAGCCTTGGTTATCTAGTGGTTAAGATTAGACTCTCTCACAGTGGCTGCTGGGTTTGTTTCCCCATCAGGGAACCACACTACCTGTCTGTCAGTTGTCATACCATAGTGGCTGCGTGTTTCTGTGATGCTGAAAGCTGTGCACTGGAGTTTCAAATACTATGATGGTCACTCATGGTGGACAGGTTTCAACGGAGCTTCCAAACTAAGACTGACTAGGAAGAAGGAGCTGGCCACCCACTTCCAAAAAAATCAGCTGTGAAAACTCTGTGAATAGCAGGAGTACTGTCTGATATAGCACCAGAAGGTGAGAAGATGGTGCAAAAAGACTGGGCAGGGTTCCACTCTGCTGTACACAGAGTTGCTAGGAGTCAGAATTGACTGGATGGCACTAATAGCAATGTGTACAAGAAAAGGATGATGAGGAAGAGCAGGTTTTCAACACTAATGAGACTGGCTTATTGTACAAGCATGCTGGCAAATGAACATATGTAACATAAGTGGCCTCCAAAGGTCCTGGTCTTTAATCATTTAAAGACTGCAATTAATCATTTGTGAGAACTATGTATTAAATGTGATGTCTTGAAGCAGAAACACACGTAAAACAAAGATATATATTGATCGATCGACATGGAAATGTTGTGACAAGAAGCTTGTAGGAAACTAACTCTGTATTTCCCCTAGGAACAATGGTTCCCTGTTTTCTAATTCAGTATTCAAGATGACTTTATAGAACACAAACTACAGAGAATAATGAGGGTGAACTATGTGTCTGTCTGAATGCGTATTTTATATATATATATATATATATATATATATATATATATGTACACACAAACACACACACATATATATATATATATATATCGGGGTGGGTGGGGCTTGCTCTCTCTTTCTCCCATGAGAGAACTCCTGGGCTGAAGGAATCTCTCTTGGAGTACAGTAGTGCCAGGTTGAGGGAGGGGTGATGTGGGTAAAGTGAAACTATTCTTTTTATCCTTTTCAATCTGTCTTTTCTCATTCTGCTCTACACTGGGGTCTGGTAACCTCTCAGCTGGATTTTGGAAATCTCATAAATGTATTCTCATCTATTAATGGTTTTAAACCAGTGCTTCTGTGTGGGGAGGAGTATTGGGACCTCCTATTCTGTCATCTTGCTAGCTTAAACCTCACTTTTCTGCCTTCATTTCCTTAGAAGCTAGTGCTCCCTAATGGCTCTCTTTTCTTGAGTCGGAGCCAGATTAGAAGCTAGAATCCTCAGAGACTTTGTGTCCTTGATACAACTGGCTCTAGGGGATTTTCTATTGAAAGCTCCTCCTTGGCAAAGAGCATTGCCCTCATAAAGACTGAGCAGATTGTGACACAACAGTGACAGGATTCCATCCTGGTGCTCAGGCTGATGAGTCTTCCCTGTCTCGCAGCTCACAGTGCATCCACAGGACACAGCGAGGATGAAGGGAAAGAAGAGAGGTAGAAGAGGAAGAGAGGAGACTGGGATAAGTTTTGGAGAAAGAAGAGTAATGTTGAAGCTTAGGGAAAGAATAGGATCACATTTAGGAAAGGTCATATAGTATTAATAAAAGCATGTGGATTTCAGCCTGAATCCTTTTGGTGTGCGTTTTAGAAAAATCTGTCTCCTGATATCTAAAGAATGATGGATAGCATAGTATCTTTGGAATACATTCATAATGTTTTAAAATAATTTTCTGTTTAATATTACCAAAATATTTAGGGTTTTTGTCTTTATCATCTCTATTTTATAGATTAAAAGTGCTTGTTATTTACTTTTCTTTGATTACAGAGTGATTAAATCATGAAGCTGGTTTCAGCACAATTAATGTGACTGCAGAGCTCATGCTCTTCTGGAATCCTCCAACGACACAAAATGACCGAAAGACATTTTTTACTATGAAACAAGTACGTGTAGTGAATGATTGAGTGCTTTGAAATTACTCCATTAACAAATGCCATAAGAAAGTTTCATTAAAATATATAGGAACAGTTTAGATAACCTTGAAAATGATATTTTCAGTTTGCTCAGAATATGCTCCCTATCCAGTCTTTTCTTCTGCATATTTGCCATGTATCTTAAACTCTAAAAATTACAAGTGCCTCAGATTTATGATGAAGATATTGATGGTTAATTGAGATGGATGTGAGTTTAAAAGAGATTATGTGTTGTGTGAATATGTGTGGAGGAGGGGGAGCTGTGTACATATGACGTGAGTGAGCCATGAATTATCATTTCCTTATTTCCGTTCCCTTTCCATTTCAACTTACTTCTTTCCACTGTACTTTCTTTCTATAGCTCTATAACAATAAGATTTTCAATAATTTGGCAAGTCTTTTAAACTATTTGAGGTGCAGATCTACATGTAATAGGGTTAAATATGTTCTCCTGTATGTGGTTATATAGATTAGAGATGATACTTGCACAGATTCTGACAGCATTGATGTTAGCACGCAGTACTTCGATAAATGGTGGCTGATGCTGCTATTTTGACTACCTTTACTTCTTTATTTTGTAATAATAATGAATAAATATTAACAAATGGACCATTTTTAATCCTTTAGAATTATTTTGAATATTTTAGATTAATAAATCTGTTCATTAACAGCTTATTACTCATTTTGTGTGTTAACATCTGTGCGCTACCATCTAACCAAATGAAACCAATAAAAATCACTGTTTATAGGGACTAGCAGAGCCCTATGTATGGCAAAATTAAGAGTTAATTATGTGGACAATGATGAGAGAAAGTAATTAATGAAGTAGGTATTAAAGCAAAATCTCAGCATAATACCTGTTATGAAACCATTGCACATTAACAGAGAAGAAAGGCGCTAACAAAGATGAGTGTATTATATAGAATTTTTCATTACGATCTGCTGCATAACTTCTCCCAGAGCCTTCTCATTGAGAATTGACTTCTTCACCTTGATCTTTATGTAGTACATTTTTGATTGTGTGAATTAATTGAGGAATAAAATGTACACAATTGTATCACATTCTTATTTCTCCAGGTTTCCAACACTGCAGATTTTTAGCTGCTGTCCTGTAGATTGAAGAACACACATTTGTAAGGAACACGGACTCAAGCATTACCATGCAGGATGTCTTTTCCCAATGACACCTAGTTTCACCTCTCCTCCTTCTTGTTGCTGGGGATCCCAGGACTGGAAACATTTCACATCTGGATTGGCTTTCCCTTTTGTGCTGTGTATCTGATTGCACTCATTGGGAACTTCACTATTCTGTTTGTGATCCAGGCTGAGAGCAGCCTATACCAGCCTATGTTCTACTTCCTGGCCATGTTGGCTACCATTGACTTGGGACTCTCCACAGCTACCATCCCTAAGATGCTTGGGATCTTCTGGTTTAGCCTCAGGGAGATCCTCTTTGATGCCTGTCTTACCCAGATGTTTTTCATCCACAACTTCACTGGTATGGAGTCAGCAGTTCTCTTGGCAATGGCTTATGACCGTTATGTGGCCATCTGCAATCCACTCCGATAGAGCACCATCCTTACCAACAAGGTTGTATCTGTGATTGGTCTTGGTGTGTTAGTAAGGTCATTTATTTCTGTTCTTCCATTTCTCATTTTGCGATTGCCCTTCTGTGGGAATCATGTCATTCCCCATACCTACTGTGAACATATGGGTCTTGCTCGCCTATCTTGTGCCAACATCAAGATCAATGTCATCTATGGCTTGGGTGCTATTTCAATCCTAGTGTTTGACATCATAGCCATTGTCCTTTCTTATGTTCAGATACTCTGTGCTGTTTTCCATCTTCCCTCCCATGAAGCACGACTCAAGTCTCTCAGCACATGTGGTTCTCATGTTTGTGTAATCCTTGCTTTTTATACACCAGCCCTCTTTTCCTTTATGACACATCGCTTTGGCCGAAATGTCCCCCGTTATATTCACATACTTCTGGCCAATCTTTATGTCATAGTGCCACCAATGCTCAATCCTGTCATATATGGAGTCAGAACCAAGCAGATCTATGACAGTGTGAAGAAAATATTATTAAAATAGTAAGGAATTCAAAAGGAATAGCACCTAATGGGTTGAAACTTTTGAGTAGAAAAACACCTTGTTATATTAAATTAAGTAAATTTAAATGTACTTGACAGAAATGTTTATTTATTTTAACTTTCTTCTGTAAATAATTTTAGTGAGTTCAGCGAGTGAAAGCCTTAGCTTTATTATTCAATTCCTCTGGTAAATGATGGTCCATCAGAGTCTTTATATCGGATTTTTGAAATCACTAATGTCAGTTGATGGAAAGTAGGATTTACAAAGTCTGCCTTGTTTTCTGGGCACTAGAGGCCCTATATCATGCATGTGGATGTTTTTGACGATTCTCACTCCATTTTCATCTCCAAGGTCTTCCTGTGTCTGTTTCTCTCTCCTTATTTTGCATCCCCTCGTATCTCTCCTTCCTTTTCCATTTTTCTGTATCTTCAGAAATCTGTCGTTTTCGTTACAACTTAAGGACTATATTATGATATCCATGATTTCATCATAAATATTGTAAACATCCAAAATTGTTTCATAGATTAAGTACTGATTTTGTACACAGAAAGGAAGTGAGAAAATGAACGGGACTATAAAAAGTTTCACTATAAATTTTTATCTAGAGTTTGTCACAAATATATTTAGGTTTTCATAGTACAAATTATGACATAAACATAAAGAAAAGAACCACTTACAGCCTAGGGAGATTACTTATTTTCACCTCCTTAGTTCTCTTTTTTTTCTCATATATTTTTAGACTCATTTTGTGATTATTATTTCCTTTGTCTTGTGTTTGCTCATATGATTTTAATAGTTAAATAGAACTTGAGTTCAGTCTCAGTTGTATCTTTAACATATAAGTTTCAATGATCCTTGAGTTCAGTCTTAGTTGTATCTTTAATATATGTTTCAATGATCCTCAATTTCTTTGCTTTATAAATATTATTTTTATATCAAAGATTAAGCATGAAAACTTACTGATACAATGCTTCTAAAGTAGTCAGTATAGTGCCCTGTATGTTGTTAACAGTAAGTACATAGTAGTTCTTAACCATTAGTATTATCATCACTATTGTTTGTATTACTATGTTTTGTTTTTTATTCTTGCTCTTGACAACAGTTCTTCCATTAAAGATGTATATGGGTTTTTATTTTAATATCACCCTCACATAAAATACATTGAAGCTGAAGTGACACAACTAACATATAATGAGTATAAAATATAATATGTATATTATGTATGTATATATACTATATATGGTATAATGAATTGTTGAGATTTTATAAAAATATTGTGATTGCCTTTAAATTCTTATTCAAGGGAAATTGAAAAAATGCTCATTTTCCCCAAGCCCATCAAAAATTACATTTATATTTTTCATATATATGTTTTCATATCTATGTTTCATATATATATATACCGCTTAGTCTTTAAAAAAGGAATTTTTAATTTAGAAATAATCATTTACATAATTTATTCTTCTCTTCCCCATCTATAATATAAAAGAATTTATCTCCACAATCTTTTGTCATCTCAGTCCGTATTCTCTTAATCCTAATCATATGTTCCTCTTCCCAACTTTCCGTATCCTAATTTCTTGTATCAACTGTATGATAACTCTGTCTTTGAAGTCTCTTTATCACCAGCCACTTTCAGTCACCCAGAGCAGGTGATTTTATTTTATAAATGTCTCTTAGGTATTTTTCTTTCTGTCTCCGACCTTACTGCCTAAATACTAGTGGCCAACATATGATATTTGGACTTTTGCTACATTCCCCATGCCAAACATCTCTCCCAGCTTCAGTTTTCCTGTCACCCTCTACATCCTTCTTGGTCTTCACTTTGTAGAGATATACCTAATCCTTGATAAATTCTTCTACAATCCAATCATATCTACTTTACAAGACTTAGTGCCTTTCGCTCCCTTCTTCATTCAATTAATACAAATGCCATACCAATTTTCTGGTATTGGCATTTTAATTTTTAAAATTTACTATTCAAATGAAGTCTTATTTCAGAAAAAGAGAAACATTAGCTCGCATGGGAGTGAATTTCTATATGTCAGCAAATTCTAGGACAATTTCCATCACACCCTTCAAAATAGAGTTATACTCATTTTTCTTTGTTTACTCTGCACTTATGCTTAGTTCTCGTACTTAAAACTTAATATTATAGTAACTTGCAATGACTGTCTATCATTCTTCCTCCTCCTAGACCATAAAGAACTTGGTATTACTTTCTTTATCCATTTAATGGCTCACAATGTGACTCACACAACTATTTAATAAATATCTACTGAACGAATCAATCAAAGAAAGAACAAAAGAATGTATATGCTTATTACTAGTTATAGTATAATACAAGAAAGTTGACATTAAATGCATGCATTAATGAAAGTTGTCATTGCTAAAAGAAAAATAAAATTGTATAGAAAGAGGCTGAAAAAAGGCTATTACATTGCATTGAGAAGATGTAAGTCAATGATTTAATTCTAAAAATAGTGAGTGAGTAGAGCATGTCTTTCCAACCCATTTATTCATGCAAAATGGAATGTAAATTGGTATATTTCTGAAAAATGATTTTAATATTATATAATAATTGTCTTAAATATGTTTACAATTTTCATTCTGATTAGGATGTCTCAGATTGCAAATAAAAGAAAATCCTGGTATAAATTTGCTTTAACTATAAATAAACATTATTTTACGTAATGAGCCCAGTGGAATGGCAGGATCCAAAGTTGGTTGTTTGAGTGGCTCACAATGTAATTAATGTTTCAGTTTCTCTCCAGCCTTTTAGAAGCTAAAAAAACTCCTCTCAACAGGAACATTGAAATTTTCCTTTTATCACTGAATGCCTAGGATTAGGTTTTATGACTATATCTAAACACAACATTGATGCAGGAATTGGATTTACCATTACAGGTTTACACTAATCATTTTAAGTAGAATAAATATTTAGTAGTTGACATATCACCCAAAGCATCAAGTGGTTTAATTTCTAGAGATGTCTTCTCTGTTAATTATAATTTATTCATTAAATATATAATTTCAAAGAACATAGTGACAGGTATTCTGATGAAAGGTACAAATGTAATAAGTATGATCCCTCTTATAAACAAAAACTTACAATATAATCTTACAAGTATTTACATATAATTACATTTACATACTTATTTATATTATATACATAATACTATTTGCAACTGTTAACTAATGGAAATGTGTAAAAATAAGCGATGGTTAAATGAATATATATTATATGTATTAATAAAATTTGACACAGAAGTTTCACTATTTTATCTTCAGTGAGACAAAGAAAATATTATTCTTTTAAAGGCATCTATACATATAAATATAGAAGGAAAACATTTTAGTTATTAGTGATTTTTACAAGTATACATGTAAAATATATTTACTTTATATTTTTGAATTAATTAAAATGACAAGTATCATTATATGATAAAAATTATGTAAATATAATGAAATATAAGCATAAAAATTAGGTTTATTGCCTAGAGGTAAAAGTGATACAACATCTTGAAACATTCTCTGTCTTCTCGTGATTTTCATAATCGTGTATAAAATTCAATTAATGCTTCCTTGAAACAGTTTCCATTGAGTCTTCTTCCTGCGTTATTCTCAAGAGCCCACTTTTCTGTTTTCTTCCTAGCAATTTTTGTTTTTAGAAAAGGGAAAATAAATAAAATATTTTTGCCCATTCACTTCATAATTGTATCAATCTCAATATGACATTACAATGAACTATTAATCCAAAGGGACTTCACCTCGTTGCACTGTCAGTTCTCATTTGTTGGTCATTTCTGCTGTGTTCTTTTTTTAAAAACTGGATTCCAAAGAAATATTCAAGCTCTCAATCTTGAGATCATGATACACTTGTCTGCTTCGCTTCCATCCCCTCATTCCCTGTCTCTCTACTCCACTCTCTCCCATCTTTTAATTTCTCCCACTCTATAGCTCTCTCTTCCTCCTTACATTCCTTTTTTACCCATTGCAACATTTTTTATGAAGCACATACATGTTCACATATACCCCTAAATATACGATTGCCCAAACACAAACATTATTCCTCATCTACAGGTAAGAGTGTACACACACTCACACAAACACACACGTGTGTATATACGTATATATACATACAAATGTACATTTATACACACACGCAATGTTGGGAAAATTTACAGAATGGAAAATATATTTCTGTCATGTAATTTCTTCCACCATGACTGATTTCAAGTTACCAGTAGTTTAACAACCAGATTTAAAATTCCTTAATCTTGGGGCTGGCTCCGTGGCGTAATGGTTAAGCTCACGTGCTCTGCTTCAGCGGCCCAGGTTCACAGGTTTGCATCCCAGGCGTGGACATACACCACTCATCAGCCACATGGTGGAGGCAACTCACATGCAAAATAGAGGAAGATTGGCAAAGATGTTAGCTCAGGGCAATTCTTCCTTAGGAAAAAAAAAAAAAAATCCTTAATCTTGAGAACCTTTAACAGTTGGCTCTCAAGAGCCTTTATAATGTGGTTTCAGTGCACTATTTCACTATTTTCACTCCCTAAGTTAATAGGCAGATCCCCATCCCCAAGTGCTTTCTTCCAGAAGAAACACTAACTACAGACACTTTTCTCTTGTCCAATTACAGCCATGGCCATTTAATCAGTATACACAAAATAATATCACATAAAAATGCTTTCTCATGGAGGAATGTAAAATTGGATTTGAATACAATAATATCAAATGTAATTAGCCTTTATCCTGCATAACACTCCACTTGTTTCTTTGCAATGACTTACTTTGTTCATGTCTATAACTTAGTCATTTGTCCAACAAATATTTAATAAGAAACATTACTCAGTATATCGTGGCAGGTACTGTGGTACACAGAAGGATGTATATGACAACTACAGGATTTTGCTCTCTAGTAAATGAGGTATATCAGCATTACACTTTACGATGTTCCAAATGAAAATAATGAGCGCTGTGAGTCCATAACAGAAGGGAGGAAGGGGGAGAAAGGGGAGAGGTGATCAGGAAAGACGGCACAGTCAAGCTGTGTGAAAGGATAAGTTGATTTCTCTAGGCATAGACTGAGTACGTTCTAGGAAAATAAAAAGAAAATATTTTAAGCATTATATATTTGATTTGGCTTATTTCAGTGCATTTACCTGTGCATTCTAACAAGACTCTGTACAGTGTGCCAGATGTGCAACAGTAATTATCTCTTGATAATTCTGTTACTTTTTGTGCCATTACAGTCATTTTCATATTTCCAATCCTCATTTATTCCTTGGTTTAATATCTCTTCATCCCTTCTTATTCTTATATTCTAATTCATGCAGATATAGTTTTTGTTTTTGTTATCTTGTCTCTTGTTCCCAAAGTTCCACACAAAATCAATCAATCAAGTGGAAAATCTAAAGAACACAATTTGACATGTCTATTTTTTGCATTACCATATTTCTGTTAGATGCATTCATTTTGCATTTAATGGTAGTTAGCTATGCTTGCTTATTTTTGTTTACTTGTTGTTGTTTTATTGCTTCATAGATCGCATTTTCTTTAATGAATAAACCAAATTAATTTCTATATTCCACTGTTATTAGATATTTGACTTTAATATTTTCACTACTATGAATAAAATCACTGTTAACATTTTTGTGTATGCATTTTGGTGAACATAATCACATATTTCTTTTGGGTAACTACTGTTCCACAGGGAATACTTAGAAATAATAGGTGCTTCCAGCTTCCACAGGGGTCAGTAGATGCTCTGTATCTTTATGAATACTTGGAATCAGCCGTCTTAATTTCAGCCAACTGGATGGGTTGGTAGGGTGTCACACTGTGATTTGAATTAATGTTTTCCTGATGAGTAACAATGATGAAAATTTTTTCTTATACTCATTGGATATTCTCTTCCTTTAATGAGCCAGATTTTTGGTTTGAAACCTTGGGAGCTTCCCAGGTGTAATCTGAAACTGGCCCCTGTACACGGAGGGCAAGGAGGGACCAAAGAAAGATGCAAACCATTCCAGGTTGGTAGGTGGCAGTTTTAATAAGCAAGGAAATTTACATACAGGCTTGTCTTGGGTGGCCACAAGACAAGTAGATCTATGCACTTGCCAGCCAGAATCTTAAAAGTTTATGTAGAGGCTGTAATTGAGTGCAGTCACATATGCAATCTGGATATTTTCAACAACACCTTACTCACTCAAGGCTGCATTCTTGAAAACAAGCTTTCACTACGGGAACAGTACATTTCAAGGACAAGGAGGTGGGTGAGGAGCCTCTGATTCCCTGGGTCCAGCTCACAGGTCAACCGGTGGTCACATTTTCTTGAAGGACTCATCCAACACAGATTTAGATTGTTGTTCTTACTTTTATCTTGAGTTGTTTGTCATTTCTTTATAGAGTCATAGTAATTCCAATACACTATTTTAATGTGTTATTAATATAAGTGCTTTAACTGATATATGTAATGGGAATATCATCTCCTAGTCAGTGGTTTTCCTACTAGATCACTATCTTAATGGAAATTTTGGTAAGCAAGTTCTTGTACTTTGGTGTGATTAAGTAATATAAATTTACTTTTATTTTTTTATTTATTATGTTGAAAAATACATTTTGATTTGTTACTTTGTGATATTAGGACAATACATCTTTCCTTTCTTTGGCTTCAATATATTTCACATCTCTAAATATAATTCGTTAATTTATTTTACGTTAAATTAATTTTTATTAACTTACATTTATAACCAGTAAGAGGAGCACTGCATGGAAAAGAAATGAGAGAATTTTTCTTAATTGATAGCCATGATCTATTAATAAACTATTGATGAGTGCTAAGACATGGATGTGGGAAGGAGATATACGCTTATTGGTAATCACTGTCCTAAATCTGCATTGTTATAACATTTACTAAAATCATGATACAAAATTCCCTCACTAAGAGATTCTGTTCACTTCATATGAATATATTCTGGTAGTATTAGTTTTGTATTTCTGACTTCCTGTTGACAACATATATGTGTGTGTGGGGAGGGGTAGAGTGGAAGGGTATGTCTCTCTTTCTCTCATCTTCATCTCTATCCCTGGTGCAGATAATGGCAACTTTCCCCGGAGACTCTGAGGTGTTATCCTGGTTCATACAGGGGATTTGAGTTGGCTTTATTTTCAGACAGGCCCCCAAGGGTCCTAAGTATGGGCGTATAAAACTTTATCCCCTTTAGTAGATTCACTAGAGCTCTCTAGTCCTAGTCCTGCTGGAGGTGAGTTTCCTATTAAATGTGTGATGGAGGTGGATAGTGATCAGAGACTCTTCTCTAAGAGTTAAGGAACAGGCTACAGCTGAATTTATTAAGCTAATATATTCTATCTCACTACTGCAGAAAGATTTCCTGACTGAAAGAGGTCTGTACTGGATCATGCTGAAACAAGTTATATTAACCGTCTACAGACGGAACTTAAATAGAGGTATAATCCCCACTCTCAGTGATAATAGTGTATAGGGCATGGTCTTCCATAATAATAATTAAAAAATAAGCTCATCAGAGGCCTAGAGTTAAGTGCAGGTTTATAAAGTTGTTTAGAAAGAATGAAGCAGAGAAGTAAGGAGTCTCGTGATGGACATTACATACAGTCTTGCAGGATTTACTGCAGAAACTTTTTTTATTGTCATTAATAAAATACTTCTCAAAATTTGCTCTTTTCTCTCTCTCTTTTCTCCGGAGTCAATTAGAGCTGAGACTGATCTTCATTCTTTTCTTCCTTTATGCTTCCTTCTCTCTTTCCTTCCTTTCTTCTTCTTTTTTCTCTTTTCCTTCTCTCCTTCAGTCTCTTCTTATCCTCTGTACCTTCCCTATTTTTTATAGAGTTCTATCTTATCTCTTGTTATTTCTATATGAAAGAAAGAGAAAGAGAGAGAGAGAGAAAGAGTATCTGTGGTTCTGCGATTTGTGTTACGTGTTTAAGTAAGATGTATTTCTCTTCAAAGAAGACTGAGATCTCAAAAGAAACATAAGCCTTTCGGGTATTTTTTAACTCATTCCAGCTTTTATATGGCCTTTCAACAAATGAGTATAAGATATTATTGTCTTAAACTTCAGAGGAAAACCTTTCATAAGGTTAATGTTCCTTCCACTTGAAGAGTGCTCAGCCTGTGCCTACATCTGATTTTGAGCTCAAGTCTTAGCATTAGATTTTCTAATAAGAATAATACAGATAAAAATTAAATCTGTTGCAGAATTTGTGAGCACTGCAGTTATAACTCTTATTTTTCCTTCTAGAGGTGGTCAACTACTTCTCTTCTTGTTGATGGCAAGATGTTCCACACCAACACTACAAATTTCCACCCAGAGACCTTTTTTCTTACAGGCGTCCCAGCACTTGAGGATTCCCATGGCTGAATATCCCTGCCTTTTTGCACCATTTACTGCTGGGCAGTAATGGATCTGCTGGGCAATACTTCCATTTTGTTGATCATCTGGTCTGACCATACCCTGCGAGATCCCATGTTCTACTTTCTAGCCATCTTATCAGCCGTAGATCTGGTCCTCTCCACATCCTCAGTGCCCCGAATGCTGGGTATCTTCTGGTTTCATGCACATGAAATTGGATTTGGAACCTGTGTGGCCCAGATGTTTCTCATACACACCTTCACAGGAATGGAATCTGCTGGCAATGGCTTTTGACCGCTATGTGGCTATCTGTGCATCTGTCCACTACACAACCATCTTGAAACCCTGAGTGCTAGCAGGCATTGGTGTGGGTATTACAACAAGCCCAGTCCTAGTCATGTTCCCCATTGTCTACCTAACCCATTGTCTGCCCTTCTGTGGGGTTCAAATTATTGCCCACTCCTACTGCGAGCACATGGGCATTGCCAAGTTGGCCTGCGCCAGCATTCAAATTAATGCTATGTATGGGCTTTTTGTGGCTTCTTTTCTTATTTTGGAGGTGGCACTGGTTAGAATCTCTTATGCTTACATTCTCCATGCAGTTTTCTGCCTCCCTTCTCGAAATGCTTGTCACAAGGCTCTGAGCACTTGTGGCTCCCATGTAGGGGTCATATGGGTTTTCTATACACCCTCCTTATTCTTCTTTCTTACCCACCGGTTTGGCAATTATGTCCACATCCTTGTTGCCAATCTCTATGTGGTCATCCACCTGCCCTCAACCCTATGATCTATGGTGTGAGGACTAAGCATATTTGTGAGCATGTGATCTGTGCTTTTACCTCAAAGTAGAGTCTCTTGTTTCCTTAGCTCTTGAGGATGTGGGTATAACTGAAAGAAGTTAACCTTACCTGTACTCTAGGTTGATTATCCTTTTTAAATTTTCCTCATATGTAAAGATCCTGATGTTCCTTAAAAAAAACAACTTTGGAGTGTGCTTTCTGGTCTTAAATTCAATGTTTCCTCTCCACATTGTTGTTAAGTGTTTATTCTTCTGAATGTAGGGTTCCATTACAGAAGGAGAAAACCTCCCAGTGGAAGTACTTTCATTTTTAACTGTGGAGATTCATTGAACCTCTATGTCTCTGTCTTTGAAAAGAGGATAATGGTCCAGCTGGCCACAATTAATTTATTGCAACTTCTTTGATTTTCACTGAATAAAAGAACTAAATTCAAATGTAAAATTAAAAAAAAAAAAGGATCTTGATAGATTTCTCAATTACAAATTTAAATTTATCTGCTTTCTCTGAGGACATCACTATGATATTGATTGAAGTTTTTAAGAATGTCTCCAGTCCTTCCCTTTCATTTTGGCACCTTTTTTCCTTACACTTCATCATAGCCTACAGGCACAATATGCCCTCACCTATGCCATGTCTTTCGTTTCTGTAGAAGTATGTAGTGAAAGTATCTGAAAACAATACTTGTGTTATAAAATAAAAATCTAGTTTATAAGAGAAGCTTGAATGTACAAATTTCTAACAGTGGGATTTCAAATCATGTTTAGTCAGCTTTTTTCCCTTGGTAGGTATGCTTGGGTGAGTGTGTTAAATGTATTTCAGCAACTTTCTATCTATATGGGGCACATCGTCCTTTCCAAAGGCCTCTTCATTTATGGAATGCTGTATACATCCATCCTTGATGCTTTGCAAAAGTAGATGAATTTCAGAAAAGTTCAGGCAGAAAATAAATTTTCAAACTCAGCTAGTTTCACAGTAATTTGCTGGATTTTTCTGGAAGGTATTCTGTGTTACAACATGATGCCTGGTGATCTAAGGTGATTTTTTATTTTTCTTCCTGAATTTGCAGTTGGCAAAAATTGATGCGTTCATACAAATAATAAAATAGTACACAAGAGCAATTTCTTAGGAGGCTAGGAACTAATTTTCTGATGGCAAGGTCACCAACTGATGGTAAAAAATGACTATACAATTTTACAACATGACTAAATGGGCCAGAACACATCTCTTCAGGGACTGGAAGCATGGAAGATAGATTATCTTTCATCAAGCAGCATGGACTAGAGACTTCAGTAAAAACTTTCCGGAAAGAATTAACGGAGGGTGACACAAGGGATATTTAAATATGGTTACTGGAAGAATTCATTTCCTGTGAATACCTTCAGCACATTAAATTCTCTTTTCTCTTAGAAATAGGAAGATGCAAATAATAAATTTTCCATGGCCTCTTTATCAAGACTTTATCCAACATCATTCTTTCCAATATTTTTCATTATTTGGGTATTGTACCTTATTTTAAGTACAACACAAAACTAATAATGTTAAAGAAAAGAACATATCAAATAAAGATTGACTTTTCACAATAACAAGTTATGTATTTAATTTTATTAATCCTACATTGAATATGTGACACCCATATTCAATGCCACACAGGATTACAAACATCATTCCTCAAAGAAAGTAAATTCACAGTGCCTTATGTTTAGAGGAAAAGTTCATACATATTTCCAGTTAGTGTGATAGAATTCATATGTGTTAATCTATAGGTAATGAGGTTCTTTTTCAAAACTTTAAGAGCAGGTTTATATTCACGTTCTAACAGTGTCTTTTTTAGTCATAATGTTCACAGTACGTAACCATCAACTTTCCCTTATGTCTCCATGCCCTACAACTAAAAGACAGTAGGGTTCAGTGGCAAAAACACACAAAATATCTCTTTAAGCTCGGTTTCTCCTGAGATATTTAGCGTCAATGATACCTACGGCAGGAAATTTACAATTCTAATAATAAAAAATGGAGATAGAATTCTGAAGGGTAGGTATTATTTTCAAGCAAAATATTATTTTTCATGAGTAAAAAAGGAAAGGAAAATTCACGTGGTCAAATGGTTTTCTTCAATAAAATGTTCACTTCAATAAAATTAAACTTGGTTGGTGTATATGGCATGAAGTAGGGGTCCAATATAATATTTCATAGGGTAAGCACAAATTAAATGAAGAAATTTGGATAAGTATCATAGCAATGCAAGGTAACGTTGAGTAAAATTCCAGGAAAAAAAAAAAGGACACATATATTAAAATGTATAATTTACTTTGTCAGCCTTTGAAGATATAAAATTTCTTTGTCCAAATATTCGTAAAAATATTGAAAGATCTTTCTATAGTTAATGTTTTAAGTATCTTTGAATTTTGAAAAGTTAAAACCTGATTGAGGCCAACTCAAAGCTACTGCCCTGCATTGTATGTAAGAGATAATTAGTTTGGCTATGGAGACAAAGGAAATAGATTTTGGTATCCAAGTCTATTAATAATGAGCAGCATGACCAAACAAGTTTCTTATTTTAAGTTTTCCTTTTTTTCTTGTGAAAAGGAGACGTCATTGTTACTTACCTTATATGTTTCAGTGTTAAGTGAGATATGTTAAAAGAATTAGCAGAGCCCTTCTAACATTGTATTTTTAGTATTGTTAAATGTCCATTCCATATATATTTCTTTTGTTTCCTAAGAATTTCTTCTAAAAGTTAAGAAACATAAACAGTTACATTTATAGCCTCAGTTTTTAGGAGATAATATTGCATGCTGGAGGTTCTGAGCAGATACGTATGGCATTATGTTTAGTATATTAACGAAAGTAATTATTCCAATAAAGTATAACAATTTGCACATGCATACTATCTGCCAACATGCAGCATACTGATTATTATTTTAGACTTAATGCCAGATTTCTGTAGATGCTGCAACATTATCAGTACCTGGGAAGATTTTAAGACAATAAGAAGGAAGAGTGGAGCTAAATATTAGTCACATTTGCCAAGCTGCCAGACGAATCTTTTTTTTAGAATCTAAAAACAAAATCCAGCTTTCATAAATATTGCCATTGTAAAATCACTGTATTGTAAAATTTTGTAAATCTAAAAATGGTTCTAGAAGTAATTCATGGCAAATCAATGAAAGTCACCACCTTAAAATAATGAGGTCTTAGAGATGAGAGAGATCACTTTGCATTAGGTTGATCAGGGAAAACTTCATGGAAGATGTTGTAGTTAAACTATGTAGAAGGATTGGTAGAATCTCAATTAGCAGAGACTGAGTTAGTGTTCTAGGGAAATGCATAATATAAGCACAGTATTTTGGGGAGAATGAGAGGGATACTTTTGCTTGCTTCCTTCTGAAGCTTTAAATTATGCACTTGGCCAGATGAGGAATACTCAGTTCTTGAAGATAGATGAACGAGATGCTTTGTTCAGATTATCCTGTGTTAGCTGCTGATTTGTCCCAGCCCAATTTCTTCCTCATTGCCAAATCTTACCTAAAGTTCAGCTTGGTCAATTGTGACCATTATTACCCTCTTCTGGACCCACTGTCTTGTTATACAGATATATTTTATATTTTTGCTTGTCTCCATGGTTACATGCACACACACACACACACTAAATTTAAAAAGAAAAGAAGTTGTTAGTTTCTAAGTATGAATTTTTGACAGTTGCCATCGAGATCCAATTTCTGTATTCTTGACACTGTTCTAAGCACTTTGTTTACACTCATTATCTCATTATCTTTTTATCATTAGTAACAGGATGACTACTAGAAGGAGGTATTCACCAGGCTTTTCTAAAGTTACTCTGTTTAATCAACCATCCCATAACACAGTGACTTAGAAGAAAAAGTAATTGTTTTTCTTGTACAACTACTGGGGGTAATTCTGCTTCAGAAAGTAGGTCAGGTTGACTTTGTGTTAAATTCTGATCTCCATGAGTCTCATTCCAGGGCTGCAGATAAAGGAACAGTACCTTATCTGGGTCATATTCTTTATGTGGAAACTTATAAGAAGGAAAAGATTAACCCAAATCTGCAATCACATATACGTGAGGTCTCTATTTTCTTGTCTACTAAGATTGCATGGGCCAAGACAAGTCACATAGCCAAGCATTAAAACAATGCGTCAAAGATGTATGCTACACTTACAGTCGGAAGAGGCATGAATATATACTGAAGAATAATCCAAATTATGACAAAATTTTTTCCCTTCATCTATCTAACTGTGACCAACGGTAGAGAAGCTGCCTTTTCTTACTTTTGCCTTTTAAAACCATTTTTACCTATGAAAACAAACCATCTTAAGGGCTTTCACTTTCCTTAGGCATACACTCTGAGCTAGTCAGTTTACAAGATGCCTATTTTTTTTCATCTTATATGTTTGGAGAGACGTGTATACTGCTACAATCACCAATATAAAGCCACATTTTTAGTGTTAATTGCTAACACAAAATTCTTAGCTTTAGCCACTTTTAAATAATAAAGTTTAATAATATAGTTACCAGTTTTTCCAGAAATTAATTCCTTTTGTGAGGAAGATTAGCCCTGAGCTAACATCTGTTGCCAATCGTCCTCTTTTTGCTGAGGAAGATTGTCCCCGGGCTAACATCTGTGCCCATCTTCCTCTGCTTTATATGGGATGCCGCCACAGCGTGACTTGACAAGTCGTGCGTTGGGGCGCGCCCGGGATCCAGACCCTTGGCCGACGCAGCAGAGCGCATGCACTTAAACGCTCGCTATGCCACTGCCCGGCCCCCAAGAAGTTAATTCTTGACGGCATACTTAACTTGAGAGCAGAGGTAAATTTTCTCACCAGCAGTGTGGATGCTGAGGAAGTCTCATGTAGCAGCACATCCCTGGGTGGTTGAGAGAGGAATCAGAAAGAAATTAAGTTAAACTGCGTTGCAAAAGCCAATTCCAATGCCTAGGGGAGAAAGTAGAGTCTCAAGCCATGCTGCACTAGTTAGAGAGAGGTTTTGATGTCATGCGGAGAGCATTGCTTTTCTTATTCTTGGATGCTTAGCTTTCAGTCCTTTTGTACTAATACTGGATTCTATAATGTTCTCTGATTGCCCAGGGGTTTCTTTCTCTTTGTGTCAGTTTTTTTGTATATCTTCCCATCATACTTTATGTATGTTCTTTTTCTCTTTCCCATATTTTTATCTGTTTTTGTCTGTATCTCTGTCTCTTTGTAAACATCTGATGATTTCTGTCTTAATTTAAAATTACTATGTTCTTTTCTCCCTTCCTTTCACTGGAGTTCAATCCTAGTAGTCTCTCTGATAGATCATCTTTTCAGTAACTAATTCTCTGCGTGCTACCCCAAGAATAATAATTTAAGATTACTGAAGCCAAAAGGGGAAAAAAAGTACTCTGAATAAAAAGGTCAAATATCACTAGCAAAATTGGGTCAATAATGGTGAGTATCAAGTTCCACACACAACTTAAACCAAAGCATGTTCCTCCCTCCAA
Organism: Ceratotherium simum simum; assembly: GCF_057802395.1. Classification (NCBI taxonomy): domain Eukaryota; kingdom Metazoa; phylum Chordata; class Mammalia; order Perissodactyla; family Rhinocerotidae; genus Ceratotherium; species Ceratotherium simum. Next base: position 26,792,303 of record NC_141906.1, on the reverse strand, counting down.
AACAGAACCAAGGGTCCTGCTCATGAGTGAGAATCTCTTTGAGCTTTGACCATGGGGAAAGCTTGTGTACAGTGCATGAGAGACAAAACAGGGATTGGGAGCAACAGATGTGTGTAGTTTATCCAAAAATAAAGGATACTGGCTAAGATGAGTGACATTTATGCCTGTAAACTATTACAGGTATATTTTCAATGAATTAATGAAAATACAAATCACTCTTCAATTGGCTGAAGCTTAATTATTTCAAACAAACTACATAGGGTAAATAGTTGGGATCTGAAAATAAATGAACTCTGTCCTGCTTGAATTTAGATTTTTATTTCCTTAAAACTTTGGGGTTGCATATAGATCTTCTTCTTCACTATATCTTTATTCTTGTCTCAAAAACCTAAGATTAGAAGACATATAATCATATCTTTGCTACCAAAAATATTTTGACAAATATTATTTTACTGTTTCTAGTATTTGTTCACAGTTTACTTAGAGTAAGAACAAAATCTGGTAATAATTATTGTGTCTGCAGAGCACATGCCATACATTGTACAGATGGCTGTATTTAAACCTCATATCAATGTTATATCTCAATTATAAAACCCTTATTTATAAGAGAGAAAATAAGGATCAAAACCAGTAATAATTTTTCAAATGCCTATTTTATGTTTATAAACTAATCATGAGAGATTTGCCTTTATTCTTTTAACATGGCAAATTACTCTCATTGAATTTGCAATGTTATAACAATCTCGCAATCCTTGGATGAATCCTGACTGGTCCCAAAACAGTATCTTTTATTATTTACTGACTGATTCAGTTTGGTAAGGATTTTTACACACATATTTATGAAGGATATTGGTCTGTATTTCTCGTCTTATGAGAGCTTTTTCAGGTCTTAAAATCAAGATGATAGTGGCCTCATAAAATTAGTTGGAAAGTATTCTCTCCTTTTCAAAATTCTGGAAAAGTTTCTGTAGAATGGGTATCATTTCTTTCTTAAAAATTTGGTGAAATCCACCCATTAAGCCTTGTGGGCCTGTGGGTTTTTTTTATGGAAATGTCTTTATTAATTCCAGTTGTTTAATATATATCACCTATTCGAGTAATCTATTTTTTCTTGAGTGAGCTTTGGCAGTTTGTGTCTTTCAAAGTATTTTTCTATTTCATCTAGGCTATTGAATTTATTGGCAAAAAGCTGCTCAGAATAGTCATTTAGTTCCTCTTAATCTGCAGTATCTGTAGGAATTTAACCTGTCTCATTCGTGTTATTAGTAATATGTGTCTTCTGCTTTTTGCTTATCAGTCTGTCAAGAGTAAATTTTATTTATTTAAAAGGACAGTTCTTGGTTTCATTGATTTTCACTTTATTTATTGCCATTTTTCTTTCATTGATTGATGTTATTTTATTATTTACATTATTCTTCTTATTTGTAGAGTAAAATAGTCTCTGCAAAAATGGGGCTGAGAAGACTGGATGTCCAGTGCATAATAATTAATTTGGGCATCTACCTCATATCATAAACAAAAATTAATTTAACTGGATCAACAACCTAAATATAAGGGCTAAAACAATAAAGCCACTAGAAGAAAATGTAGCAGTAAATTTTCATGAACTTGCATTTGACGATACATTCTTAGATATAACACTAAAAGCATGAGCACAAGAAAAAACATAAATAAATTGGACTTCCTCAAAACAAAACAAACCACAAAAAAACTCTTTTGTGCATCAAAGTACATTATGAAGAGTAAAAAGACATATACATAATGAAAGAAAATATTTGCAAGTTGTATACTTAATAAGCATTTATTATTCAGAATGTAAAATGACATATATCTCAACAAGAAAGAAACAAACAACCCAGTTAAAAAAAAACGGACAGAGGGCTTCAATAGATAGGTCTCAAAGAAGATATACAAATAGCTAATAAGCAAATAAAAAGATGCTTAATATCACTAACCATTAGGGAAATTTAAATCAAAACCACAATCAGATATCATTTCACACCTACTAGGATGGCTATGAACAAACAAAACAACAAGTGTTGGTGAGGATGTGGAAAAATTGGAACCCTCACACACTGCCTGGGGGGATGTAAAATGGGGCAGCTGCTAGGTAAAACTATTTTTAATCACCTCAAAACTTAAACATAAATTTGCCATATGACCCAGCAATTCTTCTTTTAGGTGTACACCAAAACAATGGAAAAGAGAGATTCAAAGAGATATTTTTATGTCAATGTTAATTTCAGCATTACACACTGTAGCCAAAACATGGAAACAATGCAAGTGTCCATCAACAGATGAATAGACAAACAAAATGTGGTATTTATATTGAATGGAATATTATTTAATCATAAAAAGAATGAAGTTTTGTACATGCTATGACACGGATGAACTTTAAAAACATTAAGCTTAGTGAAAAAAGCCAGACATAAAAGAACAAAAATTATGTTTCCACTTATGTGAAATATCTAGAAGGAGCAAACCATTGAGACAGAAAATAGATTAGAGATCTAATTAGCTGTAGGGAAGAAGGAATGGGGAGTTATTGCTCAATGAGTAGAGAGTTTTTGTTTGGGGTGATGGAAAAGTTTTCAAAATAGATAGTGATGATGGTTGCACAACATTGTGAATGTAATTAGATCAACTGAATTTTGCACTTACAGATGATTAAAATGATATGTTTAATGTTATGTATATTTTACCTCAATAGTTTTTTTTAGTTATAGGGAACTTGAATTAAAAATATATTTCTATACACTAGCAATATATGATCCAAGAATGAAATTAAGAAAACAATTCCATTTACAATAGCATCAAAAACAATAAAATATTTAGGCCTAAATTTAACAAAAACCTTCAAATATATTACATTAAAAACTGCAAAATAACATTGAAATATATCAAAGAAGATCTAAATAAATGGAAAACATTTGTGACCATAGGTCAGAATTAATACTTTTAAGATGGCAATACTTACAAAATTGATCTCTACATTCAATACAATTCCTAACAAAATTCCAATGTTGAGTTTTACAAAAATATGGAAGCTGATCTTAAAACTCATAATGAAATACAAAGGGTACATAGTAGACAAACAATCTGAAAATAACCCAAAGTTGGAGGACTCATGCTTCTCAATTTCATAATTTGCTACGGTAATTGAGACGGCATGGTATTGGTATGAGAACAGATAGATCAATGGAAGATTATTGAGAGTCTAAGAATGCCAAGGAAATTCAATGGGAAAAGAATAGTCTTTTCAACAAATGATGGTAAGTCAACTAGATATCTGCATGCAAAGAATGCAGTTAAACCCCTAACTCACATCATTGACAAAAAACAATACTATACAAACAAAAACCTCAAAATGAAATATAGGCCTAAATGTAAGAGATACAATTGTAAAGCTCTCAAAGGAAAACATAGGAGTAAATCTTCATGACATTGTATTAGGCAATGTCTTAGAGACAACACAAAAAGGACAAGCAATGATAGAATGAATACATGAAAGTGACTTCATCAAAATTTAAAACTTTTGGCTGCAGAAAAGAAGATAAGGCAGTGTTATTTTTCTGGTAAATAATTTCACTCTGAATTTAAGACGACCAGCAGATTCACTATAAATTTATTATAGTCCAAACTATCTCCAAAAACTGTAGTGCATTAACAGTTTCTTGATTATAATATTAAATCTTTAAGACATACACAGGGATCAGTCTCCAATAAAATTGAATTCTCTCAGCATTTTGTTCCTTGTCTGACTACAGGTTGGAGAAAATGAAAGAATGGAGGGACAGAAATTCATGTCTGCTCTTGAGGAGGAAGAAAATAAATAATCTATGATGTCTTCTAGCTAAATTCTACATCCCTATCCATCTCTTTACAAAAATAAAGTCAGTGTGTATTGACATCTATTAGGTGCTATATTATTTACATTGCAGGCATTATCCCTTTTAATCTTTAAGAGAGTTTTTGGGTAGGTAATCGCACAGACAAAAAAAATCAAGCTAAGAAAGTTCATTTTAGCTCCCCGAAGCTATTCTATTATGAATTCAAGGAACTGAAATTTGAACCCAAGCGTAATTACACAGTTTGTAATGTTTACATTAACCCCTAGGAGATCTGTACTCTATAGGGTTTTGAAAATAAAATATTTTTTTGCTCACTCACTTCATAATTGTATCGATCCCATTATGACATTACAATAAACTATTAATCCAAATGGACTTCACCTCTACACTGCCAGTTCTCAATTGTGGGTCATTTCTGTAATCTTTTTTTAAAAACTGGATTGCAAAGAAATACTCAAATTCTCAATCTTAGAGATCTTGACACAGTTCTCTTCTCCCATTCCATCCTCTCTCTTCCCTGTTTCTCTACTCCACTGTCTTTCATCTTTTTATTTCCTCCCACTCTAAATCTCTCTCTCCTCCACACTTTCTTTTTTCACTTATTGCAACATTCTTTCTGAAACACACATCATGTACACATACACCCCTAAAAATGTGTTTGCATGCACAAACGGCATTCTTCATTTGCAAGTTGGAGTGTACACAAACACAAGTGTGTGCATGTGTATATACATGTATGTGTACATACAAGCATGCATATATGCACACAATGTTGGGACAACTTACCAAATGGAATATATACTTCTGTCATATAAATTCTCCCAACATGACTGATTTCAAGTTACCAGTTGTTTAACAACTAGATTAAAATTTCCTTAATTTTGAGAGAATTTAGCAATAGGCTCTCAAGCCTTTATAATATGGTTTCAGCAACCTATTTCACTATTTTCACTTCCTAAATCAATAGGCAGATCCCCATGTGCTTTCTTCTAGTAGATACACTGACTATTGACACCTTTCCACTTGCACAATTAGGACCATGGCCATGTAATCAATATGCATAAAATATGACCACATAAAAATGCTTCCTCACCGAGGAAGATAAAATTGGATTGGAATATTATATCTCAAGTGTAATTAGACTTTATTCTCATAATACTCCACTCTTTTTCTTTGAAATGATTTATTTTGTTCAAGCCAATAACTTAGTCATTTGTTCAACAAATATTTAATAACAAACATTACTTAGTATATTGTACCAGGGACAGTGGTACACATAAGGATGTATATGATGATTTCAGGATTTTGCTCCCTAGTGGATGAGGCATATCAGCATTACAGTATATGGTGTTCCAAATAAAAATGAGTGCTGTGAGTGCATAAGGGAAGGGAGGAAGGGAAAGAAAGAGGAGGGGTGATCAGGAAAGAGGGCACATTCAAGCTGTGTGGAAGGATAAGTTGATTTCTCTAGGCACAGACTCAGCACATTCTAGGAAAATAAAAAGAAAATATTATAAGCATTGCATATGTGATTTGGCTTATTTCAGTCCATTTACCAAGTGTATTTTGACAAGACTCTCTATAATGTGGCAGATAGACAAAAATAATTTTCTCCTGATAGTTCTGTTATCTCTTGTGCCATTATGATTATTTCTGTATTTCCGATCCTCCCTCATTGCTTGGCTTAATACCCACTTCATCTCTTCCTATACTTATCTTCCAACTCTTGCATTATAGTGTTTTTTTTGTCTTGTTTCTTTCCCCAAAGTTCTAAACAAAATCCATCAGGTGTAGAAATCTTAACACAATTTGATATATCTATTTTTTACTCTACAATATTTCTGTTAGAATAATCCATTTTGCATTAAGAGAATTCAGGTGTGTTTGTTTTTTTGTTTGTTTGCTTGGTATTGTTTTACTATGTTTTGTTTTATTCCTCCATAGATCATATTTTCTTTAATGAATAAACCCAGGTAATATATGTATTCTACTGGTGTTGGATATTTGATTTGTTTAATTTTTTCATTGCTATGAATAAAATCACTATGAACATTTTTGTGTATGTATTTTGGTGAACATAATCACTTTTCTTTTGGACAATTACCTAGGAGTAATTGCTGGTACACAGGGCATATTTAGAATCAATAGACATTTCCAGTTTCCACAGTAGTAAGTCGATGCTCCATATCTTTATGAATACTTGAAATTAGAGGTCTTAATTTCAGCCACACTGGATGGGTTGCAGGATGTCACATTATGGTTTGAATTACCATTTTCCTGATGAGTACCATTTTCCTGATGTTCTTATTTTCTATCGAGTTTTTGTCATTTCTTTATAGATTTATAATAATTTCCATATACTATTTTAATGAGCTAGTAATATAAGTGCTTTAACTGATATATGTAATGGGAATATCATCTCCTAGTCAGTGATTTTCCACTGGATCATCCTCTGATTGGAAACTTTGGTAAGCGATGTTCTTATATTTTTCTATGGTTAAGTAATATGATTTTACTTTTCTTTTTTATTCATTACATTGAAAAATACATTTTAATTTGTGACTTTGCAATATTATGATAACACATCTTTCCTTTTTTTGACTTCAATATATTCACATCTCTGAATATACTTCATGTTATTTTATTTTTATGCTAAATTAATTTTTATTAACGTATAATTAAAGCCAGGAAGACTAGCACTGCATGGAAAACAAATCAGAGACTTTGTCTTATTTGATAGCCGTGATATGTTAACAAATTTTTGATGAGTGCTAAGATATGGCTGTGGGAAGGGGAGATACACATGTTGGTAATTAACATCCTAAATCTGCATTGTTATAACATCTACTAAAACCAGCACACAAAATTCCCCCGATAATACATACTGTTCACTTCATATGAATACATTCTGATAGTATTAAATTTGTATCTCTTACTTCCTGTTGAGAATATATATGTGTGACGGAGAGGGAGTGGAGGGGAAGGTCTGCATGTACAGAAGACCCTCTATCCCAGGTACAGATAATGGGTTCTTTCTCAGGAGACTCCGGGGTGTTATCCTGGTTCATACAGGGGATTTGAGTTGGCTTTGATTTCAGACAGGCCCCCAAGGTCTTAACTACAAGTGTATTAAACTTTATTCCCTTCAGTAGATTCACTAGAGCTCTCTAGTCCTAGTCCTACTGGAGGTAAGTTTCCTATTAAATGCATGATGGAGATGGATAGTGATCAGAGACTCTTCTCTAAGAGTTAAGAAACAGGCTACAGCTGAATTTATTAAGCTAATATATTCTATCTCGCTACTGTAGAAAGATTTCCTGACTAAAATAAGTCTTTACTGAATCATGCTGAGACGACTTAAGTTTAAATTAATTATCTACAGAGGGAACTTAAAATTGTGGTATAAATGATGATCTCCACGCTCAGTGATAATTGTGTATAAGGGCATAGTTTTCTATAATAACAATTAAAAAATAAGCTCATTAGAGGCCCAGGTTAAGTGCAGGTTTATAAAGTTGATTACAAAGGATGAAGCAGAGAAGTAAGAAGTCTGGAGATGGACATTACATACAGTCTTGCAGGATTTACTGCAAGACTGTTAAGAAAAACTGTTAATAAAATAGTTCTTAAATTTGGACTTTTCTCTCTCACTTTTCTCGGGAGTCAATTAGAGCTGAGATTGTCCTTCCTTCTTTTCTTTACACTTCCTTCTCTCTTTCCTTCCTCTCTTTTTTCTCTTCTCCCTCCGTCCTTCCGTTTCTTCCTATACTCTTCTGTCCCTTTCTTATTTTTTCTTAGCCCTTTCTTTCTTTTCTTTTCCCTGTGTGAAAGAAAGAAAAAAGAAAGAGAGAAAGATATATAAGAAAGACAGAGAGAGCCAGAGAGAGAGAGAAAGAGAAAGAGAGAGAGAGAAAGAGTGAAAGATCACAATTGTAGTGTGGGGGCCGGCCCATGGCTTAGCGGTTAAGAGCGTGTGCTCCGCTACTGGCGGCCCAGGTTCTGATCCCGGGCATGCACCGACACACTGCTTCTCTGGCCATGCTGAGGCCACGTCCCACATACAGCGACTAGAAGGATGTGCAACTATGACATACAACTATCTACTAGGGCTTTGGGGAAAAAAAAGGAGGAGGATTTTGCAATAGATGTTAGCTCAGAGCCGGTCTTCCTCAGCAAAAAGAGGAGGATTAGCACGGATGTTAGCTCAGGGCTGATCTTCCTCACAAAAAAAAAAAAAAAAGAAAAAAAACAATTGTGTCGGAAGTGAAGAGCGTAGACTTCTGCCTAACATGGCCCATCCTCACTGTCATTGAAAACATGTCTTTACTTCTTTCAAATCTCCTTCCAACAAATCTTCTCACTGCTCCCCATAAAACCCAACCCCAATACATACATACAGAAAAGGGTAGAGTTGTTGGATATCCTGGAATATTCCTTGGAATTTTGAAAGCAGTAATAACTTTCTTTATTAATTTAATTACCATCAGAATACTAGTAGCAAAGAGATGCATTTCTCTCCTGAAGGTTATTTCCAGCTGCAGTATTTTTCCATCACTGTGTAATGCTTTTCATATCTGAGGTACAGTACAGTATGTCTATCTTTGTGCAACTTTTTTTTTATATATGAGATACAGTACAGTGTATCTGTAGGGGGATATAAGTAAACGCGGATGGAAAAATTAACGAAGCATAGCTCTTCATTTTAGATCTCATTTTCTAAACATGTATCATTGTAAAATGTAATACTGAACAAATCTGTTTAAGAAATACAGCTGGATTTTCCATCATTCTACATGCCCAGTCATCTGTTTAAATAAGGTGTATTTTCCCTTCAAAGAATACTGAGGTCTCAAAAGAAACATAAACCCTTCAAGTTTTTTTTTTTTTTTTACTGCATTCCAGGTTTTGTATGGCCTTTCAGCAAATGAGTATAAGATATTATTGTCTTAAACTTCAGAAGGAGACCTTCCACAAGGTTAATGTTCCTCCCACTTGAAGACTGCTCAGTCTCTGCCTATATCTGATTTTGAACTCAAGTTTTTTTTTTTTTTTTTTTAAAGATTTTATTTATTTATTTTTTCCCCCCAAAGCCCCAGTAGATAGTTGTGTGTCACAGCTGCACGTCCTTCTAGTTGCTGTATGTGGGACGCGGCCTCAGCATGGCCGGAGAAGCAGCGCGTCGGTGCGAGCCCAGGATCCGAACCCGGGTCGCCAGCAGTGGAGCGCGCGCACTTAACCACCAAGCCACGGGGCCGGCCCTGAACTCAAGTTTTAGTATTAGCTTTTCTAATAAGAATAATACAGATAAAAATTAAGCCTTCTGCAGAAGTTGTGAGCACTGCACTTATAACTCTGATTTTTCCTTCTAGAGGCAGTCAACTACTTGTCTTCTTGTCAACGGCAAGATGTTCCACACCAACACTACAACTTTCCACCCAGACACCTTTATTCTTACAGGCATCCCAGGACTTGAGGATTCTCATGGCTGGACCTCCCTGCCTTTTTGCACCATTTACTTAATGGATTTGCTGGGCAATGCTACCATTTTGTTGATCATCTGGTCTGACCATACCCTGCGAGATCCCATGTTCTACTTTCTAGCCATCTTATCAGCCATAGATCTGGCCATCTCCACATCCTCAGTGCCCCGAATGCTGGGTATCTTCTGGTTTCATGCATATGAAATTGGATTTAGAGCCCGTGTGGCCCAGATGTTTCTCATACACACCTTCACAGGAATGGAATCTATTGTTCTGCTGGCATTGGCTTTTGATCTGTATGTGGCCATCTGTGCACCTCTCCACTACACAACCATTTTGACAACCCGAGTGCTAGCAGGCATTGGTGTCGGTACTACAATGAGCCCAGTCCTGTTCATGTTGCCTATTGTCTACCTAACCCATTGTCTGCCCTTCTGTGGGGCTCGAATTCTTGCCCACTCCTACTGTGAGCACATGGGCATTGCCGAGTTGGCCTGTGCCAGCATTTGAATTAATGTCATTTATGGGCTTTTCGTGACTCTTTTCTTATTTTGGAGGTGGCACTGGTTGGAATCTCTTATGCCAACATCCTTTATGCAGTTTTCTGCCTCCCATCTTGGGATGCTCGTCACAAAGCCCTGAGCATTTGTGGGTCCCATCTTGGAGTCTGGAATATTTTCTATATGCCCTTCTTATTCTCCTTTCTTACCCACCAATTTGGCAAAATAATTCCTGGTTATGTCCACATACTTGTTGCCAATCACTATGTGCTCATCCCACCTGCCCTCAACCCTATGATATATGGTGTGAGGACTAAGCATATTCGTGAGCAGGTGATCCGTAATTTACCTCAAAGTAGAGTCTCTTGTTTCCTTAGTTCTTGAGGGTGTGGGTATAACTGAAAGAAGTTAACCTTACCTGTACTCTAGGTTGATTAACTTTTAAATACTCTTCATATCTAAATACCTTGAAGATCCTTCAAAAACAAACTTTGGAGAATGCTTTCTGGTCTTAAATTCAATGTTTCTTCTCCACATTGCTGTTAATTGTTTATTCTTCTGAATGTAGGGTTCCATTACAGTAGGGGAAAAACCTCACACCAAAAGTCCTTTCATTTTTAACTATAGAGATTTAGTGAATCTCCATGTCTCTGTATTTGAAGATAAGATAGTGTTTCAGCTGGCCACAATTAGTTTATCGCTACTGCTTTAACTTTCACTGAATAAAAGAACCAAATTCAAACGTAAAATAAAAATAATCTTGGTAGATTTCTCATTTACAAAGTTAAATGTATCTGATTTCTCTGAGGATGTCACTGGGATATTGAGTGAAGTTTTTAAAAATTTCTCCAATCCTTCCCTTTCATTTTAGCACCTTTTCCCTTACTCTTTATAATAACGTACAGGTACAATGTACCCTCATTGTGCCACCTTCCAACTTTCTGGAGAAGTATGTAGTGAAAATACCTGTGTTAAAGAATAAAAATCCTTTTTATAAGAGAAGCTTGAAAGTACAGAATTCTAACAGTGGAATTTCGAATTACGTTTAATTAATTTTTTTCCTTGGGTATATGTGTGTGTGTGTATGTGTGCATGCATGTGTTAAATGTATTTATGTAAACTTCTATCTGTATGGGCCACTTCTTCCTCTCCAAAGGCCTTTTTATTTGTAGAATGCTGTATACATTCATCCTTTGAGTCTCTATGCTTTATAAAAGTAGAGGAATCTCAGAGAAGGTCAGGTAGAAAATAAATTTTCAAACTCAGTTACTTTCAAAGGAATTTGCTGGATTTTCTTGCAGGTATTTTGTGTTATCTTATAAGGACATCTCTCCACCTCTACTCCTGATGATCTAGGGCATTTTTTGATTATTTTTCCAGAATTTGCTGTTGGCAAAAACTGATGTGTACATAAAAATAATAAAATAGAACACAAAGCAATTGCCTAGGAGGCTAGTAATTAATTTTCTGATGGCAAATTCACCATCAGATGTTAAAAGAAAAAAAATGACGGTACAATTATAAATGACTAAATAGGCCAGAACACATTTCTTTGGGGATCGTAAGTATGGAAGAAAGATTATCTTTCATCAAGGACCATGGACTATAGACTTCAGTGAAAACTTTCTGGAAAGAATTAATGGAAGGTGACACAAGGGATATCTAAATATGGTTATTGGAAGAATTTATTTCCTGTGAACACCTTGAGCACATTAAATACTCTTTTCTGTTAGAAATAGAAAGATGCAAATAATACATTTTTAATGGCTTCTTTGTTAAGAGTTTATCCAACATCATTCTTTCTGATATTTTTCTTCATTTGGATGATCCATTTTATTTTTTTAAGTAGAACACAAATTTAATAATATTAAAAAATAAAACGCATCTAATAAAGATTTTTTTTATATTAATAAGTTTTTATTTAATTTTATTAAAACCTCCATCCAGTATATGACCCTCTACAATTCAATGCTTCACAGGATTACAAACACCATTCCTCAGAGAAACTAAATTCAGTGTCTTATCTTTAGAGGAAAAATTCATAGATATTTCCAGTTAGTCTGACAGGATTCATATGTATTAATCTGTAAGTAATTACATTCTCTTTTAAAACTTTAAGAGTGGGTTTATATTCACATTCTAACGGCGTCTTTTTTAGTCATAATGTTCAGCGTCTCTAACAACCAACTTTCCTTTGTGTTTCCATGCCCTACAGCTAAAAGACAGTAGGGTTCAGTGGCAAAAGCACTGGAAATATTTCTTTCAGTCCAGTTTCTCCTCAGCTATCTAGGGTCAATCACACCTACGGCAGGAAATTCACAATTCTAATAATAAAAATGGAGTTGGAGTTCTGAAGGGTAGGTATTATTTCTTAGCAAAATTTTATTTTTCATGAGTAATAAAGAAAAGCAAAATTGACGTGGTCAGATGGTTTTCTTCAATAAAATGTTCACTTTAATACAATTAAAACTGATTATTGTATATAGTATGAGGTAGGGGTCCAAAATAATATTTCATAGGGTAGGCACAAATTAAATGAAGAAATGTGGTTTGGTATCATAACAACACAAAATAACCTTGGGTGAAGTTTTAGAAAAAGAAAGACAACATAAATCATAAGTACAATTTTACTTTGCCAGCTTATGAAAATATAGAATGATTTCCTTGTCCAAATATTTCTCAAATAGTGAAATATTTTTCTACAGTTAGTGTTTTGTTCTCAGTATGTTTCAAGTTTTGAAAAGTTAAAACCTGATTGAGGCCAAGTCAAGTCAAAATTACTGCCCTGCATTATATGTAAGAGATAAATAGCTTGGCTCTGGAGACAAAAAAAAAACAAATGATTTAGATATTCAAGTCTATAAATAGTGAGCAGCATGGCTTCAGACAAGTTTCTTGTTTTATCTTCACTTTTGTCCTATGAAAAGGAGATGTAACAGTTACTTACCTCATATGTTTCAGTGTTAAGTGAGATATGTGGATAAAATTAGCAGAGCACCTCTGACATTGTATTTTTAGTATTGTTAAATGTACATTCCATATATACTTCTTTTGTATCCTATGAATTTATTCTAAATGTTAAGAAACATAAAGAGTGGGGCCAGCCCAGTGGCGCAAGCTGTTAAGTGCGTTGCAGGTTTGGATCCTGGGCGCACAACAACGCACAGCGTGTCAAAGCCAAGCTGAGGTGGCGTCCCATATAAAGTGGAGGAAGATGGGCACGGATGATAGCTCAGGGCCAACCTTTCTCAACAAAAAGAGGAGGATTGGCATTGGATGTTAGCTCAGTGTTGATCTTCCTCACACACACACACAAAAAGAAACATAAACACTTAGATTTATAGCCTCAGTTTTTCAGGATTTAATATTGCATGATGGGGTTGCTGAGCAGAAAAGTATCATATTGTGTTTAGCATAATAATGAAAGTGATTATTTCAATAAAGTATAACAACTTGCACATACATACCAGCTGCCAACATGCAGCATACTGATCAATATTTTAGACTAATGGCCACATTTCTATAGATGCTACAATCATTGTCAGTGCCTGGGAAGGTTTTAGAGACAAATAGGAAGGAAGAGTAGAGCTAAATAGTGGTCACGTTTACCAAGTTGACAGACTTGAATCTATTTTGTAGAATCTAAAAACAAAATTCAGTTTTCACAAAATTGCCCTTCTAAAATCACCGTTTTGTAAAATTTTGAAAATCTAACACTGCTTCTAGAAATAAATCATGGCAAATGAATGAAAGTCATAGCCTTAAAATGATGGGTTCTTAGAGATGACAGAGATCCCTTTGTGTTAGGTTGATTAGAGAAGACTTCATGGAAGATATTATAGTTAAACTAAGTAGAAGGATAGGTAGAATCTCAACACGCCAAGACTGAGTTAGTGTGCTAGGAAATGAATAACACAAGTACAGTAATTTGGGGATAGAGAGAGGGATGCTTTTGCTGGCTTCCTTCTGAAGTTTTAAATTACACACTTAGCCAGACGAGGCATACTCAGTTCTTGAAGATGTCTGGAAAGGTGCTTTGTTCAGATCATCCTGTGTTACCTGCTGATTTGTGCTAGCCAGATGTTACCTAAAGTTCAGCTTGGTCAATTGTGACCATTATTACCCTTCTTCTGGACCCACAGTCTTGTTATACAGATACATTTTATTGTCTCTCTCAGCTGCTTGGTTACATACACATACACACACACTAAATTTAAGAAGAAAAGATGTTGCTATAGATTCTGATAAGTATAATTTTTAATGATTTCCATTTAGATGCACTTTCTATATTTTGGCACGGTTCTAAGCGCTTTATTTACACTCATTATATTATTACCTATTTATTCTTCATAATAGGATGAGTACTAGAAGGAGCTATTCACCAGGCTTTTCTAAAGTTACTCTGTTTAATTAACCATGCCATAAAACAGTGACTTGGAAGAAAAAGTAGTTGCTTTTCTTGTACAGCGACATATTGAGACCAGTTCTGCTTCAGAAAGTAGGTCAGGTTGACTTCTGTTAGGTTCCAATCTCCATGAGACTCATTCCAAGGCCGCAGATAAAGGAGCAGTAGCTTACCTGGAGCATATTCTTTACATGAAAACTCATAAGTAGGAAAAGAATACCAACATCTGCAATCACACTTATGTAGGGTCTCTATTTTCACGTCTGCTAGGACTGCATGGGCCAAGACAAGTCACATAGTCAAGCATGAAAAAAATGTGACAGACGTATGTATACTCCACCCACAGTAAAAAGAGGCAGGAACATATGCTGAGAATAAACCAAATTGTAACTTAATTGTTTCCTTTAATCTATCTAACTGTGACCAATTGTAGAGAAGCTGCTTTTTCTTACTTTCACTTTTTAAATCCATTTTAACCTAGGAAAACAAACCATCTCAAGGACTCTCACTTTCTTTAGGCATACACTGAACAAGTCTTCCATGTTGCCTGATTTTTGCATCTTATAAATTTGGAGAGACATGTTACACTGCTGCAATCACCACTATAAAGCCACATATTTAGTGTTAATTGCTAACACAAAATTCTAGCTCTAGCCACTTTTAAATAATAAAGTTTAACAATACAGTTTCCAGTTTTTCAAGCAATTAATTCTTGGCAGCATACCTAATCTGAGAGCAAAGGTAAATTCTCTTACCAGCAGCGTGGATCTTGAGGAAGTCTCACTTAGCAAAACATGCTTCGAAGGTTGAGAAAGCAATCAGAAAGAAATTAAGTTAAACTGCACTGCAAAAGCCAATTCCAAGGCCTAGGGGAGAGTGTAGAGTCTCAAGCCACGGTGCACTAGTTAGAGAGAGGTTTTGATGTCACGTGGAAGCCACTGCATTCCTCATTCTTGGATGCTCCTCTTTCAGTCTTCTTGTGCTGATACCGGATTCTATAATTTTCTCTGTTTGCCCAGGTGTTTCTTTCTCTTTATATCTAATTTTCTTGGTACATCTTCCCATCATACTTTGTGTGTGTGTACTTTTTCTTCTTTTCCACATTTTTATCTGGTTCAGTCTGTATCTCTATCTCTTTGTAAACATCTGTACAGTTTTGGGTTTCATTGATTTTCACATTATTTCCTTTTTTCATTGATTGATGTTCCCTTATTATTTTGTTTATT
The DNA here is from genome assembly GCF_057802395.1 of Ceratotherium simum simum. Classification (NCBI taxonomy): domain Eukaryota; kingdom Metazoa; phylum Chordata; class Mammalia; order Perissodactyla; family Rhinocerotidae; genus Ceratotherium; species Ceratotherium simum. Next base: position 26,776,841 of record NC_141906.1, on the reverse strand, counting down.
CTTCTTATTTATAGGTTTTGTTTGCTCTTTTTTTCTGGATTCTTAAATTAGAAGCTGAGTCAATGTTGACCCCTTCCTTACTTTCTACTATAGACAGATAATGCTATATACTTCCCTCTAAGGACTAGTTTAGCTGTATTGCAAAATATCATATGATGCACTTTAATTTTTGTTCAACTAAAAATATTTTCTAATAGATTGTAATCTGTCCCTTGCTTTCTCCTTTGACCCATATGTTATTTAGAAATGTATTGTTCAGTTTTAAATTATTTGGGTATTTCCAGTTATTTTTCAGTATTTGATTTGCAATTTAGTTCAATTTTGTTGAAATAACTTTTGTATGATTTGAACCATATCAATGTTATTGATTGGTGTTTTTGGTCAGAATATGTTTTATCTTGGTAAAGATTATCTGAGCACTTGAAAAAAATTGTATTAACTCTTTTTGGGTGAAGTTTTCTATTAATCTCAATCATGTCAAGGTGTTTGATAGTGATATTGACCTCATTTACATATTACTGATTTTTTTCTGCTTGTATCAATTATTGAGAAATAAGGTTTTATTGCTACAAATTTAATTACAAATTTTTCTATATCTCATTGTAGTTCCATCAATTTTTCTGCATGTATTTTGAAGATATGGTAAGAAGTGCATAAATGTTTATGATTGTGAACTCTTCTGGAAAAATTGACTTCTTTGTAATTATGAAATGGCACTCTTTATCCCTGATAAGAGCTTTTGCCTAGAAACATGCTTTGTCTGGTATTAATATAATCACTTTCTTTTGATTAGTGTTATCATGCTATATAATTCTCTGTCATTTGATTTTAACATATTTGTTTCTTTATATTTAAAGATGTTTTCTACAACATGGAGACTTCTCAAAAAATTAAGAATAGAACTACCACATGATCCTATTATTCCACTTCTGGATATTTACTAAAGAACACAAAAACACTAATTTAAAAAAATTATATACGCCCCTATTTCACTGCAGCATTATACGCAATAGCCAAGACTTGGAAATAGCCTAAGTGCCCCTCGCCATATAAATGAATAAAGAGAATGTGATATGTATACACACACACACACACACACACACACACACACAGAATGAAATACTACTAAGCCATAAAAAATGATATAATCTTGACATTGTGACAACATAGATGGACCTTGAGCGTATTACGCTAGGCAGAATAAGTCAAATGGAGAAAGACAAATACTGTATGATTTCACCAATATGTGGAGGATAAACAAACACATAGATATTAAGAACAGATTGGTGGTTACCAGAGGGAAATGGGGTCAAGGGCAGGGCGAAAAGAGTTAAAGGGCACATGTATACAGTGATGGATGACAACTAGACTTTCGGTGGTGAACACGATGCAGTATATACAGAAGTCAAATATAATGATGTACACCTGAAATTTATATAATGTTATAAACCAATGTTACCTCAATAAAAGTAAATAAACAAACAAACAAATGAATAAAGTTATTTTCTAATAGGGACTGCTGGTAGATACAGTATCAAAGAAGTGTGATATTGCCATAAGGAAAAATATGTAGATGGATGGAGTAGAAATTGAGAGTCCACAAAATAACCCATACATCTGTGGTTAATTGATTTTCAACAAGGATGCCAAGTTGATTTAATAAGGAAAAAATAGTCTCTGCAACAAATGGTGCTCGGAAAACTAGATATACAAACCGGTAAGTATTAAGTTGGAAGCCTACCTCATACCATGGACAAAAATTAATTTAGATGGGTCAAGGACATAAATATAAGTGCTAAAGCAATAAAACTCTTAGAAGAAAATATAGGATTAAATTTCCATGACCTTGGTTTGACAATAGATTTTTAGACATAACACTGAAAGCATGAGCAACAAAAGAAAACATAAACAAATTGGACTTCCTCAAAACAAAACAAACAACCAAAAAACCAACTTTTGTGCATCAAAGTTCATCACGAAGAAGTTAAAAAACAACCTACATAATGGGAGAAGATAGTTGCAAGTTGTATATTTGATAAGAGTTTATTATCCAGAATATGTAAACTCTAATATTTCAACAATAAAAAGACAAAAAACTCAGTTATAAAATGGACAGGGGAATTCAATTGACTTTTCTTAAAGAAGAAATACAAATAGCTCATGAGTACATGAAAAGATGCTCAAGGTCATTAATCATTAGGGAAATTTAAATCTAAATCATAATATGATACTATTTCACACTTACTGGGATGGTTGTAAGCAAACAAACAAACAAAATAGCAAGTATTGGTGAGGAAGTGGATAAATTGGAATACTCATGCACTGCTAGTGGGAATTTAAAATGGTGCAGCTGTTGGGAAAAACCGTTTAGAATTTCCTCAAAAAGTTAAACATAGATTTGTTACATGACCCAGCAATTCTACTTTTAGGTGTATACCCAAAACAATGAAAAAGAGGGACTCAAACAGATATTTGTATGTCAGTGTTCATTTCAGCATTATATACAGTAGACAAAAGGTGGAAACAATACAAGTGTCCCTCAGTAGATGAATGGATAAACAAGATGTGGTATATACAGTGAATGGTGAATTATTTAGTCATAAAAACAATGAATTTCTGATACATTCTACAACAAGGATAAACTTAAAAACATTAACCTTAATGAAATAAACCAGACACAAAAGGACAAAAATTGTATGTATCCAAGTATGTGAAATATCTAGAATATGCAAATCTCTGACACAGAAAATAGATTAGAGGTCCAATGGCTTGAGGGGAGGAAAGAATGGGGAGTTATTGCTTAATGAGTAGAGAGTTTTTGTTTGGGGTGATGGAAAAGTTTCCAAGGTAGATAGTGATGATAATTGCACAACATTGTGAATGTAATTAAATTAATTTAATTTTGCACTTACAAATCATTAAAATCATATAATTTTTGTTATATGTATTTTACCGCAATAGTTTTTTTTTTAATTACAAGGAACTTGAATTAAAAATATATTTCTATACAACATCATTTAATCATTCAAAATGAAATTAAGAAAACAATTCCATTGACAGCATCAAAAATAAAATATTTAAGTCTAAATTTTAAAACTTTCAAATATTTTATATTTAAAACTGCAAAATAACATTGAAATATATTAAAGAACATCTAAATAAATGGAGAACATCTTTGACCTTGTGTGAGAATTAATACTTTTAAGATGGCAGTACTTTCCAAATTGATCTACACATTCAATAAACTTCCTACCAAAATTCCAATGTTGAGTTTTGCAAAAATATATCTTATTTTTTGCGAGCTAATATTAAAATTCATAATAAAACACAAAGGATACCGAATAGCCAAATAACCTGAAAAAAGAACAGAGTTTGAGGGCTTACACTTCTCAATTTCAAATTTTACTACAGTAATTGAGATGGTGTGACACTGGCATGAGGACAGACATATATGGAAAATAATTAAAAATCTAAGGATGTCAAGAGTCCTAAGGATGCCAACAAAATTATATGGAGAAAGAATAGTCATTTCAATCAATGGTGATAAGCCATCTGGAGACTCACATGCAAGGAATAAAATTAGGCTCCTATCTCTCACCATATCTCCCCACAAAAAGCATAAACAAACAAACAAACTAAAAATGGATCATAGACCGAAAGGTAAGAAAGAAAATTCTGAAAATCTCAAAAGAAAACATAGGAGTAAATTTTCATGACCTTGAATTAAGCAATGATTTCTTAGATATGACACTAAAGGAGAAGCAATGATAGAACAAACACATGAAATGGACTTCATCAAAATTTAAAATTTTTGTGTTGCAAGTAATGCCATCATCAAAGTGAAAGTAAAAACACACAATTGGAGAAAATATTTTGTATTGTATATCTGATAGGGCACTTATGTAAAGAATATATGAAAGAACTCTTATGACAAGATAATGAAAAGACAGTTAACCCAATTGACCAATAGGCAAAGGATTTTAATAGTCTTTTATCCCAAGAATATATGTAAATTTCCGATAAGTGCATGAAAGTATCATTAACCTCACTAGTCATCAATAAAATGCAAATCAAAACTACAATGATGCCATTTTATATCTAGCAGGATGGACATAATAAAAAAAGCAGGCTATGAAACGCATTGTTGAGTATATGAAAAATTATATCACTCATATGTTGCTTGTGTGAAAATATAATAGTATGGCCTCTTTGGAAAACAATTTGGCAGTTCCTCAAAATATTAAACATAGAGTTACCATATGACCCAGCAATTCCACTTTTAGGTATATACACAAGAGAAATGAGATGATTAGGCATATGTGTGCCGTGATGGATTGTAATTAGTATTTGGGGGGTGATGATGATGTAATCCACGCAGAAATAGAAGTATAGTGATGTACACCTGAAATTTATACAATGTTATACACTAATGTTATCATAATAAAAAAATAAATTAAAAATTAAAAAAATACATATCCACAGAAAAAAATTATAAGTGAATGTTTATAGCCAAAAAGTGAAAACAATCCAAACATTCATTAATTGATGAATTAATAAAATGACATTTAATAAAATGTTATTCAGCAATAAAAAAAAAGGAAGTACTGATACATGATATCACTATGAATAAATCTTGAAAACATCATGCTACTTGAAATAACTGGATCACAAAACACCACATATTCCATGGTTCTACTCATATGAAATGTCCAGAATAGGTCAATATATGGCAACAAAATAGATTAGTGATTTCCTATTGCTGGAGTGAGGGTGAGGGATAATGTAAAGTGAATGCTAATTAATATGGCATTTCTTTTAGGGTGGACAAAAATATTTTAAAATTACATAATGTTGATGTTTGCACGACATGTAAATATACTAAGAAACTTCAGATTGCACATTTTACATGGGTGAATTATATGTTAAATGAATTTTATCTCAACAAAGCTGTTAAAATCAACCGAACACTCTTTCATGATAAAAGCTATTAGTGAACTAGGAATAGAGAGAAATTTTATCATCTTGATAATGATGATCACAAAAATCCTACTGTTAACATTCTACTTAGTGGTGAGAAAATAGAAGCTTTCCTGCTAAGATCAGGTACACATAGTGCAAAGATGCCCCTTCTCACCACTCCTCCATAATATCATACTGGGTGTCTTTGCTAATTCAATAAAGCAAAAAAGAGAAAATAAAAAAGTATACAGATTGAGAATAAAGATATAAAACTGTCTTTGTTTGCAAATGACATGATAGTTTATGTAGAAAATTGAAAAGAATCAATAAAAAAAACTCCTTGAACTAATAAGTGATTACAGCAACATTGCGGATACAAAGCTAATATACAAGTCAATTGTTTACCTATATAGCAATCATGAACAAGTGGAATCTGAAATTAAAACACAATATCATTTACATCAGCACCTCCAAAAATGAAATACTTGGGTATCAATCTCACAAAATTGTACAAGATCTATACGGTAAAACTACAAAACTCTGATGAATAAAATCAAAGAACTAATAGATACTCCATGTTTATAGCTAGAATAACTCAATATTGGCAAGATGTCAGTTCTTACCAAATGGATCTATAGATTTAATGAAATCCCAATCAAAATCCCAGCACGATATTTTATGGATATCAACAAAGCGATTCCAAACCTTACACGGAGAGGAAAAAGACCTTGAATAGCCAACAAAATATTGAAGAAGAACAAAATTAAAGGACTGACACTACCCCACTTCAAGACTTAAAATAAAGCTACAGTTGTAATCAAGACAGCTGTATTTGTGACAGAATAGACAAATAGATCAGTGGAACAGAATGGAGAGTCCAGAAACAGACCCCCATAAATATAGCCAACTGATCTTTGACAAAAAAGCAAAGGCAATACAATGGAGCAAACACTGTCTTTTCAACAAATTGTGGTGTAGCACCTGGACATCCACTTGCAAAAAAAAAAAAAAAAATGAATATAGACAGACTACTTATACCCGTCACAAAAATTAACTCAAAATATTTCATAGAACTAAATGTAAAATGCAAAATTTCAAAATTCCTAGAAGATAACATAGGAAAAAACCTAGATGACCTTACATATGATAATGCCTTTTTAGATAAAACACCAGACATATGATTAATGAAAGAATTCATTCATGAAATGAACTTCATTAAAATAAAAAACTTCTCTCTGCAAAAGAAAATGGCAAGAGAATGAAAACTCAAGCTACAGACTGGGAGAAAATATTTGCAAAAGACACATCAGATAAACAGCTGTTCTCCAAAATAACAAAGAACATTTAAAACTCAACAATAAGAAAACTAACAATTCGATTGAAAAATGGGTCAATGACCTTAACAGACACTTCACTGAAGATATACAGATGATAAATAAGTATATATAAAGATTCTCCACATCATATGTCATCAGAGAAATGAAAATTAAAATGGTAATGAACTGCGACTCCACACCTATTAAAATGGCCAAAATCTAGAACACTGACAACACCAAATCCTGATGAGGACGTAGAGAAGCAAAAACTTTCATTCGTTCCTAGTGGGGATGCAAAATGGTACAGCCACTTTAGAAGACAGTTTGATGGATTCTTACAAACCTTACACATATTCTTACAAAAAGTACATGAACAAGCTTTTCCTTAAAAGAAATTTTACATCTCTCTTTTTCTACTTATCTTGTATTTCCTTTCAACTTGCCCCCGAACATTTTAATGTAAGCTTTTAGACTGGAAAATCTTTTATTAATCAGCCTATCATATTTCCCTACAGAAACTTTAAAAAAAAATCTTTTGACTGAGTTTCTAAGTTTAAAAAACTCATCTTGATTTTATTATCAATACAATTTTGAATATCTCATTGATCGAAACAACACAAAATATTACAAATTTTTGCAAACTATTATAGTTAAAATAAACATACTCTTACCATACTATCCAGCAATTGTGCCCCCTGATATCTACCCAAAAGAATTCAAAATGTATGTCCACATAAAAACCTGCACACAGACGTTTATATCAGCTTTATTCATAATTGCCATAACTTGATGTAACCAAGATGTCCCTCAGTGAGTGAATGGATAAACAAACTGTGGTGCAGCTATACAACGGAATATAATCCAGTGCTAAAAATAAATGAGCTATCAAGCCATTAAAAGACACGGAGGGCTGGCCCCGTGGCTGGGTGGGTTAAGTGCGGGCGCTCCGCTACTGGCGGCCCGGGTTCGGATCCCCAGCGCGCACCGACGTCGGCACCGCTTCTCCGGCCATGCGGATGCCACGTCCCACATACAGCAACTAGAAGGATGTGCAACTATGACCTACAACAATCTACTGGGGGGCTTTGGGGAAAAGAGAAAAAAAGGAGGAGGATTGGCAATGGATGTTAGCTCAAGGCTGGTCTTCCTCACAAAAAAAAAAAAAAAAAAAAAGACATGGAGATGGCTTAAATGCATATTACCAAGTGAAAGAAGCCAATCTGAAAAAGGCTACATACTATATGATTCCAACTCTATGACGTTCTGGAAAAGGAAAACTATAAGGACTGTAAAAAGATCCATGGTTGCTAGGGGTGAAGATAGGAGTTGAATAGGCAGAATACAGGGAATTTTTAGGGCAGTGAAAATATTCTGTATGATATTATACAGATAGATATATGTCACTATACTTTTGTCCAAACGTATGGAATGTACAACACCAAAAGTGAACCCTAATGTAAACAATGGACTTTGGGTAATTATGATGTGTAAATTTAGGTTTATCTTTGGTAAAAAAAAAAAATGTACTATTCTGGTGAGTGATATTGATAATGGGAAATGTTATGCATGTGTGGAGGCAAGCAGTATGCAGGAAGTCTGTACTTTCCTCTCAATTTTGTTGTAAGCCTAAAATTACTCTAAAAAATAAAGTCTTGAAAAAAAATCTATGTAACTCACATGAAGTTCCAATGACAAAAAAAAAAAAACAAAACACATATTCTTATGTCAATAGATACAAAAAAAAAAGATTTGGACAAAAATCATCACTCATTCATGATGAAAACTCTGAAAATTGGAAATAGAAGGAAATTTCCTCAATCTGATAGAGTATCTATTTACTTACGATAAAAATCTGCTCAGTAATTTTGGGGCCAGCCCAGTGGTGTAGTGAAGTTCGCATGCTCCACTTTGGTGACCCAGGGTTCACAGGTTCCAGTCCTGGGCGTGGACATACACAATGCTTATCAAGCCACGCTGTGGCAGGCATCTCACATATAAAGCATAAGAAGATGGCCATGAATGTTAGCCCAAGGCCAATCTTTCTTAGCAAAAAGAGGAGGATTGGCAATAGATGTTAGCTCAGAGCGAATCTTCCTCACACACACACACACAAAAATTAGATCAGTAATTTTGTTGATCAAGCTGGTTCTAAAATTTCTATGAAGACGCGAATGGCCTGGAATAGCATATTAGTATACAAAAAAATAAAAGACCTGAAAATACCAAATGGTGGAGCCAATGTGGAATAACTGGAAATCTCTTTCATACTTGGAGGAGTACATAATGTTGGAAGCTTTGGAAAACCATTTGAGCAATTTCTTACAAAGTTATGCATGCAGTTACTATATGACCTAATAATTCCACTCCTATAGAAACTTAAGTTCATGAAATGAAAGCTTATGTTTATATAAAACCAATATGTGATTATTTATAGAAGCTTTATTCATAATTACCAGAGAGTGAAAACAACCCAAATGTCCTTCAATTGGTGAATGGATAATCAAACATGATTACATCGAAAATTATGGTGAATATTATAGATGCATGCGATGCTCTACCATTAATGCCACCAAAGGAACTAAATTCAGAAATGTGTGCTATATTTAGTCCACGGCCCTCCACATATCTTCAAGTTTTAAGCATATAAATGTCCTTTATTTTTTATTTTTTTGAGGAAGATTAGCCCTGAGATAACATCTGTTGCCCATCCTTCTCTTTTTTGCTGAGCATGATTGGCCCTGGGCTAACATCTGTGCCCATCTTCCCCTACTTTATATAGAACACTGCCACAGCCTGGCTTGATAAGCGGTGCTTAGGTCCCCGCTCAGGATCCGAATCTGCAAATCCCAGGCCACCAAAGCGGAGCACGTGAACTTAACCGCTACACCACCGGGCTGGCCCCTAAACGTCCTTTATTTTACTCCTGATAGACTCTGCCTACTCTCTATCTTGCTCTGTGTCAATACAGCTCTGTACAGTTTCGATCTGCAATTTATTTACTTATTTACTGTTTATCTCTCTTTTATTAAAACTGCTTTAACATCACAAATGGCCTCCATAACAAAATCTAATGAGAATTTCTCTTTATCCAACATTTGTAAGTGCTTTTCTCTTTATTATTCTTGAAATATTGCATCACTTGTCTTCAACACACTCCCCTATCTTACTGTTTACTGATCTTTCTCAGTCTGTTTTTCTGGTTTCCCCTTACATACGCCTCTTAAATGGAAGCATTTCTTAGACTTTCAGTCTTAATCTCCTTCACCAAAATTACTTTCCTACCTGCAAATCCACTCTATCACAATACGTGCATGTAAAGAAACACACACAGAAATACAAGCATACACTTTTGACCCTCTTTTCTTGATCAGGGAGAAAAATGTGAACTAAGACCATCCTTGGTGAACCCTAAATTGTAATATGTAAACAGTAAATATAGTCTTCTGATTTAAATGCCATTATTTTATTTAAGCTGCTTAGTAAAGAAACTATAGCAATTCAAGGTCATGTGGAATGCAAAAGAAATAGTTCCAGTGTGGGTTGTGAGTAAAGGGATAAATATCAAGTCAGTGAATAATGTGTATTTTCAGACCAATTACGTAGGGGAAGTAGAGAAAAAGATAAATTGAATGACAATGTAAAACAGTGTCTATAGAAATGGAAAAAGAATGTCATACATTAAATATTTTTTGATCTTCTGGAGGAGGAAAATATAAAATGTGCAGTCTGAGACATTACTTCACTGCAGTTTAACCATCCATATTTTAAATACGTATCTGCTGAAAAAGTGTTCATTGATTTCATGAACTGATATATCAGTCAATAGAGGCAAATGTAGGGATTTTTAGAAGCTTAAGATAAGATTGACATCTATAATTCAAATCATTGTAATGTACATATTAAATTAGAGCTACAATCTTTGAAAATATTGAGAGAGACACAAATGAATACATGAATAATTAGCTTTTTGAGCCACTCAGAGACATAACTATGGTGACACACGGGTAGTAAGCGATTCTCCCACATTCATGGAGATAGTAGGTAACGTACCAGGGAAGACACATGGTTCTTATCTCTTGATTGTCCCTCAAGAATACATTCTTCTTATTCTAGAGGTGCACTAAGAAAAATAAATGGAAAGCTTTCTATACTTTTTAATAAGCTGTTAGTTATCAAGAAGTTACTTTTAGAATATTTGAGTGATTAACATAGGATTTAATGACACTTAGTTTTTGTTTTCATAGGAAACATTGAGTTCTAACAAGAACACATGGTGTGGAACCCACAGTGACTTAAAAACATAGAAATGATATCGGAGTTTAAATACCGATTGTACCATGTTATATATAAATGTGTAATAGTGAATGAGATCTCATGGAATTAGAAAGTTACTAATGATTAAAATATAAAAGTTGTCACCATCAATCCATAGTTTAGAATCTAATGGTAAAAAGTAATAGAATAGGTGTGACAGTAGCTGTTGGTGAAAAGCACACAACCTAAGGTAAAAATGTATAAAACTGACTCTGTTCCAAGGATAGAACACATCAAAAAGAATAATTATAACTGTTAATAAAGTTTTCATGGAAAAAGTTATCAGCTTTGGTAAAAGGATTAAAAGATTTAAAATGGTGTCTGAAAATGTGTATGTGAATTATTTGCAATGTTATTTATAAAATCTTTACATATACTGTGGGAACTAAAATCATACAAAGATGATCGCAAACAACTCCGCATGACAGGAATTGCTAGATATATTATTGTGAAGAATGTATGAGGCACAAGAGTACCTGTCAATTTAATTCTTAGGAGTGAACATTTTGATAACTGTCTCTCGAATCTGTTTAGTCTTTACTCCATAGACAATAGGGTTAAGCAGGGGTGGAACAAGCAGATAAAGGTTGGACAGCAGGATGTGTACATAAGGAGCAACACTGAAGCCAAATCTGTGTATAAAGGATGTAAAAAATGTGAGAATATAGAATTGGAGAAGGACAAAGATGTGGGCTGTGCACGTGTTGAATGCCTTGAATCGTGCTTCGTTTTGTGGCAATTTAAAGACAGCCTGGAAGATAAAGGCATAGGACAAGAAGATAAAGATCACGTCAAATCCAAGGACTGAGAAAGCCACAAACAGTCCATATGCTTTATTGACTCTGACATTTTCTGCAGCCAGCTTTACCACAGCCATGTGCTCACAGTAGGAATGAGAGATGACTGTGGTCCGGAAATGCTTCAGGCGCAGTTTAATTAGAAGAGGACACATGATGATGATAAGAGATGCCCGAATGGTCACAACCGTGATAATGCTAATGAGCACCTTCTTTGTAAGGATAGCAGAATGCCTCAGGGACTCACAGATGGCCACATAACGGTCAAAGGCCATGGCAAGGAGAATGCCAGACTCCATGCACTGGAAAGTGTGAGTGAAATACATCTGGATTAAACAGGAGTCAAAGTGAATCTCCCTTGAGCGAAGCCAAAAGATCACCAGCATTTTAGGGGTAATACATAGAGTCAGGCCTAGGTCAGTAGCTGCCAACACAGCTAAAAAGACATACATGGGCTCATGAAGACTACGCTCAGTGCGGATGATGGTGATGAGGAGGCCATTTCCAATAATGGCCAGGATAAAAGAGATGAAGAATGGGATTCCAATCCAGTGTTGCACTGATTCAAGGCCTGGAACTCCAATTAGTGTGAAGATAGATGGCTGAAAGAAAGTGCCGTTGGTAGATGTCATGATGGGGCAATGATGTCAAATCCCTCCAATCTGTCAGTATAATCAGAAAGAACAAAATTTAAAAGCATTCATAATACAGGTTGAACGATCCTGGGAGAATATTTGGAAATAATATAATTTATCGTGTTCCTCTACTGCTAAAGAACTTCAGCCTGATTTAAGGGGGATTTTGTTTTTTATTTTTTTAAGAATTTCTGGGTCCGGCCCCGTGGCTTAGTGGTTAAGTGCGCGTGCTCCGCTGCTGGCGGCCAGGGTTCGGATCCCGGGCGCGCACCGACGCACTGCTTCTCCGGCCATGCTGAGGCCGCGTCCCACATACAGCAACTAGAAGGACGTACAGCTATGACATACAACTATCTACTGCGGCTTTGGGGGGAAATAAATAAATAAATAAAATCTTTAAAAAAAAAAAAAGAATTTCTGTACATTAAAGTACATTCTTATTTTAAGTCATTTTTTCTTGTTCTTTAAATAAAGCATATGTACAACAGCACAATAAAATAAACACAAAATTCATTAGTGACACTGCCAAATAATGTATATTCCAATTTTAAATGCTTCTTTAATATCTTTATATTTAAAAGAGTATTATAAAATATATACTGATTTTTAGCATTTTTTTCGTTTAGTAAAATGTAAAAATTGCTCAAATATATAAAGATGAATTTTAACTAATATTCTGTTAAAATGTAAAATAAAATCTCCAGCCAATGCTCTTTTCTTCTGCAATTCCAGTCTCTCCAAGTACTCATCTTTTCCAATATAAATTATCATTTATTTTGATCTCTCTTTCTTTTTTCTTTCTCAAGTTTGTACATCATCCTTGTGATTGCATTATAGCTTCCAACAACGCTAGAGAGTATAGAGTTCTACGGACAGTTAAAAAATTAGTCTACAGTTTTGAGATATTTTCTGTGTGTGTGACTTGTATAGTTTAGAGATCAACAGAAATAAATAAAATAAATCAAAATCCATAATATATTTATCCTTACACATGTACAGCAAAAGAACTAGGTGAAAAAATGTATTTAAAAGTCAAAACATTTGAGAAGGTGAATAAAAACTAAATATGTCCAAATTATTTTCAATCCCAAATCACTGACTGCTAAGAAATCTCAAGCACAGCTCAAGGATAGTAAAACAGGAAATATAAACTTTGTTAAAGGTTCTGTTTTTACTTTTTTGGCATTAGGATAGATCACAATTGCTTAACAGCTACTTCCGGATTTAATTCACTCGTGATATCAGAAAATCAATTGTGTCTGTCTGAGATTATTTAAAATTGAAACTCAGATCTCTCCTAGGAAAATTCTTGGTGGGAAAGGGCTGTGGAGTAAGGTTACGTCTCCCTCCTTCACACAAACACATACATTTGAACAGATTGCCAAGTGACTTGGTTCCCTCATTGTTAGGGGCCATCTCTACTGTGTCATCTGCAAAGTGAAGATGACAACAAAAAGTAGATGATACAACTGCATAGTAACACTGCTTTCACTTTGCTCTGTTTCTCCTAATCCTCACAAGGAAAGATTTTCCATGCCTGATGCTCATCTCATGTGGCCCCTCATATTGGTGCTCTCCAAGCTTTCTCCTCACTCCCTGGTTTCAGCACATCTCTTAAGTGGGACAGTGTACAGGGAGGACCACAGGTTTGCAAAAGTACTTTTTCTCTTCTTTTAAGCATTTCTTCCAGTCTTTAGAGACATATAGGAAAGGAGCAAAACAAGGAAAAAAGCTATCTGCCTCTTCATCTAAACAATCTTGGGCTCTAGAAAAATTAGAAGTGGCCTACACTTAGGGTACTGGATAAAGGAAAAAAACAAAAAAAGTAGATGTCTGATGTGGACTGACTCTGATCTGTGTGAAAAGTAAAAACACCTAAAGATTTGTTTCTATTTTGTCTGCTGGGGTGATGAACAGGTAAGACTTAACGATGTTAGTGAATAAATATTTTGAAACAATTTGAAGTCTTCCCTATGCTATATCCCTCTGATGGTATAAAAAGGAGTAATTGGATGTGGTTCAGATATTTTGGATTAGATAAGTAAACCATGCCACGTGCATTTGATGAACATAGCAACTAACAAAATATTTTTATATTACGGGCAATTTTTTTAAGTTTACAATATGTCATATGTAGAAGCAGAATAAAATTTGTTTAAAACTACTTAACACGGTTTGGTTCATTCATGTGTATCTGGTAATTTTCCATTTTACAGCTGATGTAAATGAACCACAGAGAGGTCAAATAACTTAGATATCATCTGAAAACTTATAAGCAGTGGAGTCAGGTCTAGAGCAAAGATATTTAATCACTACACCACACTGCCTCTGGATGTATAGTAGTCTATCATTAATTAAAAACCCAAAATTGCACAAGAAATCTGAAAGGAGTTACATTGAATTCTCATTAAATTACACTGAATATTAATAATAGCAATATATAAGTTGTACCGTTTGGGGATTTTCTTCATTATGTTGAATTAGAATTTATAATAAATGCACTGAGAAGAAAAATAAAAATCAAAGAGAAATCTGTTTTTCTATTCTTCAGCGAAATTTTATTTTATTTTATTTTATTTATTTATTTTTTTATGTGTATATCAGGTTCATTTATTTATTTTTTTTTATTTTAAATTTTTTGTTTATTGCAATAACATTGGTTTATAACATTGCAGAAACAGAAGTACAATGATGTACACCTGAAATTTTTACAACGTTATAAACCAATCTTCAGCGAAATTTTAGAAGTGGTAAAGTATTTTCAATAAAACTATCATCAACGAAATATTCATGAAATATAATTCCTCCAACACTGGATTGTGTGTTAGGTGTAAGTAAGCAATAGGAGAACAAATTATCTGACTCTTAATAACTCATATTTAAAATCAACCAATGATGGTGATGGTTCCAATTTTAAAAACAAATTTAGTGGCATGAGCTACAGGAAAAGCAGCCCAGGCTGCATTTGTAGAACAGTAGACTTCATCTCTGACATAAATGAGGAAGAGAATCTGGGAGTCATTGAAGACTATTCCTTAAATAATTTAGCTCAATGAGTTATACATTTATCAAACCAGAAACCAAATATATATTATGCATTTTCTGTGTCTGATGTAACCTTCAAGTGCCTAGGAATATGGCCGTGAAAAGAACAGCAGCAACCAAAAATGCTCCCTTCCCCGATAATATTCATTATGTAGTAGGTCTCACCAGAATGAAATAGTCAGGTTGCTGTAAAAAGATATCTAGTAATCTCAACACCTGCCTAATGGTCTCAAGTCACAGTGAAACTATATTCTATAGGGTTATATTTAAAATATCAACCATGACAACTACTAGCTTTATCAGGTGAAAAACACTGCTGTGTCAAGAGCTTTACATGAATCTATGTGCATCATCTCATATAACTGTAAAAATATCTCCAATAAAGAAGGTATTATCACCATTAAAATTACCTCTCTATGAGGTTAAAGAGCTTGTTCACGGATCTAGTTATTTAAAAAAGATTTAGCTGACACCAATATTTATACATTTAAGAAACATGTTATAGTTTTCTCTCAGTGCTCTCTCCCTTATGTTCAAGAAGCTTCAGTTCTTCAAAGCCTACCTTGGCGGTGTCAGAGGAGAAGGGGCATAAACCAGGACAGATATGTCTGATTGCATCAGCGGGACTATTTCTACTTTGTCTCCTTGTCATCTTCCTTAATGAGCATTATGCACTGTTATCTACATATTTAGTCTCTCTCATACTAATCATCTGTCTCTCTCTTCCACTGTCTTTTCTTTTAGAGACCATCATCTTCTCATAGCATGTTGAATATCTAAATGTTCCTTTTAGTTAGTGCTAAAATACTCACACAAATCTGAACTTCAGAAAAGAAATGCGTTAAGCGCTTGTGTTGGGTCACACTGAGAAGTGTGTCTCAGGTCAGCAAGGCCTATACTGAGATGGGATTTATAACCTGAGACACTTCCCTTAGGAGTCTGGTGGTGCTCTAGAGACAGAGATGATTTCTATCTCTCCAATGTTTTCTATACCATCTGAGACCTTAATTTTCTCTTCATTTACCAAGTCTCTGATAAATTAAAAAAATAAAAACAACTTAAGGAATGGGAAAATGAGCAAAGAAAAAGCTATTACAGGACAAAACAAAACAAATAAGCAATAAGAAAAAAGTGTCTCTCCACCATCAATAAGCACATTTCCATGAATTGTTGAACTGGTATAGAATAAATATTTAATACATATTTGCATATGGAATGGTCTAATTTAAGTTTTTCAATGACTTCAGATGCCTTCCTGTAAAAAGTCCTAAGCCTAACATTAAATGAGCTTTATTATTAATTAATTCGTATATTCAATAAATAAGTATTTGGCAATGGATGAATGTCAAGCACTCTTCTGTGTGTTACAAATAGCAGTGCAACAAAAAGCTAAGATCTCTGCCTAGATGTCACTTACATTCTCAACTATCACACTAGCCTTTATTCCTAAGGTATATTACAATCATCAAGGAAAATCCACACATTGTTTTTACTTATTATATTTTTGAACACGAAGACTCTCCCTCACTTCATTATATTGCTTTCACCAAATTAATAATTTCACATCTTTCAAGGCTCTTTCTAAGCCTTCTTCAATAAAACATTCCACATCTCTCTTTACAGTCTTATTCTATGTTGTTTTCATATTTCAATGTAATTTACGTTCATCACTTTATACATAAAATCTCTTTCATTAAAACCCGCTCTGGGGCCAGTCCTGGTGGCCTAGTGGTTAAGTTTGGCATGCTCCAGTTCGCTGGCCAGAGTTTGGTTCCCGGGCACTGACTTACACCACTTGTCAGTGGCCATGCTGTAACAGCGGCTCACATACAAAATAGAGGAAGATTGGCCACAGATATTAGCTCAGGGTGAATCTTCCTCAGCAAAAGAAACAAACAGAAAACCCTACTCTGTGGCAAAACCAGTCCTAGGAAGAAGAAACACAGCCCAGGAAAAGCACACTGCCTCATCAGGAAAACACGGATATTTAAGTCCAATATGATATTTTTCCCTATTTATGGAGGTCTTACTTATATGCTCACTACCACTGTAAATTTCAGTGAACAATATTTTTATATATTTTGTAAATTTAACCCATAAGCATTTTGTTATTTAGTTGCTATTTTAAATTAAATTTTTAAATTTAACTTTCAATTATTTATTACTAAAATATATAAATATATCTGGTTTTGTATATGGAGCTCATATTCTGCCAACTTGCTAAATTCATTCAGTAGTACCATGAATATTTCTATAGGTCTGTAAGATTATTCACTTAAAGAATTGGAATGAATTTTATATCTTTTACTCACCTTAATTCACTGGCTAGGAAGTACACTGCAATGATGAATAAAATAGCTTCCAAGTGGACGTTATTGCTGTGTTCTTGCTATTTGAGGAAAGCAATCCCTTTTCAATATTAAGGAAAATGTTGTCTGTAGGTTGTTTTGTTGCCATTGTTGTTGTTGTTTTCCAAAATTGCAAATAAAAAAACCTCCCTTCAGAAACTGAGTTCATCACTTATCAATACGCTAAAATGTGTAACTGTAGGGTTTTTATACATGTCTACTATCGAGTTGAGGAAGTCTCTTCTAGTCCTATGTGCTTACCATTTTTAACATGTTTTTATGTTGAATTTTGTCAAATGCTATTTCTACTTTTATTAATAAGAGTATATGACATTCTTCCTTTATTCTGTTGATAAGGTTAATTATAATGAGTAATTTTTTAATATTAAATCATTTCTATTCTTTTGGTATAAATTCTTCTTGTCTTGGTATATAGTACATTTTATATGTTGTTAGATTCAATTTGCTAATATTTAAGGATTTCCACATGTATATTCAAGGTGATTATTAATTTATCATTCTATTTACGTGTAATGTCTTCTGGTTTTATTATTATGGTAATCCTGAACTAATAAATTGATTGGAGTTGTGTTCCCTCCTTCTTATCTTGAAATGTAGGAGAAATCCTCATTAAAGTGAATGGGGGAAAATCAGCTAATTTAAGTAAACTTGGAAATGAGTAGAGTCTGTGAGACTACACATAAGCACTGTGCAGTAATGGAGAAATTTTTTCCCATGAGGTTATAGGCTAACAATCCCAATACAGCTACATATGTGTATACTGTTATTGAAAAATTATATGAATGGATACCATATGTTGTGGGCCAGATTTCTCTGGAAGTTTGTTGGAGTGGGTGTTTGCAAATAAACATGAGAGGATACTATAATAATTCACGGGGTAATGGATTAGAGTTAGAGACATTAAGGCGTTTAGCTTTAGATAGATGATAGATATATAGATGATATTTATAGATATGTGTACATACACACAGGTTAGCACACACACACACATTTCCTTGATCTGACAGCTGAGAGGCTCTTAAAACACTGACACTCCAGTAGCAAAGCACACCCAGTACCTAGAACTTTGTTTCTAATACCATTAACTAATTAAAGGAATCAGTGATCCTTGGAGAAATATCACATTCTAAGATTGAGGCAGGTGATATACAAAATAAGTCTGTAGCATCTTGTGGTGCCAGAAAGTAAGGAAGTAAACCCCCATCCCAGAAAAATAAGAATACACAGTTACGGAGGTGTGCCAAAGGGACACAGATGCCAAATGAAAGATGTCCTGATGGACAAAGCTGGACAATTTGACAAAATTAAGTAGTATTGTATTAAAACCTATAAAAGAAATATTTACGAGTCTTTACTGATATAAGTAAATGATTGAATATACAAATAAAAGGAAGAAATAGACAAGTCTCTCATGAAAAAAATTCCAAACAATTTATGAGGATACTCAATCCTCGAGGAGGTGGAGCATAACTTCTCCCTCTCTGGTTAATTTGTGGGCTGCACATTGTAACTTACTTCCAAAGAGTAAACTTGGAAATGAGGGAGGAAGAGAATCCTGACAAACACAGCCTCAGCCAGGTGATGAAGTTCAACATCAACAGCGATGAGCCATGTTGATAGTGTGTCCCCTTGAAGTGTTTTGATATATATGGTATTTCACCTCACTGATCTTCCTCCCCAAATAACATACCTCTGGTTTAATCATGGGGAAAATAAAAGACTAATCACAATTGAGGAACATTTTACAAAAACCTGACACGTACTCCTAAAAACTATCAAGTCATCAAAACGAAGAAAAGTCTGAGGAAATGTCATAGCCAAGAGAACCCTAAAGAGACATAACTAGTAGATGTAATTAGGTACCATGGATGGGATCTCATAAGAGAAAAAGAACATAGGGAACACTAAGGGAATCTGAATAATGTATGAACTTTAGTTAATAATAGTGTATCAATATTGCTTCATTAATAGTAACAAATGACCACACTTATATAAAACATTAATGATAGGTGAAAGTATGCACGGGTTATGTGTGAACTCTCTGTATTATATTTGCATTTTTCTGTAATCTACAAGAACTTTAAAATTAAAAACGTGTATTTAAAACTTAAAAAAGTATACAGAAAATCAGTTAGAAATTTCTTAAAGATGTGGGAAAAAGAAACAGGAAACGTTATGAGATATCAAGAATTTTGATATACTGTTGAAATTATGAAAGAAAACAATTGACAATGAAACAAACAAAAAAGATCAATACACTTAATAGAGATTATAGAAACATACAGAATTATTTGTCACATGACGGTGTTGACTGCAGATTCCAGTGTTACTCCCAATCCATAGATTCCATTAGTTTCCTGACAAGGCTCTGCTCCTGCAACCAAAAGCCTGAAGTTTTGAGGTAAGTTAAATTTATGTGATGGAGGAGGGGAAAAGATTATTAAAAAGTCCAGTTTACTGGTTTATATGAATAACTAAGCCAAGAAACACTCCACAGCATTTGTTCAGTAATAATGCTGACTTTCTGTAGTGATTTGCTTGACTCACATATTTTGTTCTTTATTGGCAATAAATCTAGGTGAGGAAAGTGATGTCATTTATTGACTCTCCTATAACTCCAAGAATGAATTCTAAGAGACATCTCCATGGCAACTCCAATCAGTATGAGCTTCCATTGAATATCCTAGCCTGGGAATATTTAGTGTTAACTAAGTAGTTCGGACTATTATCAACAGTTACAAATTTATTACTATATATCAGGAGTTAAGTGCTATACAAGTATCTGCTTTTTTAATCTTCACAACAATGCTTTGCACTAGGTATTATTCTGCGCACTACAGAAGAGGAAATGGACACACAAAGTATAAATATGTTGCATAATTCATATGTCCATTAAGTAGGGGAGATGGGATTCAAACCCATGTAGTCTGCCTCAAAGTCCATCTATTTAGCCAGTTTCCTGTATCTCTCCTTTCTTTCCCTAGACCTCTGTCTTTGTCCAGGTAAATTAAACACTGTCTTATCTTACTGTTAAAAGGAAGCAGGAAGAATAGGAGTTTGTGTTCAAACCCCTTGTACTTGTCTGATTATATTATCTCAACCATCTAAGTTCTTCTAATGAATACTTAACTCTGTGAAATGATGGATACTAGTTGAGCTTCAATTTTCTCATGATAGTATTTAAGATTGAATTGTGATTAGGGCTGGTGTGAGAGAGAGGATGTAGGTAAGTTTTGGAGAAACTGACCAGATATGAGCAAGAAAAACAACATAGTAATAATATAAATAATAATAAAAAGCCAGAATGAGTTGCCAAATCCTTATACAAAATCATCTGAACTTGTACATGAGCCCCATGTGAGGGACTCTAGAACTAGAGGGATGTTGAAGCAAAAGAGGGGGAGATAAGCCCTCCTCATAGACTCTCCTGCCTAGAGATAAGTGAATTCATCATATATCATCCCAAACTTGGGAATCAGCAACCAGAATCAGGACACTTATCTTTTACTATGAATAATGTTATGCTTCATATTTATGAAGCATCCATCTCAGTGCTTCTGGACACCTCTTTTCTCCAAAGGGCACCAATGTTTATATAAATTTCCCAATTCAGTCAGAGTGGGTGAAAATGGAAATATTCTGGGGCAGGTGAACTAGATCATCCAAAAGCCTTTGTTGGTAAGTCTGGCCTTAGGACTAGAAAGGATCCACTAAGACAGGACCATTTTACTGTGGCCATTTCAATGAGATTTAGGTTGAAGAGATAAAATAGATGACAGGAACGTAGAAAAAAAGCAAAGCTAAATGAATATGGAAGCTATCAGTGAGCCAAGAGTGTAACAAGATAATAATTTACATAAACTTAGGTGTGTACACCAACAAAGACTTTATTAAATCTTACTCTTAAATATTTGGATAAGTGATGTGTATACATGTGTACATATGCAAATACCGTTTTAACTTTCTTTCTGTGTTATCTGTCTTTCTCTAAGTCTTTATTTGTCATTCAACTCACTTTTTCCTTTGCCTGTTTTAGTTGTGTCTCAACCTTCAATCTTGTCTCCTTTGCCTTCTCTTAGCTGTCACCATTCCATATTTATGTTACAGAACTTTACCTAACTGTATATATCCCTCTGTCCTCTATTCAGCGCTCAAAGTAAATATTTCACAACTCACGCCTTCATTTAACATGGTGGTAAAAAAATACCAGATAAAGAATCCTTAAATTTCCAAAGCTACTGTAAATTCTTTTTAAAAAAGCTTGACTCATCATTTACAAAACCATTTCCAACGTTTCCCAAACATTCCTAGATCCATGTATACCCATGATCTTTAGGCAATAGTCTATCTAAATTTTATTTCTATGAACTACTTTAATTTTTTTCCTAATTGGGAGTTAATATAAATACTGCAATAACAGAGTAACACCAATAATTAGAAAAAATCAAATAATTTAGCATTCTGTTATTAGAATTTCCTGATTTATGTTGGCCTCCTAATATATTATCAGTATTCATTCATAATTCCTGAATTAAACTTGCAAGATATGTATTATTACTTCAACATTACTTGTGGAGAATATGTTTTTATTTTACAAAAATTGACTATTTCTAATAGAATACAATATTGCCAGACAGCTTGAAAGAATTATCATTTGAACAAAATTATTTTAGTTTCAAATCCTAAACTCGATCCATTATCACATTTCACAAAGTCAGTTGGGCTACTGGGGCCCAAGGTACTGTCACAGAAAGCCCTTTGTATATTTCTGCCTCCCAATGATTGTCCTTGGGTGTCTACTACCACCATCAATCACCTTCTCTTCTGTGAAGATTTGTCATTTTTCCTCCTTGCCAAAATGATCAGAATCTAGTCAATTGAAAAGCCTTTGAGCATCTAACTTGCTATTCTTCCTATCAATAAGGTCAACAAAATAAAATATTCCTTCCCATATCAGCTGGTAGTTTTGCACAATAATAGGGAAATTCATGGAATTCTTCTGCATGAGAGTTGGAGAATAAATAGGGCTCCAAGAATCTCTGAACTGCTAGAGTCTATCAAAGACAGAAAAAGTCTGGCCTGGGTCAACTAGATTCATGTTTAGCTCATCCTTTTCCCTCTAACATGATAGCACAAGCACAGGAATGTCCTGAGAAAAACTTTAGTAGCTAATTATTATTATTATTATTATTATTATTATTATTATATTTACCACATGTCAATCATTCTAATTTGACACACTTTTTTTGAGATCTGCTAATTTGTACTTTTTTAAAAAAATAATCAATTAACTGATCAATTAATTTAGTGCTTGGGAGATATAAATGTAGAAAAGCAAAAGTTTTCTCACAAGTAGCTCCAGTTGAGGGAAGAGATAAATCACTACAGACCTGAGAGTGTCATAGTATAGGGTGGAATCAGTGCCCATATTCTGTTTTGAGGGTACAAAGAAGGGAAAAGGGCATATAAAGTCAGGATTATTAGATATTGAATTACACATAGTTTTATTAAATTTACTCATATTTTTAACATTCCAATTCATATTATATTGGTTTATGTATATTATTTTATTCCTCAGCAGTTTGAAAATCTCAAAATCTGAAATAAATTGGGTCAGATTAAATTGGAGAGCTTTATAGACATCTTGAGGCGCTCTCCCATACCTAATGGTTCAGATGCTCCAGGGTCAGGACATAGAATCCGTACCTTTATCTAATACTCCATGGGTATTATGCAAGGTCAGGGTTAGAAACCACTGCCTTGAATCCCTCTTTCAGTATGTATTTATAGGAATCGTATGGAGAGCTTTAGTTAATTTTCTAACTACGTTAATTCATGACAGCTTTGAAAAGCAGTTCAATTGTTGTACATATAACTGCCTGGCAGACTGCAGCTAAACATGAGGTGCTCAGTACATTGTGAAGTCTCTTCTTTCAATTTCTAAACACAGTGCTAAGTAAATATTTGCTAGAAAATGTGAAAAAAAAGGTTAATGTTATGCATTAATGGAATATAACAGGTATTGTTGAAGAGTGGTCAGAATTTGACATAGAAAAATGAGGTAGAGTGTGAGCATAAAAGAGAAGGGAAAAGGATAAAGAAAATAGTGAAATGTCACCATATTGCCAAGTGATTTAGAAAATCCAGTTAGTATGACCTTCTTAGCTATGAGCCTTTAATATCTGGACCTCTCCTCTTCTGTACTCAAAATTCTATCACATTACCTCTCTTTCTCCAAATTCATTTCATATGCCCTACTCTGATGACATATCCATTCTTATTTCTTAAATATCGCTTTGAATAAGTTTGGTAAGTACTTAGGAAGCAGCATGACATATTGTCATAAGCATAGGCTTTGAATCTGAAATCCTCATTCTGATGCTTTCTAGGTGGGTTACTAAGTGGTTATGTGACTCACCTGATCCTTACTCTCCTCTTCATTATAATTGTGTCAATAATTACTATCTTCCTGGAGTCTTACGAAGATGAAGTAAAATAGTGTATGCGAATTGTCTGACACAAGTTGTATTTGATACATGTTGGTGAAGATTTAGAAAATTGAATAAGCTATAAAAACTTGTTTGATACGGTACTGACAACAAGGTCTAGAGTGTCACTTTGTTGTTTTCTTTCCTAGAAAAATAACTATATCTGATGTATAGTTTATTCATTGGGACAAAGGAAATACAATGCTCGTTTGAAGACATCATGGAAAAATTATTTTTTGTCTAACACACCATGATATAAATTCCAAAACTTAAGAACCTGAAACAGTATCATCCAGAGTTTTCATAGATATTTGATTAAAGGCTTTTGCCAGTCAAATACATTTGTGAAATCACCAGTTAAATAAAATTGCTTCAGGAGAGGATCTTATAATGCTGATATAAATTGTAAATATCTAAGAGGAAAAAATTGTGCAAACATTTCCAACTTGATTTGGTTATGAGAAAACATATTTTGGAGCAAAGCAGCAGCATGAAACACTATCTTCTCATAGACGCATTGTGTTCCACAGAAATCATTTTGCAACATTCTTTGGGGCTTTCTTAACATAGAGCGAAGGGATGAAGTGACATCAGCAAAACAGAAAATATAAACAAGAAAGATAATGATGATCTAAGCAAATGTTAGGATAGTACCAAACAAGAAGTAAGACTGATTTAATTTTTATGAAAGATAAATTTCATATACTAAAAAAATTACTTGAACAATATAAGACTGTTGAAATGACTATAGGATTGGTGGAGTATTGGGAAGAAAAATGATCAGTAGTGATTCCTGGAGGGTAGAGATAGCATAAGTTCATGTTATATTCAAGGCCTTTTGAAGTAGGGATATAATTTATGATATTTACAAAAGAAACTCCATTTTCAAGTAAAAGTTGGTTAATAGGCTTTATAGCCCATTGAGTAGTGAATGAAATTGCAGGAAATGGAAATAATATTGTAAACTATTTCAATCATATGGCTTTTTTTTCAAATTAGGTTAAACTTGGGCCAAGAAAATGGGGGAAAATACTGAAGAAGTGGAGAAGTTGAAAATATAAAAGATATAGTTGGAGATGGGAAGAGGGAGAGAGACAGAGTGAAGAGTGGTACACGCAGACTTGAAAGGAGATGAGATACAAAGCAGAGGTGGAAATATTAGCATAAAGCTGGAGTAAAAATGCATGTACAACTAAGGAAGAGAAAGGTGAAAATGATGAAAATACCACTTGCATGATCATCTTAATTTCAAAGGGAGACAAGAGAAAGTGATGAGAGTTAAAGAATAAATGTATGAATAAGATGCAATGTGAGAAAAGTGCAAGTTTAACATATTTACTGTATCAAATGTGAAAGGAAACTAACTAAAGGACACAGGAAAGGATTTTCATGTAGCTTAGAAGCCCCACTTGAAGAGGCTTCAGTTGGCATAGTTCCGTAAATTTTCTTTAATAACTATTGACAACCAGAGCTATTGAAAGAGAAGTGGTTGCAGATGTTCAGGACTGAATTTGGGGCAGATGTATTGACAGTAGACAGTAGAGTCAATGAAAGAAAAATGTACAAATATGGCAAGGGATCTATTTTGAAAAGCTGAACAAGTGAAGATGTTAGGGAATAAATAATTTTCAAGAAAATAATGAATCGGGGGCTAGAGAACTTAACGTGACCTGAGAACAGAGGTGACAAGAAAAATCCTTGAGAGGGCTGGAAAAAAGTGAGATGTGGTCTGACGGGGACTTAGAGTTTAATAATTTAAGGTGGACAGATATATGTGCTAATAGATGGAGGATCTAACTGTGGGGAAAATAGCAGATTAGTGGTTATGAACAGCAGTTGAAGCCAATCAGAAATTTAAAGTCACACCTTTTTGCCATCCAATGTGAAATAGAAACGATGCTAATGGTGCATAGATACTAGATTTATTTTATTTTAATGTAGGTTGACACTATTTCATTATTATTGTTTTGGATCTTTGTACACAAGTATTAAAAATATCTCCCAACACACCTTCATGAAATAGTCCACATACAATATTCAAATGTAAATTCTTTACATGGGATTGCTACTGCTAGTACTGCTATAAACCAAACTCATAATTAAATCTTTATCTCCCCTGTTGTTTTTAACAATTGATTGTAATAATCTAATGGAAAGGCCATCTCGACTATACCAATTGTATGCACCATGAGTCTGGATTTCATGCATTTAATACAGTCTACCTTAATTACAATGATGTTGCTTCTGATGAAAAGGTAGAGGAGTTGACTTAGCATCTTTCTCTACTAGGTTTGGTATTTTTAAGAGGGTTTTGTGCAAATTCTACCTCCATAGACTATAGCAATTGACTATGAGATGGTTTTTGCCAGGGACAGAAAAGAAATCGCACATCCTTGGATGAATCATATTCGTCCTAAAATAGTATCTTTTTTATTTATTGGTTGATTCAATTTGCTGACAATTTTGACACATATATTTATGAGGGATATCGGTCTATATTTCTCTTCTTATGAGAGCTTTGTCAGATTTTAGAACCAGGGTGATAGTGGCCACATAAAATTAGTTGGAAATAATTCTTTCCGCTTCAATTTTCTGGAAGAGTTCATGTAGAATTGATATTATTTCTTACTTAAAAGTTTGGTAAAATTCATCAGTTAAGCCAGCTGGATCTGGGGTTTACTTATGGGAAGGTGTTTAGTGATTCTGATTGTTTAATAGATATTACCTATTCAAGTAATCTCTTTCCTCTCAGTGAGTTTGATTGTTTGTGTCTTTCAAAGATTTTTTTTTTTTCATTTCATCTAGGTTATTGTATTTATTGGCATAAAGCTGTTCATAATAGTCTTTTATTTCCTTTTAATATCCGTACTCTGTATAGGCATGTCACCTCGCACATTCTGGGTATTGGTAATTTGTGTCTTCTTTTGCTTATCGGTCTATCAAGAGATTTATTAATTTCATTTAATTATTTTTAAAAAAGTTTTTGGCTTCATTGATTTTCACTTTATTTCCGTGTTTTCTTTCATTGATTGATATTCTTTCATTATTCACTCTAGTCTTCCTATTTGTAGGTTTCATTTGCTCTTCTAGAATCTTAAAGTAGGAGCTGAGGTCAATGGTTTAAAATGTTTCATACTTTCTACTATAGGCAGCTAATGCTGTACACTTCCCTCTAGGGACTAGTTAAGCTGTATTTCAAAATATTCAGATGATGTGTTTCAATTGTCATTCAATTGAAAATATTTTCAAATACATTGCAATCCATCCCTGGATTTCTCCCTTGACTCACGTTATTTAGAAATATATTATTCAGTTTTCAATTATTTGAGGATTTCCAGCTATCTTTCTATTATTGATTTATGATTTAATTCAATTTTATTTACAGAAATTGTGTATGATTTGAATCATATTAATATTATTGATACATGTCTTATACCTCAGAATATGTTTTATTCTGGAAATGTTATCTGAGCACTTGAAGAGAATTAGTATTTGACTCTTTTCGGGTGAAGTGTTCTATTAATGTCAATTATATCAAAGTGTTTGATAGTGTTATTGACCTCATTTATAGTCTTACTGATTTTTTTCTGCTTATTATATCAATTATTGAGAGAGTTTTCTAATTCTACAAATATAATTATTGATTTGTCTATATCTCATTGCAGTTCCATCAGTTTTTCTGCATGTATTTTGAAAAGATGATAAGAGGTGCATAAATGTTTATGATTGTGAGCTCTTCAGGAAAAATTGACCCCATTGCAATTATGAAATGGCACTCTTTACACCTCATAAGAGCTTTTGTTTGGAAATCTATTTTGGTATTAATATGGTCACTTTCTTTTCATTAGTGTTAGTATGCTATATTATTCCCTATCATTTTATTTTAACATATTTGTTTCTTTATATTTAAAGTTGTTTTCTAACAGGGACTGCTAATAGCTACAGTATCAAAGAAGTGTGTTTTTGCCATAGGGGTAAATATATTGCTAGGTGGAATAGGATTGATAGCCTACAAATAATCCATGTGTCTACACTCAATTTATTTTCAACAAGGATGCCAAATCAATTCAAGAAAGAAAAAATAGTCTCTGCAACAAATGGGGCTGGGAACACTGGATGTCCAAAGGCATAAGAATGAAGTTAGACATCTTCTTCACACCATACACAAAAGTTAATCTAAATAGATCAACAACCTAAATATAAGAGCCAAAACAATAGTACAGAAGAAAATATAGGAGTAGTTTTTCACTACCTCAGATTAGACAATAGATTCTTAGATATAACACCAAAAGCATGAGCAGCCAAAGAAAACATAAATAAATTGGACATCTTAAAAAAAAAACAACAAAAAAACCCTCTTTGGTGCATCAAAGTACATTATGAAGAATAAAAAGATACCTGCAGATGGGAGAAAATATTTGTGATCCATATATTTGATAAGCATTTATTATTCAGTATGCATAAACAGCTACATCTCAACAACAAAGAGGCAAACAACCCAGTTAAAAACAGACAGAGGGCTTAAATAGACATTTCTCAAAGAAGATATTCAAATAGCTAATAAACATACAAAAAGATGCTAAATGTCACTAATCATTGGGAAAATTTAAATCACAACTACAATGAAATACCATTTGACACCTACAAGGATGGCTATAAACAAATAAACAAAACAACAAGTGTTAGTGAGGATGTGGATAAATTGGAATCCTCATGCACTGCTGGTGGGAATGTAAAATAGTGAAGTTAATGGGTAAAACTATTTAGAATTTCCTCAAAAAGTTAAACATAAATTTGGCATATGACCCAGCAATTCTTCTCTTAGGTGTATACCAAAGCAATGGAAAAGAGAGATTCAAACAGATATTCGTATGTCAATGATTATTTCAGCATTATACACAATAGCCAAAATATGGAAACAATCCAAGTGTACATCAATAAATGAATGGATAAACAAATAGTATAAATATTGTTTGTATGGTATAAACATTGAATGGATTATTATTTAGCCATAAAAAGAATGGATGTATGATACTTGCTACAACATGGATGAACTTTGAAAACATTAAGCTTAGTGAAATAAGCCAGACACAAAAGAACAAAAGTTGCATGATTCCACTTGTGTGAAATACCTAGAATAAGCAAATCATTAAGACACAAAATAGTTTAGAGGTCCAATGGATTGAAGTGAGGAAGGAATGGGGAGTTACTTTTTCATGAGTAGAGAGTTTCTGTTTGGGGTGATGGAAAAGTTTTCAAAATAGACAGTGATGATGGTTGCACAACATTGTGAATGTAATTCAACCAATTGAATTTTGCACTTACTAATGGTTAAAATGATATATTTTATGTTACATATATTTCACCACATAAGATTTTTTTAAAAATTAAGAACTTGAATTAAAAAATGTATTTCTATACACTAACAATGAATGATCCAAAAATGAAATTAAGAAAACAATTCCAGTGCCGGCCCCATGGTTTAGCGGTTAAGTGCACACGCTCCGCTGTGGTGGCCTGGGTTCGGATCCCGGGCGCGCACCGACGCACCGCTTCTCCGGCCATGTTGAGGCCGCGTCCCACATACAGCAACTAGAAGGATGTGCAGCTATGACATACAACTACCTGCTGGGGCTTTGGGGGGAAAAATAAATAAATAAAATCTTAAAAAAAAAAAAAAGAAAACAATTTCATTTACAATAGGATTAAATAAATAAAATATTTAGGTGTAAATTTAATAAAAAGCTTCAAATATCATGTGGTGATGGGTTGTAATTAGTATTTTGGTGGTGAACATGATGTAATCTATGCAGAAATAGAAGTACAATGATGTACACCTGAAATTTTTACAATGTTATAAACCAATGTTACTGCAATAAACAAAAAATTTAAAAAAAAAAGAAAAAAAAGAAAAAAAATTCAAAATAACATTTAGATATATTAAAAATATCTAAATAAGTGTCAAACATCTGTCAACATAGGTCAAAATTAATACTTTTAAGACAGTAGTATTTTCCAAATTAATCTACACATTCAATACAATTCCAACCAAAATTCCAATGTTGAGGTTTGCAAAAATATGCAAGCTGATCTTAAAATTCATAATTAAAATCAAAGGGCACAGAATAGCCAAACAATCTGAAAAAAAGAGCAAAGTAGGAGTCACACTTTGCGATTTCAAAATTTACTACAATAATTGAGACAGTGTGGTATTGGCATGAGGACAGACATGTAGATCAATGGAAGATATTTGAGAGTGAAAGGATGTGAAAGAAACTAAATGGGGAAAGAATAATCTTTTCAACAAGTAGTGGTAAGTCAACCAGATATCTGCATGCAACGAATAAAGTTAAACCCCTAATTCTCATCATAGTCAAAAAAACAAAAGAACAAGCAAAAAACTCAAAATGGATCATAGACCTAAATGTAGGAGATATAATTGCAAAACTCACAGAAAAAACAAAAACTACAACAACATAGGAGTAAATCGTCATGACGTTGTATTAGGCAATGATTTCTTAGACGTGACACAGAAAGGACAAGCAATGATAGAACAAACAAAATGGATTATATCAAAATTTAAAATTTTGGGGCAGCAAAAGAGGAGAAGATAGAGTGTTATTTTCTGATAAATAAATTCAACATAAATTTAAGACAACCAGTGGAATCGCTATAAATTTATTATAATCCACACTATCCCCAAATGCTATAGTGCATTAACAGTTTCCTGATCATAATATTAAAGCTTTAAGACATACCCAAGGATCAGTGTCAAACAAAGTTGAATTCTCTCAACCTTTTGTTCCCTCTCTGACTACAGGATGGAGAAAATGAAGGAATGGATAGAAAGAAATTCACTTATGCTTTTGGGGAGAAATAAAATAAATAACCTATAATGTCTTCTGACTAAATACTACACCCCTATTCATCTCTTTACAAAAATAAAATAAATCATCATTAAGTGGTATCTACTAGATATTGTGTTATTTACATTGCAGGCATTATCTCATTTAATTTTTAAGGGAGTTTTGGGGTAGTTAATTATACTAACACAGATAAAAAAATGAAGCTAAAAATGCTCATTTAAGTTCCCCAAAGCTATTCTACTATTAATTCAAGGAACTGGAATTTGAACCCAAGTGTAATTATACAGTTTGTAATCTTTGCATTAACCCCTAGGAGATGTGTACTCCATAGGGTTTTGAAAACAAAATATTTTTGCCCATTCGCTTCACAGTTGTATCAATCCCCTTATGACATTACAATGAACTATTAATCCAAAGGGACTTCATTTCATTGCACTGTCGGTTCTCAATTGTTGGTCATTTCTGTAATATTTTTTTAAAAACTAGATTTCAAAGAAATACTCAAATTCTCAGACTTAGAGATCATGACGCATTTCTCTGCCCCCAATCCATCATCTTGGTTCCCTGTCTCTCTACTCCACTCTCTCTCGTCTTTTTAATTCCTCCGGCTCTACAACTCTCTCTCCACCCCACCTTCTTTCTCACTCATTGCAACACTCTTTCTGAAACCCACATGCATGTACATATATACCCCCAAACATGTCTGTACACACACAAACAGCATTTCTCATCTGCAAGTTGGAGTGTAAACACACGTGTATCTCTATGTATGTGTACATACAAAAATACATATATACCCACACAATGTTGGAAGAACTTACGAAATGGAATATGTGTTTCTGTCATGTAAATTCTCCCAACATGACCGATTTCAAGTTACCAGTGATTTAGCAACCAGATTCAAAATTCCTTAATATTGAGAGAATTTAGCAATAGGCTCTCAAGAGCCTTTATAATGAGGCTTCAGCACACTCTTTCACTAGTTTCATTCCCTAAGTTAATAGGCTGATCCCTATGTGCTTTGCTCTATAAGAAACACTGACTACTGACACCTTTTCTCTTACACAATTAGGGCGATGGCCATATAATCAATATGCATAAAATATGACCACATAAAAATGTTTCCTCATTGAGGAAGATAAAATTAGATTGGAATATTATATCTCAAATGTAATTAGACTTTATCCTCCATAAATACTCCACTCTTTTTCTTTGAAATGGCTTATTTTGCTCAAGTCAATAACTTAGTCATTTGTTCAACAAATATTTAATAAGAAATATTACTCAGTATATTGTGCCAGGTACTGTGGTACACACAAGGATGTATATGATGATTTCAGGATTTTGCTCCCTAGTGGATGAGGCATATCAGCATTAAAGTATATGATGTTCCAAATGAAAATAATGAGTGCTGTGAGTGCATAAGAGAAGGGAGGAAGGGGGAGAAAGAGGAGGGGTGATCAGGAAAGAGGACACTGTCAAGTTGTATGGAAGGATAAATTGGTTTCTGTAGGCGTAGAATAATTGAGAACATTCTAGGAAAATAAAAAGAAAATATTATAAGCACTTCTGATTTGACTTATATCAGTGCATTTATCGTGTACTTTCTAACAAGACTCTCTACAATGTGGCAGATGTGCAACAGTAATTTTCTCCTGATAGTCCTGTTACCTCTTGTGCCATTATGATTATTTCATTATTTCAAATCCTCACTTGTTCATTGAGTTAACATTCTCTTTATTTCTTCTTATTCTTATCTTTTGATTCATCCATTATAGGTTTTTTTTTTTGGTTTTATTTCTTATCTCAAAGTTCTACAGAAAAGCTATCAAGTGTAAAAATCTTAAGAACACAATTTGATGTGTCTGACTTTTTTGCTCTACAATATTTCTGTTAGATTAATCCATTTTGAATGTAGGGAGGTTCAGTGGTTTGTTTTTTTGTGTTTGTTTGCTTGTTATTGTTTCCTCATGAGTTTTATTTCTTCATCGATAATGTTTTCTTTAATTAATAAACTCAATTTATATATTCTACTATTGTTGAGTATATGACTTTAATTTTTTTAGTATTCTGAATAAAATAATTATGAATATTTTTGTGTATGTATATGGTGAATATAATCACATTTCTTTTAGGTAATTACCTAGGAGTAATTGCTGGTCCATAGGGAATATTTAGAATTAATAGACATTTCCAGTTTCCACAGTGGTCAGTAGATGATCCCAATCTTCATGAATACTTAGAATTAGCAATCAATTTCAGCCATACTGGATGAGTTATAGGGTGTCACATTGTAGTGTCATTTAGCATTTCCCTTTGAGTACTAGGGATGAAAATTTTTCTTTTCACTCCTTGGATATTCTCTTCCTTTAAAGATCCTAGTTTAGTTTTTGTTCTTATTTTCTATTGATTTTTTGTCATTTCTTTGCAGATTCATAACAATTTCAATATGCTTAACCCATTACTATTACAAGTGCTTTAACTAATATGTATAATGGAAATATTTTCTATCAGTCAGTGATCTTCATACTGGACCACCATCTCTTTGGAAACTTTAGTAAGTGGTATTCTTGCACTATTCTATGATTAAGTAATATAATTTTACTTTTATTTTTTATTCACTACATTGAAAAACATATTTTGATTTGTGATTTTGCAATATTAAGATAACACATTTCCTTTCTTTGGCTTCCATATACTACATATTATTTTATTTTTATGTTAAATTAATTTTTATTAACGTACATTTAAAGCTAGTAAGACTCGCACTGTATGGAAAACAAATGAGAGACTTTGTCTTATTTGATAGCCATGATCTATTAACAAGTTATTGATGAGTGCTAAGATGTGGATGTGGGAAGGGGAGACACACGCATTGGTAATTAATGTCCTAAATCTGCATTGTTACAACATCTACTAAAATCAAGATGCAAAATTCACTTAATAAGAGGTTCTGTTCACTTCATATGAAAGTGTTCTGATAGTATTAGATTTACATCTCTGCCTTCCTGTTGACAACATGCATGTTTGTGGGGAGGTGGAGTGGAGGAGGATGTCTGCCTCTACGTCAGTCCCTCTATCCCAGGGGCAGATAATGGGATTTGAGGCTCTGAGGTGTTATCCTGGTTCATACAGGAGATTTGAGTTTGCTTTGTTTTCAGATCCCCAAAGGATCCCAAGTATGAGTATTTATTCCCTTCAGTAGATTCAGTAGAGCTCTCTAGCCCTAGTCTTGCTGGATGTGAGTTTCCTATTAAATGTGTGATAGAGATGGATAGTGATCAGAGACTCTTCTCTAAGAGTTAAGGAACAGGCTACAGCTCAATTTATTAAGCTAATATGTTCTATCTCACTACTCTAGAAAGATTTTCTGACTGAAAGAGGTCTTTACTGGATCATGCTGAGACAACTTAAATTTTTAAATGAAGCAATTGCAGAGGGAACTGAAAGTTGTATAAATGATCTCCACTCTCAGTGATAATTGTGTATAGGGCATGGTCTTTCATAATAATAATTGAAAATAGCCTCATCAGAGGCCCAGAGTTAGGTGCAGGTTTATAAAGTTGATTCCAAAGAACGAAGCAGAGAAGTAAGAAGTCTGGAAATGGATGTTACATACAGTCTTGCATGATTTATAGGCTGGAGATTCTCTATTTTATAATGTCATTAATAAAATAGTTCTTAAAATTTGGACTTTTCTCTTTCACTTTTCCCAGGAGTCCATAAAGCTGAGACTGCCCTTCCTTCCTTTCTTCCTTTATGCTTCCTTCTCTCTTTCCTTCTTTTCTTCTTCTTTTGTCTCTTTTCTTTCCCTTCTTCCTTGTCTTCCTACACTCCTCTGTCCCTTTGTTATTTTTTGTATAGCCCTGTCTTATCTCTTCTTGATTTTCTAAATGAACAAAGGAAAAGAAGAAAGAAAGAATGGAAAAAAGGATGAAGGAAGGAAGGAAGGAAAGGAAAAAGAGAGAGAGAGAATGAGAGACTGAGAGAGAGAGAAGAAAAAAGAGAGAAAGAAAGATCAAAATTTCAGGGTGGTAAAGCAGAAGTCTGGATTTCTTTCTCTTCATTGTCGTTGGAAACATGTTTTTACTTCTCTCAAATCTTCTCCTTTCAACAAATCTTTTCAGTGTTCCCCAATATCTCTCCCCCGACACACACACACACATATATAAGGAAGGGTAGAATTGTTGGATATCCTGGGAATTTGGCAACTAGTAGATACTTTGAAGTTTCTTTATTAATTTAATTGCCATAAGAACACTATTAACAAAGAGATGAATTTCTCTCCTAGAAGGTATTTCCAGCTGTAGTGTTTCCCATCTTTGTGTAACTATTTTCATATCTGAGGTATAGTAGAATGTGTCTGTCCATCTTTGTGCAACACTTTTTATATCTGAGATACAGTACAGTGTGTCTGTGGGGGTATATAAGTAAACATGGAGAAATGAGTTAATGAACATAGCTCTTCATTTTGTATCTGAGATTCTAAATATGTGTCATTGTCAAAACTGATACTAAGTAAACCAGCATAAAAAATGGTGCTGAATTTTCTGTTATTCTACCTGTCTACGTACACTATGTCCTTATATGTATTGTCATGTTCTGTATGCAGGTATCTGTAGCTGTGGTTCTGTGATTTTATGTTGATGTGTTTAAGTAAGGTCTACTTTGTCTTCAAAGAAGACTGAGACCTCAGTATTAAACATAAGCCCCTTAATGTTTTTGAAATTCATTCTAGGTTTTGTACGGGGTTTCAGTAAATGAGTACAAGATATTACTGTCCAAAACTTCAGAGGGAGATCTATCATCAAGTTACTGTTTCTTCCACTTGGAGAGTGCTCAGTCTGTGTCTACATCAGACTTTGAATTCAGGTTATAGTGTGAGCTTTTCGAATTAGTATAATACAGATAAAAATTAAACCTATCGGAGAAGCTTTGAACTATGCATTTATCGCTCTTATTTTTCCTTCTAGAGGTGGTCAACTACTTCTCTTCTTGTCAATGGCAAGATGTTCCACACCAACACTACAACTTTCCACCCAGACACCTTTTTTCTTACAGGTATTCCAGGCCTTGAGGATTCCCATGGCTGGATCTCCTTGCCTTTTTGCACCATTTACTTAACGGATCTGCTGGGCAATGCTACCATTTTGTTGATCATCTGGTCTGACCATACCCTGCGAGATCCCATGTTCTACTTTCTAGCCATATTATCAGCCATAGATCTGGCCCTCTACACATCCTCAGTGCCCCGAATGCTGGGTATCTTCTGGTTTCATGCACATGAAATTGGATTTGGAGCCTGTGTGGCCCAGATGTTTCTCATACACACCTTCACAGGAATGGAATCTGCTGTTCTGCTGGCAATGGCTTTTGATCGATATGTAGCCATCTGTGCACCTCTCCACTACACAACCATCCTGACACCCCGAGTGCTAGCGGGCATTGGTGTGGGTATTATAATGCGCCCAATCTTGCTCATGTTGCCCATCATCTACCTAACACATCGTCTGCCTTTCTGTGAAGCTCGAATTATTGCCCACTCCTACTGCGATCACGTTGGCATTGCCAAATTGGCCTGTGCCAGCATTAGAATTAATACCATTTATGGGATTTTTGTAGCTTCTTTTCTTATTTTAGATGTGGCACTGGTTGCAATCTCTTATGCCTATATCCTCCATGCGGTTTTCCACCTCCCATCTCGAGATGCTCGTCACAAAGCCCTGAGCACATGTGGGTCACATGTTGGGGTCATGTGTGTTTTCTATACATCCTCCTTATTCTCCTTCCTTACGCACCGATTTGGCAAAAAAATTCCTGGTTATAGGGGCCAGCCCGGTGGCGCAAGCGGTTAAGTGCGCACGTTCCGCTGCGGCGGTCCGGGGTTCGCCGGTTCGGATCCCGGGCGCGCACTGACGCACCACTTGTTAAGCCATGCTGTGGCAGCGTCCCATATAAAGTAGAGGGAGATGGGCATGGATGTTAGCCCAGGGCCAGTCTTCCTCAGCAAAAAAGAGGAGGATTGGCATTGGATGTTAGCTCAGGGCTGGTCCTCCTCACAAAAAAAAAAAAAAAAAAAAAAAAAAAATTCCTGGTTATGTCCACATCCTTGTTGCCAATCTCTATGTGGTCATCCCACCTGCCCTCAACCCTATGATCTATGGTGTGAGGACACGGCAGATTCGCGAGCGTGTGATCCATGCTTTCACCTCAAAGTAGAGTCTCTTGTTTCCTCAGATCTTGAGAGTGTGGATATAACTGAAAGAAGTTAGCTTTGACTCTACTCTAGGTTGATCATCTTTTTAAATGTTTCTCATACTGAAAGATCTTGTAGATCCTAAAGGAACACACTTTGGAGAATGTTTTCTGGTCTTAAATCTCAGTGTTTCCTCTCCACATAGGTATTGAGTGTTTATTCACCTGAATGTAGAGTTCCATTACAGTAGGGAAAGCCTCCCACTGAAGTCCTTTCATTTTTAACTATGAAGATTTATTGAAACTCCATGTTTCCGTATTTGAAAATAGGATAGTTTTTCAGCTGGCCACAATTCTTTTATGTCAATTACCTTGTTTTTCTGAAAAAGGAACTTAATTTGAATGTAAAGTAAGAAAGATCTTGGTATATTTTTCTCTTATAACTTTAAATGTATCTAATTTCTCTGAGGACATCAGTAGGATATTGAGTGAAGTTTAAAAATGTCTTCAGTTTTTCCCTTTCATTTTGGCACATTTTCCTTACCCTTTATTAAAACGTATAGCCACAGTGTGTCACCACCTCACTGCGCCACCACTTCCCTTTCTGGAGAAGTATGAAGTGAAAGTATCTGAAAACAACACATGTGTTAAAGAATAAAATTATTATTTATAAGAGAAGCATGAATGTACAGAATTTTAACAAAGGGATTTCGAATCATATTTAATCAGTTTTTTTCCTTAGGTACGTGTGTGTGTGCGCATGTGTTAAATGTATTTAGGTAACCTTTTATCTATATGGGCCTCTTCTTCCCCTCCAATGGCCTCTTTCTTTGTAGAATGCAGTATACATCCATCCTTTGGGTCTTGATGACTTGCAAAAGTAGATAAATCTCAGACAAGCTCAGGTAGAAAATAAATTTTCAGTCAGCTACTTTCACAAGAATTTGCTGGATATTCTTACAAGAATTTTGTCTAATCTTCCAAGGACCTCTCTCCACCATGACTTGTGGGGATCAAAGATGTTCTTTGATTATTCTTCGGAAATTTGCTCTTGGCAGAAACTGATGTGCACATAAAATAATGAAATAGAACACAAGAACAACTGCTTAGGAGGCTAGAAACTAATTTCCTGTTTGCATGTTCACCATCTGATGGTACAAATATGACTGTACTACTTTGCAGCATGACTACATGGACCAGAACCAATATCTTCAGGGATTAGGAGTAAGGAAGATAGATTACCTTTCAGCAAGGAGCACGGACTAAAGCCTTTAGTAAAAACATCTGAAAGGAATCAGTGGAGAATGACACAAGTGGTATCTATATATGGTTATTGGAAGAATTTATTTCCCGTGAACACTTTGAACACATTAAATGATCTTTTTTCTTAGAAATGGATGCAAATAATGAATTTTTGATGGCTTCTTTTGTCAAAAGTGCATCTAGCAGCATTCTTTTTTTTTAATTCAAGTAACTTTGGTTTACAACATTAGATAAATTTCAGATGTATATCATTATATTTCAATTTCTATGTAGATTACATTGTGTTCACCACCCAAATTGCCATCCGTCACCATATAGATGTGCCCTTTTACCTCTTTCTCCCACCCCTCTCCCCCCTTCCCTTATGGTAACCACCAATTTATTCTCTGTGACTGTGTGTTTGTTTGTTGTTGCTGTTGCTTTTATATTCAACATATGAGTGAAATAATACAGTATTTGACTATCTCTGTCTGACTTATTTTGCTTAGCATAATCCGGCAGCATTCTTTCCAGTGTTTTTCTTAATTTGGACAGTGTGTCTCATTTTAAGTAGAACTCAAAATTAACAATATTTAAGAATAAAACATTAAAATAATGATTTTTTACATTACTAAATTATTTATTTTTTAAATTAATTGATTTTAAACCTCCTTTCAATAGGTGACCCCCCCACTTTCAATGCCTTACAGGATTACCAACACCATTCCTCACAGAAACTAAATCCACAGTGTCCTACCTTTACAGGGAAAGTTCATACGTATTTCCAGTTGGTCAGACTGATAGGATTCATATGTGTTATTCTATAAATAATGATATTTTCTATCAAATTTTTAAGGGATACATTATATTCATGTTCTAACAATGTCTTTTATAGTCATAATGTTCCTTGTCTCTAACCGTCAACTTTCCTTTATGTTTCCATGCCCTACAACTAAAAGACAAGTAGGGTAGAGTGGCAAAAGCACTGGAAATACCTCTTTAAGTCCAGTTTCCCCTCACTTATGTCTATCTATCTATCTATCTATCTATCTATAGATAGCTATATATATGTACACATACATACACGCATATGCATATATATACACACACACACAGATATATACATATATATATAATATAAAGCCCGCAGAAGGAAATTTATAGTTCCAAATACCTAAATATCTCTATATTTGTTAAATAAATTACATCACTAATTAATAACCTTCCAAAAATCAGATTTTGATGGTTTCTCTGGTGAATTCTATCAAACATTAAAGGAAAAAATTATATCAGTTCTCTAAAATCACCTCTAGAAAACAGAAGCAGACGGAAAACATATACAGATGGAAAATAAACATATGAAAAATGCTCAACTTATTTTTCCATTAAGGAATTGCAAGTTAAAAAATACAATAAGAATCCACTACACACGTCTAAAAATGACTAAAATTAAACATAAATAAATAAATAAATACCAAGGGTAAATGAGAAAGCAAAGCAATAAAACCTTTCCTTCATTTTTGGGGGGAATGCAAAATGGCACAGACACTTTGGAAGAAAGCTTGGAAGTTTCTTACAAAGCTGGAGTCTTCCCATAGGATCCAGCAATTACACTCCAGGCAGTTTGCTCAACTGGTTTGAAAACTTTATTCACACAAAAATGTGGACATGGATATTTGTAGCAACTTTATTCATGATTGCCAAGAACTGGAAGCAACTGAGATGCACTTCAATAGGTAAATGAACACCCAAACTGTGGTATATCCATTATACATAATACAATGGGTATTATTTAGCATTAATAAGAAATGAGATATCAAGCCATGAAAAGATGTGGATGAATCTTAAATGTGTATTCCTACGTGAAAGAAGCCAATCTGAAAAGTCTTCATATTGTGTGACTCTAGTGAAATTATGTTCTGGAAAACATAAAACTATACAGACAGCAAACATATCCATGGTTTCCAGGCGGAAGAGGGATGGTGGGATGTTGAATATGTGAAGCACATGGAAATTTTTATGTTGATGAAACTTCTGTATGACACCGTAATGGTGGATGTATGACACTATACATTTGACAAAACCTATAGAAATTTACAACACAGAAGATAATCTTAATGCATGCAAATTTAAAAAAATCGTTTAGGAGTTCAGGAGATTCCAAGACAAAATGCAAAATGTGACAAATACGGTATATTACAAATGTAGGAAAAAACTTCACTAAAAGTAGATGAGGGAAAATGTGCTAACCTAAGTAAACTTGGAAATGAGTGGAGTCTGTGAGATAAAAGGCAAAAGAAAAAAAAAACTATACATAAGCTTTACACTCTAGTGGATACATTTTTTCCCATGGGGTTACAGGTTAACAATTCTAATATAGCTACATATGCATATATTGTTATTAAGCAATTAAATGGATGGCATATGATGGGGGCAAGGTTTCTCACTGCTAGAGTGGGAGTTTACACACGAGAGGATATTAGAATAATTCACTTGGTAATGGATTAGAGTTAGAGACATCACGATGTTTAGCTTTAGATAGATAGATGATAGATGTTTATAGATACATGTACATATGCACAGGTTAGCATGCACACATATATTTCCTTGATCTGTCAGCTGAGAGGGCCTTAAGGTAATGACACCTCAGCAGCAAAGCACATCCAGCACCCAGAGATTTGTTTCCAGTAACATTATCCAATTAAAAGTATCAGTGATCCTTGGAGAAATATCACATTCTAAGATTGGGGCAGGTGATATACAAAACAAGCCTGTAGGATCTTGTAGTGCCAGAAAGTAAGGAAGTGCCTCCCCTCCCAAAAAAATAAGAACACACAATTATGGGGATTGCCAAAGGGACACAGAAGCCAATTGAAAGAGGTCGCAATGGCCAAAACTGGACAATGTGACAAAATAAAGTAGTATTGGATTATAATCTACAGTATAAAATAAATCTTCTTGAGTCCATACTGATATAAATACATGATTGAATACATAAGTAAATAGGAGAAATAGAAAAATCTCTCATGAAAAACATTCCAAACCATTTGTAAGGATACTGCATCCTCAAGAAAGTGGAGCATAATTTCTTCCTCGTTAATTTGTGGGCTGCACATTGTAACTTACTTCCAAAGGGTAAACTTGAAAATGGGGGAGGAAGAGAATCCTGACAAACACAGCCTCAGCCAGATGATGAAGTTCATCAAATGATAAGCCATGTTGATAGTATGTACCCTCAATAAGTTTTGATATATATGCTATTTTACCTCACTGATCTTCACCCCCAAATCACAAAACTCTAGTCTATTCAAGGGGAAAATAATCAGACTAATCTCAGTTGAGCAACATTTTACAAAAACCTACCAGTACTCTTGAAAACTATAAGTCATCAAAACCCAAAAGAGCCTGAGGAACTGTCACAGCCAAGAGAACCATAAGAAGCCTAACTGGGCATAATTAGTAGATGTAACTTGGTGTCCAGGATGAGATCTCATAAGAGAGAAAGAAAATTAGATAAAACTAATGGAATCTGAATATTATATGAACTTAGTAATATATAAACTTTAGTTAATATTGGTTCATTAATTGTAACAAATGACCACACTTATGTAAAATGCTAATGATGAGGGAAATTATGTTATCAGTTATATGAGAACTCTCAGTGATATATTTACATTTTTCTGTAATTTACAAGAATTTTAAAATACAAAAAAGTTTATTTAAAACTAAAAGTGTATGGAGAGATAAACAAGACATTTTCTATATCAAGAATTTTAATATACTGTTGAAATTATGAAAGAAGAAAATTGACAAAAAAGTAAACAAAGACCAACACACAGAATAGAGAATCTAGAGACACACAGATTTGTCACATGACAGTGCTGATATTGAAGATCCCAGTTTCATCCTCCCAAATCCATGAATTCCATAAGTTTCTTTACAGGACTCTGCTTCTGTAACAGAAAACCTAAGGTTTTGAAGTAAGTAAAATTTATGTGACAGAGGAAGGACAAAGATTGTTAGAAAGCCCCGTTTACCAGTTTAGATGCATAACTAAGCCAAGATACACTACTCAGATTTTGTTGAGTAATAATGCTGATGTTCTGAAAGACATTTGTTTAACTCACCTGTTTTGTTCCTTATTGGCAATAAATCTGGCAAGCAAGATGATGTCATTTATTGACTCCTGTATAACTCCAAGAGTGAATTCTAGGAGACATCTCCACGGCAATTCCAATCAGTATGAGCTTCTGCTGAATATCCTATCCTGGGAATATTTAGTGTTAGCTAAGTAGGTCATATTATTATCAATAAACTGTTATGAATTTCTTACTATATACCAGGAGTTATTTTAGGTGCTATACAAGTATTAGATTTTTTAATCTTCACAACAATGTTTTGCACTAGGTATTATTCTGCTCATTGTAGTGGAGGAAATGGAGACACAGAGTATAAATTTCTTGCCCAAACTCACATATCCATTAAGTAGGGGAGATGTGATTGAAACCCATGCAGTCAGCCTCAAAGTCCACCCATTTAGCCATTTTCCAGTATCTCACACTTCTTACCCTAGACCTCTGTCTTCTTCCCAGTAAATTAAACACTTTTATTTTACTGTTAAAAGGAACCAAGAAGAGGGGATTTGTGTTCAAATCACTGGTCTTTGTTTTAATATATTATCTCCTCCACTTAGTTCTTTTTTTTTTTTGTGAGGAAGATCAGCCCTGAGATAACATCTATGCCAATCCTCCTCTTTTCTTTTTGCTGAAGAAGACCGGCCCTGAGCTAACATCTATTGCCAATCCTTCTCCTTCTTTTCCCTTTTTCTCCCCAAAACACCAGTAGATAGTTGTATGTCATAGTTGCACATCCTGCTAGTTGCCATATGTGGGACGCCACCTCAGCATGGCCGGACAAACAAGTGGTGCGTCGGTGTGCGCCAGGATCCGAACCTGGGTTGCCAGTAGCAGAGCATGTGCACTTAACCGCTAAGCCACAGGGCCAGCCCCCTCCACCTAGTTCTAATGAATACTCTGTTCCATGAAATGATGGATACTAGTTGGGCTTCAATTCTTTCATGATAGTATTTAATATTGAATTGTGTTTAGAACTGGGATGGGATAAAAGAGGTAAGTAAGTTTTGTAGAAATTGACCAGATAAGAGCAAGATAAACAACATAATAATGGGGG
The DNA here is from genome assembly GCF_057802395.1 of Ceratotherium simum simum. Lineage (NCBI taxonomy): Eukaryota > Metazoa > Chordata > Mammalia > Perissodactyla > Rhinocerotidae > Ceratotherium > Ceratotherium simum. The sequence continues at coordinate 26,733,425 of NC_141906.1, read as the reverse complement.
AAAAAAAAAGCCAGAACGACTTGCCAAATGCTTGTATAAAATCACCCCAGATATTCTGTGACCTGGACTTGTACATGGAGCCCATGGGAGGGAATCTGGAACCAGAGGGATCTTGAAGAGAAAGAGTGTGAGGTAAGCCCTCTTCAGAGATTCTCCTGCCTAGAAATAAACCAATTCATCATGAGTCATCCCAAGCTTGAGAATCAGCATCCAGAACCAGGATTTTTTTTTTTTTTTATCACCAATGATGTTATGTTTCATATTCATGAAGCATTTAGCCAAGTGCCTCTGGACATGTCTGTTCTCCAGGGAACACCACTGTTTGGAGACGCTCCATTTTAAGAAGTGTTTACAGGGTAAATCTCCCACTTCAGTCAGAGGGGTGAAAATGGAAACATTCTGGGCCAGATGAACTAGCTCATCCAGGAAGCTTTGTTGGTAAGTCTGGCCTTAGGGCCAGAAAGGATCCACTAAAACAGGAACCACTTTACTGTGGCCATTTCACCGAGATTTTGGTTGAAGAGATAAATGACAGAAATGTAGAAATAAGGAAAACTAACCAAATATGTAAGCTGTCAGTGAGCCCAGAGTGTAACAAGATAATAATTTACATAGATTTGGGTGTGTACTCCATCAAAGACTTTACTAAATTTTTTTTAAATATTTGGATAAGTGATGTATGTGTGTGTGCATGCATATGAAAAACCCTTTTCAACTTTCTTTCTGTGTTTTCTATCTTTTTCTAAGGCTTTATTTGTCATTCAACTCACTTTTTCCTTGCCTATCATTGTTGTATCTTTACCTTCACTCTTGTCTCCCTTGCATTCTCTTAGCTGTCATCATTCTATATCTATCTTGCAGAATTTTACCTAACTTTGCATATCTCTCTGTCCTCCGTTCAGCAATCCAAGTAAATACTTCACAAGTCATGCCTTCATGTAACATGGTGGTAAAAGTTACCAGATCAAGAATCCTTAAATTTCCAAAGCTATTGTAAAAAAAAAAAAATTTAAAGGCTTGACTCATCATTTACAAAACCAATTCCAAAGTTTTCCAAACATATCCAGATCCATATATACCGAGGATAATTAAGCAATAGTCTATCTAAATTTCTTTTCTATAATCTGCTTTAAATTTTTGCCTAACTGGAGGTTAATACAAATGTTGCAATAGCAATGTAACACCAACAAGTAGAAGAATTCAAATAATTTAGCACTTATATTTATAGAATTTCCTAATTTATGTTGGTCTCCAATTATCTGTATTTGTTTGTAATTCCTGAATTAAACTTGCAAGATATGTATTATTATTCCAATATTAAATGTGGAAATTATGTTTTTTAAAGAAATAAGGTCTATAGAATATTGCCAAACAGTTTGAAAGAAACAGAACTATCATTTAAGCAAAAATTTTTAATTGCAGATCCTAAACTCCACCCATATCACATATCAAAAAGTCAGTTTTGGCTACTTTAGCCCAAGTTACAGTCAATGAAAGCCATTGATAGATTTCTGTCTCCCAATGATGGCCTTTGAGTGTGTACCACCAATATCAATCAACTTCTCTTCTATCCAAATTCATTTTTTCTCCTTGTCCCAAAAATGACCATGATCTAGTCAACTGAAAAGGCTTTGATTCTCTAACTTACTATTCTCCCTATGAATAAGTTAAACAAAGTAAAATATTCCTTCTCATATCAGCTAGTAGTTTTGCACAATAATTGTGAGATTCATGGAAATCATCTGCATGAGAGTTGGAGAATAAGTAGGGTTCCAAGAATCTCTGAACTTCAAGAGTCTCCAAAAGATAGAAAACGTCTAGCCTAGGTCAATCCATTTGATTTATGTTTAGCTTATCCTTTCCCCTGTAACAGGATAGCACGGGCCCAGGAAAGTCCTGAGATAAACTTTAATAGCTGATTGTTAGTATTATTATAATTATTGTTGTTATTATTATTATATTTACCACATACCAGTCATTCTAACTTAACATATTTCTTTTGAGAGCCACAAATATGTACTTTTTTTTTAGTGCTTGGAACATATAATTGTAATAAAGCAAAAGTTTTCTCACAAGTAGCTCCATTTAAGGGAAGGGATAAAACACTACAAACCTGAGAGTGTCATAGTATGGGGGGAATCACTGTCTATATTCTGTTTTGAGGATTCAAAGAAGGGAAAAGGACATCTAAAGTCAGGACTTTGAAATATTGAATTACACATTGTTTTCTTAAATTCATCCTTATATTTTCAACACATTCTAACTCATAATTGCTTATGTACATTATCTTTTCCTCCAACAGTTCCCAAATGTCAAATAAGTTGGGTGAGATTAAATTGCAGAGCTTTGTAGAAATCATGAGGTGCTCTCTCATACCTAATGATTCAGAATTTCCAGAGTCAGGACTGAGAATCTATAGTTTTATCTACTTCTCCACAGGTATTATATAAAGTCAAAGTTAGAAACCATTGCCGTGAACCCCTCTTTATTGGTGTATTTATAGGAACTCTGTGGAGAGTTGTGGCTAACTCTCTGCATTAACTTGTGACAGTTTTGAAGAGCAGTTCAATTGTTGTACACATAACTGCCTGGCAGACTGCAGCCAAACATGAGGTGCTTGACACATCTGTGAAGTCTCTTCTCTCAATTTCTAAACACCGTGCTAAGTAAAAATTTGCTAGAAAATATGAGAAAAAGGATAATGTTATGTATTAATGGAATGTAACATGTATTTTTGAAGGGTGGTCAGAACATGACATAGGAAAGTGAGGTAGAGTGTGGGCATAAAAGAGAAGGGAAAAGGATAAAGACAATAGTGAAATGTCACCATATTGCCAAGTGATTTAGAAAAATCCAGTTACTATGCCCTTCTTAACTATCAGTCTTTAATATCTGGACCTTCCCTCTTCTGTCCCCAAAGTTCTATCACATTGCCTCTATTTCTCTAAATTAATTTCACATACACTACTCTGATGACATTTCCATTATTATTTCTTAAATAGCTCTTTGAATAAGTTTGGTAAGTACTTAGGGAGCAGCATGACATGTTGTCACAAGAGTGGACTTTGAATCCAAGATCCTCATTCTGATACTTTCTAGGTGGGTCACTAAGTAGGTTTGTGACTCACCTGAGCCTTACTCTCCTCTTCATTATAATTGTGTCAATAATTACTACCTATCTGGAGTTTTATGAAGATGAAATAAAATAATGTAAGCAAATTGTCTGGCACAAGCTGTATCTGATACATGCTGGTGAAAATTTAGAAAACTGAATAAACTATAAAAAATTTGTTAGACATTGTGCTGAGAACAAAGACTAGAGTGTCCTTTTACTGTTTTTCTTTCCTAGAAAGATAAGTATACCTGATGTATAGTTTATTCCTTTGTGACAAAGGCAAAACACTTAATGCTCGCTTAACAGACACCGTAGAAAAACTGTTTTTTATCTAACATACCAAAATATCATTTTCAAAACTCAAGGTCCTAAATCATTATCACCTTGTGTTTTCATAGATGTTCCATTAAAGGCTTTTGCCAGTCAAATACATTTGGGAAATCACCACATAAATAAAGTTGCTTTGGGAGAGGATCTTATAATACTGATATACATTGTAAACATCTAAGAAGAAAAAAAAATCTGTTGAAATTTCCAACTTGATTTGGCTATGAGAAAACATACTTTTGAGCAAAGCAGCAGTATGAAACACATTAACTTCTCAGAGACATATGGTGTTCCATGGAATTCATTTTACAACATTCTTTAGGGCTATTTTAACGTAGAAGAAAGAGAGGAAGTGGCATCAGCAATGGCTGAAAATATAAACAAGAAAGAAAAAATGATGATGTATGCAAATGTTAGCATCATAGGAAACAAGAAATGAGGCACTTAATACTTATAAAAGAATAACTTCATACACTGAAAGTGTTACTGGAATGATGCAAGACTGTTAAAATGACTATAAGATTGGTGGGGTATTAAGGAAGGAAAGTGACCAATAATGATTCTTGGAGGATATAAATAGCATGAGTTCAAATTAATTTCAAGGTCTTTGGAAATAAGGACATAACTTATGATACTCACAAAAGAAATTATTTTCAAGTAAAAGTTGGTTTATAGTTTTTATAGCCCACTGTGTAGTGAATGAAATTGGAGGAAAAAGAAATAATGTAAAATTATCAAACATCTTGCTTTTGTCAAATTAGGTTAAGCTTGGGTCAAGAATATGGGGGAAAATACTGAAGAGGTAGAGAAGGTGAAAATATAAGAGATGGAGATGGGAAGAGAGAGAGACAATAAAGTGTGGTACATGCAGACTTGAAAGGAGATGAGATCCAAAACAGGTGGAAATAGGAGCTTCAGGCTGGAGTAAAAACACTTAGACAACTAAGTAAGAGAAGAGTGAAAAAGATGGAAATATCACTTGTGTGATCATCTTAATTTCCGAGGGAGACAAGAGAAAGTGCTGAGAGTAAAAGAATAAATGTATATATAAGATGTAATGTGAGAAAAGTGCACGTTTAACTAATCTACTGAAGCACATGTGAAAGGAAACTAACTAAATGACATAGGAAAGGATTTTCACGTAGCCTAGAATCCCCACTTGAAGAGGCTTCAGTTGCATAATTCTGTAAGTTTTCTTTAATAACTCTCAGCAACCAGAGCTGTTGGAAGAGAAGTGTTTACAGAGGTTCAGAGCTGAAATCGGGGCAAATGTATTGACAGTAGACAGTAGAGTCAGTAAAAGAAAAATGTACAAATATGGCAAGGTATCTATTTTGAAAAGCTGAACAAGTGAAGCTGTTAGGGAATAAATAATTTTGAAGAAAAAGGATGAACCAAGGGCTACAGACCTTGATTGACCTGACAACAGAGGTGACAAGAAAAATCCTTGAGAGAACTGGAAAAATGTGAGGTGTGGTCTGACAGGGAGTTAGAGTTTAATAATTCAAATCTGGACAGTTATATATGCTAATAGATGAGAATCTAACTGTGGGGAAAACAGCAGAAGATGAGCAGCCATGAACAGCAGTTGAAGCCAATCAGAAATTTAGTCAGACATTTTTGTCATATGATATGAAATAGAAACAAAGCTAATGGTGCATAGATACTAGAGTTACTTTATTTTAATGCAGCTTAGCACTATTTCTCTTAGCACTATTATTGTTTTGATCTTTCTACACAAGTATTTCTACTTTGATCTTTCTACACAGGTATTAAAAATAGCTCCGACCACACCTTCATGAAATATTCCTTATAAAATATTCAAATGTGAGTTCTTTACATGGTAACCAAAGTTAACCTATATTGTCCTGCTACCGCTGCTATGAACGAAACTTCTTATAATTTCGTCATTATGTTTTCTGCTGTTTTCAACAATCAATTGTAAAAATCTAATGGAGAGGCCATATCAACTATATCAATTATATTCACCATGAGTCTGGATTTCCTGCATTTAATATAGCCTACCCTAATTACATTGATGTTGTTTCTGATGAAAAAGATACAGGAGTTGTCTTAGTGGCTTTCTCCTCTAGGTTTGGTACTTTTAAAAGGATTTTGTGCAAATTCTACCTCCACAGACTATAGAAATTGACTATGAGGTGGTTGTTGCCCAGGATAAAAAGGAAAGGTATTTGTTAAAATGCCAGAGAAATCATACCTTTTATTACTATTTTAATTCCTAAGCTATAACAGAAATTCCTTAAGAAAAGTAACAATGTGTGCGTCATCTCTGAACACCAAATAGCTAGCTATTTGCCTGAAATTCTATTGGTCCTTGATAAAAGTTCATTTAATTGTGTTATAGAAGTGAATGCAAATAAATATAATAAATCTGATTAGCTTGATTGAAATCAAACAAAAAAGCAGGTACTTCAGATTTCAAAAAAGTCATGCAGTTATTTCATGATGGGCTTGGTGATTAGAAAAGATTAAATATATTTTTCTGTAATCCTGTAGAATTTAATAACATTGGACAAGAAGAGCTGGAGCCTGTCAGTGAATGAGACATCTAGTCTATGATATGTGCAGCTGTAAAAGTGCCACAGAAGCATGGTCCCTCCTAATGACACACAGTTCCATCCCTACCGTTTTCTCCTGCTGGGAATTCCAGGGCTAGAAGATATGCATATGTGGATTGGTTTTCCATTTTGTGTTGTATATTTGACTGCCATTTTGGGAAATATTGTAATTCTTTATGTGATTCAGACTGAACGTAGTCTCCATCATCCCATGTTCTACTTCCTGGCCATTCTGTCATCTATTGACCTGGGCCTGTCCACATCCACCATCCCCAAGATGCTTGGTATCTTTTGGTTCAATCTGAGAGAAATCACTTTTGAGGGCTGCCTCATCCAGATGTTCTTCATCCACCTATGCACTGGCATGGAGTCGGCTGTGCTCGTGGCCATGGCCTGTGATCGTTATGTGGCCATCTGTAACCCTCTTCGCTACACATTGGTGCTGACAAAGAAGGTGGTATCAGTTATAGCATTGATCATCCTCCTGAGACCCTTAGGCATTACAATCCCCTTTGTTCTGCTCATCCTAAGATTACCTTTCTGTGGACACCAAATCATCACCCACACATACTGTGAGCACATAGGCATTGCTCGCCTGTCCTGTGCCAGCATAAATGTCAACATCATCTACGGCTTATGTGCCATTTCTATCCTGGTGTTTGACATCATAGCCATTATCATCTCCTATATACTGATTCTCCATGCTGTTTTCAACCTACCTTCTAGGGATGCCCGACTGAAGGCACTCAGCACTTGTGGCTCCCATGTCTGTGCCATGTTGGCCTTCTATACTCCAGCATTTTTCTCCTTCATGACCCACCGGTTTGGCCAAAATGTTCCTCAGTACATCCACATTCTTCTTGCCAACTTTTATGTTGTCATCCCACCTGCTCTCAACCCTGTTATTTATGGGGTCAGAACTAAGCAGATAAGAGAAAGGATAATTAGAACTTTCAGAAATAAATTATGAAATTTGGTCTTCAGATATTAAGAGGCTTGCGTTGAAGAAAATGTTCTCTACTCTCAAAACTGCAACATCGATGTCTGGGGAAGATGGTATTCTATTTGTATATTTATAAAGACTTTCCTTCATGTTAGAAAAAATAAGACAAGAGAAACAATAATAAACATTTAATATAAGCATATTTCCAAATGCAAATCAAAAATATCAGCAATTATATGACAAGTGAAACAAAATATGCAGGAAAAAGTACAAGAAGTTGACAAAAATTGACTAGCAGCATAATAATAACAAAAAGTAGACACATATTATGAGCCAGGCACAGTTTTCATAACTTTCTAAGTATTAGCTCTTTAAATTCTTATAACTACAATAAGAAGTAGTTACTACTTATTATTTCCTTTCTATAAATGAGGAAACTGTGGCAATAAAAATATTACATACTAAATTATATTGGGGTAAGTAGCATTTTCAAAATTAGAATAGAAACTGTCTTGTTTCTCAAAATATACAACATGAATATATTCAAAAACCACAGAACAAAAATAAGTACATAAATTTTACATTTAAATAGGTACAAAACACCATTAGTAAGAAAAATTGATTGCTTATAGAGCATATGGATGGGAAGAGGCTTTCCACAATTCCATATAATTTAGAATCATATAAACACTATGAAACAAGAGGTAATATGACTACTGGTAATGGCATATAACATTTCTTACTCCTTACAATGTTCTAGGAACTACATTTGATTCTTTTGGTAGTTCACATTTTACAATAAGTGAGTAGAGATTCAGAAGTTAAGTAACTTACACATAGTGACTCAACTATTTTGTAACCGAATTTAAATGGTTATTTAGTTTTAGGACAGTTTCTTTACCTTTCTGCTATAAAAACAGACTATGAAAGAGGTGATCAAAGATTAAGAAAACTTTTAGAGGTCAAGATATTATTAGACAACTTAAAATGGAATTATGTGTATAAAGAAATTAGCAAACTATTAATTCACTGATGTCTATATATTCTCATCATTAATTCACATTTCTGAATTATACAGAATATATATGTATATTATATATACACCTCAAATATGAAGAGACCATGATTAAAATGATTAGAGATAATTAATGGATGAAAACGATGGAAATGAAGGTAAACCACACACAAAAAACTAGGGTGCCTAGGAGGCAAAATACAAAGGGACTCCTGGCTCCCTAGATGCAGGTACAAAGCAAGACATTTCAGAAAGTTTGACTCAAGCTCTCAGATACTGTCAGGCCCTGAGGACTCTGACTAAGGATGTCCTTCTCAGGGGAGCTACATCCTCTGATTAACAGTTCTCTTGAGGATACTGGGTAGGATGCCAGCCTGATGCCACAAGAAGAGGCAGAATGTTGTCCTTGGGAAAGTAGCCCAGGTCATATTTTATACTTCTGGGAGTCTCCAACGAAAAGGCTCCGACAGCTGGGGCAGCTCAGCACAATGGACAGTGAGGAGAGCTTCAGGAAGTCACATCAGGTACTACCACTTAGGGATACATCACTGATGAAAATGCCAGGCTTCTTTATTTCAGCTACCCCCACAGAGAGGGGGCACTCAGACACTGTATAGTGCACTTTCAAGAGCAGATATGAGCCTGGGTGAATGATCAGAGTCCAGAACCATGGAAATCACAGTGGTGGTCAGTAGAGTAACCTCTGTGAAAGAGTTGCTCTATCTTACTAGCTGTGAGGCCTTTGGGATGAGCTTTGCACTCTGAGCTGCAAAACAGGGATACCAATGCTTGTTCTACCTGTGTATTAACTGTGTTGAAGGATCATATCCTGTAAAGGCGACAAAGTTTTTCACAGTTTGAGTGATTAAAAAAAAGATAATTTGAATTACAGAATCCCATTTTGTTCTGATTGAGTTGAATCTAACCTACATATTCCATATTTCAGAATAAAATTCAAGTGATTTGTGTATTTATCTCAGGAAGAAAGTCTTCCATAAACGAGTATCAATGAATGAGTCCTAAAAGTTTTACCGCTTGTTCTCTAACTAAACTGTGCAATGTATTCCTGGAATGTTATGAAGCTGCTTTAAAACACAGTTTCTAACCTGTTAGATTAGAGTCTTAACTTTCAACTTAGAGTAAATGGTGAAGACTCAGTTTACATGATTCCTTCTGGGACCATGTTTATGCTATTAGTAAGCTGTTATGTTTTATTTAGAAAGTCAAACATTAACACCAAGAGTCAGACCCATGGATAATAAAAAAGACAAATTATTGCAGCTAATGTTACCAAGGATCCAGTGTCAAGACATTTTGTTAGGTGCCACATCTGCAACTTCTTATTTTATTAGTACTAGAGCTGTACGAAGTTGATACTGTGGTTATCTCAACCTCTACAGATAAATAAACTAAGGCTCAGGGAATGATTTTCCTAAGGTGATTAGTAAGTGAGAGAGTAAAGACATAGCGCTGTGCTTGCCTGGGTTGAAAGTGAGTGTCATTGAACACCAGACTAACCGATTCTTGATCGACCACAATAGGCAGATGAGTTCTGATACGGACAGAAAGAGGCCATGGTGAATTTGATACTGAGTGGGCAGTATTTGGCAAGAACAATCTAGTAAGAGGATATATCTGCTAGTCAAGATCTGAAACCGTGTAAATCTTGAGCCCTTCAAATAAATCCATACCTTTACAACTTTTTAGAAGGGGTCGGGGTGGGAGTGCTGGGTCATCTGTAAGGCTAACATCTATCAATGGATAGTGAATGTCAGGAGTACTCTTTCGGGAAGTTCTGGCACTGAACCTATCTAGGCTCAATAAAAAATAATATAGTGATGTATTATTTGTGTCTGCTTTAAATATTAGATGTATGATGTTGTTACTTCTATATACACCAAATTTTTATAAACCAGAATTTGAGCTACTATAATGAAAATATTGAAACATGTTACCGTCCCCTAATGGTGGCAGAACCACAGATACAAAGGAGATGATTGACTTTCCCTCTGGATGTGAAGAGAGAAGCTTTGACCGAAGAGCGTCAAAAGTCTAAATTTCTCCATGTTTATAACACTCTTTGATTAAACTTTAAATCATTAAAATTTCCATTTACATGCATGTAATACCTGTGAGTTTCTAATGAACATCTGCTTATCAGATAGTATCATCAGCACAATAGGAAGTGGAGTTGAAACATGGCCTGAGAGAAAGTCAGGTTATATTTTTTGCCTTTTAACTCTAAGACCTTTTCCTAGCCAAAAATATCTCTCTTTAATATATTCACCTTTACTTTGTGTACTTCCCAAAAAGTAAGCATATTTTCATTGCTCTAGTTGCCAGGACCCACTCAAATCATCAGGGTTTTTTTTCCTTCTTTGACCCTCACCCCTTCTTGGCCCTGGGACGACCACTAGAACCCCACTAATTCTAGATCAGGTGATTTATGATCTAAACTGATAACCCTTTCCTTCTATTCTTGAAGAACATACACATACCTTTTTTATTTTAGGATCATACTGCTACACACGACAAGGAATCAGACAGGAAGAAATTATTTTTTTTAAAATGAATATTTTACTAACTATGTAAAATTATTTCCAAAATTTTGCTGGGTCAGTAGGGTTTAAATAACTGTGCAATTTTGAATAGAAGATTCTTTTTTCTTTTTAACGTATAATTACTCCCTACTTCTATATTTACTTTAGCAAATGCACTATTGCCCAAAGGAAATTTGGTAACAGGGAAATTACCAAATTACTAGGGATAGAGACACATGTTCAAATTCTAATTGTACAACTTATGTTTATGAGTTATCTGAGACAAATTCCTTAGAGTCTCTTAACTTTAGCTTTGTTTGCCAGTAAATCTAGAATGATAATAGCGTCTCCCCTACAGAGTTGTTTTGAAATTTGAGTGAGGATACTTATAAAGCAGTTAGTGCGGGTTTTGCTACACATTTTTTTCTTTGATTGGTCTTTTGCTGGCATAAACCAGCAGTCACATAAATCAGAAAAATAGCATGAACACATCTGAATTGCATAAAAATATATATCCTGAAGGCCATTTCAACTGGTACATTCCCAGTTGACTAGGCCTCTGGTTTCCTGAATCACATTTTGAATTTTAATAATAGAGTAATGTGAAATTTGGTTGAATGTGTTGATGAATATGTTTGAGAAATTTTAGTTGGGCATAAAAACACTGTCCTACCTGCAAAATAAATGATAAATTTAAGAAATCTCGGAGGGAATGTTAAAGCACATCCTCAATTACAATGTTGGCGAGCTGTGTGACTGTGTACATTCCATCTAATTTGTCATTGGTCAGAGTAATTTCAATCATCAATGAACATATTGCAGACAATCATGAAGAATATACCATGCTGATGAGTATGAATAAGAAGGAAAACATCAGGAATAAAAGCTAAATTCCATTCAAAACAGAAATCATTACAGAATATTTAAACTTTACATAATTTGTTTATTTCATGATCTTTGGGTGTCATTGTGAAATATTGTAGTTAGATGTTAGAATTTTTAGCCTTCTGTATTAATTGAGTGAGGAAAATTAGCATTCTATTCCAATACAATATTCCATCTCTAAAATAAGCTTTAAAATTGAGTATTTTATTAAAGCAAATAGTATTGTACCTTAGATTAGAAAATGTTAAGGATGACACTTATTTTGACTCGATTTATATTTTATACCATTTCATTATGGAGCATTTCAAACATATACAAACTAATCAGAGAAGCTTTTATTATTCAATTTCAACAACCATAAACCTTATATTTTCTCTAGGCTCAGATTTGATTTTTAGCACAAATTTACATAAGTTTAAATTCACAAATCTTATGTGTACACTTTTGACAAATGTGTATACCTATATATTCTATAGCCCTGTAAAGATCTGGAATTTTTCTATAATCTCAAAAAATCCTTTTGTGTTCCTTCCCAGGCCATCCTTGACCCTTCTCAATCCCTTGGCAACCACTGAACAGATATTTTCAGCACCTGCTTTTATTTTTCTATGCTCTAGAACTCCGTGTAAATGAAATTACGTAGTTCATATTCTTGGGTAACTAGTAGCAATCGGTAGCTCAGTATAATGATTTTAAATTTACCTGCTGTTGCACATTTTAGTAGTCAATCCATCTTTATCGCAGAATAGAATTTCATTATGGAAACATTCTAACATTGATTTGTCTCTCCACTTGTTGGTGAGTATTTGTGCTGTTTCCACTTCAGGGCAAATATGAATAAAGCTTCTATGAACATTCTTGTACAAGTCTTTGTATGGACATATGCTTTCATTTGTCTCAAGTAAGCACCTAGTAGTTCCATTGTTGTGGGTAGTTTAGAAGAATCTATTGCTCTACATCCTTGCCAAAATTTGCTGCTGTCATGCTTTTCAATTTTGGGCTTTCTAATGGATGTGTGGTAACATGTCATAAGTGTTTTAACGTACGGTTCATGATGCCTAATGATTTTCAGAATTTTAATGCCATTTGTATATTTTCCTTTGCCAAGTATATATACATGCATGTTCTTGACACAAATTCTTTTTCAGAAATAAGGGATTGTGACTATTTTCTCCAAGTCTTTGCTCTCTAAAATCACTTTCTTAACAGTAAATTTTAAAATTCGGTAACATGTAACAGACTGTTTTTCGACTATTGCTTTGTGTTCTGAGAAACCACTACAGGTACACCTCGTTTTATTGTGCTTCAATTCATTGCGTTTCGCAGATATTGCATCTTTTACAAATTGATGGTTTGTGACAACCCTGAATTGAGCATTTCTATCGGTGCTATTTTTCCAATGGCATTTGCTCAACTTCGTGTCTCTGTGTCATATTTTCATAATTCTTACAATATTTCCTACTTTTTCATTATTATTATATTTGTTTTGGTGATCTGTGGTCAGTGATCACACTGATTACGACTTGCTGAAGGCTCAGATAATGATTAGCATTTTTTATCAACAAAGTATTTTTTAATTAATGTATGTACATTTTTTTTAGACAATGCTATTGCACACTTAACAGACTACAGTACAGTGTAAATATAGCTTTTATATGCACTGCAAAACCAAAAAATTCATGTGACTTGTTTTATTGCCATATTCGCAGTGGTCTGGAACAAAACTAGCAATATCTTCGAGGCATGCCTGTACTTTCCACTGGGATGCAAATATATTCTCCCTCCTTTGATTCTATAGATGTTAGAATTTAAGCTTTTTTAAATACCTAGGTCTATTCTAGAAATGTAATTAACATTTGTATATGTTATGAAGTTGGAATCGAGGTTCTTTTTTTTCATGAGTATATTCAGTTGCACCACATTGGGAAAAATGACTCTCCTATCTTCATTGAATGACTACATTGGTCACTTTGAAAATTTAATTGAGCATGCAAAATATGTCTATCTCTGTCCTTTCTATTATGCTTACTTATCTACTTGTCTATCGTTGTGCAAATGCCACTCTGTCTTGATTACTCCAGTTTTATAAGTCTGAAGTCCTTTAATGTAAGTCCCCTTGTTTTGTTCTTCTTTTTCCAATGTATTTAGGGTATTCCTATAATTATTTTAGAATAAGTTTAAAATTCTTGACATTGATTGAAGCTGTTTTAAATTTATTCATCAATTTAGGAAGATTTGACATCTTACCATATTTCAGTTCCAAATTATGCATATGTTATATACTTTTTAAATTACTTCAGGTCTTCTTCATTTCTGTCATGTTTTATAAATTTCAGTGCTTATCATTAAGTGCTCCATGTTTTTGATGCCATTGCAAGAGGTATTGTGACTTTTTACAATATTTTAATTTCCAATTCTTTGCTATTAGTATACAGAAAAAGCATTGATTCTTATACTTGAGTATTTAATAAGTTAAATTGCTGATTCTAAATTCTTTGATTTTTATGTAAATGCTCATATCATTTACAAATAGGAAAGTTTACTTCTTTCGTTCCAAGCGGGATGTCTTCTTATTTCTTTTTTCTTGACATATTGACCTCATTAGAACCTCCAGTAAAATATTAAATATAATTGATGCTAGTTGATATTTTTGCTTTATTCTCAATACCTAGGACAAACCTTTCAGTGTTTCACCATTCAGTGTGATATTAGCTGTAGGTTTTTTGTAGATTCCTTTCACCAAATTGAACAAGTTTTATTTTTTACCTAATTTGCTGAAAGTTTTTTTAAAAATATCACACATGGATGCTGAATTTAATGAATACTTTTTCTACCTCTCTTAAGATTATCATGTCCTCTGCATTATTGATTTATGTGGTGAATCACAACTGTAAAAGTAGAAAAAAAATTTTGACTGTAAAATAGAAAAATTGTAATAATCAATTCATCATCCTTAGCATAAAAACACAGTTTTGTTAAAAGATAAACATAAGAGAGTCTTGTTAAATCAAATAAAGGGAAAAGCAACAGCTAGAGAGAGGGAACTATGTCATGCAGATGAGCCTCATATGTGGCTGTACTCTTGCCCACCATATCCAAAGTTTCTTCTCGTTCCAATTCTTCACCATTTTTTTTTTTCTGGAAATTTTGGGGATTTTTCTCTTATGTATCTTATCAACTAAGTAACCATGGTAACTTGAAAATGTTATACAAGTTCTGGTTGCTGGAAGGGTTTTCAGTTGATACTAGCATAAATAGATGAGCATTTTATGAAAGAATGGGCTAAAGATGATCATGAACCACTCCACCACACTACCACCAGAAAAGACTGTTTCTGACTTCCACAATCCCAATGGAATATTAAATGAGATAAGATGTTGTTTGAATAACTCTAATATTTAATTGTCCTTGACTGGGTTCTGAGCAGGCTGCCCCAAAATATGTCACTCTTGCGTATTGATTATTTTGAACTAAAGTTACTCAAGAAATAGTCACTGCAAGAAGGACACTCCAACCCTCGTTTGTCCCCCTTAAAGCAGGAAATAAAACTGCCATGTGAAAGGTATCCTCCCTATACCAGGAGGTAAAAAGACATCCTTATCACCAGAGATAGGGAATTCAGGGCTGAGAAGGCTATATAAACAAAACTTGTTACTTCTTTACTAGTTTACTACCCCAAGCCCAAGCTTCTTTATCTTGTCAATTCGTCATAAATTTATTATTTCTTTGTCTAGAAGGTATAAAAGCTTCCTGCTTTGGTCACTTCTTTGAGCCTCATATTTCTAAGAACTCGCCTATGTATGTAATTGAACTTGTTTTTCTCCTGTTAAGCTGTCTTATGTCAATTTAATTATTAGACCAGCCAAGGAACCTAGGAGAAATGAAAGGAAAAGTTTTCCTCTCCTACAGTTTTGGTGAGCCAGCCAGGAGACTTCATTGGCCGGACACTGCTCAGTCCAGGGCTACTGAAGCTGAGAGAGTCTGGGACTTCTGATAAGTGCCAGCAGAAGGTAAGCATTCTTACCACATCAGTCTCCATATATCTGCTTGCAGGGTCTATTGAACGTGAGAGTGGTGAGAATCCTTTTCTTTTTCTAAATTTAGATTAACAGGAGAAAATATTTATATGAATTAATTTTGGGGGTATAATGACTATGGTAAAGATTTTTGTGAGTACTTTTGCTTACTATTGATCCTTTTCCTCCCAGAGATGGTCATTATTTTCTTTTGTCTTTATGTTTTGTGCATATGTTATAAGGAGAAAAACCATACAGTAAAATGCAGGCATAGGTCATTTAAGTCTGTTGTTCAAATTGGCCTCATAGACTGCTGAATTCGCAGTTCTTACCAGACCAGCATTCAAGTAGACAAAGTTTGCTGTGGGTCTCCTATGTAAAAACTAGATAAGATTTTCCTTTCATCTTGTTCTATGTCCTGAGATCTTAGGTTTATGACCAGTGAGAATATTCTCTCTGGCCTCTGCCATCTAGAAGGAACACATAACGGCATGCATCTAACGGCCAAATAGACTAGGACTTCATGACACAAAGTCACAAGCATTATTCTCTTGGCCACACCAACTCTCAGGGGAATTTGTCATAAGTGATCCCAGTTCATAAGGTGCCTTTGTCATCTCAACCTTCATTGCCTTGTAATGCTAGAAGAGTCTCATTTCAGTAGCGCCTACCCGGTGTCACAGATTAGCGGGTGTATGACTGGAGGCATCTCATGTTCCCGTGAGAGACAAGAGACCTCATTTTCACTACACAATTCTTAATACCTATGATAACAAAAGCATTTGCTTTCTTAGCCTAATTCTTGGAACAAACTTTCTGAATCTTATGAGGGCTAAATCTTTTGCACTCTCTTCTTGAATACCTCTTACATCCTTCGTTAAGCCATGAAAAGGCTTATTGCTTTGAGTTGCTATTGGGATTAATAGATCCTACTTGTCAATGGCCAGATGATGGATCTTTTGAACTGGGAAAACTTCTATATTTGAAAATAAAATTTTAAAGAGTTTTCCTCTCAAACAATTGTCTTATTGGTACCTATGGCAAGACAAAATTAAAAAGTAGGTACAAAGTATAATGGCTAACCTTAGGGACTCCCTTAACAAAATTAAGGAATCAAAATTAAACTTGGAACAAAATTAAAGTCCATATCCAACATAAATTCTCCTTCTGAAAATCCAGCCCCAGCTTCTCAGCAAATTCTCTTAACTCCCAAAACTCTTAGGAGAAAACTTGCATTCTTTTTCTCTCCCTTGCAGATGTAAATCTTACTATGTCTTTGAAATGTAAATACCCCAGGAGGTAACTAAAACACAGCCCACAGTCACCAGAGACTAAAGAGAAAAAAAAGAGGAAAGAGGTCTTTTTAAAATAAAAACTGCTAAAAAAAGCTCTCTTGCCCAAACTCTAGACCGCAGCCTCCTTAAGATTACTTGTCAAGGACAAATACAAATCTTGAAGATCTTCTCGACAAATATTAGCAAAAAGCTTTTAAAGAGGTAACATTAACTTGTTCTATCTTCCAAAGACACAATTATTTTAAACTAGTGATTTTGTATTATATTTGATTAATGGCTAAAGTTTTGAAATGAAAGCTATGAGATCTCTGTTTTTGTCTGTCTGCATGTTTATATATGTCTATGTATGTATGTTATATGTGTGAAAGTTTTCTACCTCCAGATGGTATTACCAAAATTATTTTGTAAAAGTGCTCTATTTAATTGGCTTAAAATAAGCACTTTTGAATGAAGTATTTCCAAGTCTCAGAAATAGAATGGGAACTAACCCAAACGTTTTCCAAGGTTACATGATCTAAGACTAATCTTTAATAAATAAAAGGTAGCTTAAGGTTGTTGGTTTAATTAAAATAGACATGCTTTTTGAAGTTATCAGCATTAAACATAATACTTTTATTCTACCTAGGTTTACCAATCAAATAAGTTCATGATATCTCTGCTACAAAATATGTGTGCCATAAAAATAACTTAGGGTGATGACTGTCTTTGTCTAATGTCTAATGAATAGAATTAGAAATTAAATCTAAAATAGAAAATTTATTTTGAGGAAAATATACTTTTAAGAATTATGAAATGCATTCATAAATTTGTCAATAACAGACTATTCACAATTGTTTAAACCTACCAGAAATAATAAGGGAAAAGTCTCTGTATGAAAGGAAAGAAGGACATATATTTTCAGTAAGAGAATACATGAGTAAGTGACACGCATGTTATTTAGGTAAAAAACATAATAATTTTGTCCTAAAGTGAGGAAAACATAAGAAAAAATCTAAAAGTAAAAAAAAACAATGGTAGAGTAGGTTTATTAAAAAAAGGAATCTTGGGAAAGAAATTTAATGTGTAGTGAAGTGGATTAAAATTAAAATGAATTTATTTGAGTAAAAAATCATTTTAACATCAAAAGTAAGCTGATGTAAAATTAGAATTTGACTTTCTCTCTGTAAAAAGGATAATTTTTTTTTATAATAATTTTATTTTATTTATTTTTTCCCCCAAAGCCCCGGTAGATAGTTGTATGTCATAGTTGCACATCATTCTAGTTGCTGCATGTGGGACGCGGCCTCAGCATGGCCAGAGAAGCGGTGCTTTGGGTTGGTGCACGCCCAGGATCCGAACCCGGGCCGCCAGCAGCAAAGCGCGTGCACTCAACCGCTAAGCCACGGGGCTGGCCCAAGGATAAATTTTTCTTAGATTATTAGTCTGCACTTAATAAAGCATAAAAAGTTTTCTTTACCTTTTAAGTAATTTGCCTAGAAAACAGAGGTAACACCTTTCATCAAAATAAGTTCCTGTGCTTCATGTTATCTTTATCATCAGATCTTTAATTACTTAAGTCGACCTAGTCTTCTCAATATCAGGAGCTGAATTTTGCTCAAAACTATATAAACTTCTATATTTGCCTGTAAAATCTTTTATTGTTACTTGGTTAAATGGGTAATTAAATATTGTTTCAAAATTATCCGTGATACTGTTTAGTCAAGTGTCCAAAACCATTTGATATTTTTGACAAATTTCCTCAATTCAAATTCTACATGAAGTCTTTTTAACCTTGAACTAACTTGGGGATTTTCCAAAGGGCCTCTGGAACATCTCAGCAGATTGTTCTCTCTATTGTAAAGAAGCGGAGATATTAAACTAATTAAGCTTATTTGATATGTTAAATTACATGGGAAGCATTATCAAATAAGTGATGCTAAGCTTTCTTTATGTTGTATTTGTATAGGTATGTAAGTGTTCTAGAAATTATATGAAATTCCTGAAAATCTGATATATTCTGGTATAATGTTATCACTTGTAATTCTAGTTATTGTCTTAAATGATGTATGTAACAGAAATAACCAAATCTCCTTATCAATTGCATTATAAGGAACTCTCACCTGGTCTTTAAACTTTGCCATTTTTAAGTCTAATGTCATTTATACACAGTAATTGTGTGCAAAAATGTTGCTGCAAAAGTGTTTCATCTTCAGAGAAATTCATAGAAAGGACACTGACAAGTACTCTAGAATACAAATTTCTGATAAACTTAGGTCATCAAGCTGAACTAAGTAAGAATTTCTAGAACTAATGGAAAAACTGGATCCAAGCACAACAAATATTAATTACATGAAACTAAATGAAGTGAGGAGGATAATTAAAACTTTTATGACTTTTTTTTGTTTGAAACATTGCTGATTTTTTTACTGTTTTTTTTTTTTCTAGATTTAAGAAAACCTTTTTCTCTTTTCTCTTAAGCTACTGATGAGTTAGAGCAATTTGGTAGGATATACATTTGTGAATAAATATGAAACATTTATCTTTTTCTCCCTACCTGATCCCTTTGGAATTGAGATACTCTCAGTGAGTATTTTTATTTTCATGGCAATATAGTTATTTACATAAATTCAGTAAGAATCTATTCTTCTTGTAACAGGACAAAATTGGAGGCATTGGTTGTACTACCATGGCTTTGATTGGAATATCGTATTTGAGAGAGATGTACACAGACATAGATATGACCAGACAGCTTTAAGGAACTAAGATTGACTTTATGGAAGCAATAAAGCCCCTTGGAAATATTAGCCTAGTACTTTGCTTACAGGGTTCCCAGCAGCCTTACCAGGTAAATAAGGAAAGTCATTTCCTTGCAGGCCCAAGAACCGCCGGTATTTTGGGGACCTTGAAAAGAGAAGAATTAACCCAAATCTATAGGTATTACAGCAAATTCTGATGTCAAATCTTTGGCTTGGCTTCTTAGCCTCAAAGAGCTTTTAAAAGTCCAAGCTAAGATTCCTTATGAAAAGTTCCAGCAAAGCAGATTAAAAGATTCTGTATGATCAATTGCTATTCTTGCTGCAATTATGTAGAGAATCATGCACATTTTTTGAAACTTAGATTTAATTTGAAAATAAATTATTCTTACTATGGTTATCTTTGACAAAAATAGGGTTAATTGCAGAGAGAAAAATTATGTGTCATAGAAACTGTGATAGCCAGCCCTGGAGGTCTAGTAGTTAAGATTCAGTGCTCTCACTCACATGCCTAGGTTGATTTCCTGGTCAGGGAAAAAACCACCTGTCCTTTGGTTGTCATTCTGTGGCAGCTGCATGTTGCTATGATGCTGAAATCTATGCTATTGATATTTCAACTACCTACAGGATCGTCCGTGGTGGGCAGGCTTCAGCAGAGCTTCCAGACTAGACAGACTAAGAAGAAAGACCTAGCCACTCACTTCCACAAAAATTGGCGATGAAAACCCTATGAATAGCCACAGAGCATTTTCTGATGTAATGTTTTCTGAAAAGATGAAAGGATGGCGCAAAAGACCAGACTGGGTTTCACTCTGCTGTACACAGGGTCACTAGGAGTTGGAATTGACACAGTGACACTAACAACAGAAACTCTAATGCACACTTGTGGATATTAGATTCTAATACTGTTAATTGTCTTTGAGGTTTTGTTTTCTACCTGTAAACTGGACTAAACTCTGAATTCTTCTAGTTTCCTCTAATATCTGGCTACATCTCTCTAAACTAACATTTCCAATTTTCTCCCACCCTTCTGACTTGGAAGCATTAAGAACTAAAACTGTCCTTTTCCCAAAGCTATACAAATTAATTTAGATAACTTGATATAATCTTTAGAGGAATCATAACAGCTTCCATATGGGCAATTTTCATTCTTGTTGCTGTGTGGCCACTCAGGAAGATCACTGGAGACATTCAAACTACAAACCAGAAAAATCTGTCAGATTGTCACTGCCTGCCTTCACTCCATCTGAAGATGCTTTGAGCCCAACATCCAGAAATCTCCGCTGGCTACCTTCAAAACTCAGAAACTAGAAGTATAGTCTCTTCCTAATCATTAAACATGATTTTTTCTTTTGTTTCCATAGAAATGCTTCTTATTAAAAACCTGATTGAGCAATATAGTCTTAATTTTGGGAGCTCACCTGATGAAATGAGTTTTAACTGAAATGACTTATTCTCAGGAATAAGAAACCAGTTCAATAAGAACAATCTATCATTAAGTTACTAATTCAGTTCTGCTCTCCACTCTCCATAGCCATAAGCTCAGCTTTTTTTTTTTTTTTTTTTTTTGTTTATTGCAGTAACATTGGTTTATAACATTGTAAAAATTTCAGGTGTACATCATTGTACTTCTATTTCTGCATGGACTACATCATGTTCACCACCAAAATACTAATTACAACCCATCACCACACACATGTACCGAATTATCCCTTTCACCCTCCTCCCTCCCCCCTTCCCCTCTCAGCTTTTAATATGTGGAACTTCCAGGGAAGTTTCAGGTGAGAGAGCTGATGGGGTTCAGGGCAAGCCACCCCAAAACATGCCACTTTGGCATATTGATTACTTTGAACTAAAGTTGCTAAAGGAATACTCAACGCAAGAAGTACACTCTGACTCTCTTTTGTCCTCCTAAAAGCAGGAAATAAATCTCCCATGTAAAATGTACCCTCCCCGTACTAGGAGGTAAAAAGATGTCTTCATCACAAGAGATAAGAAATTCAGGACCAAGAAGGTTGTAAAAACAAACCTTGTTGTAGGGGCCGGCCCTACAACAGCATAGTGGTTAAGTTCGTGCACTCTGCTTTTGTGGCCCAGGGTTCACAGGTTCAGATCCTGGGTGCAGACCTACGCACTGCTTATCAAGCCATGTTGAGGCAACGTCCCACATATAAAGTAGAAGAAGGTGGGTATGGGTGTTAGCAGCCCAGGGCCAATCTTCCTCAGAAAAAGAGGAGAACTGGCAACAGATGTTAGCTCGGGGTTAATCTTCTTCACTACAAAAAAAAAAAAAAAAGAAGAAAAAGATTGTTACTTCTTTATTAATTTATTTCCCCCAAGCCCAAACTCCTTTGTCTTGTCAATTCTTCATAAATTTATTGATTCTTTGCTTAAAAGGAATAAAACATTACTGCTTTGGTCACATCTTTGAGTCTTATATTTCTGTGAGCTTCCATATGTACGTAATTAAACTTGTTTTTCTCCTGTTAATCTGTTTTATGTCAATTTAATTATTGGACCAAGCAAAGAACCTACAAGGGAAGAAAGGAAGTTTTCCACCCCTAAATCCTCAAATTCCCTTCCATTATGCTCTTAAGAGATTAGTTGGTATGCTCTTATATATAGGGATATCCAACCACCATATATTCCCTTATGTCTCCCCAGAAATATTGAAGAGGACAATAGCGTATTTTCCAAGAGTCCTCAGCAAGATGTCCTCTGTCAATGACACTGCATCACATCCCTCTGCCTTCCTTCTGCTGGGTATACCTGGTCTGGAAGTTTTCCATATCTGGATTGCCTTCCCTTTCTTTGTTGTTTACCTGACAGCACTTGTTGCGAATGTCACAATCCTGTTTGTGATCAAGACTGAGCAGAGTCTTCATCAACCTATGTTCTACTTTCTGGCGCTTCTCTCCTTTATTGATCTAGGCCTCTCCACTTCTACCATCCCCAAGATGCTGGCAATCTTCTGGTTCAACCTAAGGAAGATAAGCTTTGAAGTCTGCCTCATCCAAATGTTCTTTATCCACAGCTACACTGGTATGGAATCTGCTGTACTCCTGGCCATGGCAACTGACCGCTTTGTCGCCATCTGTTATCCACTGAGATATACAACTATTCTCACCAACAAAGTGGTAGCCATTATGGCCATTGTTATAGTGGGGAAGCCAGTCCTCCTTGCCATCCCCTTCTGCCCTCTTCTCAAACGATTGCCCTTCTGTGGACACTACATTATCCCTCATACCTACTGTGAGCATATGGGAATTGCTCGTCTTGCCTGTGCTAGCATAAGAGTCAATATCATCTATGGCTTATTTACCATAGCTACCCTGATCTTGGACTTGATCCTCATTGCCCTCTCCTATGTTCAGATCCTCCGAGCAGTTTTCTGCCTTCCTTCCAGGGATGCCAGACTGAAAGCGCTTAGCACGTGTGGTTCCCATGTCTGTGTCATCTTAGCCTTTTACACACCCTCATTTTTCTCCTTTATGACTCATCGGTTTGGTAGAAATGTGCCTCGTTATATTCACATACTCTTGGCCAATCTGTATGTTGTTGTTCCTCCTTGTTTAAATCCGGTCGTTTATGGAGTCATGACAAAGCAAATTCAGAATCGCGTTGTAAGAATATTTCTAAAGAGAGAATGACGCAAATGTATTCAGAAGTTGGTAATTCTTTCAGGCTAACCTTCAACTTATATATCTCTCATGCTGCTCAAAATTGAGACTATGCAAAGGCAACTCAGTCATTACTTCAGGCTTTACTGGAATCTTCTAAACTCACTCTCAATGGTTCCTTTATCTAATTTAAATTTCAATATATTATACTGCTTTTTCTCATTGAAGGTGAGAGAAGATTGTGGGGCCAAGGAAAAGATGCAATGAAGTTTTTGAATGTGTGAGAACAATGATGATCTTGATGTTAGTAGTAAAATTTATGTACATGTTTGATAAAAAGGAAGATTGTGTTGGCATGCAATTCTTTAGGTTTTGGCCCATGGGTGAATTTTTGGAATCTGTCCTTCACCTACTCATTTTTCTACCAATATTATTTTCACATAAGTGATTTCTTAATTTCACTCAGAGGATTATTGCTATCTGTATGTTATTTATCTGTAAATTCTGTCTCTAAAAGAGTCAAACTCATTCTATGTTGCCAGCTCTACAATGATATCAAAACCAGAAAAGGACATGAAAATAAAATTAGTTATCATATTCCTTCATAAACTCATTTGCAAATATGTTATTAACAAAAATTATGCAAATTGAATTCAATGGTATATAACATGATAATGTATCATGACCCAGTAGCACTTATCTCAGAAATATAAGAGTAATTCTTGCATCTGAAAATCAGTCAGTGTATCTCACCATACTCTCGAAAGAAAATACATACGATCATCTTAATAAATGCAGAGAAAGCATTTGACAAAATCCGTCATGAACTTCTGGTGAAAATTTCAGAAAACTAAGAAGAGAAGAGAACTTCTCCAACCAGACAGAGGAAACATATAAAGAAACTGATAGCTTACATAAAACTTAATGATGAAAGACTGAATGCTTTCTCTCTACTATCAGAAAAAATGCACAACTGTTTGCTCTTATCACATCTATTCACTATTGTACTTGGGGTTCTAGCCAATGCATTAAGGCAAATAAAAGGAAATAAAAATTATTGAAGGAAAAAATTAAACTCCATTTACTGATGACATGATTTTTCTATGTAGAAAAATCTTATACAACCTACTAAAACCTACTAAACCAATATGTGAGTTTAGCAAGTTTACAGATTACAGGGTCACTATACAAACAGTTGGATTTCTTATACTAATGGAATTCCATTACAAAATTAAATAAAAATATCATTTAAAATAGCTTTAAACAAAATATTTTGGTACACATTTTATAAAAACATAAAAGACTCGCACGGAAAAAACTAAAAATCTTTGCTGAGAGAAATCAAAGAAGGCGTGCATAAATGGAGAGATATACAATTGCCATATATGCAAACTCTTGATACTGTAAATATATATTTTCTCCAATTTGATATATAGATTTAACCATATTCCAATCAAATTTCAAGCATGGTTTTTTTGTAGAAATTTAAAAGCTGATTCTAAAATTTAGATAGTAATCCAAAGTAACTAGAATAACCAAAACAACTTTTAAAAAATATAACAAAATTAGAGGACTTACATTAATAAAGACAGTGTAGTAGTGTCATAAAAATATGCAAACTGATCAATGTACTAGGATTGGAAGCCTCAAAATAGACATGCATGCATAGTTAATTGATTTTCAACAAATTCCTAAGAGTTCAATGTAGAAGGGATAGATTTGGAACACTTGGGTAATGACATGCAAAAGTATGCACTTCAATCTAGACCTCACATCCTATAAAAAAATTAAGTAAAAATGGATCGTAAACTCAAATGTACAACCTAGAGTTATAAAACTTCTGGGAAAAATTATATTAGAAGAGAAATAACCAGACATATTTTTAAAATTAGCGCAGTAAATTTCATAAAATTTAAAGGCTTCTCCTCTTCCAAAGCACTATTAAGAGAATGAAAACACAAGTTTCAGACCATAAGAAAATACTGCAAATTAAACATCTGATAATGAACATGCATAAAGAATTTTTTAATTAGATAAAAAAGGAGATTAACCGTCCCATAGAAATGTGCAAAATATTTTAAGAAAGTTTTTACCAAAAGATATGTACACATTGAAAATAAGCACATGAAACATTTTCAATGTCATTAATAATTAGGAAATGTAAGTTAGTCTCAATGAGAGAAAAAAAGACACACTATTATGATGTCCAAAAATTTTAAAAAATACAAAAACATAACAAGAGTTAGTGAGAGTGTGGAGCAAGTGGTACTCTCAAACATTGCTGTTGTGAAATTTAAATGTACAATCATTTTGGAAAAGAAAAATGACGATTTTTTAACTCTAAATTTACACCTGCACATAGCAAAGCTGTTTCGATCCTATGTAATTTTTTCACAACTATTTTTATACAGAAGTTTCAGGTTCACAGCCAAATTAAGAGGGAGGTACAGAGACTTCCCATGTACCCCCACCCCCACACATACATAGCCTCCCCCATTATCAATATCACCTCCCCGAGTGGTATATTTGTAATAATTGATGACCCTACATTGACACACCATAATCACCTAATGTCCATTATTTATCTTTGTGTTCACTTTTGGTGTTGTACATTGCATGGATTTGGACAAATGTAAAATGATAGGTGTCGATCATGAAAGTATCATAGAGTATTTTCATTGCCCTAAAAATCCTCCCTGCCCTCCACCTCAACCCCAGCTATGTTTATTGGCTCCACAGTTTTCCAGAATATCAGATAGTTGGAATCACACTGTATGCAGACTCTTCAGATAAGCTTCTTTCACTTAGTAGTATGCATCTAAGCTTCCTCCAAGTCTTTTCATAGTTTGATAGCTCATTTCTTTTTGGTATTGAAAAATATTTCACTGTCTGGATGTACCACAGTCTATTCAGCCCTTCACTTACTCAAGGACATATTGGTTTCTTCCCAGTTTTGGCAATTATGAATAAAGCTGATATAAATATCCATGTGCAAGTTTTGCGTGGACGTAAGTTTTCAACTCCTTCGGGTAAATACCAAAGAGTGTGATTGCTAGGTCATACGGTAAGAGTATGTTTAGTTTGTAAGAAACCACCAAACTGTTTTCCAAAGTGGCTGTATGATTTTCTATTTCTACCAGCAATGAGTGAGAGTTCCTATTGCTTCACATCCTTACCAGCATTTGATGATGTCAGTGTTCCAGATTTTGGCCATTCTAACAGGTGTGTAATGTATCTTATTATTGCTTTAATTTCCATTTTCCTGATGACGTATCACGTGGAGCCTCTTTACATTTGTTTATTTGTTGTCTGTATATCTTCTTTGGTGAGGTGTCTTTTAAGGTCTTTGGCCCATTTTTAAAGCAGGTTGTTTGTTTTCTTATTGTTGAGTTTTAAGAGTTCTCGTATATTTTGGATAACAGCCCTTTATCAGATGTGTATTTTGCAAACATTTTCTCCCTGTCTATGGCTCGTCTTCTCATTCTCTCAACATTGTCTTTGCAGAGCAAAAGTTTTTACTTTTAACGAAGTCCTGCTTATCAATTATTTCTATTATGGACTGTGCCTTCAATATTGTATCTAAAAGTCATCACCATACCCAAGATCATCTAAGCTTTCTCCTATATTACCTTCTAGGAGTTTCATAGTTTTGTATTTTGTATTTAGACCTGTGATCTGTTTTGAGTTAATTTTTGTGAAGGACATAAGGTCTATGTCTAGATTCACTTTTTTGCATGCAGATGTCCAACTATTCCAGCAACATTTGTTGAAAAGACCATCTTTGCTCCATTGTATTGCCCTTGCTTCTTTGTCAAAGATCATTGACTATATTTACATGGGTCTATTTCTGGGCCCTCTATTCTATTTCATTGGTCTGTTGGCCTATTCTTTTGCCAGTATCATACTGTCTTAATCACTGTAGTTTTATAGTAAGTCTTGAAGTCTGTTAATGTCAGTTCTCCAACTTTATTCTTCTCCCAAATATTGTGTGGGCTATTCTGGGTCTTTTTCCTCTCCAAATATAGACATACCTCCTTTTATTCTGTTTCACTTTACTGCACTTCACAGATACTGAATTTTTTACAAAACCCTCCACCAACAAAAAGATTATGACTCACCGATGACTCAGATGATGGTTAACATTATTTAGCAATAAGTATTTTTTAAATTAAGATATATACATTGTTTTTTTAGACTAATGCTATTTCACACTTAATAGACTAAAGTATAATGTAAACATAACTTTTATATGCACTGAGAAAACAAAAAATTTGTGTGACTCATTCATTGCAATATTCTCTTTACTGCAGCAGTCTGGAACCAAACACTCGGTATCTTCAAGGTATGCCTGTAAACCTTAAAATAAGTTTTTCAATATCCACAAATAATTTCCTGAGATTTTGACTGGGATTATACTGAATTTGTTGATGATTTGGGAAGAATGGGCACCTTGACAATAATGTCTTCCTATCCATGAACATGTGATATTTCTCTATCTGTTTATTTCTTTGATATTTTTCTTCAGAGTTTTGAATTTTCCTTGTATAGATATTGTATATATTTTTAAAGATATATACTTCAGTGTTTGTTTTTTAGTTGCTAATGTAAATTGTGTTGTGTTTTTAATTTCAAATTCCACTTTTTCATTGTTACTATATAGGAAAAAGACTGATTTTTGTATACTAACCTTGTATTATGTAACCTTGCTATAATTGCTTATTACTCCTAGAGAATTTTACCTGTGATAAATGTAGGCTGATGTTCACACAAAATCTTGTACACAAATATTCAGAGCTCTTGTATTCATAATATCCAAAAGCAGAGGTCAATTCAAATATCTATCACCAATGACTTGATAGACAAATTCAGGCATATCCACATCATATAATACAATTAAGCATTCTAGAAAAATAAACTGATTATATATGCCACATATGGATGAATCTTAAAATAATTATGCTTAGTGAAAAAAACATATGCCCAGAAGAAAAGAAGCATACTATATAATTATATCTACATAAAATTCAAAAAAAATCAACCTAATCTATAGACATAAGCATTCCTTTACAGGGAAAGAAGGATGAGCTTCAGTGAAGGACAATGGATATGTATTTCACAAGCACATGAGGAAATTTGAGATGATGAAAGATATGTTCATTCTCTTTATTATGGTATTTATTTCATAGTTGAATACATAGGGCAAAATAAATTAAATTGTACACTCTAAATATGTTCATTTTTTTGTATGTTAGACATCAGTATAGTTGTAAAAATGTTTTTGTTTTTTTTTTTGCATCTTCAATGACTGCCATTCTTATTCATAATATAAGCCAAAGACATTAATGTCACCTGAGTATTCTGCATGTTGGGTGTCTGAAATATCCTTGAACTTTTTCTCCTATTATTCTCTCCTTTGCACGTTATTCTCAAACTACATTAGCTTCCTCATTTCTTTTAGAATTCATGGACAGTGCAAAATTCAATTCTTTTGCCTTCCTATTTCCACAGCCCCAAATACTCTTTTATCACGGATTGCCTTGTTGAATCCTTCATTGTCTTTAAACATTTCCTCGCATACCATCTGCTAAGTGATACTTCTCCTGACAATCCTCAATATAAATATACTTTCCACCAAATACACAGCACCATCTCATTTCCCTTCCTTTAGTTTTTTCCATAACACTTATCTTTAACTGTTACTATATTTATACTTAAAACTTTTTATGAATAAGATATTCCAGTGTGGCCAAGAGGCAATGAGTGTACTACAACTAATCTCTCCTATAGATTAAAACTTACATCTGGTCAAATACAAAAACAGTAATCTTGGGATTCTATAAAGTTAGCAAACTAGGCAAGTTGAAACAAGGAGTCAAAATTTGAAGCAGTGACTTGTATCACGTAGTCACTCAAAAAATTTTCCCATATATTCTTTCCTTCCATTGATTAGATAGCAAGCATGCAGCAGAGATATAGCACTTATACAGGTAACAAAAAATGCAAGATATACCTCATCTCTTTCCAGCCAGAGAATCAGGAAAAGGTTCCTGTGAGCCAGAGAGCAAGAGGGGGATCCCACTATTTCTCTTTTGTTTTTCCATTATACCTGAATGAATGTTATGTTCCAGTCACAGAACAATACAAGCAACTAAAAGTCCAAGAGGGTTAATCTTTTTAGCCAATTCTTCCTTCCTGCCTTCCTTCTCCCTTTCTTTCTTTCTTTTTCTTTTTCTTCCTTCCTTCCTTTCTTCCTTCAATCCTCCCTTCCTTCTTTTCTCCGTTTTTCTCTCTCTTTCTTTTTCCTAGCTGACCCTTCCCTAAGAAACCTCAGAAACCTCAGATGACGTGGTGATGCATGCAGCTAAAATTCTGCCAGAATCCCTGTCTTTATGATTATGGTGATGTGACAGGTGTCCCGTGATAAGTAGAGAATATGAGAAGAATCCTCGAGAGGAGAGAGCTGGATAAGTGGATCCTTTAACTCTATATATGAACTGACACAAGTCATGAACTTTCTCCTGAGCTGCACATGCATAGGACAGACCCAATAAAACAGAGCGAAGGCATTGACAATTGACAACTGTGCTACAACAGTAACCGTCTCCAAATCTCAGAATGAGTGACACAAACATTGAACAGACTCAAAGCACCCACTAGAACCACCACAGAAAGTAGGATAGAATCTGTGGTTTGAATTGAATCAAATTGATTGCCTGGTAAAACAAAACAAAAGCTAGAAAAACAAAATCAACCTCCTACAGAGGATTTTAACAAGATCTATATTCAAAATGTCCAGGGGCTGGCCCCATGGCCTAGTGGTTAATTTTGGTGTGCTCTACTTCAGTGGCCAAGGTTCCATTACCAGATGCAGACCTATACCACTTGTCAGCGGCCATGCTGTGGCAGAGACCCACATATGAAATAGAGGAAGGTTGGCAACAGATGTTAGCTCAGGGCAAATAATCCTCAGGAAAAAAAAAACAAAGTCCAGGGTAAAATCAGAAAAAAATTATTCAATTTATGAAGAAAATAGAAATATGTGACTATCATGGGAAAGGATGATCAACAGATTTCAACTCTAAGATCACTCAGGTATTGGAATTATCATATAAATATTTTAAAGTAGTTATTACAATTATTCTCCATGACTTCAAGGTAAACAATCTTGAAATGTGTGAGAGGTAGAAGTCTTCAGCAAAAAAATAGAAAGTATAAAAAAAGAACAATGTCATAATGTCGGAACTGAAAGTCTTAACCACTGAACTTCATTGGACAAGCTCAGTGGCAGAATGAAGATGACAGATGAAAAAGTGAACTTGAAAATAGATTAATAAAAATTATACAATGTGAAGTATAGAGAAAATATTAAGAAAATTAACAGAGTCTCAGAGAATTGGAGGGCATATAAAAAATCTCTAATATTCAAGTCACTGGGATCCCAGAAGGAGAGGAAAAAATTATTGACTAAGAGAAATCTATTTAATGCAACAATGAGAAAGCATTCTCAAACTTGGTAAAAGACATAAATTTACAGATTTAAAAAATTCCATGATCCCCAAACAGGGAAATTTAAAGAATAGCATATCTAGAATTATCACATCATATTGCCAAAAACCAAAGATAAAGAAAACTTATTGAAAAGAGTAAAAAAAATATTTTGCGTTATATACAGGGGAACAGCAATTAGAAAGACTGCAATATCTCATAAATAAAGCTTGAAGGAAGACAGTAGAACAATATTTTTAAAGTACTGAAATTTACAAAATTATTAACTCAGATTTCTACATACAGAGAAAATATATTTCAGTAATGCAGGTAAAATAAAGGCATTATTAGATGAGAAAAATCTGAGAGAATCCATCACCAGCAGACCTTCTCAAAATGAAATCCTAAAAGGGGTTCTGGTTGAAGAGAGAAACAGGTGAGACAATTAGAAGATCAGTAGTAAAAGAAGAGCAACACAAATTATAATTATATGATTAAATAGAAGGGATTCATTTTTTCCAGTTACCTAACATATTAATAACTCTTGAAATCAAATATTATAACAGTGCCTTTATGGGGTTTTTATAGAGGCAGATGTACTTATGACAACTGCAACATAGAGGAGAACAAGAATCCTATAATTATAAGGTTCTTACATTTCACTCGAAGTGGTAAAATATTAACTCTAAGTAGACTGTGAAAGGTTAGTTACATATATTGTAATCTCTAGATCAACGGTTTTCTATCAGGGGCAATTTTGCTTCCTAAGGACATTTGGCAATTTCTAGAGACATTGTTTGCTGTTTTTGCTATCTATAGGCATAGACCAGAGATGCAACTTTGCACAGGCAAACACTCACAACAAAGTAATATCTAGTGGAAATCAGTAATAGTGCCAAAGTTGGGAAACCGTGCTCCAGAGCAATCGCTAAAAATATAAAATAGATATAGCCAAAAGCCAATAGATAAATCAAAATTAAATATTAAACTATTCAAATCCAAAAGTAGGTGGTAGGGGGTGGGAAAGATGAAGAACAACAAACAGATGAGACTTACAGAAAGCAAACATCAAAATGGTAGACTTTGATTAACCATATCACCAATTAGATTAAATGGAAATGGTCTAAATACACCAATTGAAGTAGAGATCGTGAGATCAGAAAAAAAGCAAGATGCAACTCTATGTTGTGTGCAAAAATTTACTTTAAATATAAATACATATATAAGTTAAAAAGATGGAAAATATACCTCATGTAAACAGTATTTAAAATAATCTGAAGTGGTTATATTATATAATATATAAGTCAAAGTAGAATTCAGAATAAAGAATATTGTCAAAGATAAAGATGGATATTGTGTAATGATAAACAATTCTCCAAGAAGCCATAAATATACTAAATGCATATGCACTTAACTGAAGAGCTTCAAATTACATGAAGGAAAACCGATAGACTTAAAAGGAAATACAACCATCCCCCCTTATCCCAGGTTTCAAGGATCTCTGGGAAGTGAAACCGTGAATAACGAGGAAAGCAAAACCGCGGATAAGGGGGGACTACTGTATAGCCAAATCCACAATTACATTTGGAGAATTCAAATTTCTCAGTAGAACAAGGAGAGAGAAAATCAACAATCAAAAGATGTGGCATGGAGCTAAAAAATGGATTAGACTAAAATTTAGAACATTGAATACTACTAAAAAAGGCTATATGATAATAAGAAATGTACATTACTTACTTTTATTTACCATAATTCTTTATTGGTTATAAACTCCACTAAGAGAAGTAATTTTGCTTTTGTTTACTGTCATATTTTTTATTCCTAGTTAAGTGCCTGGCACATAATAGATGCTTGCTAAATATTTATCGAGTGAATAGAGAAATGCAAAAGTCAATGTCATCATTTTATTTTACTTATTTTAGGAATACCAGTTCTAATACTATGGAATTTTCCACACATTTGAAATATACCAATTGTTTGCACCAGCAGTGTAAATAACTCAGTTTACAATCCATATTCATTCTCAATAGAGTTCCTGAAATGCACCCTCCTCATCAGTTGCAAGTGGAAAGCCAGATGGCTTACGACGTAATTTTCTCTTTTACCCACTTCTCATCAGCTTTCCCTTATGATTATACTGAGAGTGCAAATTAACCAAACTCTAATTGTCATCTAGATTATCTACTGTTAAGTTCTTCCAGTTTAGGAAAAAAAGCTACTGTCAGAAGAACGTTCATATTTGGTTATTCTTAAAAGATAAACTAATAAACATGTTTCCTAAAGATGCTGAGCAAGTACATATACAGGGAAGGAATGATACTGAAATAATCTTACTTTTATTAAGTGCTTCAATATACTAGAAACAGTACTAAACACTTTGTAATCATTAATTTATGACATAGTATTATTATATGTGTTTTACAGATGTTCAGATACGTTAGATCAATTGTATATAATTTCCACTTAGAGAGGTAGTAAGTGGAAGAATTGAGATTCTAATTCCTGGTCTTGCTGATGCTGGAATCCAAGAAAATAATATCAAAGAATTATAGGAGGATGGGAATAAGTAGAAAAGTATGGCCCAGAATTCTCAAATGATTTTAGTCATGAATAATTGTAGAACACGTTCTCAGATCTGTTTGGTCCTTACTCCATAGATTATAGGGTTCAGCACAGGGGGTACCAACAAGTACATGTTGGCCAGCAGGATGTGGGTGTGGCATGGTATATGCTTACTAAAACGATGGGTAAGGAAGGAGAAATAAGCAGGGATGTAGAAGGTGAGGATGACACAAACACGGGACCCGCAAGTGCTGAGGGTCTTCACCCTGGCATCTTTAGAAGGGAGATTGAATACAGTATGGAGTATCTGTACATAGGGCAGAGAGATGCATGTCACATCAGTCCCAACAATTAAGACAATGACTGCCAAACTATAAAGACTATTGATGGAAATGTCAGCACAAGCCAATTTCACCACAGCCATGTGCTCACAGTATGTGTGGGGGACTATATTGGTCTGGCAATATGACCACCTCCTTACCAAGAAGGGATGTGGTATCATCAGTATTAACCCACATAAAAGTGCCTCTATGCCAGCCTGACCCACCACAGACTTTGTAATAATGGATGAGTGTCTCAGAGGATAGCAGATTGCCACATATCGGTCGAGTGCCATGGCCACAAGAAGCCCTGGCTCTACCCCAGAAAAAGCATGGATGAAAAACATCTGAGTGAGGCAGGCATGGAAGTTGATTTATGATAATTGAACCAGAATACACCCAACATCTTGGGAAGAGTGGAGGTTGACAAGATGAGGTCTGTGATGGCCAACATGGAAAGAAAATAGAACATGGGTTCGTGGAGAACAGTTTCAGTTTTTTTTTTTTTTTTTTTTTTAATTTTTTGTTTATTGCAGTAACATTGGTTTATAACATTGTAAAAGTTTCAAGTGTACATCATTGTACTTCTATTTCTGCATAGATTACATCATGTTCACCACCAAAATACTAATTACAACCCATCACCACACACATGTACCGAATTATCCCTTTCACCCTCCTCCCTCCCCCCTTCCCCTCTGGTAACCACCAATCCAATCTCTGTCCCTATGTGTTTGTTTATTGTTGTTATTATCTACTACTTAATGAAGGAAATCATACGGTATTTGACCTTCTCCCTCTGACTTATTTCACTTTGCATCATACCCTCAATGTCCATCCATGTTGTCACAAATGGCTGGATTTCATCGTTTCTTATGGCTGAGTAGTATGCCATTGTGTATATATACCACAGCTTCTTTATCCATTCGTCCCTTGATGGGCACTTAGGTTGCTTCCAAGTCTTGGCTATTGTGAATAACGCTGCAATGAACACAGGGGTGCATGTACCTTTGCAAATTGGTGTTTTCAAGTTCTTTGGATAAATACCCAACAGTGGAATAGCTGGATCATATGGTAGTTCTATCCTTGATTTTTTGAGGAATCTCCATACTGTTTTCCATAGTGGCTGAACCAGTTTACACTAACAACGAAGTAGCAGAAAGAGAAATTAAGAATACCATCCCATTTACAATTGCAACAAAAAGAATAAAATACCTAGGAATAAACTTAACCAAAGAGGTGAAAGATCTGTACACCGAAAACTATAAAACATTGCTGAAAGAAATTGAAGAAGATACAAAGAAATGGAAAGATATTCCGTGCTCTTGGATTGGAAGAATTAACATAGTTAAGATGTCCATACTTCCTAAAGCCATCTATAGATTCAATGCAATGCCTATCAAAGTTGCAACAACATTTTTCACAGAAATAGAACAAAGAATCCTAAAATTTATATGGAACAACAAAAGACCCCGAATAGCTAAAGGAATCCTGAGAAAAAAGAACAAAGCTGGAGGTATCACACTCCCTGATTTCAAAATATACTACAAAGCTATAGTAACCAAAACAGCATGGTACTGGCACAAAAACAGACACACAGATCAATGGAATAGAATCGAAAGCCCAGAAATAAACCCACATGTCTATGGGCAGCTAATCTTTGACAAAAATGCCAAGAACATACAATGGGGAAAAGAAAGTCTCTTCAACAAATGGTGTTGGGAAAACTGGATAGCCACGTGCAAAAAAATGAAAGTAGACCCTTACCTTACACCATACACAAAAATTAACTCCAAATGGATTAAAGACTTGAATGTAAGACATGAAACTTCTAGAAGAAAACATAGGCAGTACGCTCTTCGACATTGGTCTTAGCAACATCTTTTCAAACACCACATCTGACTGGGCTGAGAAACAATAGAAAAAATAAACAAATGGGACTACATCAAACAGTTTCAGTTTTGATGATGAAAAGGATGAGCATGTTTCCCATGAGGGCAGCAACATACATTGAGCCGAAAGGGCTGGATATCCAAATGTGCAAGTCTTCTAGACCAGGTATGCCCATCAGGATGAAGGTACTGGGATAGGTGAATGCAGTGGAGTTAAAGTCAAGCATGGTGATTCTGGCTACATGAGTACATACTGTTGCTCTCTTTCCTTCCTTACTTCTTGAATAGTCAAATGCACATATATCTTGATAAATATACTAGAATCATTCAGTATGGAAATACAACCATGGAAATTTATGCACATTTTAAGTTCCCCTTGGCAAGCCTCTCTCAAATTAGAAGTATTACATCCCTCACCACAAGCTCTTAATCTCAATTAGGACTAGTTGGAGTGAACACTATCTTCTCTAACTGCTTACGACTCTTCTTTAGGCTCAGAATCTCAAGTATTGAGCCTGATACTAGGTATTCTCTTTCTGTCTGTTAGCCAGTTGAAGCAAAAGTCCTGATAAACAACACAAGTTCCTCACTTCCTAACAAGGCAATGGGGAAAAAAACCTATAATATTACCCTCATTGAGAAATACCCCCTCACTCCAAAATAATTATGGTCTTGGAAAACTTTTGTATTAGAAAAATTATAAATAAGTATTTATGAAAGCAACACATGAAGGAAGAATAAACTTTCCGTACCTACAATACTTTTAATGATGATAATTTTTGAAATTTGCCTCCCTGGTGAATTTTTGGAGATAAAAGAAATAGTATCTAATCAATTAAATGCATAACAGCTCTAAGATAGCAACAAAGCCATTGAGACACACAAAAAGTAAGCTCCCTGGATTTTCTAGTATCTCTAGAAAAATGTGACTTGCACAGATTGTCTATATTTTCATAGTAAATCTTCAGTGTATATATATTATATATTCAGTGTATATATATTTGGGGATATATATATATGCACTTATATATTCTGGATGAGTGTCTCAGAAGATTTCAGATTTTGTATATGTATATGTGTATATATACAAACATACAAATATATATATTTATATATATTTATACATGTGTATATATATACTCTGAACATATATATCCCCAAAGGAGTAACCATTAAATCTTTCTTTTTGTCATATTTATGTTGAGATGCTAACCAGGGTACATGAGCTTCTTATCACATCTAAGAATTTAGAATACACTCTGAGAAAGAAGGAGTGGCGAGCTCTAAATCAATCTATCATCAAGCTTTGGAATTAGGAACAGTTGCCACTTTCTGTGTTATAATATGCACCCTCCAAAATGCTAAGTGTCGCTAACAAGTGCCTGATTGTTGATTTGTGTAAAAACTGATGAAGTTTTTATAAGAATTTAAGAATTATCATTAATAATTTATAAATTTATAATTATAAATTATATAATTTATAAAAGAAGAAACTTATACTTTACATATGCTAGATACTCTTCCAAAGTCACACAATCAGTATGTCCCAGAAGGAGAAAACACACCCTGTTTTCAATGTAAAACTTCATATTTTTTCCTCTACAATATGCAATCAAAATAAAGAGAAAACTAATGTTAAGTTTTTTCATAACTCCTATCATGAGTGATTCTCATAGGGTACTCAGAAGCAATAGAGACAGATGTTCTTATTTATTTTGCTTTTTAAACGTGGTTTTATGGATTAACACAGTTTATAGAAAATCCATAAAATAATCCTAAACTCTTTCCTTTCAACATCTCAGCTGATGCCAAGATGTTCATTGTGAAACTACTGGTCAGTGTCTTATTTCTTAATATTAAGATTCCTTAATAGTTAATAAATTATTCGTAAGCCCAGAGAATATACCTGCACACTCTTTCTTTTCCAAAGTTGGTAGCAGTTGACTGGTGGACTAAAAATTCTAAACGATGGTTGAGGAAAACCTCAAGAGCATCCTGATCTAACCTTAAAGTGGCTTGTTCCATGTGGTGGGACTACCCTGATTTACCTGCGAATAATGAGACAGTCCAGAGAAGTTTCTAACTAATCTTCAGAGGGAGCACATTGTCTTCCTCTGTTGCTTGCTCTCAGCCTATTTTCAGCACAGCTGAGTCTCAACAAGCCACAGTAATTTTGAAGATTTATTCTTTAGCTCTAGGAAGCTCTTCCTCACACCAGTATGTTACAGTCCCCTCATCATTGCCTCTCTCACTTCTTAGGCTTGAGCAAAGAGAGATGAGTTGTCTATCCCTCCAGATTAATTGCGTTGTGTTGAATCAAAACCAGGAACTCAGAGAGTTGAATCATTCCTTGTAAGGAAGGCTCACTGCAGGTTTTATAGCCCCACTTAATGCAGTCCCAGGGGCTCAAACTCTGCAACAAATGGGTTTTCAACCTCTGGGAAGTATAGGTGATGCCTGAGGGAGTTCACGTTTTCTCAATCATATGATGTCTGTTTGATAATGAAATTTGATTTGAGTGAGACTAAAGGAGCTTTTTAAGGAAATAGTTTGTTTACTCGAGTTTGATGTCTCTGACCACACTAGTTCAGTTAAAATTAAGAATATAGTCATATAGAGTTCTTAACTGAGAAGGTAACACAGACATAAAGTAGAAAACTGGATCTCTGTGATACTGTCAGACTTAACATGCAGGTCTCATGAATATGTATATAATATTCATATATAAGTATAAATGCATACATATATATGTAGTCCTATATGCACATCCACATATGTACACACATTCACATACAGATGTGTAAATACATATGCATACACATACATACATTTTTATAAAAATTCCTGCACCTATAAGAAGCATGGCAATATTATATATTCCAAACAAAATACGGATATACACACACGTGTGTATTTGTATATGTGTGTGATTATAACAATTTGATATTCAGTAAATATTTCTTTTACAGGTTTCACAGACAGACAGGTTTCAGCAGAGCTTCCACACTAAGACAGACTAGGAAGAAAGACCCAGCTACCCACTTCCAAATAAATTGCCCATGAAAACTCTAGGAATACAGTAGAACATTGTCTGACATAGTGCAGAAAGATGAGGGGATGGCACAAAATGAATTGCAGGGTTCCACTCTTCTGTTGGCAGCATTCCTAGGAATCAGAATTGACTCGAGGGCTACAACAACAACAAAAATTTTATTAAATACCTCCTACGTATAGAATCTACATTAAATACTTTGGAAAACAGCACTGGAAAAAACAAACACCATCCCTCCTCTCAAGAATCTTATCCACGGGGCCAGCCCCGTGGTTTAGCAGTTAGCATGCGTTCTGCTACTGGCTGCCCGGGTTCAGATCCCGGGTGTTCACTGATGCACCACTTGTTGGACCATGTTGAGGCAATGTCCCACATAGAGCAACTAGAAGGATGTGCAACTATGACATACAACTATCTACTGGGGCTTTGGGGAGAAAAAGGGGGAAAAAAATAAAAGGAGGAAGATTGGCAATAGATGTTAGCTCAGGGCCAGTCTTCTTCATCAAAACGATAAATAAAAAAATCTTATCCACTAGTGAGGGGATTAATATAATTAACTTTTTAAATAATATGGTACAGAGAAATTAAATAGGATAGCATTTTAATAAATGATTGGAGTGACTGCCTTAAGTTGATTAGTCAAAGAAAGCCCTTTTGAAGAGGTGATTATTAATAGAGACCTAAATAACCAGAAGTATGTGAAGATAAAGGTTCTGATACCATTCTGATGTGTGGATAGGGGGGTTTTACCATACCAACAAGCAATTCCTGGACACTAGCTGGCTACAGTCTCTGTCTCACTTGTTCTCAGACAGAACAGTTGTTGGCATTTTGTGCCTCGCAAGATGCAAGAGGAATATGTCTACATTCAGCCCAACTCAGCATTACTGCAGCCCGCCTTCATGTTCACTCACTTCTTGGACCCAGATGGTCACCTCAAGGGAGCACACCAAAAGGTCCACCTGGTGGTTCCAATCATCTGCCAAACCTGGGAGATGTTCTTTTTATGGGTATTGGTATGTCCTACTTTAATGGCCCCCTTAAATTCTCAGAATGCTTTCCATAAGGTCACCCCCCATACGGGCATCCCTTCAATAGTCCAGTTTTCAACTGCCCATCTCCCTGACTATCAGCCAAGCTATTGGCCAAGGCCCATGAGTCAAAAAAAAAGAAAACATAAGGGCTTTTATCATTGCTGAAATCAAGTCAATCGAAACAAACTTTAATAATTATAATTTGTCAAACAATTCAAATATCGTAATAATGAGCAACTGAATATTAAATAACTATGTCTGAAAGATTAATAAAAATAATAAAAAAGAACCTATGGATTCAGCTAGTAACAAGAAACCATAAGCTATAAAAATGCACCTTAAAATGAATAATAAAAAATCAGAAATAACTTCTAGAAATTAAGATTACTATGGAAATTAAAAATACAATAGGTGAGTTTAACAAGTGATAAATATTAGAAGATATAATAATTATAGACTGAAAAATAGAGCTGAAGAAATTCTGACATTGCAGTACAGAAAAATAAGAAGATAGAATGTGTAGGAAAAATTAGAAGATGTAATATGCCTGAATAAAAACTTGCAACAAAAAGTCAATGTAAACTGGCAACTAGAAGATAAATAAGTCCCAGAAAGTTAATGCACAACATAGTGATTATTGACAACAATGCTGTTATTATAAACTTTAAAATTGCTAAAAGACTAGATCTTAATTGTTCCCACTACAAAAAAGAAATCATAATTATGTGACATGATAGAGGTGTTAGGTAACACCATGGTGATGATTATATTGTAATACATAAACGTAGCAAATCAACATGTTGTATATCTTAAACTTGTACAGCGTTATATGTCAATTATACATCAATAAAGATAAATTTAAAAAAATCAATGGAGTCTCGACATTAATGATATGTTCTAAAAGGTAGTAAAATAATCTCACCAAAGACAATAGAGTACAGTATCAACCTAGAGTTGTTTATAGACCCTAATTACATTCAAATAAAACATTGTCAAGTAAGTTTATCCCAGAAATGCAAGTTTGATTTTACATCTCATAATCAATAAGTGTAATAGAAAAAGAACAACCATATAATTATCTTAATATATTCAGAAAAAGTATTTGATAAAATTCAATAGCCATTCATGACTAAAAATAAAATATCTTAAAATGGAAAAGAAGTTAGGTATAAAATAAGACATCTTTAATCCAAGAAAATATATTCAAAACATAAACAAGTACACCTAAAGTAAGCGTCATACTAACAGAAAATGTTTCGAATTTTCCCCCCTGAGGTTCCTAGAGGGCTTACAATACAAGATATTAGAAAATTATTTATAAGCTATAAGCTTGGAGAATTAAGACATTGTTGTATCAGTTCAGAAACAGAAAAACAGATCAATGAAACAGAATAAAGTCAAAAGGGAGGCATGTGTGGAGAAAGGATTCTGGTAAGATGGTGGAGTAGGAAGTATCAGGATTCTGTCTCTCCATCTAGAGAACTGCTCTAGCAGAATCTGTCTGACGTAACTATTTTGGAACTCTAGAGTCTATTGATGGCTTGCAACTTCCAAAGGAAGGCTTGGACAGTAAATTGAAGTTAAATTTAGTCAATTTCAGCTCTTAACACATTAGCAGCTACCTATCGCCCCTATTATCATATACAAGGAAAATTAAAAAGTGATTGTACATGCCCAGGGAAAGACACAACCTCATAAAAGACCCGAGAGGATTTTAAGTTTACACTCAGCTGATCCTTGGCACAGCGACAGCCCACAACAATTCACAAAACAAAAACAATAAACAAAACAACAGAAAAGCAGTAAACCCTAGGAAAGGGGTAAAATTGATTTCCAGAGTTGCCACATGATTAGATTCAAATGTCTGATTATCAAAAACAACAAAAAATCACAAGGCATACAAAGAAAGAGGAAAGTATGACTCATTCAAAGGAAAAAAAAATCAAACAAAAACTGTCTCTAAAAAAGACCTGATAGATCTACTAGACAAAAACTTTAAAACAATTGTATTAAAGATGCTCAAAGAACTGAAGAAAGATGTGGAGAAAGTCAATAAAATAGTGTATGAATAAAATGGAAATATCAATAAAGAGAGAGAAAACCTAAAAAGAAACCAAAAAGAAAACCTGGAGCTGAAAAGTATAATAAATGAAATGAAAAATACACTAGAGGAATTCAGATGCAGATTTGAGCAGGCAGTAGAAAGGATTAGTGAACTTGAAGACAGCACAAAGGATATTATCAAGTCTGAAGAACATAAGGAGAAAAAGATTGAAGAAAAGTTAACAGAGCCAAAGGGACCTGTGGGACACCATCAAGTAGACCAACATACACACTATAGGAGTCTCAGAAGCAGAAGAGAGAGAGAAAGGAGCAGAGAAAATATTTGAAAAAATACTGGCTAAAAATTTCCACAATTTAGTGAAATACATAAATATAAATATCCAAGATTCTCAAAAAACTCCAAGTAAGAAGAACTGAAAGAGATACCACTGAAACATATTATAATAAAAATCTCAACAACTAAAGACAAAGATAGAATCTTGAAAGCAGAGAGAAGTGACTCATCACATGCAAGGGATCCTCAATAAGATATTGAGGAGATTTCTAATTAGAAACTTTGCAGGCCAATGGACCAGTATATTCGATGTGGTAAAAGAAAAAACTGCCAACTAAGAATCCTATATCCAGCCAAAATGTCTTTCAAAAGTGAAGGAGGAATTAAGATATTCCTAGATAAACAAATACTGATGGAGTTTGTTACCACTAGAAATACCCTGCAAAAAATGTTCAAGAGAGTCCTGTAGGTTGAAATGAAAGGATACTAGACATTAACTAAAAGCTGTATGAAGAAATAAAATATCAAGAAAGGTAAACACATGGACAATTATAATATTCAATATTATTGTAACAATGATTTGTAATATTATTTTTTGTTTCCTACATGACTGAAGAGACTAATTTATTTAAAAAAACAATTATTAGTCTAAAAGCTAGTATCATTGTAACTTTGGTTTGTAACTTCACATTGTGTTTTCTACACAATTTAAGACACAAATGTGTTTAAAAGTATTATTAGTTTATGCTTTGGGTCACACATGCTTAAAGATGTAGTTTTGTTACATCAACAATTGAAAGGAGTGGGGACATTGCTATTAATGGTGTAGAGTTTGCACATACCATTGAAGTTAAGCTGGTATAAGTTCATTTTAGAATGTTATAACTTTAAAATGTCAAATGTAATCCCCATGGTAGCCATAATAAAATACCAATAGAAAGCATACAAAAGGAAATGAGAAAGTAATTTAAATGTTTCATTATAAAAATATAGACTAAACACAAAAACAGGCAATAATGCAGGAAATTAAGGACAAAAAATCTATAAGGCATATAGAAAATAAACAGCAAAATGACAGAAGTCCCTCCCTATCAGTAATTACTTTAAATGAATATAGAGCAAACTCTCCAATCAAATGATAAAGATTGACAGATTGGATAAAAACACATGATTCAACTATATGCTATTTATAAGAGACTCATTTTAGATCCAAAGACAAACAGATTGAGAGTGAAAGGATAGAAAAAAATATTCCATACAATTAGTAATCAAGAAAGTAGGGGTGGCTATACTAATATCAAATAAAGTAGACTTAAAATCAAGAAAGATTAAAAGATACAATGAAGAACATTTATTATAAAGGACATTTGTTATGAATAAGATTTTCAATACACCAAGATGATATAACAATTATAAACATGTACGTACCTAATAACAGACTATCCAAATACATGAAGCAAAAACTGATAGAACTGAAGGGAAGAATAAACAGTTCTACAATAATAGTTGGAAACTTCAATATTCCTCTTTTCATAATGGGTAGAACAACCAGACGAAAGATAAGTAAGGAATGAGAAGACTTAAATAATACAATAAATGATCTAGATCTAACACATACCACAGAACATTCTACCCAACAACAACAGCATACACATTCTTCTCCAGTGCACCTGGAGTTTTTTCCAGGATAGGCCATATGTTAGGCCATAAATTAAATCACAACAAATTTAAAAAGATAGATCTCATACAAAATATCTTCTCTGACTCATACAAAATATCTTCTCTGACTACAACAAGATGGAGTTAGAAATCAATAACAGAAGTAAAACTGGAAAATTCACAAAACTGTGGAAATTAAACAATATAGTCTTAAATAAATAACCAATGGATCACAGAAGAAATCAGAAAGGAAATTAGAAATTAGAGATGAATGAAAATGAAAGCACAGTATAACAAAACTTATAGGTCACAGTGAAAGCAGTACTAAGGGAGAAATTTATAACTATAAATGCTTACATTAAAATAACAAAAAAGTTGGGGGCCAGCCCGGTGGCATAGCAGTTAAGTTTGCACATTCTGCTTTGGTGGCCGGAGGTTCACTGGTTCAGATCCTGGGCATGGACCTACTTACCACTCGTCAAGCCATGCTGGGGGGGG
Source organism: Ceratotherium simum simum (assembly GCF_057802395.1). Taxonomy (NCBI): domain Eukaryota; kingdom Metazoa; phylum Chordata; class Mammalia; order Perissodactyla; family Rhinocerotidae; genus Ceratotherium; species Ceratotherium simum. The sequence continues at coordinate 26,689,518 of NC_141906.1, read as the reverse complement.
CATCCCACATAGAAGAACTAGAAGGACCTACAACTAGGCTATACAACTATGTACTGGAGCACTGGGGAGAAAAAAGAAAAAAAAGAGGGAGATTGGCAACAAATATTAGCTCAGGGTCAATCTTCCTCAAAAAAAATAAATAAATAAAAAATAACAAAAAAGTTATCAAAACAACAACTTAACATTACAACTTAAGTCTTGGAAAGGAAAACCAAACTAAATCCAAAACTAGTAGAAGGATAGAAATAATGAAGATTATGACAGAGATAAATGAAATAGAGAACAGAAAAATAATAGAGAAAAATCAATGAAATCAAAAGTTGCCTCTGAAGGATCAACACAAAAGAAAAACTTTTAGTTAGATGAACTAAGTAAAAAAAAGAGAACTCAAATTACTAAAATCAGGGGCCAGCCCTGTGGCATAGTGGTTAAGTTCATGCACTCCGCTTCGGCAGTCCGGGGTTCACAGGTTCGGATTCTGGGCGCAGACCGACCCACCACTCATCAAGCCCTGCTGTGGCAGCATCCCACATACAAAATATATGTAGATGGGCACAGATGTTAGCTCACAGCTAATCTTCCTCATCAAAAAGAGAAAGATTGACAGAGGTTAGCTCAGGACCAATCCGCCTCACACACACAAAAAAAATTACTAAAATCAGAAACACAAGTGGGACATCACTACTGATTCTACAGAAATAAAAAGAATTATAAGAGAGTACTATGAACAATAGTATGCCAAAAAATTGGTAAACTTAGATGAAATGGACAGATTCTAGGAAAAAAAACCTACCAAGAATAAATCATGAAGAAATAGAAAATCCAAATAGACATATAACTAGCAAGGAGATTGAATCAGTAATAAAAAAATGTCCCAACAAAGAAAAATCCTGAACCTGATGGCTTCACTGGTGAGTTCTATTAAACATTAAAAGAATTGATACCTACCTCTCGCAAACTTTTCCAAAATATTGAAGAGAAAGGAACAATTCTTAACTCATTCTACAAGGCCAGCATTACCTTGTTACAAAAGCCAGGCAAAGACACTACAAGAAAAGAAAACTATAGGCCAATTTCCCTTATGAACATTGATGCACAAACCCTCAACAATACTTGCAAACCAAATTCAACAGCATATTTAAAAGACTATCCACCATGGCCAAGTGGGATTTAACTCTAGTGTTAGGAAAAACTCAGTCTCTCCTGTGTTTCTCCTTTACTTGTATACTACTACTGCACTCAGAGCACTTATGACACAAGTCAGGGGAGGGTTTTCCCTACTGAGCAATTCTGCAACACAATTTAACTCAACTCTGACACTATCCACTTGGAAACAGCATCATATCCTACAGGTTAAGGGCTCAGTCCTGTAAGACTGCTCCCACCCCGCTTCAGGTACCAATCGAAAGTCCAGTTTGCCATGCATGCTTCTGATTAACTGACTACAAATCACAGATTCCTACAACTCCCTTCTCTGGTTCAATTACTTGCTAGAGTGGTTCACAGAACTAAGGAAAACAATTACTCATGTATACCAGTTTATTAAAGGATATAATTAAGGATACAGATGTATAGCTAGATGAAAAGATACATAGGACAAAGTCTGGGAGGGCCCTGAGCACAGGAGCTTCTGTCCCCATGGAGTTGGGGCGCATCACTCTCCTGGTGTGTGGATGTGTTCACCACCCTGGAAGCTTTTTGAACCCCATACTATTGGGATTTTTATGGGGGCTTCCTCATGTAGGCATGATCAATTACTAACTCCATTTCCAGTCCCTCTCCTCTCTCTGGAGAAGTGGGGCAAGGGGACTGGAAATTCCAAGCTTCTAATCATGGCTTGGTCTTCCTGGTGGCCAGCCCATATCCAGTAGCCATCCAAGAGCCCACTCAGAGTTGCCTCATTAGAACAAAAGATGCTCCTAGTATTCTTATCATCAGGAATTATAAGGGTTTTAGGAGTTCTGTGTCAGGAAATGGGGGTAGAGACCAATATATATATTTCTCATTGTTTCACAAATCTAGAAAATATATTTCTTATCATTTCACAACCATAGAGTAGTGCTAACACTATTCAGTGGGGAAAGGATTGTCTTTTCAACAAATGGTGCTGAGAATACTGGATATGCATGTGCAAAAGAATGAAGTTGAACCCTTAACTAACACCGTATGCAAAAGTGAACTCAAAATAGATCAAAGACCTAAATCTAAGACTTAAAAAACTCTTAAAAGAAAATATTGGGAAAAAATTTCACAACATTGGATTTGGCAATGATTTATTGGATAAGAAACCAAAGGCACAGATAACCAGAGAAAAAAATAGACAAATTAAAAAAATTTTTTACATCAAAAGAAAATATCAACAGAGTAAAAATGCAACCCACCAAATGAGAGACAATATTTGGAAATCGTATGTCTGATAAGAGATGAAAACCTTGGAATACATAAAGATCTCCTAAAACTCAACCACAAAAAACAATCAACATGATTCAAAACTAGGTAAAGGACTTGAATAGTCATTTTACTAAAGAAGATATACAAATGGCCATTAAGAACATGAAAAGATGCTGAACATCACTGTCATTAGGGAAATGCAAATCAAAACTACAATGAGATGCCACTTCATACTCTTTAGGAATGATGCTATAAAAAAACAGAAAATAACAAGTGTTGGTGATGATGTGGAAAAAGTGGAACACTTGTGTACTTTGTGAGAATGTAAAATGATACTATGATAAAAAATGTATGATGATTGCTCAAAAAATTAAAAATAGACTTGCCATATAATCCAGCAATTACATTTCTGGGTATATACCTAAAATAATTTAGGCAGAGTCTCAAGGAGATATTTGCCTATCTGTGTTAATAGCAGCATTACTCACTATACCTAAAATGTGGAAGCAGCACAAGTGTCCATTGACAGGTATATGGATAAGCAAAATGTGGTTTATACATACAACGGAATATAATTCAATCTTAGAACAAAAAGAAGGAAATTTTGACATATATTACCACATGGATTTACGTATAGTATGTGTCCATTTGTGACTGACATTTGCACCTAGCATAAAGTCCTCAAGGTTCATCCATGTTGTAAATTTTCAGCTTACCACCCTAATTTTCTATTTTTGTTCCTTTCTCTTCATTTTATATATTTTTTCCAAACTAAGATTTTCTAAGGTACATACTATTCTTGAGGCAAAACATCTCCTAAATTTTAGCTGTGGCACACGCTGACATTATATAAAATTCTACATTAGTTACACAGAATCAGCCTATATTATAAGCTAAAAAAAAAAAATGAAAATATTGAAGAACATATGATAAGCTAAACCTCAGTCATAGTCCCAGCTTCTCTAAAACGAATACAATTCTCAGTTATGTACTTTGCCTCTGGTTATTTTTCTACTTTCAGTTCCTAGATCCTTAACAGTTACAAACAAGAGAGAAAATGCTGCCTCTCTATAAATTGGTACTGACTCCTGCGTATTAGTCACTCTAGGTCAATGTGCGTGTACCTGTGCCAAGAAATGATGGAATGAGTGAACATTTGTCATTAAAAAAATATACTAAATGACTTATGTACCTTGAACTTGATTCTAGGTGCTAGACAGACACAAATTAAGAAATTACCCTGTACTGAAAATAGAAATGTCTCTCACAAAATAGTGTATGATCGGCATGAACTATTCTATTCCATATATCAACCATCCTTTTTTTCTAGTAAATATGACCCAATATACACCTGGGTAGTTTCTGTCTTCTTAGATAATGTAGAATTACCTGAATATAAACAAGACCATAGTTCCATGGTATCACCTGTCTTGCTGGTTAGTTAAAAAACCTTACAAACTCAAACATATGTACTTGTGAAAACTTTAAGAAATCTCTCCCGAATATTTTTGGTTTTGACGCCATAGATGATAGGGTGCAACATAGGAGGGATAAGAAGATAAATGATGGCTATAATGATGTGGACCTGTGGAGCTATGTTATGACCAAATCTGTGGGTAATAAAGGAGAAAAAGGCAGGTGTGTAAAACACTAAGATGACCAAAACATGAGAGCCACATGTGCTCAAGGTCTTGAGTCTGGCCTCCTTTGATGGGAGATGAAACACAGCATGAAGAATGAGAATATAAGAGCAAATTATCAATATGAAGTCCAGCCCACCAGTAAGGAAGGCAAGAATTAAGCCATAGAGTCTGTGGATCCTGGTATTGGCACAGGCCAGTTTGATCAAGGCCATAAATTAACAGTAGCTGTGGGTGATGACATTGGTTTTGCAGTAGGGAAGCCTCATCAGTAAGAAAGGATGAGGAGTCAGTAGGATAACTCCACGTAGAATGATGGCTAAACACAAAGCCATGATCACTCCATGTGTCAGGATGGTGGAGTGCCTCAGAGGGTTGCAGATGGCCACATATCGGTCAAAGGCCATGGCCAACAGGAATCCTGACTCCATGGTGGAGAGAGAGTGGATGAAGAATATCTGGGTGAGGCAAGCTTTAAAGTTGATTTCACTGTCATTGAACCAGAAAAGTCTGAGGATCTTGGGAAGGGCAGTGGTGCAAAGCATCAGGTCATTCACAGAGAGCATGCAGAGGAAGAGATACATGGGTTCACGAAGCCTAGGGTCTGTCTTGATGATGAACACAAGGACACAATTCCCCATCAGTGCCAGTAGATAGACCAGGCAAAAGGGGATGGAGATCCAGACATGAGCAGCCTCCAGCCCTGGGATTCCAAGGAGGAGGAAAGTAGTTGGGTGAAAACTGGTTCTATTTGGAACTAACATTTTGAGAGTCACTAAACCCGTTCTAGCCTAAGTGTTGTCAAAATTATTTTCAATATATTGAGCTTAAAAAAATACTTTCTGTTTGTACTTAAAATATAGGACACATATTTTATGACCACCAGTGGTAGGAAACTTTGTGCCAGGTTCAGGTATGGGGGAGCAGATGTGGAATTAGCCAGTAATATTTATTTTAATCTCAAAATTGAAAAGGGAAAAGAGAAAGTGGACTCTACTCTAGGGAAAAGAAAGAATGGAACATAAAGTTGGGATATGTTTTGCTCCACATCTCCTTTATCCTCCGCCATATAAATTCCACCTAGTAAGTGCTTAGAATATAGCATATGCTTATTTCACTTACATTTTTATTAAACCAAAAAATAAGAACAAAAGAGGCTGAAATCAAGTGAAAATTAGAAACTTATTGCTCTGATTATGTCTCTAAAACATGTTGTCACCTATGAGGCTCATTTTTTTTCTCTTCATTGGAAAATTGTCATTTACATATAAACCAATTATACTAAAAACAAATTACTTTTTTAGATTAAAAATACTTAACCGAACCCAGTATAAGTCAGTTTTTGTGAATGTGATCAGATTGATATGCAAGGACAAATCTGAATATTTGGACCATTTAAACAGAGCTTGAATTTTAGTTTGCTTGATCTCTATGTTACTACCATTTATAAAGTGCAAACTAAGCATCCAGCCGTATCTCTCAGACACATCTCCATAGGGGTGGCCAAATGTGCACTATTTCAGAGTATAACTAACTTCGTTTATCAGTATTCTTTGTCTTAAATATCTTTAAATTTCCAAAATATTTTGTTCAGTTGCATGCAACAGTAAGTCCCTAAAAAATTATCATGTTTAAATAATTTTGTTCATGTTGATAAATAGCCTGCATTTTGAATTCCCTAAGTGCTGCCTTTCTTTTACCCACCATAGCCTATATTGGAGACCCTGTAGTTGCCCCTATGATTTCGCCACTAAAGTAGTCAAGGCTGGCACAGCAGAGACCTTTCTCACCCTGCTTCAGGTCTATGGCTGGAGTCCATTCAACTTCGACTATTCGTGCCGCATTGACTGTTAAATATTTTTAATTCCTCTCCTGTTTTTCTCTCAAGTGGAAATCCCACTGTCTCATGTAGTCCTCCTACCTCTTCATCTGGCTGGTCTTTTTGCCTTGGTTTGCAATCATTTTTCAGAAGGCTATAAGGCAAACCAGCTGCTTCCCACTTCTTGCTCTAGTGCCCACAGGTCTTTCAGGAGGGTTATACAAAATTAGTGCCTCATGGGAATGGCTATCAATGATCATGAATCTCTCTTTGTTCCTCTAGAGGATTCGTACTGATTTGGAACATGACATCCTTGGAGAATTTTGCAGTCACTGGAAGACTAGCCTCAGGAACCAATAATTAAGGAGTCTGGGAGTATTAGGGTCTGTGCAATTGCACTTCTGTGGGACTAAACACGTACAGATGATACAGGGGAAACATTTGTCTTCACAGCATAAAATTGATTAAGCTTTCCATAGCCCCACATTTTCGAACAATAGAATTATGAATCAGTATGGTTTAGAGCAATGCCAACAAAATATCCATGTAATATCTGCCTTGAAATACCCGAAATGGTTATATTTCCCAAGATATTCCCTAAAATTTCATATTTCCACATATTATATCAGTTACATCTCCCTATCTGATGTTATTTACTTATCTTAAAAAGGAGGATAATAATATTTACTTTTCAAAAGTTTTGTGATACTTTAATAATATATAGAATAAAATTTCCTGTATACTATTTGTCAAGTAAAAAGTTATATTTATTATTACTGTTGTTATTTTAATATTGTCTTTAAAATGCAAGCCTGGCATTTCCATTTCCAAATGAACATGAGGGACCACAAAATAATGTCAAGCAGAGTAATTAAATTCCCTGTTGCTCTTTGATTGATAGCCTTGGAAAGAATCTGTGAAATTAGCACTGATGATCATTGATGACCAAGGAAGGAGATGTTGTACTAGACACAAGTCAAAACAGAAAGTATAATGAATCATTCATCCCCTTTTCTACCACATTAGTCATTAGTCTTTTAGTCTTTTCTGACCAATCTCCAGTTACAGACTTCCCTGAACCTTTAACAGTATCATTTATTTTAAATATAATGTTTACAATTAATCCATCAAGATATCTTCACTAATCACTTCACAGGCAAAGTGATTTGTCCAAATCAAACAAAGAGTAATTGAGGATGTCTCAAAGGAAAACATTTAATGAGGAATTAAATATGTCAACGGGAAAAAAATAACCATCTACAATGTGTAGACACTGTGTATAGCATTACGTATGCTCCATAGCTTAGCATCTGAGTTCTCCTTCTCAAAGATAAATGCCCCTGTTTCCTTTTTCTCAGTTAGTATAATTTAAAAAGCCCTTACCTGTTCTGTAAAGTGTGAGTAAAACATAGTCTCATTAATGTCAGGAGTCTATTCCATAGAAGGTCAAATTATAAGACAAATGTGTTAAATATCAGGAATTCTATACTCTATCTCTTCTTTTTCTAAAACATTTAAACATTTAAATAGACAGATGTAGATATATTGATATGTAGATAGATAGATATGCATACGGTATTTATATATCGCTGAGATCATTAAAATAACATATAATGCCTTGAATGAAAGGCTCTTAGTCTTCATCTGTTGCCCTGGGGAACTAAACGGCTAAGGCTTCTAAATGGATAAAGCTTCCTTTTGCTGTTAACTCCAACATGAACATCCTTAGGTATGTGATGAACCTCATTTTGTAAAGGAACATCTGGTTTCAGGCTTGGCTTGGCCCCTTATTAGTAATGCAACCTATTTAATATAATTTAATCTTTACAATCTTGAATTTCCAAAACTGTAAAATATGGATACTAATAGTACAAATATCATAATGTCTATATGAAACTTAAATAAATTAACATGTTTATATCATTAAATAAAATGAATAACATGTAACAACCACATTGATAAGTGGTAGTGGTGATTAATGATGATGGGAGTTGTGGTGGTGTTAATACTCTTTGTTTTTATGGGAGGATAACTCTTAACTGTTATGCCTCATTCATTAGCATGAAAATTAGAACAACACAAGTGAGTTTTTTGTTTGTTTATTTTGCTTTTAGATTTTTTGGTTTTGTTTTACTTTTAGTAGAGGGAAGCAGGATCTCTAAACAGAATGGTATGTGGATTTTCCTTGTTTGAGGATATGTTGGGTTAAAGATTTCCTTATTGGAAAGGGAAATCTAACCCTACACCCAGCAGCCAGCTACCCTCAGGAGGCTGAAATTCTGCCAGCACTAATGTGCTGTAAATTTGACAGTGGCAAACACCTGTGCAAAGATCAATAGCAATAAAGCCCTAATTGTCACTGATTGGGTAATTATGTCTAGTTTGCACTTCATTACAAATTACAATAAAGCCAAAGTTCATGCAGATAAAGGCATCATCCTCCAGAACCGGCTCTACTCAATAAAGGTGAATTTAAAACAAAATTGCCTGCCTGAAATTTCCTTATTTCTCAGTTGACCCAATATGCAGATAGGGCAAACATTGGTGTCATGGTGCCCCTTGCCCCACATCTCCACTCTCAAGTAGTGAGGTTGTCCCTTTCTCTTCTTTTCACTCCATTGTAAGCCTGTAACATCTGCCAGAAAACTTCTCAGGAGTTTAGCATTGAGTATTGGGTAAAAGATGGAGGAATAGGCATCTTTCCACAGGACAAAATGTGATAAAAATATTTACAAATTTGAAAGTGGTCCTTGATATGCAGAATACTCTCCCATATTTTCTGGGAGGTTTAATTGTCAGGATTATTTATGGAGGAAAATTGGAAACCCTCTTTTTGGCAGGTATGCAGGTATCTAATAACTAGAATTAGAACTCCTGGATAATAATTATCTAGAATTATTTATGATCCTCTGTATGAGTTATTGTTTATTCATAATTCTTCCAGAACACCCACTATCAAGAAAATCCCCATCCTCACTCATTTCAGCAATTGAAGTTAATTTTAACTTCCCAAGAAACTATCTCTGAATGACTCTGGCGATAAACCCTAGGTTATTTGACCCTCATTTGCACTCACAGAACAAACCATCAAGCAATTGAAATATTTGTACTATGTTATGTATATATAGAGTGTATAATTTTTAATCTTCTAAATAAACTGGAATTTCCTGAGAGCAGGATGAAAATAGTATCACTGTGTTATGTCTCATACCTGACAACAAGTCTTCCATGTAGTAGGCTTTTATTCCCCGAGGACAAAGAAAACAATTGCATGAAAAATTGAATGATAAATTCATTTATCATTAAATGATATGTTACTGAAAATATGGTAGGTAATAAAGTTTAGAATAGTATCATACCCTATCTCATTATTTATATGAAAAAAAAAATAACCTGTTCCTAGTCCATTTAAAAACTCTCCCAGATTTCCCTAGACATCACTAAACACCCTAAAACAACCATGTAATGTTACACCAATTATTTCTATTCAGTATAGATATGTTAAACATCAATTACTTAATTATTTACATTTGCCTCATTACTCGTAAGTTAGCATATGCATGCAAGAAGGATGAGCAAAATCTGATATTAAATATGGATTTTTCTTTATTTCAATGGCAATAAATATTCTACCCTTCGTTGTCATAAATAACATACATTGTTTCATAACTAAACAATGAAAAAACTCACAATGAATTTATATTAACTTCATTAACAAATTAAATGGAATAATTAGGACAAATTAAAATGATAAATTACCTATTGAGATTACCTGGATAAGGTTTAGTGTCAATAAGAGAGAGATAGGGCTCTGGTCACTATGATTGTTCAGTAACGGGTAAGGAGAATGAGAATGTGTGGGCCTTTCCAGTCTTCTTAGCCTGATAAACACTCTTTGGTCTTTTCCACTTCCTTAGAAGATATTTTCACTTAATAATGCAAGGAAAGTGATGATCATAAAACAAAATTCACTTAAAGAATACAAGGAAAGGATAATACCTTAAAGAGAGAAGTCTACAGCCCACTCTGCATCCTTTTGTATAGACCTATCCTCAATTTAAATATTTTATGGCCGTCTATAGAGATATATACTGTGTATGTGTGTGTGTTTTCATTAAACTAGTGAATAGGTTAGGAAAATGTTTGCAAGTTGCATAGTGACGACTCAGATGTAAGAGTTCAGATAGTTAAGGATTTCTAAAATCTGAATTTAAAGGATTGAGTGGGCACATTCACTTCTGGACAAGTCAAAGTAACAAGGACCTGTATGAAACAATGAAAATACCACCAAAAATACGAAGCAAGACTCTCAAGATTTTGGACACCAGGCAATAAAGACAGTAGAGCCTGAGATATTAGAAACAGACGAGGTTATCCTTATAATTGCCCAACGTTACTGCACAGTGAATTAGAGATAGGTAGAACCCAGGCAGAGCCCAGCTTATTTCCTAAGTTCAGGAACTAAATCTGGGATTCAAGGGAGAATAAAACAATTTTAATGACTAATCAGAGTACCAGAGAGAAGAAATCTGCAAAGAGAGGGAACTCCATTGATGTTCAAAAGGTCTGCATTGAGTACTCACTTCAGTACTGATTATTTCATGTGTAAACTAATTAGTTTTAGATTAGTGTGAACTACTCTACCCAAAACGTGTGTAAACTAACCTACCCAAAACTGGAGGAAGAACCACACAAAAGGATTAGAGGGAACAATACTTGAAGTCTAGTCTTTTTTGATCAGCCATGCAGGAATTTTTCACAATTTATGGGGATGGAGATTACTAAGGAAGACTAAATAGTGAGGCAATATAAGTTCTAGATAAAATATTGCTCTGGTTTCACATAATAAAGCCTCAAAACAAGACCTCAAAAGATCAACTCCATTTCCAAATAACTTCATAAAGTCCTAGAATAATGCTTTAAAATACTTATAAGATATATGAAAGAAAAATCCAACTTGTCAGTCAGAACTAGGAACACAAAGTTCATAAATTTTGAGTGAGGAGACAAATTAATCAATTGAAACTGACCCAGAAATGACATAGATACAAGAATTAATAAACTAGGACATTTAAACAGTTATTATAAATGCATTCTGTCTCTTTAGAAACCAACATCCTAGTATCCACAGGAAGGGAAATAATTGGTTGGAGCTTCGAAATTCACCAGTGAAATAAACTGTCACTATTGAATACCTCTGGCAGCTCACTAAAATATTCTGTTCATGAGGGTTGCTTTTATTTGATCTGATTCAGAAGTCAGTCTGTGAGAACAAGGCATTTTCAGTGGCAACTATTTAACACCAAAGTGTCCTGAGGCAATGTTACCGATTGGGCTAACAAAAGGCTGACCGTAAAACTTAAAAGGAAAAATCAGGGAATGAAATTTTCAGAGGGATATTTGAAAAGTTCCAACATATTTCTGGGAATCTAGAATGCCACACTCCTATGTGCACAGCATATACACAGGATTAAAAAAAAAACACCAATAGAAACATCCCTGCCATACTTACTAGACAAAGACTTGATATCAGCTGTTATAAATATATTCTCAGAACCAAAAGAAAGCATATCTAAAGAATAAAAAGAAAACTTGAGAAATACAAGTCAAATAGAGAATATAAATAAAGAGGCAGGAATTATGAAAAAAGAACCAAATAGAAACTCTGAAAAAGAAAAGTATAATGAATGAAATGTAAAACTCACTAGGGGTGCTCAAAAGCAGATTTGGACTGGCAGAAAAAATGAATAAGAAAATTTCAAGATAAATCAATTGAGACTATCCAACCAGAGGAGAAAAAAAAAAATGAGGAAAAATGTATAGAGCCTCAGAGACTTGCAGAATACCAGCCATACCAATGAATGTACCAATATATCTATAAAAGAAATCCCAGAATGAGAGGAGAGGGAGACAGAAATAACATTTAAAAAAATAATGGATGAAAAACTTCCAAAACTCATAAAAAACTTCAATCTTCACATACTAGAAGCTCAGCAAACTCCAAGTTAAAGAAAAAAAAAAGCTATTCTTACCTAGGATATCATAGTAAAACTTCAGAAAGAAAAAGACAAAGATAAAATCTTGAAACTAGCAAGAAAAGAGTGATTCACTACATACCATGAATGCACAATGAGATTAAAAGCTAACGTCTCATCAGAAACTGTGGTGGCCAGAAGGCAGGGGGACAACATATTAAAAATAATGAAAGAAAAAAATTATCAGTCAAGAAGTCTGTATCCAGCAAAACAATCTTTCAAAAATGAAGGAAAATTAAGACACTCTCTAATAAACAAAATCAGACAAATTGTTTCTAGCAAAATTGCCTTAAAAACTACTTAAGAGTGTTCATTAGGTGAGAAAGAAAAGAAACTAAACAATAAGTTGAATCCACATGAAGAAATAAAGAGCAGAGTAAAGGTTAATACATAGGTAAAAATGAAATAAAGTATAAATGTATTTTTGCTTATAACACTTTGATTTAAAATACACTAGATAAAAAATGGTTATAAAAATGTATTGATGGGTTTATAATATATAAAATTATAATTTATGTGGCAATAATAGTACCAATGATACTGTGGATATTAAATTGGTATAAATCCAAACTAGATTGTTTGAAGTTAATCTGCTAATTGTAATCTCCAGGGAAACCAATAAGAAAATAACACTGTAAAATATAGTAAAAGAAACAAAGAACTTAAAATGGTATACTAGAAAATATATTTTACAGAAAAGAAGGCATTGATGGAGGTACAGAATAATAAAACGGACATAAGATATACAGAGAAAAACAAAGTGGCAATCATAAAACTTTCATCAGTATTTACATTAAATGTAAACGGACTAAATTCTCCAATCTGAAGGCAGGAATCGAGAGAATAGGAAGTGATGTCAGCAAGATAGTGGACTAGAAGATTCCAATGCTCTCCCCTACAAAAACAATGAATAAACAACTACATACCAATGACTATAGCTCTGAGAGAGCTCTGGAGTACAACGAGGAAGCAGCAGAAACTCTGTGGAACATGAAAACTGAGGATGGACACATAGAAAAGCATAAGAAATGTTTTGCCTGCATCACCATGTCCCTCGGTCTGGAGTGGCTCTATGCTAGGAGGGATTCCCTCTGAGAAATTTCCTCCCACAAGGAAAAGGAAAGAAGGAGAACCTCAGAATCCCTCCTCATCTCCATGAATAACTGCAGCCTTCAACACCAAAGATCCCCACAGTCTTCACCAATGCTGAACCCTGCTGACAGAGCTGCCTGAAGTCCATGCTGTAGTGCTCCCCCTGGAGAAGGAGCCACCTCTGCATTCCTTCCCAAGGCCAAGCTGCTGCTGCACCCTATCATCCCCAGGACCTAAGGCACCACTGATGCATGCTGTCTCCCCACAAACACTACCCCCATGCTTAAGCCACTGTGATGAGCTGCAGAGACCCAGACCCTGGATCCATGGGTAATCTGCACGTCTGTGCCTCAGACACTTGTGCCACTGCCACAGCGAGTGCGACTGCACCCCAAGACCCAGGTGCCATAGTAATTCCATGCACCTCTGAAACCAAGACCCTGACTCCACTGCCACCCTGGGCACCTGCACAAAAACACTGACACCACTAACACCACTAGTGTCTCTGCCCTCAGGAACCTGACACCACCATGGTTGTTTGAGTGCCTGCACACTAGACCCGGCACCAAGAAGGACTCCTTAGACTAGGATTTCCCTCCATGGGGAAAAGGAGAACAGGAGGATCCCACTGGTATTCCTCACTGAAGATTCCATCTACCCTTACCAGTGCCAAGTCAAAACCTTAATAGACATTTTTCCAAGATGACATAGAAATGCACAACAGCCTTAGGAAAAGGTGCTCAATACCACTAATCACCAGAGAAATGCAAATCAAAACTACCATAAGATATCACTCATACCTCTTAGTATGACTACTATCAAAAAGTCAAAAAACAAATGCTGGTGAAAGTACAGAGAAAAGAGAACCCTTGTATGTTGTTGGTGGGAATGTAAATTGGTACAGCCATCATGGAAAACACTATAGAGCTTGCTCATAAAACTGAAAATATAACTACAATATGATCCATTAATCCTACTTCTAAGTATATATTCAAAGGAAATGAAACACTAAATAAATATGCTAAATGAATAATTTTATGAGAAATTATATTTTACATTATGGTTTAAAGCAAAGTCATGACACACTCACCAACTTACTCAACCAAAGGTTCTAGTGAGACATATCACATTTTCTTTATCCATTCATTGTGGACAGACACTTAGGTTGTTTCCATATCTTAGCTATTGTGAATAACAGTGCAATGAACATGGGAGTGCAGGTATTTCTTCAAGATATTGATTTCATTTTCTTTGGATATAAACTCTGAAATGGGATTGCTGGATAATATAGTTGTATTCTTTTTCTTTCTTTCTTTTTTTTTTTTTTTGGTGAGGAAGATTGGCCCTGAGCTAACATCCATTGCCAATCTTCCTCTTTTTGCTGAGGAAAATTAGCCCTGAGCTAACATCTGTGCCAATCTTCCTCTATTTTGTATGTGGTATGCTGCTACAGCATGGCTAGACAAATGGTGCGTAGGTCCATGCCTGGGATCCGAACCTGCAAACCCTGGGCTGATGAAGCAGAGTGTGCAAATTTAATCACTATGCCACCGGGCTGGCCCCAATATAGTTGTATTTTTAATTTTTTGAGGAACCTCCATACTGTTTTCCATAATGGCTGTACCAGTTTACATGCCCACCAATAGTGTATAAAAGTTTCCTTTTCCCTACACCCTGATCAATTATACCTCAATAAAGCTGGAAACATAAGTTTCTAGTAAGGGAATATTATGAGGAAGACATTTAAATTTTGTCTTATTTGAATTAAACTCGAAATGGAAAAACAGTATCTTCCAATCCTGTCTAGCCTGCTGTAAACACGTACTATATTTTTTTCCAAATATTGAAATATTTAGCCTTAAAATATTCATAAAGATGTTTTTCTGTGTGACATTTTATTTAAGTGCAATCCAATGACAAGATAAGTAAGAGCTCAAAGATATTGTTCTCCTGAGAGTCAACCATCTGACTTTACTACCTTCGTGAATAGCTCCCTCTCACCACTCCTCCACCAACAACCTACTATGAAGTATTTTGGAAAGTACTGTACACTTTTAGTGTATTACAATTTTATACACAAACTGTATTTGTTTACATTTAAATTGTCATTTATTGCAGCTTTTTTTTTTTAACTGTGAAAATCACTTAGACATTTTGATTGGATGGAATACATCATAATTTTAATTATTGAAAATAGTAGTTTTTCATTTTTTCATTGAACAGCTTTTTATTTAGCTGCAGGATTTTTAGGAATGAATTAAACAACGGGATTTTGTAACTGGCTTCTGGTAGATGTTTCTAGATTATGTTAAGATTTGGGTCTACTAACTGACATTGAAGTATCCGCCACTGGAGCACAGAATAGGGTAAAGTCTTGCAATTGAGGACCAGGCTCCATTCTATTTTCCATTAGCTAAAGAATCTCTAATCCATTGAATGGCCTGGGTGGTTAAACTGGGAGAAGGGGATTCAGGTTTGATAACTCAAGGGTGTCTAGAATTCCGATCTTTCTATTTCTCCTGATGGACTATATTTGGCAGAGTGGTGTCAGGCCTCTCCTCTGGCCCTGGGTCTCTGGGGGAGATAATGAGGAGAAACCAAATGTGTTTCCTAGGGAATTATTGTCCAAACTCCCTCCTGGTGGGAGGAGTTGTCAGCTTTAGCAAATAAAAAATTGAGCACCCAGTGAAATTTGAAATTAAAATAAACAGCTTTTTTAAAACAATATTTTAGCATGAGTGTCTCATAAAATATTTAACAATATCTTATTAAAATATATTTGTTGTTTATTTGAAATTCCATTTTAACATGACATCCTGTATTTTATCTGGAAACCCTGCTTCCTGGGAAAGGGTTTTTACAGTGTTTTTTTGAAATCAAGGCTGAGAGAGTAAATCCTGTTGACTGGCCCATTTTTACAATGCACGGATTAAAGACAGACTAAAGACAACACCCAGGTAAATAGGTGGAGGGACCACAAGAAATTAAATTAATTACCAAACTCTGAAAAGATGATTTTAAAAAATCTGAATATAGTCTGTAACCAACAACTGAGGGCACTCCTGCTTTGGCGTAAAGTAAGGAGGGAGAGCTTCAGGGCCAGAGCTGATAATTGACCCTTATGTGCCTCTATTTGTTCCATGTGGAAGTATTTACACAATGTTTATGGTGTAATAGGCCAGTGAGAACTGTTATAATTAAAAAAACAAACAGGATTCTGTTTTTTGTATTTTAGATTAAAAAATGATGTATGAATTTTAAAGACTGAAGAGAAATTGAATATGTTTAAGTGTTGAAAGTCAACAGAAATGGTAAATAATGGAGCAATCATGGATCATTTTTACTTATATGACTGAGATAATTTATATTACATATAATAATATAGCATTATATAATAATTTACATTATTTTATTATATTGTTATACATTATAAGCTATATATTACTTATTATATATTAAATATTTATTTTATTATAATAATTTATATTTTTATAAAATAATACGGGATAAATACCCCCTCAGTGATATTCAAACTTTGAAATAAATGGGAGATTAAAGATACAGATACAGCTCACTGTATTGAGTGTTCTGATGGACCTGGTCTGACCACACAGAAGGATCAGAGAGACTCCCATCAGTGATGCTGGTGTTCTTCAAGTCTACTACCTCTCTTCCTCCCCTTGGGTTTCAAATTGAGATTTGCACTTGGTTCACCAAAGTGAACAACAGGAAATTTTGAAATTTTATTTTAGAGTTAAATTTCTTTTCTTATCTTTTTTTTTTTTTCTTGCAATCTGTCCTTTTAACATCTGCTTAAAGATACACTGGCTTCCTTTTAAAGTCATACAAGGAAAGATGTATTTCTCCTCATGTTATGAGAGGTTCGGGGATTCGATCGGAGATGTAAAAGACACTTTCCACTCCAAACAAATGGACTGAAGGTATATTTTATTATATAGAGGATAGTAAAGGTGACAGTCTGCAAACAGATCCAAATAGGTCAAATATTAAGAGGGAAAAAACATCAGCCCGACTGGAAAGGGAAAATACCCACATCGGCTGAAGAGAAATGACACAAATCAACCAGAAAGAGAAACACCAGGTTAACCGAAAAGAGAACACATCAAATCAATTACTTCATATCAAATCAATTACTTCACATCAAATCAGTTACTCACAACATCCACGCCCCACTGCCGGGAGAGCTCTGTCAATCGACGCGGCTGGGCAAGGATCACACGTCCTGGGCAAGGTGTCCTTTCCACAGGTGGAACTCTCACTGGGGCTCAGTTTCCAGCAGTTTTTATACCATCAGTAATTTTCAGAGTAAGCAATTACAGAGTTTGCAGAGCAAGCATTTAGTGTTCCCATGCATAAAATGGTTATCAGTGGCGTGCGTGCACTGAGCCCCCTGGTTAACGTCCCAGCCCAGTAGTTGCGTACGTGCATTGTTCTCTTTGGTTATCGTCTTAGCCCGGCACAGATGGCCAGTCCATTCCGGGCCACGACGCTCCAAGAGCCTTGAAATGTTACAACTTGCAACTCTCTCCGTGGGAGAAAGGCCAGTTCCCGGGAAAAGGCCAGTTCCCACCACACAGAAAGCAGCTTTGTATTTCTTTTTTGTGCTGGTGGCTGTAGGTCAATGGAGCGGCCAAACATGGCTGTACTCATGTCAAGACACCTCATCATGGTCCTTCAAATATATGAAGACATTTATATGGCTTCCTCTCAGTCTTCTCTCTTCGTTCAGATAAACATCCTTAGGCCATGCAGGCTTTATTTTTTTAAGAGATGTTGTCTGTATCCCTAATCATCTCAAACACTTTCCTGGATATTTTCCATTTTGTCTTTATTCTTAAAATAAGGATTCTGGAGCAGCACTATTGGCTCACAGACACAGGAAACTACTTTACACCCCTATGATCTTGACTTGAGATATGTTGCTTCGCAAATATCTTAGGGACTTCCTCCAAACTTTATTATCATGTTGGAATTTCCTCTGATATACCAATAGGTACATATTCTTTCCAACAGTTTTATCCTAGAACATAAGTCACTGAGAGTTGTCACTTTAGTTACAAGAGTAGGTATAAAATTGGTAATTATTAAGATCTTTTATGAGGGTTATGTCATAAAGCCACCATGCTTTCAATAGGAAATATAGTTTATTAAAATACATAAAAATATTATCATTTATACCTGAGAGCTTATCTTTAACTGCTTCTTGAATTTCATGGCCCATAATGAGAGAAAATAAAATTGAAACAAGAAATTGTCAATGCACTACAACTAGAAATAGGCAGTGTTGTGTGCCTAGAAAATTTGTGGTGTAATTATTTTTAAAGCATATCAGAGCTAGACTAAAAAGGATCTTACACTTCATACCCTCCTAATTGCACAGATCAGAGTTAACTGCATGATTCTTGAGTCTAATCAGAAACTTTTGAGACTCAGGCACAAAGGTCAGGACTATTTCTATAATCCCTCTTCTCAAGCCCAGAAGCTACCCATGGTGGTCTGAAACAAATAGACAGATGTAGAGAAGTCAAAGGTCAAATATCTAGTGCCCCAAAGAACATGGCATTTCAACTACTTCAGCTAAGTCCGTGGGTTTATTTTTTGGTTTGGTATTGAATTATTCAGACTCACATTTGGAATTTAATCACTTGAGTTTTCCACCATATCCTAAACTCTCTACATGAGCACAACTTGTTAGAGGATGTGGGTTTTCTCTCTATTATTTAAAAAGAAAACGTTTTATTTCAAACCTAATAAGAAGCAAGATAGCAAAGATGTATGTCATTTGACATTCTCTTATTACACTTTACCCACTCTATTTTCAATAATAATAAAAATTATGAGAGTAGCTAACATTTATGATGTGCTTACTGTGAGTAAGATACTGTGATTAGCACTATGATTGTGTCAGTGGTTCCTAAGGGTGGTGATGCTGATCTTTAGGGACCATTTTGGAAATTTCTTGGTGTGTTTCTGTTATTGTCATCACAATATTTGGGAGGCACTATAGATTTAGGGGAAATAAACCAGAGAAAAACCTCCTGCAATACATAGAATAATTCTTCCCAAACTTCTACCCTCCAAAAAATGTTCTATGTCAGAGGAATTTCAGGTATGCAAGGGACACTGTGTAGTGAAAAAGAAAACTGTAATGTTCTGAATGTAAAATTTTACTTTGCTTTATAACTATTGTTCTGAATGTAGATTTTTTACTTTGCTTATAATAAGAAATTATCTTTGCATGGTTTTAACAGACAAACATGCACCAGATATTCTAGAAATGTAACTATCATAGATGTTGAGAGAATATTGTATACTGCTGTGTTAAAAATATTACCTAAAGTTATTCAACATTTTTGAAAATTACATCAGCAACAGAAACAATAACATTTCTCAAGGCGTTTGAAGAATCAATAAAATACACCAGGATTAATTGGCATTTGTAACTTTCACATTCACAACTGTTCTATGCATTGGCACAAGGACCTGACCACTTTATTATGTCATCTAATGCTGTCACGCACAAGTATGCAGGCTGCGATTTTTACATTTATATTACTACTTGGGTATTATGTTGTTTTTAAAAAATCTACTATATTATGATTATGATTAAAGAGGAAATTAGATTTGATTATGTTCAGAATTATTAATGTACATTATTTTATTTGAGACTCAAATTCACAACCATGAATTACGGATTATTACTACTGTCTAATAGATGAACCTCAACATAAATCTCACACCTTAGACAATATAAAATTTTAGAAGAATTTATAAGAGAAAATCTTCATAACCCAAAGTTAGGCAATAAATTTCTTACATGTGACACAAAAAGCATGATCCATAAAAGAAAAGAAGATAAATTAGACTTCACTAGAATAAAATTATTTCAATATAAATTTACTCATGGCTTAACAAGTCCCAAAGACTGTACTAAATACTGGGTTTTGAAAGATGAATAATAATTAAAGTTTTGATGTAATTTTTTTTACTTCCTTTTTATATCTTTTTATCTTTTATATTGTTTCTACTCACTGAAGTCAGTATACTTACCAAGCTTCATTAGCCTATATGAATCCAAAATTTAATTGAAAAGTTTTCCACTTCAAGGTAATGCTAACTCATTTTCAACGTTTCCTGTTTAATAAAATCCTTATCTTTGTTGATGATCTGGTGAATTACAAACCTTGCAAAGTCAAACTCATTTGATTGTTAAGAATTTAAAGAATCCTTCCCTGATTCTTTTAGTTTTAACACCATAAATAATAGGATTCATCATAGGTGGAATAAGAAGATATATATTTGCTATAAAAATGTGGATATGTGGAGCAATGTGGTGACCAAATCTATGAGTGAGAAAAGAGAAAAAAGCTGGTGTATAAAACACCAAGATGACCCATACATGGGAGACACAGGTACTTAAGGTCCTGAGGCGAGCAGCTTTGGATGGGAGACTGAAGACCGTGAAAAGAATAAGGACATAGGAACAGATGATCAATATGAAATCCAGTCCCCCTGTCAAGAATGCCACAATTAGGCTGTAGGCTCTACGAATCTCGGTCTCAGTGCAAACCAGCTTTATCAGGGCCATAAACTCACAATAAGTATGGGAAATAACATTAGTTTTGCAGTAGGAAAGCCACCTCAATAGGAAGGGGTGTGGACTGAGGAGGACAGCTCCCCTGAAGACAATGAGCAAACCCAAGCCTACAATCACATTAGGTGTTAAGATAGTGGAATGTCTCAGTGAGTGGCAGATGGCTACATAGCGGTCAAAAGCCATGGCCAAGATAAATCCAGATTCCATAGTAGACAGAGAATGGATAAGATACATTTGAGTGAGGCAGGCTTCAAAGTAGATCTTCCTACCATTGAACCAGAAGAGACTGAGTATCTTGGGAAGTGTAGAAGAAGTAAGCATCAAATCAGCCACTGAGAGCATGCATAGAAAGAGGTACATAGGTTCACGAAGTTTGCAATCTCTCTTGACAATTAATAAAAGGGTAACATTTCCCATCAGTGACAGTAGGTAGACCAGGCAGAAAGGGATAGAAATCCATATATGGGCAGCCTCCAATCCTGGAATGCCAAGCAGTAGGAAGAAGGTAGGTTGAATATTGGTCTTGTTGTGACCTAACATTATCCAAACGATGGATATGCCATGATCCTGTCCAAATTAAAAATCACAAAGATTATGAATATATGAAGACCAATGTTTTTCTCATTATTACTGGCTGGGAGAGATGTTCACATCCAATAATGTATAAGTGGCTATTGAATGATTTCTTCAGTAACACAATCTTTCAATGCATCAAATACATTAGACTGTGCATTTTTGGGTAAGAAAAACAACAGAAAGGTATTCTTTCTCTCTTTTTTTCTTTCTTTCTCTCTCTCTCTCCCCCTTGCCTATTTTTCAGGATGTGTTGTCCAGTTGGCTAGATAAAGTTTGGTAATATTATATAGTACTACAGAGGTAGTAGTCGATATATTGCTGAATATGGAGATACAGTTTTCTATTATCTGAAACAATCAAAAAAGTAAAAGCTGAATATTATGGATAAGATCAACCATTTGTATATTTAACCCCTCTTACTCTCTCCTAATGATAGGGCTTATATATATAAGGAAAAGAAGACTTGAGAGATACTATAGAACAATTGTGGAAATGAAGAAGTGTGAACAAAACTGGTCTTATACTGAAAGGTGAGTCATTATGTTAATAAAGGAAGGACTCTTATCTTCATAAAATCAACCAAACTTAATGGTAAGAAATCATCATTTTGCAAAGACAACCCAATAGAGAAAATGACTATGTCTTAAAAACATTGATGCTCAGTTTACTAGATATTTGTGCTCTTTTGTAAATGATCAATCAAACTCTTCCAGAAAGTGTGTGTGAAGAATATATTCCTCAGTCATATAATACACTTGACGCTGATATTTGCTTCCCAAGTAAATATCTAAATGCAACTTTTGGCTCCAGATATCAGATTACCAGAGAACGTGCCTTGGAGTTGTGAACAATTATTTTGGAAAGGTATCGTAACAATACTAAATTTTAAATTGGTAAATCGTTACTTTGGTTCCAATATCAGAATATGATAAGCTTATATAATATAAGGTATCTTTTTAGTATGAATAAAGCAAAGTTTAATAAAAAAATAAGGTTTTGATCAATGTAATTTCGGGACTAAATTCTAGGGTTAGGTTAACAAAATTTATGAACAACATGTACATCTCAGCTTAAATATTTAAGTTAATCTCCTTCTTCTACATTACTTTTTGTCGTCAACAAGTTGAGCCATCTTTCAAATAAGTACAATGGCTAAGTCTACACTACTTAGGACTGAACCTAGAACCTCCATCCTAGGCTCCATTATTCCCTTCTCATGGAAGCACTGAATTCTCCCTTCCCACCTTAACCACAATTCTCCTGCCTATAACCTAGTTATCTTACCTCTACAACCAGATGGTATCACTGCTCAGCCTGAGACTCAAAATCATATTGGCTATAACTATAACAGGTGCTATTATACTTCTTATCTTCGAGACCAGAGGCCTGCAAGGAATATCCTCTATACAGCCTCTCATGAGAATGCTGTCTGATTGTAGGCAGTTTCACTAATCTCTCCCAGTCTCTCCAGGCACAATTTAGTCTCTTGGAGGGACTCAGTCTTGGTGTCCATGCCACCTGAGCTCTGAGCTTAGAAATCAATAGGGGATGGCCTCTGCACCCCAGGCCTCAGGAGATACTTGATTTATTGTACTTTGGTGGCTTAAGCACATGCAGATGCTGTGAACTAAATGCTTTCTCACAACATATGTGATCAGAGCTAGAATGAGTGTAAGATATCATGGAGGGACAAGTTTATGAATTAATCAGGGTGATCGTATTAACATCCCCATATGCCTCCAGATCTTCTTCAGTAACTCACATGAATCAGATTTAGTTCTGGAAATCAATTAAAGTTCCAGGACATTTCCCAGTCATGTTCCTATTCCTGCATCCCCCTGAACTTACTTGTTTGATCAAGTACAGGGCATGCCTTATCCCCATATATGGGATCATCATTATTTGTGTTTTGATTGGGACGTTATGCAAAGATTGGATATATTTTCCTACAGATATGTTCCTCCTTATCCTTCTCTTCTTCTCTGTATTTCAAGAAGGGTGGACTTTATAGGCTATGTTTCCCAGGATCACAGATCATCTGTATTTATGCAGGGTTTGTTCAATGGGGACACTGGCAGGAAAATATTAGGAAAGAGAAAAGAAACGCCAAGACATTTCTCCCTATTTCTCACTCTCTTCAACTGCATCTACTTCATGGCTCCAGATCCTGCCAGAGGGGACTTCCACGACTCAGCTTCCACGGGGAGATTCATATCTCTGAGATATGATTAAACTACTGGTGCCTCTCTGTTTTGCTGGCCTAGAGTTGGTGTAGCTTCTTGTAGTTTCTAATTTCTGGGAGTCTTCACTGTCAATGTTTGGCTTCTGAGAAGTTCTATAATTTGTGTAAATAATTACCTATATTAAAGATGTCTTGTACTAAATACTCAATTGATTCTGTTTCCTGGTTATATTCTGACTAATACAGACACCTTTCATAATAATATAGGGCTAATGGCTCTGGTAACTGGTTGATTTAAAAGAAAGGATAGAGTATTATCTTCCTAGTTATCTCTTTTAAAATATTAGGAAGGGAATAATCAAAAGATATCAGCAACTTCAACACAATAAAGGCCATATATGAAAAACCAACAACTAATTTTGTAATCAATGGTGAAATACTGAAAGCTTTATTCCCTATGGTCAGGAACAAGGTAAGAATACCCACTTTTACTACTTGCATTCAACATAACAGTGGAAGTCCTAACCAGAGCAATTAGACAAGAAAAAGAAATAAAGGACATCCAAATTGAAAAGGAAGAAGTCAAATTTCCTCTGTTTGCAGATAACATGATCTTATAAGCAGAAAATTACAAAGGTCTGTCTCTCTCTCTCTCTCTCTCTCTCACACACACACACACACACACACACACACACACATTCTAGACTCCATAAACAAATTTAGCAAAATTTCAGGATACAAAATTAACACACAAAAATCAGTTGCATTTCTATACATTAATAATGAACAATCTGAAAAGGATATTACATAAATAATTCTAGTACAATGCAATCAAAAGAAATAAAATAGGCATAAATTTAAGCAAAGAGATAAAACTTTGTACACCTAAAACTATAAAAACTTGCTGAAAGAAATTAAAGACACAAGTAAATGGAAAGACATTCCACGTTCATGGGTTAGAAGACTTAGTATTGTTAATGTGCCAATACTACCCAAAGTGATTACAGATGTAATGCAATTCTTATCAAAGTTGCAATGACATTTTTTGCAGAAATAGAAAAATCCAATCCAAAATCCATAGGAAATCTCAAGGGACACCAAATATCCAAATAGATCTTGAAAAGGAAGAGCAAAGTTGGAGGTTTCACACTTCCTGATTTCAAAACTTACTACAAAGCTATGGTAATCAAACCAATATTATACTGGCATAAAGACAGACACATAGACCAATGGAAGAGAATGAAGAGCCGAAAAATAAACTCTCACATATACAGTTAAATAATTTCTACAAGGGTGCCAAGACCTTTCAATGGGGAAAGGATAGTCTTTGCAGCAAATGGTGTTGGGAAAACTAGATAGCCAGGTACAAAAGAATGAAGTTGGACTCTTATCTTACATCATAAAACATTGTCAAAATGGATCAAAGACCTAAATAGAAGAGGTAAAACTGTAAAATTCTTAGAAAAAAATAAAAGAAAACTTTCATGACACTGGATTTGACAGATTTCTTAGATATGACATGAAAACAAAGACAACAAAAGTAAAAATAAATAAACTAGACTTCACCAAAATTAAAGACTTTTGTGCATCAAAGGACACTATCAACAGAGTGAAAAGGCAACCCAGAGAATCAAAGAAAATATTTGCAAATCATACATCTGATAAGAATTATTATCCAGAATATGTAAAGAACTCTTAAAACTCAACAACAACAAAAACAATTAGATTAAAAACTGGGCAAATGACTTGAATAGACATTTGTCCGAAGAATATGTTCAAATGGTCAATAAACACACGAAAAGATACTCAACCTCACTATTTATTAGGGAAATGCAAATCAAAACAACAAAGAATTATCACTTCACATATACTAGGATGTCTCTTATTAAAAAAAAAAAAAAGAAAAGAAAAGAACAATTGTGGTGTGGATGTGGAAAAACTAGAACCCTTGCGCATTGTTAGTGGGAATGCAAATGATGCAGCTACTGTGGAAAAAGGAATGGCAGTTCCTCAAAAATTTAAACACAGGTTCACCGGGTGATCCAGCAATTCCACTTCTGGATTTATACCGCAAAGAAGTGAAAACAAGGACTCAAACAGATATTTGTACACACATGTTCATAGCAGTATTATTCACCAAAAGGTAGAAGCAACCCAAGTGTCCATCCACAGATGAATGGATAAACAAAATTATATGCATATATACATATTCACATAAAAGTAAAAGGAAGGAAATTCTAAAACATGGGTGAATCTTGAAGATAGTATGCTAAATGCAATAGCCAGTTGCAGAAGAACAAATACTGTATGATTCCACCTACATGAGGTACCTAAAGTAGCCAAATTCATAGAGACAGTAGTAGAATGGTAGTTGTCAGAGGATGTGGGGAAGGGGAAATGGGGAGTTAGTTTTTCATGGTTATGGAGTTTCAGTTGGAACAGATAAAAACAGCTCTAGAGAATGATGGTGGTGATGGTCGCACAACAATATGAATGTACTAATTCCACTGAACTGGACACTCAAAAATAATTAAAATGATAAATTTTATGTTATGTATAGTTTACTATAATAAAAACGCCACCAGTGAAATGCCCTCCAGTTACATTCCATCCTAATGCCTAAAACATGAACGGTGATATTGATTGATAGATAAAGAGATAGATAGATAGATAGATAGATAGATAGATAGATAGATAGATCAACTGATAGATGGATGGATCAATCGGTCTTTATGGACTTTACTTTTTATTAACATCTGAATACATATTAACAACGAGAAACATCAGAGGAGGCTTCTTTCAGTTGTACACTGAGCTGTTCCATAAAAAAATAGTGGGAAGGGTATAACAGTGATATATGGCAGTAAAAGGTATTTGAGGAAGAAAGAATAGCACACATGAGAGTATATAAGTGTCATCAAACGTCACATAGCATGTTGTCTTTACAATTTAGTTGATAGCACCCTGATGTGATCCCATCTCCTTAGTTCATATGATAAAATAGGAGAAAGGAGTCCCCAAACAATCAGAGAAAGCTGCAGGAGCCTTGCACTCACAGAAGATGAGTGAGTTAGTTTACAATGCTTGCCAGATACATCTGGTATTAAAAGATTCTAAATAACTTAATTATGATCTCTTCATGCAAATTTCTTCTAAAGAGAAAAAGAATTACTTAATAATGATGGAAGAATAAATTTGAGTGTTGTGCAGACTAGTCCAAATAAATCTAATCCACTTTAAAGGGCATTTATTGAACACATATTATAAATGAAGGAATGAATGATTAAATTATTGTATCAACAGAAGAGATTAAAGGTGATTACTATATTCTTATCACTGTTCTGCACTCCAACAACATTATCTTACTTTCCAGATGGCTTTAATAAAGTTATCAATAATGGTGTGATTCTAAGCAACATACTCTAGAGAAAGAGAAGAAAGCAAATGGTTTTTTTGAAGTTTTGCTAGATTTAACAAATATATGGCTAAGAGGGAATAGAATGAAATATATTATTTATACAAATATGAAAAAACACAAATATTGCACAGTTTCAGAGATATTAAATAATGTGTAATGGGTGTTTCCTAAAGCATTTTTAACAAAAAAAGGGTGGAGAACACAGAAAATTATAATCATTGGGGAAAAATTAAAATACTTGATTTTTTCTTAATTATCTTAATTGTTTCTTCTGTGTCACTGCATTGATCTTCTTTCCGTGTCTCATTTAATCATCACATAACTACATGAAGTGGGTTCTAGTATCACCCATTTTTACATATCAGGAAACTGAGGTGACAAGGAATTAAATAACAGTAAAGCTATCCAGACAAAGAATACTTGACTTGAACCCATCCTAACTCCAAAGCCTCCATCGTTAACCAATAAGCTATTGGACTACATAAAGTCTAAATTCTACCAAGGTAATAATACATGTTCAGCTTGCACATCTATTAGGAAATTAAGGAAAAGACATCCCGACATCCCAACATTACCAATTCTCCAAAGTAGAAAACTGCACACTCTTCCCATATTTGAATTACAAACTGAGTGTTGGTGAATCCAGAGATGTTAGTCTTTGTGAGTTTAAATATGGGTGTGAGTTCCTTAGGCTAATAGGCAAGGGGAGGTGAAAAGTTTCAGAGCATAAATTTCAAAAACAATTTTTACAGATCCAAAGCATAAAAAAAGCCCACAGATCTTAGGTTATATTTTAAAAAATAAGGGGAAATAGGTAACTGGGTTGGAAAACTAGTGACAATGAACTAAAGAAGCAAATAACCTCCTGGTACTGAGGCAATAAATAGGACTATTTTAACATTGCTGCTAAGAAGAAATTTCAGCTCTTATGTCTTGATACTGGATTCCAAGTCACCTAATGAATGAGGCAGACTTAATGCAAATGGTAGCCTGGAATGAGGCAGACAAGGCACATGGTAGCTCAAGGATCCAGGCTTTGGAGTGGGACCGCCTGTGTTCAAATCCAGTATTCTTTGCTTGGTTAGCTTTATTGCTATTTAGTTCTTCTTCACCTCAGTTTTCTGCCATGTAAAAATGAGTGATACTAGAACCTTCCTTATATAGTTGTGTGATGATTAAATGAGAGATGGTAATATCGACTACTGATTATGAAAATGGGAATCCATGACCTCAATTTTATCAATCATTAGACTCCAGGATATTGGCTTATTTTATGAAATACACTCTACCTCTAACAAAATTTCTCTAGGAAATGGAACAGCTATAATATTAAAATTGGAGCCTCACAATACTTCATGTTTGTTTCTTGGTTTTTTGAGAGATTCACTTAATATTAGTTTTTAATATTTATGTATCATTAGTCCTACTCCTTTATCTATATAAACAATAATTCTTCAAATTTCTCTCCAATAGAGAACAGGTACAACATTCATCACCTATTCTATGAAATCACAGCCACATACATGGATTAAATTGTTTCAAATTGCCAGATATATACTGTCCGTCATTGAGTTACTTGGGAGAAATCTTTTTTTTTTCTGTATTGTTTACTTACCCTTTTTCCCCTTCCTTTAGTGTTCACTCTTTATTTGTAGTTATACTCCAAATGACACATATTGAGGAGGAGATTAATCTGTTCTCCAATAACTAAAAAATGAAAAAGCTGAAATAACTTGTTGAATTAGAATTTTTAGAAATTACAGATATCTAGTAAATAAAAGACCTTCCAGATAATAAATGCAATTCAGCTTATGGGAGTAGGAATAGTTAGATATTTTCTTGGCATTATCTCCTTTACTCCCATTTATTCTTGCACCATCTCTTTTATTTATCCAACTAAAATCAGGAAACATTGACCATTAGGGTCCTTAAAATGTGTTCCCGTATTTTCTTGGTCCTTACTCCATACACAATGGGGTTGAGAAAAGGGGGTACCAAAAGGTACATATTTGCAATAAAAATATGGACATGTGCAGGCACATTTTTCCCAAAGCGGTGAGTGAAAATGGAAAAACCAGTTGTGGAATAGAAGACAAGAATAACACAGACGTGAGATCCACATGTGCCCAAAGCCTTAAAGCTAGCTTCTCGGGATGGCAGACTGAATACAGAATGAAGAATGAAGGCGTAGGATACAGCAATGAGCATGGCATCACATGAGCCAATGATAGAAGCCACACTGAGGCTATAACGCGTGATGGCTCCTGTGTCCACACATGCCAGCTTCACCACAGCCATAAACTCACAGTAAGTGTGGGCAATGATTCGTGTTCTGCAGTAAGGCAGCTGTTTGAGCAGGATAGGGTGTGGAGAAAAGAAGGCTACACCCAGAATCACCACAATAATACCAATTATAGTGATGCGAGTATGGGTGAGAATGGTGGTATGGTGCAGTGGACGACAAATGGCCACATAACGGTCAATGGCCATGGCCAAAAAGAATCCTGATTCCATAGCAGTAAAGCTATGGATGAAGAACATTTGGGCCAGGCAGGCATCAAAGGCGATGTCATGGGCTCCAAGCCAGAAGAGACAGAGCATGCGGGGCAGCGTAGATGTGGAGAGGACCAGGTCAGTGACTGAGAGCATGCACAGAAAGAGGAACATAGGCTCATGGAGGCTTCGCTCTGCCCTCACCACGGCCAGGATGGTCACATTCCCCACCACAGCTACCACATAAATGGAGCAGAAAGGAATTCCAATCCAGACATGCAGGTGCTCTAGTCCTGGGATACCCATCAGCAAGAAAGTGACAGAAGAGGGACGAGAAGTGTTAAGAGGAGGCATGATGGTTTTTCCTTTGCTTCTGATCAGTACTTCTGATGATAAAGTTGCTCTGCCAAGATGGTCACAACCAGACGCTGAAAAATATGGAGATTTTCTTCAGGAGGGCCGTTAATGAAGTGTTGATAAAACCAGTTTAAATTCACAATCTGGGGTATTTAAATTCAATGGAATCAGGTTAATAAAATTAGTAATAACATACCAAATTACTGTGTTTAGAAGTACAGAAAAATAATACCTATATCATTTCATATTATGTCAGGGACCCCTAAGTCACCTTCTCCCTTCATTTCCAGTAAAAGATTCCATCTGTAGTCATACTTGTACTTAATTTAACAAATATTTACTGAGCTGTCATGGTGTTTCTCCTCTGAGCTCTCATTCAATATTTCTCTCATGTGAGTGAGCTTCCCATAACTGGAAGTGATCAAGCAGAGGCCTTATGAAAATTTCAGGCAGTTATTTAAAGGACCTTTACCTGGGGAATAGAAATAAATGATGTTTGTCCCTCTCTGTCTGGACATGATATTGAAGTCTTTGGCAAAGCTTTTGAAATAGGATTAACGCAATCTATATCTTCAGTCTTTCATTTGCCACTCTGCATATGTGTCTAATCTGACAAATAAAATATTCTAAATTGCTGTTTTCCTGTTTATTTCCATCTATCATGTACCCTTTACCTAGGCACATATTATATTCTATTGAACCGATAGATATATGTTGTTGAGGACAATGTATTTCTTAACATTGACCCCACTCATTACCTTTCATCCTCATTGTTTTCAGTTTTAGATCATTTTACTGTGTAGATGGATCCTAACTGTGTTCTTTCAATTGTTGATCCAGAAACCCACATTCTAAAACACAGAGTTCACTGATTAGATTAGTAAATTGACTTAATGATGTCTGAGATATCAGTTACTTACTAGAGCAGATTTCTTTGTACTTCCTCCAGTAGTTCCAATGAATAGTTAAATTTCCATGGCAGGGGTCGGCCCCGTGGCGTAGCGATTAAGTGCACACACTCCACTGCTGGCAGCCCGGGTTCGGATCCCAGGCGTGCACCGACACTGCTTGTCAGGCCATGCTGTGGTGGCATCCCATATAATGTAGAGGAAGATGGGCATGGATGTTAGCTCAGGGCAAGTCTTCCTCAGCAAAAAGAGGAGGATTGGCAGAGATGTTAGCTCAGGGCTGATCTTCCTCACAAAAAAAAAAAAAAAAAATTTCCGTGACAGAGAATCCCTGGATAAAGTAATCGAGTATGAAGCAGGAGGTAGATGGTTAAAGAAGAAAAGGACTATTAAGTCACCACAAATGCTTCAATTTTAGAGAAACCCTTTGTTACTAATTTTCTGTTTTTCCCATCTTCCATCAAAGCAGTACTTCGTATTTGGGTAGTACTACCATCAACTCTTAAGGAGAATCTGCTTTCTATGCCTCAAACTAATCCTTAAGATTATAACAGGTACTAAGAACTTACACAGCATTATCTCTACACGTGTTTTCCAGAATCATGCCAACACATGCATGTTCTCCAAATATCAACTGAGGAAATATTTTCTAGGCATTTACATTTACATTTCTGGGATTATTACAGTAAAAACACTTGAACAATGCAAATATGGATTTTTTCATTATTTAGCTTTAAACAAGTGTTTAACTTTAAGCAAGTAATTTATAAGGAAAACCATTAGTCTAGAGGGAGGGGAAGAATGAGTTAGAAATGATAGCAAGGAATCAAATTAGGTTTAGTGAGTCAAGGAAATCCTTCTTGAGTAAATGGCACTTAATGTGAAGCATATATGACTTCAGCCTATGGGATTTAAATATAGACATATAGTTATAGATATAGATGACACATATCTATCTATCTTCCCATACACACATGCACGCACACATAAACAAAGGGAAAGGAAAGAAGCATAAACACTGTTCCATCAGGAAGGACAATCGTGATGTAATGAGTTAAAATCTAGTGTAGCTGAGATTCAAAGACTACAAAGAGATTCAAGTGAGATGAGATTCTATGGGTAAACGAGGGTCCCCACACATTCATGTGAAATCACATAACCGACAGGAAATTTTATAACCCAATCTCTAGACCAGTGGCTATGATTCATTTGGTGCTCAATAAGCACATGTTGGAGGCACAAGTAAAACACAGAGCAATGCAAGAGCAGAAATGGAAAGTGCACACACTCACAGATGCATACAATAATTTCCAAAACACTTTTTCTGTACAAAAACACATGATATGATCTCTGTGATATTATCTTCCTGAAAATGCCAACTGGTAGTTGAGTCTGGAGGTCATGAGGTGTCCATATTTTTGTCCTTCAATAGATTCATACAATATAAAGTATGATCAAAATGAGAACTAACCCTCACTCCTATGATTTCTTTAAAAAAAGTCTTTGCTTCCTAGAATCAAGTTTTTATTCATTTCATCCACAGAGAGTAAAAAATATGTATTCCCTCTGTTTCAAAGGATTCTATCTCCTCCCTTGAATCTAGGTCATGAAGAAATAAAAAGATATTGTTTGAGGGAGTCTCACATCCTTTAAAGTTTTCTTTAGATTTCTCAGACTATTTCTTTTTCTACATCCCTCTCTAGTTTCATAACAACCTCAATTAGCTCAGACAGAAACTAATTCAGAAGAAAGAAGCAACCCAAACCTGTAGCTTCTATATGTAGCAGCTTTAACACGGTAATCTCAGAGGATAAGCAGGAATAACATCTGACACAAACCGGTCCTTATGGAATCATTGGGAGAAGGGGGATGTATTTGTATTGTTCATGAGTAATGATAATCTTCCTAATTTCAGGGATAGTAATTTACCTTTGCAGTCCCTTAGGTTTATAGTTACAGATGTAACCATCCCTCAATATTTTGATATAATTTATCAAGAACTTAAAAAGGTTGGTCCTGAAGGGAATTGAAAAGACACAAAACAGGGAGAGGAGTCAAGATGGAGGCGTAAGCAGACTCGGAACTCACCTCCTCCCGTGGACACAGCCAATTTACAACTACTCGTGGAAAAATTACCCCTGAGACAGAACTGAAAACTGGATGAGAGGAACTCCTGCAACAACGGACAATCCTAACTGAGGTGGAAGAGGCAGAGACTCCCTTCTGGAGAGGAAAAACGCCGCCTTCACAAGCCGCCAACTTCACGGCCGCCAGGAGCAGCTCACAGGTACGCAGCCCTCCCTGGAGACGCAGGGCCCTAAGCCGGGGAGCGCCCCCACTGTGGGCATTTTGTGGACCCAGCGCAATCGAGACCAGTGGCATAATATCTGACTGTGCCTGCTACTAAAACACTGGGGAGCACCCCCAGAAAACCCGTTCACAAAGAAACTAAAACTGGCTCTTAAAGGGCCCGTGCACAAACTCACCCATTTCAGGAAGCACCCTAAAATCACCAGAAAGAAAGGTGTACAGTGCTTTGGTGACAAGAGACTCACCTAATAGGCCCTGAGTGCATCTCGGTGAGGGGTGAGAACTCTCTAGGGACTGGGACATTGGCGGCAGCCATTGTTGTGGCCTGGTGTGGGCATGCTGAAACAGACACCACTGGAGTTCTCCCTGAGGCCTGCTAGCCCAGGGTCTGCCCCACCTGCTAGAGCACCGATTTAATCCAGCTCAGCCAGGGCAGGCAGCCCACCCTAGAGACTGGCCCCACCCAACAACAAGCCCTCAGGCAACTTGTGGGCCTGCATAGATTGGTGACTGGATTCTCTGCAGCCTGGCAACTGAGCCCACTTCAGTGGGGCAGGGCGTGCACAAGGAGCTGGTGGAGACTGTGGGGCAGTGGCAGAGTGTGTGGGGCTCCCGCCATGGAGAGACTGGGTCCGCTTGGGGAGGTCGGGGCACTCACATGGGGCAGGACTGTGTTGACTGTGTGTGTGGACCTGTGGGGGGCAGGGCTTCTCAGCCGCAGAAGACTTGTACTTCTCAAAGACCCACATAAGAGGTTTGCTCCACCTTCCAAAACCTGAAACAATTGGGTGCTCCTGTGCCTGAGGCCAGCCCCACCCAGCTGCAATCCTCAGAGAGCTGACAAGAGACCTAATAGGCTAGAGGCTTACAGCAATTGTAAGGCCCTGAGCCTAACAACCTGCCACGCTGGGGGCCTACTCACTTAAAAGAAATACTGCAACACAAATATGGTATTAGAACTTGCAGCCAACTGTGCTGGGGATCCCCACACCTGATAAAGAGACTGAAGGGCCCACAACAACTACAAGCAGCTGAGCATTACAACAGCTGGCCAGGAGCATAACTCAGCCTCCCTGGGCGCCTACAGGGAGAGCTAACAGGCCACAATAGAAGGACACACGTAACCCACATAGGGGTCACCCCTGGAACATTGAGAACTGAGGGAAGCACACTGGAAGCCTCCTAAGCCATCACTTACATAAGGTCACCTATCCAAGAGCAGGAGACGTAGCTGACCTACCTAATACGTAGACACAAGCACAGGGAAAGAGGCAAAATGAAGAGGCAAAAGAATACATTCCAAGTAAGGGAACAGGACAAAACCCCAGAAAAGGAACTAAGGGAAACAGAAATGAGCAACCTACCTGACAGAGAGTTCAAACTAAGAGTGTTAAGGATGCTCACTGATCTGGGGAGAAGAATAGATGAACTCAGTGAGAATGTCAACAAAGAAATGGAAGATATAAAAAAGAACCAATCAGAAATGAAGAATACAATACTGGAAATGAAAAATTCATTAGAGGGACTCAAAAGCAGAGTAGAGGATACAGAACGGATCTGTGAGCTGGATGAAAGACTAGAAGAAATTACCCGAGGTGAACAGGTAAAAGAGAAAAGAATTAAAAAGAGTGAGGACAGTCTAAGGGACCTCTGGGACAACATCAAGCGCACTAACATCCGTGTTATAGGTGTCCCGGAAGGAGAAGAGCGAGACAAGGGGGCAGAGAATCTATTTCAAGAAATAATAGATGAAAACTTCCCTAACCTAAGGAAGGAAACAGACATCCAGGTACAGGAAGCACAGAGAGCCCCAAACAAGATAAACCCAAAGAGGCCCACACCAAGACACATCATAATCAAAATGTCCAGAATTAAAGATAAAGAGAGAATCCTAAAAGCCGCAAGAGAATGTCAAGTTACATACAAAGGAAACCCCATAAGGCTATCAGCTGACTTCTCTGCAGAAACCTTACAGGCTAGAAGAGAATGGCACGATATATTTAAAGTGCTAAAAGGAAAAAGCTTACAGCCAAGAATACTCTACCCAGCAAGGTTATCATTCACAATGGAAGGAGAGATCAAAATTTTCCCAGATAAGCAAAAATCAAAGGAGTTTTTCACAAGAAACCAGTGCTACAAGAAATGTTAAAGGGACTGAATTAAGGGGAAAAGAAAAGACCACAAATAGGAAAAATTATCTATTTCCATGATTAGAACGTAATGGATACAAATGCACAACAAAGAGGTTAGATATGATATCAAAAACATAAAAGGAGGGAGGAGGGGAGTTAAAGAGTACAGCTTTCAGACAGAGGTCAAACTGAAGTGACCATGAATTCTGTATAGAAGAAGAAAGGAACAGAGAAGGACTACTAAAACACTGAGAAAAAAAAAAAAGTTAAAAAATGGCAGTAAGTACATACTTATCAATAGCTACTTTAAACATCAATGGACTAAATGCTCCAATTAAAAGGCATAGGGTGGCTGACTGGATAAAAAAACAAGACCCATATATATGCTGCATACAAGAGACACACTTCAGACCTAAAGACACTCACAAATTGAAAGTGAAGGGATGGAAAAAGATACTCCACGGAAATGGCAATGAAAAGAAAGCTGGCGTAGCAGTACTCATATCAGACAAAATAGACTTTAAAACAAAAACTGTAAAAAGAGACAAAGAAGGACATTACATAATGATCAAGGGAACAATCCAACAAGAGGATATAACACTTGTAAATATCTACGCACCCAATGTAGGTGCACCTAAATATATAAAGCAATTATTAACAGACATAAAAACAGAAATAGACAGTAAAACAATAATAGTAGGGGACTTTAACACTCCACTTACACCAACGGATAGATCATCCAAACAGAAGATCAATAAGGAAACATTGGCCTTAAATGACATACTACAACAGATGGACCTAGTAGATATATACAGAGCATTCCATCCAAAAACCGAAGAATACACGTTCTTTTCAAAGGCACATGGAACATTCTCCAGGACTGATCACTTATTAGGCCACAAAACAAGTCTCCATAAATTTAAGAAGATTGAAATAATACCAAGCATCTTTTCTGACCACAACGGTATGAAACTAGAAATCAACTATAGGAAGAAAATCAGAAAATCCACAAATACATGGAGATTAAACAAAATGCTACTGAACAACGACTGGGTTAACGAAGAAATCAAAGAAGAAATCAAAAAATACCTGGAGACAAATGAAAATGAAAATACGACATGCCAGAATTTATGGGATACAGCAAAAGCAGTTCTAAGAGGGAAGTTTATAGCGATACAGCCCTATCTCAACAAACAAGAAAAATCTCAAATAAACAATCTAACAATGCACCTGAAGGAACTGGAAAAAGAAGAACAAACAAAGCCCAAAATCAGTAGAAGAAGGGAAATCATAAAAATCAGAGCAGAAATAAATGAAATAGAGACCAAAAATATAGAAAAAATTAATAAAACCAAGAGCTGGTTCTTTGAAAAGATCAAAAAAATTGACAAACCTTTAACTAGACTCACCAAGAAAAAAAGAGAGAAGGCACAAATAAGTAAAATCAGAAATGAAAGAGGAGAGGTTACAAGAGACACCTCAGAAATACAAAAGATTATAAGAGAATACTATGAAAAGCTATATGCCAACCAATTCGACAATCTGGAAGAAATGGATAAATTCTTAGAATCATACAACCTGCCAAAACTGGATCAAGAAGAAGTAGAGAATTTGAATAGACCAATCACCAGTAAGGAGATCGAAACAGTAATCACAAACCTCTCCAAAAATAAAAGTCCAGGACCAGACGGCTTCCCTGGTGAATTCTACCAAACATTCAAAGAAGACTTAATACCTATCCTTCTCAAACTCTTCCAAAAAATTGAGGAGGGGGAGAAGTTCCCTAACTCATTCTACGAAGCTGACATTACCCTGATACAAAAACCGGACAAGGACAACACAAAAAAGAGAAAATTACAGGCCAATATCACTGATGAACATTGATGCAAAAATCCTCAATAAAATACTAGCAAATCGCATACAACAATACATTAAAAAGATTATACACCATGATCAAATGGGATTTATTCCAGGAATGCAGGGATGGTTTAACATTCGCAAATCAATCAATGTAATACACCACATTAATATAATGAAGAATAAAAATCACATGATCATCTCAATAGATGCAGAGAAAGCATTTGACAAGAGACACCATCCATTTATGGTAAAAACTCTGAATAAAATGGGTATAGAAGGAAAGTACCTCAACATAATAAAGACCATATATGACAAACACACAGCTAATATCATCCTCAATGGTGAAAAACTGAAAGCCATCCCTCTAAGAACAGGAACCAGACAAGGATGCCCACTGTCACCACTCCTATTTAACATAGTACTGGAAGTCCTAGCCAGAGCAATCAGGCAAGAGAAAGAACTAAAAGGGATCCAAATTGGAAAGGAAGAAGTGAAACTGTCACTATTTGCAGATGACATGATTTTATATATAGAAAACCCTAAAGAATCCACCAGAAAACTTTTAGAAGTAATAAACGAATATGGTAAAGTGGCAGGATACAAAATCAACATACAAAAATCAGTTGCATTTCTGTACACTAACAACGAAGTAGCAGAAAGAGAAATTAAGAATACCATCCCATTTACAATTGCAACAAAAAGAATAAAATACCTAGGAAAAAACTTAACCAAAGAGGTGAAAGATCTGTACACCGAAAACTATAAAACATTTCTGAAAGAAATTGAAGAAGACACAAAGAAATGGAAAGACATTCCGTGCTCTTGGATTGGAAGAATTAACATAGTTAAGATGTTATACTTCCTAAAGCCATCTATAGATTCAATGCAATCCCTATCAAAGTTCCAACAACATTTTTCACAGAAATAGAACAAAGAATCCTAAAATTTATATGGAACAACAAAAGACCCCGAATCGCTAAAGGAATCCTGAGAAAAAAGAACAAAGCTGGAGGTATCACACTCCCTGATTTCAAAATATACTTAAAAGCTGTAGTAACCAAAACAGCATGGTACTGGCACAAAAACAGACGCACAGATCAATGGAATAGAATCGAAAGCCCAGAAATAAACCCACACATCTATGGACAGCTAATCTTTGACAAAGGAGCCAAGAACATACAATGGGGAGAAGAAAGTCTCTTTAACAAATGGTGTTGGGAAAACTGGATAGCCATATGCAAAAAAATGAAAGTAGACCCTTACCTTACACCATACACAAAAATTAACTCCAAATGGATTAAAGACTTGAATGTAAGACCTGAAACTGTGAAACTTCTAGAAGAAAACATAGGCAGTACACTCTTCGACATCAGTCTTAGCAACATCTTCTCAAACACCACATCTGACCAGGCAAGACAAACAATAGAAAAAATAAACAAATGGGACTACATCAAACTAAAAAGCTTCTGCACAGCAAAGGAAACCATCAACAAAACGAAAAGACAACCTAACAATTGGGAGAAGATATTTGCAAACCATACTTCTGATAAGGGCTTAATCTCCAAAATATATAAAGAACTCATGCATCTTACCAACAAAAAAACTACCAACCCAATTAAAAAATGGGCAAAGGACCTGAACAGACATTTCTCCAAAGAAGATATACAGATGGCCAACAGACACATGAAAAGATGTTCAAAATCATTAACTAACAGGGAAATGCAAATCTAAACTACAATGAGATATCACCTGACGCCCGTCAGAATGGCTATAATTAACATGACAGGAAACAACATGTGTTGGAGAGGATGTGGAGAGAAGGGAACTCTCATACACTGCTGGTGGGAGTGCAAACTGGTGCAGCCACTATGGAAAACAGTATGGAGATTCCTCAAAAAATCAAGGATAGAACTACCATATGATCCAGCCATCCCACTGCTGGGTATTTATCTAAAGAACTTGAAAACACCAATTTGTAAAGGTACATGCACCCCTGTGTTCATTGCAGCGTTATTCACAATAGCCAAGACTTGGAAGCAACCTAAGTGCCCATCAAGGGACGAATGGATAAAGAAGCTGTGGTATATATACACAATGGCATACTACTCAGCCATAAGAAACGATGAAATCCAGCCATTTGTGACAACATGGATGGACATTGAGGGTATAATGCAAAGTGAAATAAGTCAGAGGGAGAAGGTCAAATACCGTATGATTTCCTTCATTAAGTAGTAGATAATAACAACAATAAACAAACACATAGAGACAGAGATAGGATTGGTGGTTACCAGAGGGGAAGGGGGGAGGGAGGAGGGTGAAAGAGATAATTCGGTACATGTGTGTGGTGATGGGTTGTAATTAGTATTTTGGTGGTGAACATGATGTAATCTATGCAGAAATAGAAGTACAATGATGTACACCTGAAATTTTTACAATGTTATAAACCAATGTTACTGCAATAAACAAAAAATTAAAAAAAAAAACTCTGGCTAGCTTAATAAAATGTAAGATAGACATTTTGTTTGCTGAATTATACACTCCCACCTAGTTCATTTATAGGGCAGAGGGGCATTGTTTTATAGCTCTTAAAGTCTCCCCTGGGCCTAACACAGCGGTAGGCGATTGTAAATTGTGAGCTGAAATTTCATAGTGTTACCCAAAGCTTATTGCTGCAGGATTTCATTGCAAACAACAGTCAGTCCAGCAACATAAATCCTGCTTGTAGCATGACATGCTGTATTAAGTCAATGTCCCGAGTACCGCACTCCTCTTTTCCTTTATTCTTCTTACCGCCATTTGTATTTATGTAGCCATGATATGAGAGAGAAAAACAGAGGGAGAGGGAGGGAAGGATGAAGGGGAGGGAGAGGGAGAGACAGAGAGAATGATCCTGCCATCCCAAAAGACCACACCTTGTTCCAACAACGAGAAACTTATTGTTGATTGACTTGCGTCTTCCAATAAGCACTGTTTTGACAAAAGAAATGACTTGAAGCCTCCACAAAGGACTAACTCAGGCAACTTTGGGACTAAATTGTAGCCAACTTTTTAATTCCTCACCATTGAATCTGCTCATCCTGCCAGAATGTGTTGTTGAACTTTTACACACGGGGCCTAGGGTGGTGCTTTAGCACTTCTGGTGATGTCTGGGACAACCAAACAATGAAAGTAAGAAAATTGAAAAATAAAGTAATAAAGTAAGAAAATTAAGATAAAATAAATTACTGCTACCTAACAGAAAAAAAAAAAAAAAAAAAAAAGAAAAGACACAGAACACAATTTTTATTCCTTAAATATATTAACTTCATTCTGATGTCAACTTGGGACATAAACGTTACAGGCCAAAAGAGAGTGGAATGATATATTCAAAGTGTTGAAAAAAATAAAGAATTCTATGTCTGGCAAAACTGCCCTTCAAAAATGAGGGAAAAATTAAAATATTCTCAGAAAAAAAAGCTGAGAGAGTTCATTACCACTAGACCTGCTCCACAAGAAATGCAAAAGGGAGTCCTTTATGATGAAATTAAAGGAGACTAGAAAGTCACTCAAGCCTATACAAATATATAAAGTTCTTTAGCGAAGATAAATACATATACAAGTATAAAAACCAGTATCTTCACTATTTTGGTTAATAACTCCACTTTTATTAAAGTGGTTAAGAACTCCATTCTTCTACAGGATTTAGAAGACAAAAGCATAAACATAATTATAAATCTATGTTCATGAGTACACAATATATAAAGTGTAATTTGGGACAGTAATAGCATAAAGTGTGGGAGTAGAGCTCTAAGAGAATAGAGCTTTGGTTTGTGATTGAAGTTAAGTTGTTATCAGTTTTAAATATATTTTTATAACTTTAGGATGTTATATGCAATCCTGTGGCAAATACAAAGAAAATATATGTGAAATATGCTGAAAAGGAAATGACAAGGAATCAAAAGATGCCACTGCAAAAATGACCTAACAGAAAGGAAGGCAATATGGGAGGAAATAAGGGGAAAAAAGTTATAAAACATACAGGAAACAGCAAAAATGGCAAAAGTAAGTCCTTCCCTATGAGTAACTACTTTAAATGTAAGTGTTTTAAACTCTTCAGTCAAAACACATAGAGTGGCAGAGTGGATTAAAACAATGGTATCCAGCCTTCAGTTTTCTGATCTGGTGTGTGAGAAGCTAGAAATTGATGCTCTGAACTAACAACAAGTAACAAGCTGAACTAACTGAAAAATCGACAGTTCTTCTTAGATCTGTTAAGAGAAGTGAAGTCACAGGGCAAACTGCTGTCCCCCAAATTGAAGAAACCAATAAGTAAAGACAGAAAGTCACAATTTATCACAGCATAAGTCTCTGTGGGAATCAGCACCAGGACAGTAAAATATGAACTGTAATTGACTAATTACTGGAGGCTTAGTGTAGGCAAGCCTGAGAGATAAACTCTAGGACACTCAGTTGTTGAAGAGCCCCTACATTTTTGTGAGTTTTACCTCCAGCAGCACACCAGTTTCTCACAGTGATATCATAGAAAAATCCCCTCATGCTTCCAGCAGGGGGAGGGGAAAATGAACCATTTTGAAATACACCAGAGCATTCTGTTCTTCTCAACAAAGTCTGCCCTCAGGAAAAACTATTTATGCAGACTCTAACCTGCTAGGGTTTTATCAGAGTCTAAAAGCCCTGGAGGAAGGGAGATACTCAACTCCAGCCAAAATAAGCTGAGGAAAAGAAACAGTAAGTAGTAGAGCAGACTCAATAAAATTGAAAACAGAGAATCAATAGAGAAAATCAATTAAAACAAAAGCTGGTTCTTTTAAGAGATCAATAAAATTGATATGCCTCTTGCCAGGCTAACTAAGCAAAAGAGAGAGAAGACAAAAATTACCAATATTAGAAATGAAAAACAGGACATCACTACAAGTCTCACGGACATTAAAAAAACAATAAAGGAATACTATGAACTCTATGCCCATAAATTTGATAAGCTGGATGAAATGGAGCAATTCCTTGAAAGACACGATATGCCAAAACTCACACAATAAGAAGTAGCCTAGGGGCTGGCTTGGTGGCATAGCAGTTAAGTGCATGTGCTCCACTGCAGTGGCCCTGGGTTCGGATCTCCGGTGCTCACTGATGCACTACTTGTCAAGCCATGTGGTGGTGGCATCCCGTATAAAGTGGAGGAAGATGAGCAAGGATGTCAGCCCAGGGCCAGCCTTCCTCAGCAAAAAGAGGAAGTCTGGCAGATGTTAGCTCAGGGCTGATCTTCCTCACACACACACAAAAAAGAAGTAGCCTAACCTACCCAGGCACCTGAAATAAGAGCAACCCCACCATAACACAAGAGCACACACAGGGCACACAGGGGAAACCTCTGAAGCATTTGGAACAGGTGATGAGAGGGAAGCACATTGCTGGGGGCCTATCCCTTATACAAGGACACATTTCCAAGATTGGGAGACTTAGCTGATCTCCTAATACAGAGATATAAGCACAGAGATGTAAGCAAAAGGAAGACATAAAGGAATATCTTCCAAATAAGGAAACAGGACAAATCCTCAGAAGAACTAAATAAAACAAGGATAAACAATCTGTCTGTTAAGAGTACAAACTAATAGTCATAAGGATGCTCACTAATAGTGGGAGAAGAATAGGTGAACACAGTGAAAAATTCAACAAAGAACTGGAAAATATGAAAAAAGAACCAATCAGACCTGAAGAATACAATAAAGGAAATAAAAATTCACTAGAGGAAATCAATAAGGGAGTAGATAACACAGAAGAGTGGATCAGTGATGTAGATGAAAGAGTAGAGGAAATCACCCAACCTGAACAGAAAAAAAGAAAAAGAATTTTAAAAAACAAAGATACACTAAGAGACCTATGGGACAATATCAAGCTTACTAACATCCCTATTATAGATATCCCAGACGAGGAAGAGAGAGACAAAGAGGAAGAGAACCTATCAGAAGAAGTAATAGCTGAAATCTTCCTTAACCAGAGGAAGGAAACAGAGCTCTAAGTTCAGGAAGCACAGACAGCACCAAACAAGATAAACCCAAAGAGGCCACATCAAGACACATTATAACTAAAATGTTAATTATTAAATATAAAGAAAGAATCTTAAAAGCTGCAAGAGAAAGACAAGAAGTTACATACAAAGGAAACCCCATAAGGCTGTCAGCTGACTTCTCAGCAGAAACCTTACAGGCTAGAAAAGAGTCACACAATATATTCAAAGTGCTGAAAAGAAAAAAATCTACAGCCAAGAATACTTTATCTGACAAGGTTATCATTCAGAATGGAAGGAAAGATAAAGAGTTTTCCAGACAAGCAAAACTACAGGAGTTTATCACCACTAAACCGGCCTTACAAGAAATGTTAAAGGGACTTATTTAAGTGGAAAAGAAAAGACCATAAATAATAAGAAGAATATTATCAAAGAAAAAAATCACTGTTAAAGGCAAGTATACAGCAAATGTGGTGGATCAACCACCAATAAAGCCACCAAGTCACAAGGGAATGGAGCAAGAGAAGAAGAAAGTACCAGAGAAGAACTATTAAAACACGCATTAAAAAAATAGCAATAACTACATTCTTATCAATAGCTACTTTAAATGTCAAGGGACTAGATGCTCCAATCAAAAGATATAGGGTGGCTGAATGGATAGAAAAGTAGACCCATATAAATACTGCATACACGAGACACACTTCAGACCTAAATGTACTCACAACATGAAAGTGAAGGGATGGCAAAAGATACTCCATGCAATTGGAAATGACAGACAGCTGGGGTAGCAATACTTATATCATAAAATAGACTTTAAAACAAAAAATATAACAAGAGACAAAGAAGGACATTACATAACAATAAAGGGAACAATTCAGTAAGAGGACATAACACTTATAAATATTTACACACCTAACATAGGAGCACCTAAATATATAAAGAAATTATTAAAAGACATAAAAGGAGAAATTGACAGTAACACAATAATAGTAG
Source organism: Ceratotherium simum simum (assembly GCF_057802395.1). NCBI lineage: Eukaryota > Metazoa > Chordata > Mammalia > Perissodactyla > Rhinocerotidae > Ceratotherium > Ceratotherium simum. Next base: position 26,645,690 of record NC_141906.1, on the reverse strand, counting down.
AGGGCTTTAACACTTCACTTATATCAATGAATAGATCATCCAAGCAGAAGGGCCTTAACTGACACAGTAGACCAGATGGACTTATTAGATATATAAAGAACATTCCATCCAAAAACTGTAGAACAAACATTCTTTTCAAATACACATAGAATGTTTTCTAAAATAGATCACACATTAGGCCCCCAAACAAGTCTCAATAAATTTAAGAAGACTGAAATAATACCAAGCATCTTTTCTGACCACAGCAGTATGAAACTAGAAATAAACTACAGGAAGAAAAGTGGAAAAGCCACAAATATGTGGATATTAAACAAAATGCTACTGAACAACTATTGGGTCAATGAAAAAAACAAAGGAGAAATCAAAAAATACCAGAGTTGAATGAAATGAAAATACAACATACCAAAATTTATAGGATATAGCAAAAGTGGTACTAAGAGGGAACTCTAGAGCAATAAAGGCCTACGTGAATAAACGGGAAAAATCTCAAATAATCAGTCTAACAATACACATAAAGAAACTAGGTGTATTGTTAAAAAAGAAGAAGAAGAACAAACAAAGCCCAAAATCAGTAGAAGGAAGGAAATAATAAAAATCAGAGCAGAAATAAATAAAATAGAGATATAAAAATCAATAGAAAAAATCAATGAAATTAAGAGCTGGCTGCTTGAAAAGATACACAAAATTAACAAATCTTTAGCTAGACTCACCAAGAAAAAAAGAGAGAACTTTCAAATAAATAAAATCAGAAATGAAAGAGGAGGGGCCAGCCCCGTAGCATAGCGGTTAAGTGCACGAGCTCTGCTGCTGGCGGCCCAGGTTCGGATCCCGGGCACACACCAACGCACCCGTTGGTCACTTCTGAGACACAGCCAGGATATATATATGCATATATGTCACCCATGTATGTAAAAAACATGCACGACCTGCCCAAGTCATATTTTTCCAGGAATACTAGAAAATCTAGGGAACATAACTTTTACTCAAAAGTAATGTTTCAATGGCTTTGTTGCTGTCTTCGATCTGTTATGAATTTAAGTGATTAGATGCTGTTTCTTTTATGGCCAGAGATTCACTAGGGGGGCAAATTAAAAAAATACTGTCATTAAAAGTATTGTATGTATGGAATGCTTATTCTTCCTTCATGTGTTGATTTCACAAATACCTATTTAAATTTTACCTCATGTAAAACTCCTCCAAGATCGTAATTATTTTGGAGGAGTACTTTTCAATAGAGTAATATTATAGGTTTCTCCCCCATTGCCTTGTTAGGATGTGAGGAACCTGTGTTACTTATCAGGACTTGTGCTTTGCCTGGCTATCACAGACGGAAAGAGAAGACCTAGTGTCAGGCTGAATACTCTGGAGATTCTGAGCCTAAGGCAGAGTTGACAGCAATTACAGAAGATACTCTCTACTCCAACTAGTTCTCAGTGGGATTAATAGCTGGCGGTGAAGGATGAAATTCTTCTAATTTCAGAGAAGATCACCAAGCAGAACTTAAAATATGAATAAATTTGCATAATTATATTTTTATACTGAATAATTCTACGATATATTATCAGGGTGTATGCACATTTGACTACTCCAGGGACTAAGGAGGGAAAGAGAGCAAGAGTATGTCTTCATGTAGACAAAATCATCATGCTTGACTTGAACTTTACTGCGTTTAACAAGCCCAGTACCTTCATCCTGATGGGCATACCTGGCCTAGAAGACTTGCACATTTGGATATCCAGCCCTTTCTGCTCAATGTATGTTACTGCCCTCATGGGAAACATGCTCAACTTTTTCATCATCAAAACTAAGACTGTTATCCATGAACCCATGTTCTATCGTCTTTCCATATTGACCATCAGAGACCTCATCTTGTCAACCTCTACACTTCTCAAGATGTTGGGTGTATTCTGGTTCAATTATCATGAAATCAACTTCCATGCCTGCCTCACTCGGATGTTTTTCATCCATGCCGTCTCTGGGGTGGAGTCAGGGCTTCTTGTGCCATGACACTTGACTGGTATGTGGCAATCTGCTATCCTCTGAGATACTCATCCAGTCCTAGAAGTTCTGTGGTGGGTCAGGTTGGCATAGTGGCACTTTTACGTGGGTTAGTGCTGATGACACCACATCCCTTCCTGGTAAGGAGGTGGCCATATTGCCATACCAATGTAGGCCCCCACACATACTGTGAGCACATGGCTGTGGTGAAATTGGCTTGTGCTGACATTTCCATCAATAGTCTTTATAGTTTGGCAGTCAATATCTTAATTGTTGGGACTGATGTGACATGCATCTCTCTGCCCTATGTATGGATACTTCATACTGTATTCAATCTCCCTTCTAAAGATGCCAGGGTGAAGACCCTCAGCGCTTGTGGGTCCCATGTTTGTGTCATCTTTACCTTCTACATCCTGCTCTTTTCTCTTTCCTTACCCATCGTTTTAGTAAGCATATACCACACCACACACACATCCTGCTGGCCAACATATACTTGTTGGTACTCCGTGTGTTGAACCCTATAATCTATGGAGTAAGGACCAAACAGATCCGAGAACGTGTTCTACAATTATTCATGACTAAAATCATTTGAGAATTCTGGGACATACTTTTCTACTTATTCCCATCCTCCTATAATTCTTTGATATTAGCTTCTTGGATTCCAGCATCAGAAAGACCAGGAATTAGAATCTCAATTCTTCCATTTACTACCTCTGTGACTGGAAGTTATATATAATTTATCTAACTTATCTGAATATCTGTAAAACACATATAATAATACCTGTGTTATAAGTTAATGATTACACAGTGTTTAGCACTGTTTCTGGCATATTCAAGGACTTAATAAACTTAAGATTTCAGTATCAGTCCTTCTCTGTGCACGCATTTGACCGTGTCTTTATGAAACAATCTTATTAGTTTATCTTACAAGATTAACCAAATAAGAACAGGATTCCGACCGTGGCTTTTCTTTTTAACTGGAAGAATTTATGAGTAGATAATCCACATGACAATCAGAGTTTGGTGTCTTTACACTCTCACTATAACCATAAGAGAAAGCTAATGAGAAGTGGGCAGAAGAGAAAAATGCCTTGTAAGCCATGTGGCTTTCAACTTGCAACTGATGAGGAAGTGTATTTTAGGAACTCTGTTGAGAATGAATATGGATTGTAAAGTGAGTTATTTACACTGCTGGTGCCAACATTGGGTACCTTTCAAATGTGTGGAAAATTCCAAAAAATTAAAGCTGCTATTTCTGGTATAAGGAAAATAAAATGATGACACTGATTTTTGCATTTATCTATTCACTCAATAAATATTTAGTGAGCATCTATTAAGTGCCAGGCACTTATCTGGGCATAAAAAAATATATCAGTAAACAAAAGAAGTAAAATTACTTCCCTCAGTGGAGTTCATAACCAATAAAGAAAGATGGTAGGTAAAAGGAAGTAATGTACACTTATTGTTATTGTATAGCTTTTTCTAGTAGGTTTAATGCTATCAATTTTAGTCTAATCCACTTTTTAGTTGCATCCCACGACTTTTGATTGCTAATATTCTCATTCTTTGTTCTATTGGATACTGAAAAAGGAATCCTGAATTCTTCAAATGTGATTGTGCATTTGCTATACAGTATTCACCCTTATCTGTTGTTTTGCTTTCTGTGGGGTAAATGAAACTGCAGAAAGTGAAACCATAGATGAGAGGAGACTATTGGGTTTTCTTTCAAGTCCATTAGTTTTCTTTCATGTAATTTGAAGCTCTGCAGTTAAGGGAATATGCATTTAGTATGGTTGTCTTCTTGGAGAATTGATGCCTTTATCATTATATAATATCCATCTTTATCTTTAACAATATTCCTTATTCTGAATTCTACTTTGTTATATTAATATAGACACTTAAGCTTCTTTCAAACACTGTTTGCATGACACATCTCCATCTTTTAACTTAACTTATCTAAGTATTTATATTTAAAGTGGGTTTTTATACAAACAACATACAGTTGGATCTTGCTTTTTTATCTTATCTCACTATCTTTATCTTAAATTAGTGAATTTAGACCATATCCATTTAACGTAATTAGTGCTATAGTGGAATTTAAGTCATATATATATTTTTAAAGCTTCAGTGAATATTTTAGTTCTGTATGTGGGCCACCACCACAGTATAACAACTGACAGACAATGGTGTGGTTCTGCGACCAGGAAACGAACCCCAGCCATGGTGGTGAGAGTGCAGAATCTTAACCACTATACAACCAGGGGTGGCTCTAAGTCCACTGTCTTGATGTTTGTTTTCTGTAAATCTCATCTGTTGTTCTTCTTCATCTCCTTCATCTCTGACTGTCTACTTGTGGACTTGAGTAGTTTCAGTATTGAATTTCAGTTTATGTATTGGCTTTTGGCTATATCTATTTTATATGTTCAGGGATTGCTCTAAAGCATGTTTTCCCAACTTTGGCACTATTGCTATTTTCAACCAGATAATACTTTGTTGTAAGGGTTGGCCTATGTACTGCAGCATCTCAAGTCTATGCCTGCTAGATATCAATAACAACCAACAATGTCTCTAAAAATTGCCAAATGTCCTAATGGGAGCAAAATTGTCCCTGACTGAAAGCCACTGATCTAGAGATTATAATATACACATTTAACCTTTCACAGTCTACTTAGAGTTAACATTTTACCACTTCAAATGAAATGTAAGAATCTTATCATTATAGGATTCATTATGTTCTCCTTTTGTTGAGGTTGTCATATGCACATCTGTATGCTTGAAAACCCCACAAAGGTACTGTTATAATTGATTTCAAGAGTTATTAATATTTTAAATAACTGGAAAAAATGAATCCCCTGTATTTAATCATATAGTTATAATTTCTGTTGCTCTTCATCCACTACTGATCTAATTTTCTCACCTGTATAATTTCTCTTCAGCCAAAAGCCCTTTTAGGATTTCGTTTTGAGAAGGTCTACTAGTAATGGATTCTCTCAGATTTTCTTCATCTAATAATGTCTTTATTTTACCTGCATTACTGAAATATATTTTCTCTGTATACAGAATTCTGAGTTAATTTTTTTTATTTGTAAATTTCAGCACTTTAAAAATATTGTTCCACTGGCTTCTGGCCTTTAAGCTTTTTTGTGACAGATTGCAGTCTTTCAAATTGTTGTTCCTATGTATATAATACGGCATAGTTTTTTACTCTTTTCAAGAAATTTTCTTTATCTTTGATGTTCATCAATTTTATATAATAATTCTAGATGTGCTTTTCTTTAAGTTTTCTGTTTGGGGACCATGGAGTTTTTTAAATCTGTAAATTTATGTCTTTTACCAAATTTGAGAATGTTTTCCCATGGTTGCATTAAATGTATTTCTCTTCTCAATAATTTCTCATTACTTTCTGGGATCCCAATGACATGAATACTAGATATTTTTATATGCCTTCCACATCCCTGAGGCTCTGTTCATGACTATAATATTTTTCCTTATTCAAGAGATTGTTTAATTTTTATTAACCTATTTTCAACTTCACTCATTCCTCTGTCATCCCCATTCTGCTATTGAGCTCATCCAATGAATTTGAGATGTGAAGACTTTCAGTTCTGAAATTACATTGTTCTTCTTTTATACTTTCTATTTTTCGGCTGAGGACTTCTGTCTCTCACACATTTCAAGACTGTTTACTTTAAGTCATTGGGAATAATTGTAATAACTACTTTAAAATCTTTATATGATAATTCTAACATCTGAAGACCTTCGAGTTGGTATTGGTTCATCATTTTTTTCCATGATAGTCACATGTTTTCTATTTTCTGCATAAGTTGAATTTTTTAAATTTTATCCTGAACATTTTTTTAATTTAATTTTTTTATTGCAATCACATTGGTGTATAACATTGTATAAATTTCAGGTATACATCATTACACTTCTATTTCTGCACAGATTACATCAGGTTCACCAAATACTAACTACAGTCCATTGCCACACACATGTGCCTAATCATACCTTTCACCATCTTCCCTCTCCCCTTCCTCTCTGGTAACCACCAATACAACCTCTGTCTCTATGTGATTGCTTGTTGTTGTTTTTATCTTCTACTTATGAGTGAGATCATATGGTATTTTATCTTCTCCTTCTGACTTTTTTCGCTTAGCATAATACCCTCAGTGTCCATCTGTGTTTTCACAAATGGCTGGATTTCATCATCTCTTATGGTTGAGTAGTATTCCATTGTGTATATATACCACATTTTCTTTATCCATTCATCCTTTGATGGGCACTTAATATCTTGAACATTTTGAATATGGATCTTGTTAAAATCTTCTATAGAAGGTTGATTTTGTTTGCCTTTGTTTTTTTTTTTTTTTTCTTTTACTAGGCTATCAATTTGGTTAGGTTCAGACCACGGGTTCTACCTTGTCTTCTGTGGTGGTTCTAATGGATGTTTTGAGTCTGTTCAATGTTTGTGTCAGTCTTTCCGAGATTTGGAGACAGTTTATGTGGTAGTTCAGTTCTCAATGCCTTTGCTATGTTTGTTGGGTCTGTCCTATGCTTGTGCAGCTCAGTAAGTTCATGACTTATGTCAGTTCATATAGAGAGCTAAAGGATCCACTTATCCAGCTCTCTCCTCTCTAAGACTCTTCTCCTATTCTCTAGTTATCAGGGGCCACCTCTTGCATCATCATGATCAGAAAGACAAGGATTCTGGCAAAATTTTAGCTGCGTGTGTTCACGCAGTTAACAGTTTGGTGGTTTCTTGCAAAACTAAATATACTTTTACCATACGACATAGCAATCACACTCTTTGGTATTTACCTAAAAGAGTTGAAAATTTATGTCCACACAAAATCTAATTATGGATGTTTAGAGTAGCTTTTTTCATAATTTCCAACACTGGCAAGCAACCAAGATATGCTAGAGTAAGTGAATGGCTAAATAGACTGTGCTACATCCAAACAATCGTATGTTATTCAACACAGAAAACAAATGAACTATCAAACTATGAAAAGACTTGGAGGAATCTTTAAATACATGTTACTAAGTGCAAGAAGCTTATCTGAAAAGGCTACATACTGTGTGATTCCTACTTTGTGATATTCTGGAAATCAATAGAGACAATAAACATATCAGTGGTTGCCAGGGGTTGAGGTAGAGGGCAGGGATGAACAGGCAGAGCACAGAGGATTTTTAGGGCAGTGAAAATACGCTGCATGATACTATCATGATGGATACATGTCATTTTAGGTTTGTCCAAACCCATGGAATGTACAACACCAAGAGTGACGCTAAGATAAACAATGGGCATTAGGTTATTATGATGTGTCAATGTCGGTTCATCAATTGGAGCAAATATGCTACTCTGGAAGGGTGCGTTGATAATGGGGGAGGCTATGTATGTGTGGGGGCAGGGAGCATATGGGGAATCTCTGTACCTTCCTTATAATTTGGCTGTGAACCTAAAACTGTTGTATAAAAATAAAGTCTTTTAAAAAAAAGCATGTAGGAGTGAAACAGCTTTGCTTTATGCAGGTATAAATTTAGGATTAAAATATTGTCATTTTCTTTTCCAAAATGATTGTAACATTTACGTTTTCCAAAAGCAACGTTTGAGAGTACCAGTTGTTCACATCCTCACCAATTCCTGTTATGGTTTGTTTTTTTAAATTTTTGAGCATCATAATAGTTTTTTTTTTCTCCTATTGGGATTTTAATTTACATTTCCTAATTATTAATGACATCGAAAATGTTTCATGTGCTTATTTTCAATCTGTACATATCTTTTGGTAAAAAGTTTATTAAAATATTTACACACTTCTATCAGATGATTAGTTTCTTTTCATCTAGTTTTAAAACTTTGTTATATATGCTAGATGCAAGTCCATTATCAGATATTTAATTTGCAATGTTTTCTTATAGTCTCAAACTTGTGTTTCCTTCTCTTAATTGTACTTTGTCAGACCAGAAGCCCTTAAATTTTATGAAATGTAATGCACTAATTTTTAAAATGTATCTGGCTATTTCTCTTCTTATAGTTTCTCCTAGAAGTTTTATAACTTTAGGTTGTACACTTAGGTATATGACCCATTTTTACTTTATTTCTTTATAGTATTTGAGGTATAGATTGAAGTGCTTATTTTTGCCTATGATTACCCAAATTTATTCCTTCTGCATTGAATTACCTTAGCAATTTGCTGATAATCAATTACATATATATGTATGAGTATATTTTTGGGCTTCCTAGCCTGGTATATTGATCAATTTGCATATTTTTATGCCACTACCACACTGTCCTTATTAATGTAAGTCTTCCAACTTTGTTACATTTTTTTAAAGTTGTTCTGTTTATTCTAGTTACTTTACATCTCCCTATAAATTTTAAATGAGATTTCCAATTTATACAAAAAAAGAAAGCTTGCTGGAAAATTCACTGGACTATGATTAAATCTACATATCAACTTGGAGAAAACAGAAATAATTACAATATCAAGACTTTGATTGCAGGGCAATTGTATGCTCTCCATTTATGTATGTCTTCAATTTCTCCCAGTAATGATTTTTAGTTTTCTCTATGCATATCTTTTGTTCTTTTTGTAAAATGTGTCCCCAAATATTTGGTTTAAAGTTATTTTAAATGATGTTTTTATTTCACTCTCTAATGGAATGTCATTTGTATAGGAAATCCAGCTGTTTGTATAGTGACCTTATATTTTCTAAACTTGCTAAATTCACATATAGTAAGTAAGTTTTAGCAAGTCACATAAGATTTTTCTACATAGAAAAATCATGTCATCAGTAAATGGAGTTTAATTTTTTCCTTCCAATATCAATGATTTTTATTTCGTTTTACTTGTCTTAATGCATCAGCTAGAACCTCCAGTACAATAGTGAATAGATATGATAAGAGCAAACAATCTTGCATTTTTTCTGATAATAGAGAGAAAACATTCAGTCCATCATTAAGTGTTGTGTAACCTATTTTTTTTTTAGATTTCTACTATCTGGTTGGAGAAGTTCTCTTCTCTTTCTAGTTTTCTGAAATTTTCATCAGAAATTCATGATGGGTTTTGTCAAGTGCTTGTTCTGCATTTACTAAGATCATCATATGTATTTTTTTTGTTTGAGAGTATGGTGAAATACACATTGATTTGCAAATGCAAAAATTACCCTTGCATTTGTGAGATAAAGTATTACTTGGTTATGATATATGATGATATTATATATCATTTAATTCAATTTGCATGATTTTCATTATTAATTTTTGCAACTGAGTTTATGAAGGAATTTGATAACTAATTTTCTTTTCATGCCTTTTCTGGTTTTGTTATTATTGTAGAGCTGGCAACATAGAATGAGTTTGACTCTTTTCAGAGACCGAATTGAGGGATAAATAATATTCAGATCACAATAATACTCGGAGTGAAATTAAGAAATCGCCTAGATGAAAGTAATATTGGTAGAAAAATAGTTAAGGACAGAGTCCAAAATATTCATGCATGAGCCAAAACTTAAAGAATTTCATGCCACTAGAATCTTCTTTTTTATTAAACATGTATGTAAATTTTACTACTGACATGGAGAACATCATTGTCCCCACACATTCAAGAACCTCATTGCATCTTTTTCTCAGCCCCACAATCTTCTCTCACCTTCAATGAGAAAAAGCAGTATAATATATTGAAATTTAAATTATATAAAGGAACCATTGAGTGTGAGTATTGGAGACTCTAAGGAAGGCTGAAGTAATGCCTGAGTGGCCTTTATATAGTTTCAATTTTTGGCATCCTGAGAGATATACAAGCTGAAAGTTACCCTGACAGAATTTATCAATTTCTGATTACATTTGGGTCATTCTTTCTTTACAAATATTCTGAGAACTCGATTCCGAATTTGCTTGGTCCTGACCCCATAAATGACTGGATTTAAACAAGGAGGAACAACCACATACAGGTTGGCCAGGAGTATGTGAATGTAGAGAGGAACATTTCTACCAAATCGGTGAGTCATAAAGGAGAAAAATGCTGGTGTGTAAAAGGCTAAGATGACACAGACATGGGAACCACACGTGCTAAGTGCTTTGAGTCTGGCATCCCTGGATGGAAGGCGGAAAACAGCTCGTATGATCTGAATGTAGGAGAGGGCAATGAGGATGAAGTCCAAGATCAGAGCAGCAATGGTAAATAAGCCATAGATGATATTGACTCTTATGCTAGCACAGGCAAGACGAGCAATTCCCATATGCTCACAGTAGGTATGAGGGATAATGTAGTGTCCACAGAAGGGCAATCGCTTGAGAAGAGGGCAGAAGGGGATGACAAGGAGGACTGCTCTCCCCACTACGACAGAGGACATGATGGCTACCACTTTGTTGGTGAGAATAGTTGTATATCTCAGTGGATAACAGATGGCGACAAAGCGGTCAATTGCCATGGCCAGGAGTACAGCAGATTCCATACCAGTGTAGGTGTGGACAAAGAACATTTGGATGAGGCAGCCTTCAAAGCTTATCTTCCTAAAATTGAACCAGAAGATGGCCAGCATCTTGGGAATGGTAGAAGTGGAGAGGCCTAGATCAATAAAGGAGAGAAGAGCCAGAAAGTAGAACATAGGTTGATGAAGACTCTGCTCAGTTTTAATCACAAACAGGATTGTGACATTCGCTATGAGTGCTATTAGATAAACAACAAAGAAAGGGAAGGCAATCGAGATATGGAAAGGTTCCAGGCCAGGTATACCCAGCAGAAGGAAGGCAGAAGGATATGAGGCAGTGTCATTGACAGTGGACATCTTGCTGAGGATTCCTGGAAAATACTGTATTTTCTTCAGTATTTCTGGAGAGACATAAGGGAATTTATGGTGGTTGGATATCACTATATATAATAGCTTACCAATTAAATTCTTAAGAACATAATTGAAGGAAATTTTAGGATTTAGGGGTGGAAAACTTCCTTTCTTCCCTTTTAAGTTCTTTTGGATATCCTAATAATTTAATTGACATAAGACAGATTAACGGGAGAAAAACAAACTTAGTTATATACATAAGGCAGCTATTAGAACTATAAGACTCAAACAAAAGACCAAAGCTGGCAGCTTTTATAACTTTCAGACAAAAAAACAATATATTTTTGAGGAATTGACAAGACAAAGAAGCTTGGGCTTGGAGTAGTGAAATAGTAAAGAAGTAACAAGGTTTATTTTTACATTCTCAGCCCTTAATTCTCTATCTTTCGTTATAAGAATGTCTATTTACCTCCTGATATAAGGAGGGTACCTTTCACTTGGAAGATTTATTTCCTGTTTTTAGGGGGAAAAGGAAGGGTCACAGTGTCCTTCATACACTGGCTGTTTCATAGGCAACTTCAGTTCAAAGTAAGCAAGATGCCAAAGTAGCATATTTTGGGTAAGCCTGCCATGAACCCCATCAAGGACAAATAACTATCAAAGATATTCAAATTATTTCTTATCCAATTTAATATTCCACGGGGATTAGGGAAGTTAGAAACAGTCTTTTCTGGAGGTAGTGTGATGGAGTGGTTCATGATCATCTTTAGCTCATGTTTTTGTGAAATGCTCATCTATATATGCTGGTATCAACTGAAAACCCTTCCAGTAACCAGAACTTGTATAACATTTTCAAATTACCTTGGTTACTTAGTTGACTAGATATGTAAGAGAAAACCCCTCAAATTTTTATGAAAAAAAGGATGAGGAAATAGAGTGGGAAGAAACTTTGGATATGATGGTGAATAATTATCCACTTCAGAGGCTCATCAGCATGTCATAGCCCCCTCTCTCTAGGTGTTACTTTTCCCTTTATTTGCTTTAATAAAATTTAGTTTATACTTATCTTTTCATAAAACTGTGCTTTTATGTTGTAGATGATAAATTGATATTTAGAATTATCCTACTTTTACATTCAAAAAATTATAATTCACCACATAAAAAAAAAATAATGCACAGGGCCAGCCCTGTGGCTTAGCGGTTAAGTGCACATGCTCCACTACTGGCAGCCTGGGTTCAGATCCCGGGCACGCACTGATGCACCGCTTCTCCGGCCATGCTGAGGCTGCATCCCACATACAGCAACTAGAAGGATGTGCAACTATGACATACAACTATCTACTGGGGCTTTGCGGGGGCGGGGGGGAAGGAGGAGGATTGGCAATAGATGTTAGCTCAGAGCCAGTCTTTCTCAGCAAAAAGAAAAGGATTAGCATGAATGTTAGCTCAGGGCTGCTCTTCCTCTCAAAAAAAAAAAAAAAATGATAATAATAATGCACAGAAAGTGATAATCTTAATAGAGGTAGAAAAAGTATTTATTAAATTCAGTATCTATGTATGATATTTAATAAAAAATTTCAGAAACCAGGCAGAAAATAAAACTTGTTCAATTTGTTGAAAGGAATCTATGAAAAACTTAAGGCTAATATGGTACTAAATGGTGAAACACTGAAAAGTTTGTCCCTAGGATTGAATATAAGGCAAGAATATCGACTAGTGTCAATTATATTTTATATTTTACTGGAGGTTCTAACGAGGTCAATACGTCAAAAAAAAAGAAATAAGAAGACATCATGATTAGAATGAAAGAAATAACTTTCCAGTTAAAAAATGACATGAACGTTTACCTAAAAATCAAGGAATTTATAACCAACTATTTAGTTTATTAAATACTCAGGTATAAGAATCAATACTTTTTCTATATACTATTAGCAAACAATTGGAAATAAAATTTTAAATTAAAATTTTGTAAAAATTCACAATGCCACTTAACACGGCATCAAAAACATGGAATACTTTGCAATAAGCACTTATAATAAAACATGAAGGAAATTAAGAAGACATAAAAAATGTAAAAAGTAAATAACATATCCATGGTTTGGAAAACTGAAGTATGTTAAGACGTCAATTTTTCCCACATTCATGAATACATTTAAAATAGCTACAATCAATGTAAGAAATTTAAGCTTATTATAAAATGATTATTGGAATACCCTAAATTCACTGGAAAAACAATAAGGAAACAGGAAGACTTATATTAAAGGACTTCAGACTTATAAACTGTAGTTATCAAGGCAATATGGCATTTGCACAATGATAGACAAATAATAAGCATAATAGAAATTAAACGCAATTAAATTTTATAAACAATGTAGTCATTCAATGAAGATAGAACAGTGATTTTTACCAATGATAGTGGTGTAACTGAATATACTTATGAAAAATAAAGTTACTTGATTCCAACTTCACAACATATACAAATATTAATTACATTTCTAAAATAGACTTACATATTAAAAAATCTCAAACACAAACATCTATAGAGTCAAAGGAGGGAGAATACCTTTGCAACCCATTGGACATTACAGGCATACCTCGAAGATATTGCTAGTTTGGTTCCAGACCACTGCGAATATGGCAATGCAGTGAGTCACATGAATTTTTTGGTTTCCTAGTGCATACAAAAGCTATGTTTATGCTATACTGTAGTCTGTTAAGTGTGCAATAGCATTGTCTAAAAAAATAATGTACATACATGAATTAGGAAATATTTTATTGTTAAAGAATGCTAATCATAATCTGAATCTTCAGCAACTCATAATCAGTGTGGTCACTGATCACAGATCACCATAACAAATAGAATATTAATGACAAAGTGTGAAACATTGAGAGAATTACCAAAATGTAACAGAGACACAAAGTGAGCAAATGCTGATAGACGCACTCGATGCAGGGTTGTCACAAACCTTCAATTTGTAAAACATGCAATATCTGTGAAGCTCAATAAAATGAAGCACAGTAAACTGAGATGTGTCTGTAATGGTTTCTTAGAACACAAAAAGCAATAACCATAAAAAGTAGTCTGTTAGGGGCTGGCCCCGTGGCTTAGCAGTTAAGTGCGCGCGCTCCGCTGCTGGCGGCCCGGGTTCGGATCCCGGGTGTGCACTGACGCACCGCTTCTCCGGCCATGCTGAGGCCGCATCCCACATACAGCAACTAGAAGGATGTGCAGCTATGACATGCAACTATCTACTGGGGCTTTGGGGAAAAAATAAATAAATAAAATTATATATATAAAAAAAGTAGTCTGGTACATGTTAAATTTTAAAATTTACTGTTAAGAAAATGAATTTATAAAGCAAAGGCTCGGAGAAAATATGTTCACAAGCCCTTATTTCTGAAAAAGAATTTGTGTCAAGAACATATATATAGATGTATGTACTTGGTAAATGAAAATATACAAATGACATTAAAATTCTCAGAATCATTAGACACCATGAATTTTGCATTAAAACTATAGTGACATACTAATACACATCCACTAGAATGGCTAAAATTAAAAAACATGACAACACCAAATTTTGGCAAGGATGTGGAGCAAGGGAGTCTCCTCAAGTGCCCACAACAATTGAACTCCTAGGTGCTTACTTGAGACAAAGGAAAGCATATGTCACACAAAAACTTGTACAAGAATGTTCATAGCAGCTTTATTCATAATTACCCCAAAGTGGAAAAAGAACAAATACTCATCAACGAGTAGAGAGATAAATCAATGTTGGAATGTTTCCGTAGTGAAATTCTATTCAGAGATAAGGATGGGTTGACTACTAATATGTGCAAAAGCACAGGTAAATCTAAAATCACTGCACTGAGGAACCAATTGTTACTAGTTACTCAAGATTACTAAATACGTACTTTTATTTATTGGAAGTTCTAGAGTATACAAACCAAATTAGTGCTGAAAATATCCCTTCAGTAGCTGTCCCGGGGGTCGAGAAGGGTAAGGGATGACTAGTAAGGAAAACAAGAAGATTTTTTGAGATGATACAAAAATTCCATATCTTTATAGGGGTGTAGAATATATAGGTATATACATTTGTGAAAAGGTTCAGATAAGATTTGTGCATTTAAACATATGTAAATTTTGTGCTAAAAGTCACATCTGAGCCTGGAGAAAATAGAATGTTTATGGTCACTGAAATTTGATGATAAGAATGTTATGCATATCTGTTTAGTTTGTACATGTTTGAAATTTTCCATAATGAAATGATATAAAATATAAATCTGGTCAAAACAAGTGTCATTTTTAATAATTTAAAGTACAACATCATTTGCTTTAATAAAATAGTCAAATTTGGAGCCTATTTTAAAGATAGGATATTTTATTGGAATAGAATGCTAATTTGCTTTACTCAATTAATACAGAAAGTTAAAATTCTAAAATCTAACTACAATATTTCACAATCACACTCAAAGAGAATGAAATAAAATAAACAACCTATGTAAAGTTTGAATATTCTGTAGTGATTTCTGTTTTGAATGGGATTTAGCTTTTATTCCTAATATTTTCCTTCTTATTCATACACATCAGCTTTTAAGTCAAATGCTAACCATGGTATATTCTTCATGATTATTTGCAACCTGTTGATTGATGATTGAAATTACTCTGAACAATGACAAATTCAACAGGAGGTAGACAGTCACACAGCACACGAGTGTTGTATCCTAGGATGTGCTCTACCATTGCCTCCAAGATTTCTTAAATTTGTTACTTACTTTACAAGTAGTACAGTATTTTTGAGCCCAACGAAAATTTATCAAACATATTCCTCAACATATTCAACTAAATTTTACATTATTATTAAAATTCAAAACTTACTTCAGGAAGCCAGAGGCCTAATCAGCTGGGAATGTACCAATTGAAATGGCCTTCAGGATGTATATTTTTCATTAATTCAGACGTGTACATAGTTATTTTTCTGCTTTATGTGACTGACTATTTATGCTAGCGAGAGGTCAATCAAAGAATATAATGTTTACCGAACACTGCACTAAATGTTTTTTAGTATTCTCACTGAAATTTCAAAACAACTCTGTAAGGTAGATGTTATTATCATACAAGATTTATAGGCAAACGAAGGTAAGGTGAAGAGAGTCTAAGGAATCTGTCTCAGATAACTCATAAACATAAGTTGTATGATTAGAATTTGAACATGTGTCTGTCTCCCTATTACCAAACATCCTTGGGCAATAGTGCTTTGGGTAATGTAAATATAGAGGTAGGGAGTAATTATAAGTTAAAAGAAAAAAGATTCTTCTACTCAAAATTGCACAGTTATTTGAAGCCTATAGACCCATGAAAATTATTTTAGATAGTTGATAAAATAGTCATGTTTTTTTAATAATTTCTTCCAGAGTCCATGTAGTGTTTAGCAGTTAGATTCTACAATAAAAATGATATATGTATGTTCTTGAGGAATAAGAAGGAAGAGGTTGACAGTTTAGACCATGAATCACCTGGTCTAGAATCAGTCGGGGTATAGGGATGATCCCAGGGTCAGGAAGAGGTGAGACTGGAAGAAGGAAAGAAAACCGTGAAGATTTGAGTGGATCTTGGTAACTAGAGCAATGAAAATATGCTGACTTTTTGGGGAGTACATAAAGAAAAAACAAGTGAATTTCAGGGAGCTATTTTTGACAAGGAAAAGGTCTTAGAAATAAAATGAGGAAAATATTCTCTGACATTTTCTAAGAGTGTATTTCAACTTCATTTCCTATTGTGTTGATGATACCATCTGATAAGCAGATACTCATTAGAAACTCACAGGGATTTCATGAATGTAAAAGAAAATTTTAATGATTTAAATTTTAATCCAGTGTCATAAATGTGGAGAAATTTAGACTTTGGAGACTCTTTGGTCGAAGCTTCTCTTTTCACACCCAGAGGGAAAGTCAATCCTCTCCTTTGTATCTGTGGTTTTAGGGAACAGTAACCTGTCTCACTATTTTCATTATAGTAGCTCTAATTCAGAGTTATAAATATTTTGCATATATAGCAATAACAACACCCTACATCTAATGTTCAAAGCAGACACCAATAATACATTATTATATTACTTTTTGGGGGGACTAGATAGGTTCAGTGCCAAAACTTCTCAACAGAGTACTCCTGGCATTCACTATCCATTGATAAATGTTAGCTTTACAGATGAACCCAGCACTCCCACACTGACCCTTTCTCAGAAGTTGTAAGGTATGGATTTATTTGAAGGCCTCATGATTTACATGGTTTCAGATCTTGACTAGCCGATATGTCCTCATACTAGCCTGTCCTTGACAAATACTGTTCACTCAGAGTCAAATTCACCCATGGCCTCTTTCTGTCCATATCAGAACCCATTGCCTATCGTGGCTAATTAAGAATCAGTTAGTCTGATGTTCAGGGACACTCACTTTTAACCTAGGCAAACACAGCGCTATGTCTTCACTCTCTCATTTACTAATCGCCTTAGGAAAATCATTCCCTGAGCCTTAGTTTATTTATCTGTAGAGGTTGAGATAACCACAGTATCAACTTCTTATGGCTCTAGTGCTAATAAAGTAAGATGTTGCAGATGCAGTGCCTAAGAAAATGTCTTGATACTAGATCCTTAGTAACATTGGCTTGAATAATTTGTCTTTTTTACTATCCCTGGATATGACTCTGGGTGCTAATATTTGACTTTCTAAAAAAAACAGAACAGCTTATGAATAGCATAAACATGGTCCCAGAGGAACCGTATAAACTGAGTCCCCACCATTCAGTCTAAGTTGAAAGTTAAGATTCTAATTGAATTAGATTAGAAACTGTGTTTTAAAGCATCTTCATGATCTAGGCATACATTGAAAATTTCATCAGGGAACAAATGGTAAAACTTTTAGGACTCCTTCACTGATACCCATTTATGGAAATCTTCTTCCTGAGATAAATACACAAATTACTTGAATTTTTTTCTGAAATATGGAATATGTAGGCTGGATTAAACTCAATCAGAACAAAATGGGACTCTGTAACTCAAATTCTCATTTTTTTATCACTTGGACTGTGAAAAACATTGTCCCCTTTACAGAATCTGATCCTTGATCACAAGTTAATACACAGGTGGAATAAGCATTGATGTCTCTGTTTTGCAGCTCAGAATACAAAGGTCATCCCCAAGGCCTTACAGCTAGTAAGATAGAGCAACTCTTTCACAGAGGTCACTCTACTGTCTACCACTGTGATTTCCATGGTTCTGGACTCTGATCACTCACCCAGGCTCAAATCTGCTCTTGAAAGTGCACCAGACTGTGTCTGAGTGCTCCCTCTCAATGGGGGTAGCTGAAATAAAGGAAGCTTGGCATTTTCATCAGTGATGTATCTGTAAGTGGTAGTACCTGATGTGAAGCTCTCCACATTGTCCACTGTGCTGAGCTGCCCCACCTGTCTGAATCTTTTCACGGAAGACGCACACAAGTATAAAATATGACCTGGGCTACCTTCCCAAGGACAACATTCTGTTTCTTCTTGTAGCATCAAGCTGCCATCCTGGCCAGGGTCCCTCAAGTGGAACAACTTATTCAGAGCATGTGGCTCCCCTGAGAAGTACGTCCTGGGTCAGTGTCCTCAGGGACTGAGAGTATCTGAGAGCTTGAGTCAAGCCTTCTGAAATGTCTTGGTTTAAACCTGCATGTAAGGAGCGAGGAATCCATTTTGTATTTTGTCTCTTAGGCACCCTAGTTTTTGTTTTGTGAGGTTTATCTTCATTTCCATCTTTGATATCCCTTGATTTTCTCTAATCATTTTAATGATGGTCTCTTCATATTTGAGGAGATATATTCATATATATATGTTCTCGTCATTCACTCACATTTCTGAATTAATGGTTATGTTCATTGCTTGATATACATATTTCCTTTGTACATTGTATAATAACTTGCTGAGACCTAAGTGTTTTCCTCACCTTTGATCACTTGTTTCATAGTCTGTGTCACAGAGAGGTAAGGAAACTGCCCTGAAACTAAGTAACTCATTTAAAATTCTGTGTTACATCATAGTTGTGTGACTATGTGTAAGTTACTTGACTTCTGAATCTCTACTCACTTATTACAAAATGTGAACTTCCTAAGAACCAAATGTAGCTCCTAGAACATTGTAAGAGATAAGAAAATTAGATGCCTGTATTGGTAGTCATATTACCTCTTCTTTCATAGTGTTTATATGATTCTTAAATCATATGGAATTGTGGGGTGTTGCTCCCCATCTGTATACTATATGCAGCCAATTTTTCTTACTAGCGGTTCTTGGTGTCTATTTCCTTGTAAAATTATGTACTTATTTTTGTTCCATACTTTTAAAATGTATACATGCTGTATATTTTTGTTTACTCTGCTGACAAATAATACAATTTCTATTCCAATTTTGAAAATGAAACTGTCGGGGGAAGAGGGAGAATCTCCCTCTGCCCTTTTCCTTAAGGTTCTTTTGGCTGGCCAAATAATTAACAAGACAGGTTAGCAGGAGAAAATAATACCAAGTTTAATAACATGTATACATGGGAGAAACTCAGAAATGAGCAATTCGTCCCTCTGTCTAAGCTGCTTGCTTAAGTCTTGCAGCTAAAGGCGAGGAAGATGTTTGGGGGTGGGTAGTGGTCTGGGACTTCAGAGGCCAGGAAGACAATTCTTTTTAGGGTCATCTATAGATAATGTGGTCAGGGAGAGACAGAGTTTTTGATAAAAGAGGCTTGGTGGCTTTCCTATTGTAACCTCTATCCTACATTATCCTTACAGCCATCATGATAACAACTCTTTCTTGAAACAGATCTTTTGTTTTAAATTTTTTAGGCAGTTTGGGAGGGGAAACTCAAATATTCTTCCTGAGTTCTCTGAGTCCTTATTGTCTTCAGCTCGAAATAATCCGCATACCAGAGTGGTGCCTCCTGGGGTAGCTTGCCCTGCGCACCATCACTACATACCCCAATATAATTCTGTTAATATAGAATATTATTATTGCCTCAGTTTTCTCAGCTATACAAAAAGAATAATAAGTAGTAACTACTTGTTATTGTAGTCATAAGAATTTAAGAAGGTAATACTTACAAAGTTATGAAAACTGTGTCTGGCTCATAATATTTGTCTGTTTATTTGTTATTATTATTATGCTAGTCAAAGTTTATCAACTTATACTTTTTCCTGCAACTGTTATTTCATTTGTCATATAATTGCTGACATTTGTGATTTGGAGCTGGAAGTATGTTTATATTCAATATTTATTATTTCCTCTTTTGATTTTTTTTGTCTAAGATGAATAAAAGACTTTATAAATCCGCACATAGGATACCATCTTCCCCAGACATCATTATTGCAATTTTGAGAGTAGAGAATAAGTTCCATTTACTCCTACTCAAGCCTCTTAATCTCTGAAGACAAAATTACATAATTTATTTCTGAAAGTTCTAGTTATCCTTTCTCTTATATGCTTAGTTTTGACCCCATAAATAACAGGGTTGAGAGCAGGTAGGATAACATAAAAGTTGGCAAGAAGAACGTGGATGTATTGAGGAACACTTTGGCCAAACCGGTGAGTCATGAAGGAGAAAAATGCTGGGGTATAGAAGGCCAACATGACACAGACATGGGAGCCACAAGTGCTGTGTGCCTGCAATTGGTCATCCCTGGAAGGTAGGTGGAAAACAACAGGGAGGATCTGGACACAGGAGATGATAATGGCTATGATGTGAAACACCAGGATAGAAATGCTGCATAAGCCATAGATGATGTTGACATTTATGCTGGCACAGGACAGACAGGCAATGCCCACGTGCTCACAGTATCATGGGGATTGATTTGGTGTCCATAGAAGGATAACCTTAGGATGAACAGAACAAAGGGGATTGCAATGCCTAAGGTTCTCAAGAGGATGATCAATGCCGTAAGTGATACCACCTTCTTTGTCAGCACAAATGTGTAGTGAATAGGGATACAGATGGCCACATAGCCATCACAGGCCATGGCCACCAGAACAGTTGACTCCATGCCAGTGCATAAGTGGATAAAGAATATCTGGATGAGGCAGTCCTCAAAAGCGATTTCTCTTAGGTTGAACCAGAAGATGCCAAGCATCTTGGGGATGGTGGATGTGGGCAGGCCAAGGTCAGTAGATGACAGAATGGCCAGGAAGTAGAGCATGGGATGATGGAGACTATGTTCAGTCTGAATCACAAAAAGAATTGTAATATTTCCCAATAAGGCAGTCAAATATATAACACAAAATGGAAAACAAATCCACATATGCATATCTTCTACCCTTGGAATTCCCAGCAGGAGAAAACAGTAGGGATGGAACTGTGTGTCATTAGGAGGGACGATGCTTCTGTGGCACTTTTACAGCTGCCCATATCATAGACTAGATGTCTCATTCACTGAGAAGCTCAAGCTCTTCTTGTCCAATGTTATTAATTTTCTATAGAATTATACAAAAATACATTTAATCTTTTCTAATCACCAAGCCCATCATGACATAACTGTATGACTTTTTTGAAAACTGAAGTACATGTTGTTTTTGTTTGATTTAAGTCAAGCTAATCAGATTTATGACATTTAATTACATTCATTTCTATGATAAAATCCCAATCTCAATCCTAGCAAATTATTTTAGGATATTGAAAAAGTTATTTTATATTTCACGGGGAGAGGAAACAGACTCAGAATAGCCAACACAATATTGAAGAAGAAGCAAGTTGGACAACTGACACTACTCAACTTCAAGACTAACTATAAAGCTACAGTAATTAAGACAGTAAGGTATTGGGGAAAGACTAGACAAATAAATCAATGAAACAAAACAGAAAGCTCAGAATTAGACCAGTGTAAATATAGTCAAAAATCTTTGACAGGGAGCAAAGCCATACAAGGGAGCAAATATGGTCTTTTCAACAAATGATGCTGGAATAATTGGACATCTGTAAGCAAAAAAAGGAATCTAGAGACCGACCTTACATCCTTCACAAAAATTAACTCAAAACTGATCACAATCCTAAATCCAAAATACAAAGCTTCAAAAGTACTAAAAGATAATATAGGTAAAAACCTAGACAACCTTGGGCATGGGGATAACTTTTTAGATACAACACGCAAAGCACAGCCCATAAATTAAACAATTGATAAGCAGGAGTTTATTAAAATCAAAACTTTTGCTCCGTGAAAGACAATGTCAAGAGGATGAAAAGAAAAGTGATAGGGAGAAAATATTTGCAAAATACACATCTGATAAAGGACTATTATCCAGAATATGCAGGACCTCTTAAAACTCAACAATAAGACAACAAACAAGCTGATTTAAAAATGGACGAAAGACCTTAACAGACACCTTACCAAAGAAGATATACAAATGACAAATAAGCAAATGTAAATATGCTCCACATGATATGTCATCAGGAAAATGTAAAGGGAAGCTATAATAAGATACCACTATACACCTATTAGAATGGCCCAAATCTGGAACACTTACAACACCAAAAGCTGGTGAGGCTGTGGAGCAACAAGAACGCTTACTCATTGCTGGTGGAAATACAAAATCCTACAGCCACTTTGAAAGACAGTTTGGTGGTTTCTTACAAAACTAAACATACTTACATACATACTATACAACCCCAGCAATCATGATCTTGGGTATTTACCCAAGAAAGTAGCAAACTTAAGTCCACAGAAAAACTTGCATATGGATGTTTATAGTGGCTTTATCCATAATTGCCAAGACTGATAAGCAAAGAAGGTTTCATTGAGTAAGTAAATGGATAAATAGACTATGGAATATCCAGACAGTGGCATATCATTCAACAATAAAAAGAAATAAGCTACCTAACAGTGCAAAGACTTGGAGAAACTTTAAATGCATATTATTAAGTGAAAGAATCTTATCAGAAAAAGGCTGCATACAGTGTGAGTGAAACTATCTGATATTCTGGAAAACTGTGGAGACAATAAACATATCAGTGGTTGTCAGGGATTATGAGGAGGGCAGGGATGAATAAGCAGAACACAAAGGATTTTTAGGGCAGTGAAAATACTCTGTATGACACTATAATGATGGATACATGACATTTTACATTTGTCCAAACCCATGGAATGTACAACTCCAAGGGTGAACACTAAGATAAACAAAGGATATTAGATGATTACAATGCATCACTGTAGGTTCATCAATTGTAACAAATGTATCACTCTGATAGGGGATGTTGATAATGGGTGACGGTATGTATGCGTGGGGGTAGAGAGTATATGGGAAATCTCTGTACCCTCCTCTTAATTTGGATATGAACCTAAAATTGCTCTATAAAAATAAAATCTCTTTTAAAAAAGTACCTAGGAGTGAAACGGATTTGATATATGCAGGTGTAAATTTAAAGTTAAAAAATCATCATTTTCTTCCTAAAAATGATTGTAACATTTACAATTCCAATAGCAATATGTGAGACTACCAGCTGCTTCACATCCTCACCAACTCTTCTTATGGTTATTTTTTAAAAATTTTGGGGCATCATAATAGTCCGTTTTTTTTAATCTCACTGAGATTTTAATTTACATTTCCTAATATCAATGGCATTGAGAACGTTTCACGTGCTTATTTTCAATCTGTACATATTTTTTGGTGAAAACTTCATTAAAATATTTTGCACATTTCTATTGGATGGTTAGTTTGCTTTTTATCTATTTTTAAAACTCCTTTATGTACACTAGAGGCAAGTCCATTATCAGATTAAATTTGCACTTTTGTCTTACGGTTTGAAACTTATGTTTTCATTCTCTTAATATTATTTGGGAGAGCAGAAGCCCTTAAATTTTATGAAATTCACTTCATTAATTTTAAAAACATATCTGGTTATTGATCTTCTAATATAGTTTCTCCTAGAAGTTTTATAACTTTAGATTATACATTTAGGCTTATGATTCACTTTTTAATTTTTATAGTATGTGAGGTATAGACTGAAGTGTATATTTTTGCATATCATTATCCAAGTGTTCCAAATCTACCCACTCTACATTAAATTACCTTAGCAATTTGTTAAAAATCATACATGTGGGAGTCTGTTTTTGGGCTTCCTATCCTGGTATATTGATCAATATGCATGTTTTATACCACTACCACACTGTCTTTATCCATGTAAGTTCTCCAAATTTGTTACCATTTTTTTTCAAATTTGTTTTCATTATTCTAATCACATTTTTAAATAAATTTTAGAATCAGCTTTTCAATTTGTACAAAAAAAAAGTCTGCTGGAAATTTGATTGGATATGGTTAAATCTATATATCAATTTGGAGAGAACAGAAACATTCAGAATATCAAGACTTCGTATACGTGATGATTGTATAGCTCTCCATTTATGGATGTCTTCAATTTCTCTCAATGATTTTTAGTTTTCTCCCAGCAGGTCTTTAAATTTTTTTGTAAAATGTGTCCTTGAATATTTTGTTTTCAAGCTATTTTAAATGATATTCTTTATTTAATTTTCTAATCAAATGTCATCAGTGTAAGAAATCCAACAGTTTGTATAGTGATCTTGTATCATCTAAATGTGTTAAACTCACATACTATTTCTCGTAGCTTTTAGTAGTTATATAAGATTTTTCTACATAGAAAAACCATGCCATCAGTAAATAGAATTTAATGTTTTCTTTCCAATATCCATTATTTTTATTCACAGTATTATAGTGAACAGATGTGATAAGAGCAGGCAGTCTCACATTTTTTCTGATAGTAGAGAGAAAACATTCAGTCTTTCACCATTAAGTGTTATTAACCCATCAGTTATTTTATAGATTTCCTCTATCTGTTTGGAGAAGATCCCTTCTCTTCCTTGCTTTCTGAAATTTTTATTAGGAATTTGTCATGGGTTTTGTCAAGTGCTTTTTCTGCATTTATTGAAATGATCATATGTTTTTTCTTTTGTGTGAGAGTGGTGAAATATATTGATCGATTTTCAAATGCAAAAATTACACTTGCATTTCTGAGATAAGTGTTACTTGGTCATGATATATGATCATGTTATATGTCATTGAATTCAATTTGCATAATTTTTATTAATAACTTTTAAACTGAGTTTATGATGGAATTTGATATCTAACCTTATTTTACTGTAATTCTTTCTTCTGGTTTTGATATCATTGTAGAGCCTGCAACATACAATGAGTTTGACTCGTTCAGAGACAGAATTGAGGGATAAATAACCTTCACATCGCAAAAACTCTGAGTGAAATTAAGAAATCACTTAGATGAAAGCAATGTTGGTAGAAAAACATGTATTTTAAGGACAGATTCCAAAATATTCATGCATGGGCCAAACTTTAAAGAATTCCATGCCACCAGAACCTTCCTTTTTATCAAATATGCAAATAAAATTTACTACTAATACAGAGAAGACCATTGTCGCTACACATTCAAGAATATTGTTGCATCTTTCACTTGGCCTCACAATCTTCTCTCACTTTCAAGGAGAAAAATCAATATAAACTATTGAAAGTTAAATTACATAAAGGAACCATTGAGTGTGAGTATAGGAGACTCTAAGGAAGGCTGAAGTAATGCCTGAGTGGCCTTTATATAGTTTCAATTTTTGGCATCCTGAGAGATATACAAGCTGAAAGTTACCCTGACAGAATTTATCAATTTCTGATTACATTTGGGTCATTCTTTCTTTACAAATATTCTGAGAACTCGATTCCGAATTTGCTTGGTCCTGACCCCATAAATGACTGGATTTAAACAAGGAGGAACAACCACATACAGGTTGGCCAGGAGTATGTGAATGTAGAGAGGAACATTTCTACCAAATCGGTGAGTCATAAAGGAGAAAAATGCTGGTGTGTAAAAGGCTAAGATGACACAGACATGGGAACCACACGTGCTAAGTGCTTTGAGTCTGGTATCCCTGGAAGGAAGGCGGAAAACAGCTCGTATGATCTGAATGTAGGAGAGGGCAATGAGGATGAAGTCCAAGATCAGAGCAGCAATGGTAAATAAGCCATAGATGATATTGACTCTTATGCTAGCACAGGCAAGACGAGCAATTCCCATATGCTCACAGTAGGTATGAGGGATAATGTAGTGTCCACAGAAGGGCAATCGCTTGAGAAGAGGGCAGAAGGGGATGACAAGGAGGACTGCTCTCCCCACTACGACAGAGGACATGATGGCTACCACTTTGTTGGTGAGAATAGTTGTATATCTCAGTGGATAACAGATGGCGACAAAGCGGTCAATTGCCATGGCCAGGAGTACAGCAGATTCCATACCAGTGTAGGTGTGGACAAAGAACATTTGGATGAGGCAGCCTTCAAAGCTTATCTTCCTAAAATTGAACCAGAAGATGGCCAGCATCTTGGGGATGGTAGAAGTGGAGAGGCCTAGATCAATAAAGGAGAGAAGCGCCAGAAAGTAGAACATAGGTTGATGAAGACTCTGCTCAGTTTTAATCACAAACAGGATTGTGATATTCGCTATGAGTGCTATTAGATAAACAACAAAGAAAGGGAAGGCAATCGAGATATGGAAAGGTTCCAGGCCAGGTATACCCAGCAGAAGGAAGGCAGAAGGATATGAGGCAGTGTCATTGACAGAGGACATCTTGCTGAGAACTCGGAAAATACACTATTGTCTTCTTCAGTATTTCTGGGGAGACATAAGTGAATATATGGTGGTTGGATATCACTATATGTAAGAGCATGCCAATTACACTCTTAAGGACCTTATGGAAGGAAATTTGAGGACAATTAACTGTCAGAGATATTCAAATTATTGCGTATCCCATTTAATATTCCATGGGGATTGTGGAAGTTAGAAACTGTGTTTTCTGGTGGTAGTGTGGTGGAGTGATTCATGATCATCTTGAGCTCATTTTTTGTTAAATGCTCATCTATATATGCTAGTATCAACTGAAAACCCTTTCAGTAACCAGAACTTCTGTATCATTTTCAAGGTACCTTGTTACTTAGTTGATTAGATACATAAAAGAAAACTCCCTAGAATGTTATGAAAAAAGGGGGAAGGAATCAGAGTGGGAAAAAACTTTGGATATGACTGTCAAGAAGTTACCCATTTATGAGTTTCGTATGCCTGGCATAGTTCCCTCTCTCTAAGTATTATTTTTTCCCTTATTTGCTTTAGTAAATTTTTTCCCTTATTTGTTCTGCTGTGTTCATATCTGTCCTTTAATGAAACTGAGTTTTTATGCTGTGGTTGATAAATTGATTACTACTATTTGCCTACTTTTACAGTCAAAAACTTATGATTTGCCACAAAAATAAGTAATGCAATAAACATGATAATTTGAACAGAGGTAGAAAACATAGTTATTAAATTCAGCATCTGTATATGATATTAAAAAAACTTTCAGCAAAGTAATCAAAAAATAAGGAGACATCAAGATTAGAATGAAAGAAGTAAACTTTTCTTTTCATAAATGATATGAACATTTACATTAAAATCAAACAATTTAGAACCAATCATTTAGCTTGTCAACTACTCAGGTATAAGACTCAATACTTTTTCTATGTACTATTAACAAACAAATGGAAATTAAAATTTTAAAGTAAAATTTTATAAAAATTCACAATACCCCTTTCAATGGCATCAAAATCATGGAGTACTTAGCAATAAGCACTTAAAATTCTAAAACATGATAGAAATTAAGAAGACTTGAAAAATTATAAAATTATACAACATATCCATGGTTTGGAAGGTTAAAATATGGTAAGATGGCAATTTTTTCAAAATTGATCAATAAGTTTAAAATAGTTTCAATCAATACCAAGAAGTTTAAACTTATTCAAAAACAATAATATGAATACCCTAAAGTCATGGGGAAAAAAATAATACTGGGGGAGTTATATTAAAGAAATTCAGACTTGTAAAACCATAATAATTAAGGTGCTATGGCATTTACACAATGATAGAAAATAGATAAGCAAGCATAAATGAAAGAACAGAAATAGACATGTTTCACATGCTCAATTAAATTTTATAAAGTGCCCAATGTAGTCATTCAATGAAGATAGGAGAATCATTTCTGCCAATGATACAGGTGCACTGAATATACTTATGAAAAAAAAGAGAAGCTTAATACCAATTTCATAACATCTACAAATATTAATTACATTTCTAAAATAGACAAAGATATTTTTTAAAAGCTCAAATTCTAACGTCTGTAGAATCAAAGGAAGGAGAATATCTTGCAACCCAGTGGAAATAATGTTTTCTTAGACAGAACACAAAAAACAATAACCATAAAAGGTAGTCTGTCACATGTTATGATATTTTAAAATTTACTGATAAGAAAGCAAATTTACAGGGAAAAGACTGAGAGAAAATACTCACAATCCTCTATTTTTGAAAAAGAATTTGTGTCAAGAACATATATGCTCACAATTAAAAATAAGAAAAACAAGCAATGAAAAAAGAAGGAAAGACATCTAAACTGATGCAAAGGAGAATATACAAATGACATTAAAATTCTCAAACTCATTAGATATCATGTATTTTATGTTAAAACTGTGATGACATATTACTACACATCCACTAGAAGGGCCAAAATTTAAAAGCACGACATCATCAATTTTGGCAAGGATGTGGAGCAACAAATTCTCCTAAATAACCCACAACAACTGAACGCCTAGGTGCTTACTCGAGAAAAATGAAAGCACGTGCAAACTTGTACAAAAATGTTCATAGCAGCTTTATTCATAATTGCCCCAAAGTGGAATCAATACAAATACTCATTAACAAGTGAATAGATACATCAATTTTGGAATGGTTACATAATGAAATTCTATTCAGTGATAAATATGAATTCTCTACTTATATGTGCAACAGCATAAGTAAATCTAAAATCACTATACTAAGGTACCAATTGCTACTAGTTACTAAAGAGTACCAACTACACAATGTCATTTGTATGAAGTTCTAGAGCATACTACGACAACAGATCCTGAACAGTGGTTGCCTGCGGAGTTGATAGGGGTCAGGGATGGCCTGGGAAAGAACACAGGAGGATTTTTTGAGCTGTTAGAAAAATTCTAAATATTTGTAGGGATGTAGAATATATAGGTATACACATTTGTCAAAAATGTACAGATAAGATTTGCATGTTTAAATACGTGTTAATTTTACCTTAAAAAAAATCAAATCTGAGCCAGGACAAAATACCTTGTTTATGGTTTTTGAAATTGGATGATGAGAATATTATGCATTTCTGTTTAGTTTATGTTTGACATTTTTCATAATGAAATGATATAAAATATAAATCTAGCCAAAACATGTGTCATTTTTAATAATTTACAATGTAAATTACAACATCATTTGCTTTAATAACATTCTATTTTGGAGCTTATTTTAGAGATAGAATACTTTATTGGAAAAGAATGCTAATTTACATCCCTCAATTAATACAGATAGCTAAAATTCTAAAATCTAACTACAATATTTCACAATCACACTCAAAGAGAATGAAATAAAATATATAATTTATGTGAAGTTTAAATATTCTGTAATGATTTCTGTTTTGAATGGGATTTAGCTTTTATTCCTGATATTTTCCTTCTTATTCATACTCATCAGCTTTTAAGTCAAATGCTAACTATGGTATATTCTTCATGAATGTTTGCGAGATGTTCACTGATGATTGAAATTACTCTGAACACTGAGAAATTCGACAGGAAGTACACAGTCACACAGCAAAGGAGCGTTGTATCCTAGGATGCTATCTACACTTCCTTCTGAGATTTCTTAAATTTATCATTTATTTTGCACGTAGTGCAGTATTTTTATGCCCAACTAAAATTTCTCAAACATATTCCTCAACACATTCAACCAAATTTCACATTACCGTATTATTAAAATTCAAAACTTACTTCAGGAAGCCAGAGGCCTAATCAACTGGGAATGTTCCAATTGAGATGGCCTTCAGGATGAATATTTTTCTCCAATTGAGATATGTACATAGCAATTTTTCTGCTTTATTCAACTGGCTCTTTATGCTAACAAAAGGTAAATCAAAGAAAATAATGTTTACCAAACACTACACTAAATGCTTTATAAGTATTCTCACTGAAATTTCAAAACAACTCTGTAAGGGAGATGCTATCATCGTACAAGATTTACAGGCAAACAAAGGTAAGGTGAAGAGAGTTAAAGGAATTTGTCTCAGGTAGCTGGTAAATATAAGGTGCGCAATTTAGAATTTATACATGTGTCTGTCTCCCTATTCCCCAGTTTCCTTTGGGCATTAGTGCTTTTGCTAAAGTAAATATAGAAGCAGAGAGTAATTATGTCTTAAAAAGAAAAAGAAATCTTCTATTCGAAATTGCAAAGTTAATTAAAGCATATAGACCCAGGAAAATTATGAAAATCATTTTATACAGATAGTAAAATATTCATTTTTTTTTATTTCTTCCTATCTGATTCGCTGTAGACTTTAACAGTCAGAACCTAAAATAAAAAAGATATATGTATGTTCTTCAAGAATAAGAAGGAACAGATTGACAGTTTAGGACATAAGTGACCTGTATTAGAATTAATGGGGCTCTAGGGATGGTCCCAGGACCAGGAATAGGTGGGAGGGGAAGAAGGAAAGAAAACCATGAGGATTTGAGTGGGTCTTGGCAACTAGAGCAATGAAAATATGCTGACTTTGTGGGGAGTACACAAAGTAAAGACGTGAATTTCAGGGAGCTATTTTTGGTTAGGAAAATGGCTTAGAAATAAAATGTAGAAAATATAATCTGACATTCTCTAAGACTATATTTCTACTCCATTTCCTATTGTGCTGATGATACCAGCTGACAAACAGATGCTCATTAGAAACTCACAGGCATTACACGCATATATCAGGAAATTTCAATGATTTAAAGTTTAATCCGAGAGGGTCATAAATGTGGAGAAGTTTAGATTTTTGAGGCTCCTTGGTCAAATCTTCTCTCTTCACACCCAGAGGGAAAGTCAGTCCTCTCCTTTTTTTTTTTTTTTTAACAGTGACATTTATTTTTTATTTTTTATGTATTTATTTTTTTTGTGAGGAAGATCAGCCCTGAGCTAACATCCATGCTAATCCTCCTCTTTCTGCTGAGGAAGACTGGCTCTGAGATAACATCTATTCCCAATCCTCCTCCTTTTTTTCCCCCCAAAGCCCCAGTAGACAGTTGTATGTCATAGTTGCACATCCTTCGAGTTGCTGTATGTGGGACGCGGCCTCAGCATGGCCAGAGAAGTGGTGCGTCTGTGCGTGCTGGAGATCTGAACCCAGGCTGCCAGTAGCGGAGCGTGCGCACTTAACCACTAAGCCACGGGGCCGGCCCCAGTCCTCTCCTTTGTATCTCTGATTCTGACACCATTAGGAGACAGTAATTTTTTCAATATTTTCATTATAGTAGCTCTTATTCAGGGTTATAAATATTTTGCAAATATAACAAGACCACCCCCCTACATCTACTGTTTAAAGCAGACACAAATAATACATCATTATATTACTTCTTATTGAGCCTAGATACGTTCAGTGCCAATACTTCTCAACAGAGCACTTCTGACATTCACCATCCATTGATAGATGTTAACCTAACAGATGAATCGGTACCCCCACCCCCACTCTTTCTCAAAAGTTGTAAGGTATAGATTTATTTGAAGGTCTCATTATTTACGTGGTTTCAGATCTTGACTAGTAGATATGTCCTCTTACTGGAGTGTTCTTGCCAACTGATGTCTGCTTGGAGTCAAATTCACCCATGGCCTCTTTTTGTCCATATCAGAACCCATCTGCCTATTGTGGCTGATTGAGAATCAGTTAGTCTGGTGTTCAGGGACACTCATTTTCAACCCAAGCAAACACAGCTTTGTGTCTTCACTCTCTCCCTTACTAATCACCTAAGAAAATCACTTCCAGAGCCTTATTTTATTTATCTGTAGAGGTTGAGATAATCACAGTATCAACTTCCTATTCCTCCACAGTATCAACGGCTCTATTACCTATAAAATAAGATGTTGCATATGTAATGCCTAATGAAATGTCTTGACACTGGATCCTTAGTAACAATAGCTGGAATAATTTGCATTTTATTATCCACGGATACGATTCTTGGTGCTAATGTTTGACTTTCTAAATAAAATAGAACAGCTAACTAATAGGTAAAACATGGTCCCAGAATGAACCATGTAAACTGAGTTCCCAATATTCAGTCGAAGTTGAAAGTTAAGCCCCTTATAGAATTAGATTAGGAACTGTGTTTTAAAGCATCTTCATATTGTTCCAGGAATATATTGCACATTTAATTAGGGAACAAATGATAAAACTTTTGGGACTCCTTTATTGCTACTCACTTATGGAAGACTTCTTCCTGAGATAAATATACATATTACTTAAATTTTAGTCTGAAGTATGGAATATATAGGCTAGATTCAACTCAGTCAGAACAAAATGGGTCTCTGTAACTTAAATTCTCATTATTTTATCCTCAAATTGTGGAAAACGTTGTCCCCTTTACAGAACCTGACCCTTGAACACAGATTAATACACAGATGGAACAAGGATTGACATACATGTTTTGCAGATCAGAGTGCAAAGGTCATCCCCAAGGCCTTACAGCTAATAAGCTAGAGCAACTCTTTCAAAGAGGTCACTTTACTGACCACCACTGTGATTTCCATGGTTGTGGACTCTGATCACTCACCCAGGCTCATATCCGTAGAATGAAAATGCACCATACAGTGTCTGGGTGCTCCCTTTCTGTAGGGGTAGCTGGAATAAAGGAGCCCGGCATTTTCATCAGTGATGTATCTCTAAGTGGTAGTACCTGATGTGACTTCCCTAAGCTCTCGTCACTGTCCACCGTGCCGAGCTGCCCCACCTGTCTGAATCTTTTCATTGGAGACTCCCATAAGTATAAAATATGACCTGGGCTACCTTCCCAAGGACAACATTTCACCTCTTCTTGTGGCATCAGTCTGGCATCCTGCCCAGAGTCCCTCAAGAGAACACTTTATGCAGAGCATGCAGCTCCCCTGAGAAGTACGTCCTGGGTCAGTGTCGTCAGGGACAGAGAGTATCTGAGAGCTTGAGTCAAACATTCTGAAATGTTTTGGTTTAAACCTGCATCTAGGGAGCCAGGAGTCTCTTTTTTATTTTGTCTCTTAGGCACCCTGGTTCTTTTGTGTGCTGTTTATCTTCCTTTCCATCTTTTATATCCATTAATTTTCTCTAATCATTTTAATCATGGTCTCTTCATGTTTGAGAGAGAACATTATTCTCACATTTCTGAATTAATATTTATGCTCATTGCTTTATATACATAATTCCATTTTAAATTGTATAATAGCATGTTGACACCTAAATGTCTTCCTAATCTTTTATCGGCTGTTTCATAGCTTGTTTTATATTAAATCATAGCAGAGAGGTAAAGAAACTGTCCTAAACCTAAATAAATCATTTAAAATTCTGTGTTACATAATAGTTGTATGACTATGTGTAAGTTACTTAACTTCTGAATATCTACTTACTTATTATAAAATGTGAACTACCTAAAGAATCAGTTGCAGTTCCTATAACATTGTAAGAGATAAGAAATGTTAAATGCCATTATTAGTAGTCATATTACCTCTTGTTTCAAAGTGTTTATATGATTCTTAAATCATATGGAATAGTGGGGTGTTTCTTCCCATCTGTATGCTATGTAAGCAGCCAATTTTTCTCACTATAGTATTTCATATCTATTTAAATGTAAAATTTATGGACTTATTTTTGTTCTATAGTTTTTGAATATGTTCATGTATATATTTGTTTATTCGGCTGAGAAATATATTCCAATTTTGAAAATGCTACTTACCCCAATATAATGCTGTTAATATATAATATTATTGTCTCAGTTTTCTCAGCTATACAAAAGAATTAATAAGTAGTAACTTCTTGTTATTCTAGTCGTAAGAATTTAAAGAAGTAATACTTATAAAGTTATGAAAACTGTTCCTGGCTCATAATATGTGTCTATTTTTTGTTATTATTACTATGTTAGTCAAATTTTATCCACCTCTTGTGCTTTTTACATGTAAAATGCTATTTTACTTATCATATAATTGTTGACATTTGTGATTAGTGATTGGAACTACACTTATATTAAATATTGCTTCTTCTGGTTTATTTTTACTAAGATGAATTAAAGACTTTATAAATCTGCACATAGGATACCATTTCCTCCAGACATCGCTGTCGCAATTTCGAGAGTAGAGAATAAGTTCCATTTCCTCCTACTCAAGGCTCTTAATCTCTGAAGATCAAATTTCATAATTTATTTCTGAAAATTCTAATTATCTTTTCTCTTATCTGCTTAGTTCTGACGCCATAAATAACAGGATTGAGAGCAGGTGGGATAACATAAAAGTTGGCAAGAAGAATGTGGATGTATTGAGGAACATTTTTGCCAAACCAGTGGGTCATGAAGGAGAAAAATGCTGGAGTATAGAAGGCCAACATGACACAGACATGGGAGCCAAAAGTGCTGAGTGCCTTCAGTTGGGCATCCCTGGAAAGTAGGCAGAAGATAGCATGGATGATCTGGACATAGGAGATGATAATGGCTATGATGTCAAACCCAGGATAGAAATGGCACCAAAGCCATAGGTGTTGTTGACCTTTATGTTGGCACAGGACAGGCGGGCAATGCCTATATGCTTACAATGAGTTTGGGGGGTGATTTGGTGTCCACAGAAGGGTAACCTTAGGATAAGCAGAACAAAGGGGGTTGCAATGGCTAAAGATCTCAGAAACGTTCTGTAACTGATGCTATAACTGATACCATCTTATTTGTCAGCACTGATGTGTATCAAAGAGGTTTACATATAACTACATAGTAATCATAGGCAATGGCAATGAGAACAGCTGACTCCATGCCAGTGCATAGGTGAATGAAGAATGTCGGGATGAGGCAGCCCTCAAAAACGATTTCTCTCAGGTTGAGCCAGAAGATGCCAAGCATCTTGGGGATGGTGGATGTAGACAGGCCCAGGTCAATAGATGACAGAATGTCCAGGAAGTAGAACATCGGATGATGGAGATTATGTTCAGTCTAAGTCACAAAAGGAGTTGTAATATTTCCCAATAGGGTAGTCAAATATACAACACAAAGTGGAAAACCAATCCACATACGCACACCTTCTAGCCCTGGAATTTTCAGCAGGAGAAAACAGTAGGGATGCAACTGTGTGTCATTAGGAGGGGCCATGCTTCTGTGGCAGTTTTACAGCTGCACATATCATAGACTAGATGTCTCATTCACTGAGAGGCTCAAGCTCTTCTTCTCCAATGTTATTAATTTTCTATAGAATTATACAAAAATATGTTTAAGCTTTTCTAATCACCAAGCTCATCATGACATAACTGCGTGACTTTTTTGAAAACTGACGTACATATTGTTTTTGTTTGATTTCAATCAAGCTAATCAGATTTATTACATTTATTTTCATTCATTTCTATAACATATAAATAAATTTTTTATCAAGGACTAATAGATTAGCAGGCAAATGTCTAGATATTTGTGTACAGAGATGAATCATACATTGTTACTCTTCTTAAGGGAGTTCTATCATAGCTTAGGAATTAAAATAATAATAAAATATATGGTTTCTCTGGGATTTTAACAAGCATATTTTCCTTTCTATCCTGGGCAACAACCACCTCAAAGTCAATTGTTATAGCCCATGAAGGTAGAATTTGTACAAAACCCTTTAAAATTACCAAACCTGGTGGAGAAAGCCACGAAGTCAACCCCTATATGTCTTTCATCAGATATAACATCATTGTTATTAGGGTAGATTCTATTAAATGAAGGAAATCCAGACTCATGGTGAATATAATTGATATAGTTGAGATGGCATCCCCATTAGATTTTACAGTTGTTGAAACAGCAAAAGAAATAAGGATGTAATTGTAAGAAGTTTGGTTCGTAGCAGCAGTAGCAGTAGCAATCAAAGGTTGATTTTAGTTACCGTGTAAGGAACTTATATTTGAATATTTTATGTGGGATATTTCATGAAGAAGTGGTGGAAGATATTTTTAATATTTGTTCAGAAAGATTCAAAACAGTAATAATGAAATAGTGCCAAACTACGTTAAAATAAAGTAACTCTAGTATCTATGCAGCATTAGCATCATTTCTGTTTCATATCATATGACAAAAAAATTGACTTTAAATTTTTGATTGCTTCAACAGCTGTTCACGGCCACTTATCTTCTGCTATTTTCCCCACAGTTGGATCTCTCTCTTCCAATAGCTCTGGCTGCTAGAGTTATTCAAGAAAAGTTACAGAATTTTGTTAAATCTCTTCAGGTGGGACATCTAAAGCTATGTGAAAATCCTTTCTTGCTTCCTTTCGTTAGTTTCATTTCATATTTGCTTCAGTAAATATGTTAAACTTGTACTTTTCTCACTGTGTATCTTATTTATACATTTCTTGTTTAACTTTCAGGACTTTCTCTTGTCTCCCTAGGAAATTAAGATGATTATGCAAGTGATATTTTCATCATTTTCACCCTTCTCTTACTTAGTTGTATGAGTTTTTTTCCTCCAATCTGAAACTAATATTTCCACCTCTACTTTGGATCTCATCTCCTTTCAAGTCTGCATATTTAATTAACATTTATTGTGTTTCATCTGTGCCACTGCATTGATCTTCTTTCTATGTCTCATCTAATCATCACACCACTATACGAGGTAGGTTCTGTTATCACTCATTTTTAAATATCAGAAATTGAGATGAAATAGAACTAAATAAATAAAGCTAGCCAGGCAAACAATACTGGACTTGAACCCAGGCAGTTTAACTCGAAAACCTGGCTCCTTAGCCAATAAGGAATTGAACTACTTGGAAAAATATCAGAAAGTCTAAATTCTATCAAAGTAAGACTACATGTTCAGTTTGGGCATCTATTAGAAAGTCAGGGAAAAGATGCTCAACCATCTCTAGCTCTCCAGAGTAGAAAACTTCATGCTTTCAACATATTTGAATTATAAACTGACTGTTAGTGAATTCAGAGATGTTAGTCTTTGTGTGTTTATCTATGGTTGTGAGTTCCTAAAGCTAAAATCAAGAGGAGGTGAAAAATTTCAGAGCATAAGTTTCAAAAAACAATTTTTTACAGATCCAAAGCATAAAAAATGTCCATAGATCTTAGGTTATACTTGTAAAAAGTGATGAGAAATGAATAACTAGGTAGGAAACTAATGACAATGAACTAAAGAAGTCAGTCAGTCCTTGGTACTGGGGCAATAAATAGGACTATTTCAATATTGTCGCTAAGATTTTTCAGATCTTGTGTCTTGATACTGGGTTCCAACTCACCTAGTAAATGAGGCAGACTTAATGCACATGGTAGCTTGGTAATTTGGTAATATTGACTACTAATTATGAAATGAGAACTTATCACCTTAATTTTAGCAGTCAATAGACTCTAGAATATTGGTTTATTTTATGAAATAAACTCCAATTCTATCAAAATTTCTCTAGAAAATGGAGCGGCCATAACACTAAAATTGAAACCTTAACACTACTTCACATTAGTTTCTTTGTTTTTTGAGAAATGTGCTTAATATCAATTTTTAATATTTATGTATTATTAGTACTACTCCATTATCTGGATAAATAATAATTCTTCAGTTTGATTCCACCAGAGAACAGGTACAACATTCATCACCTATTCTATGAAATAACAGCCACATGCATGGATCAAAGTGTTTCAAATTACTGGAAGTATATACTGTCCAACAATTTAGTTGTCTAAGAATCTTTTTTTTTTTTGGTTATCGTTTACTTATCCTTTTTCTCCTTCCTTTACTGTTCCCTTTCTATTTGTAATTATTCTCCAAAAGAAACATACTTAGGAGGAGATTAATCTGTTCCCCAATGTTTAATAAAAGAAAAAGCTGAAATAACTTGCTGAATTAAAATTTTGGAAATTTAAAGACATATAGTAAATAAAAGACATTTCAGGTGGTAAATGCAATTCAGCTAGTAGGAGTAGAAGCAGTTAATTATTTTCCTTAATATCTCTTCTACTCCCATTTATTCTTAAACCATCACTTTTATTGATATAACTAATATCAGGAAAATTTGACCATTAGTGTCCTAGGAACATGTTCAAGAATTTTCTTCATCCTTGCTTCATGCACAATGGAGTTGAGAAAAGTAAACACAAAAAGGTACACATTTGCAATAAAAATATGGATATGTGTAGGCATATTTTTCCCAAAATGGTGACAGAAAATGGAAAAACCATTCGTGGAATAGAAGGCAAGAATAACACAGATGTGGGATCCACATGTGCCCAAAGCCTTAAAGCTAGCTTCTCCAGATGGCAGGTGGAATACAGAACAAAGAATGAAGACTTGGGATACAGCATTGCGAGTGGCATCATATGAGCCAATGATAGAAGCCATACTGCGGCTATAATTCTTGGTGGTCCCTATGTCCACGTGTGCCAGCTTCACCACAACCACGCACTCACAGTGGGTATTGGCACTCATTCATGCTCTGCAGTAAGGCAGCTGTTTGAGCAGGATGGGATGTGGAGAAAAAAGACCACACCCTGAATCATTATAATAATTCCCATTATATTGATGAGAACATGGGTGAGAATAGTGGTATGGTGCAGTGGATGACAAATGGCCACACAACCGTCAATGGCCATGGCCAAAAAGAATCCT
The DNA here is from genome assembly GCF_057802395.1 of Ceratotherium simum simum. Classification (NCBI taxonomy): domain Eukaryota; kingdom Metazoa; phylum Chordata; class Mammalia; order Perissodactyla; family Rhinocerotidae; genus Ceratotherium; species Ceratotherium simum. The sequence goes on along the minus strand of NC_141906.1, from coordinate 26,607,157 downwards.
GATTCCGTAGCAGTAAAGCTACGGATGAAGAACATTTGGGCCAGGCAGGCATCAAAGACGACGTTATGGGCTCCACGTCAGAAGAGACAGAGCATTCAGGGCAGCGTAGAAGCGGACAGGGCAAGGTCAGTGACCGAAAGCATGCATAAAAAGACGAACATAGGCTCATGGAGGCTTTGTTCTGCCCTCACCATGGCCAGGATGGTCACATTCCCCACCGCAGCCACCAGGCACATGGAGCAGAAGAGAATTCCAATCCGGACATGCAGGTGCTCTAGTCCTGGGATGCCCACCAACAAGAAGGTGAGAGAGGGATGTGAAGTGTTAAGAGGAGGCATGATGATATTCCTTTGTGTTTAATCAGTACTTCTGAAGATAAAGTTGCTCTGCCAAGATGGTCACAACCAGACACTGAAAAATATGGAGATTTTGTTCAGGAGGGCCATTAATGATATGTTGATAAAACCAGTGTAAATTCATAATCTGGGGTATTTAAATTTACTGGAACCAGATTAATAAAATTAGTAATAACATAACAAATTACTGTGTTTAGAAGTACAGAAAGATTATGTATCTTTTCATATTATGTCAGGGACCCCTAAGTCACCTTCTCCCTTCATTTCCAGTAAAAGATTCCGTCTGTAGTCATACTTGTACTTAATTCAACAAATATTTGCTGAGCTTTTATGGTGCTTCTCCTCTGAGCTCTCACTCAGTATTTCTCTCATGTGAGTGAGTATTCCATAACTGGAAGTGATCAAGCAGAGGCCCTGAGAAAATTTCAGGGAGCTATTTAAAGGAGCCCTACTTGGAGAACAGAAATAAATGCTCTCTGTGTCTCTCTGTCTGGACATGATACTGAAGTCTTTGGCAAAGCTTTTGAAATAGGATTAACTCAATCTATGTCTTCAACCTTTCATTTGTCACTCTGCATATGTGACTAATCTGACAAATAAAATATTCTGAAGTTGCTGTTTCCCTGTTTATTTTCTTCCATCACGTACCTTTAAGTAGGCATATGTTATGTTCTTTTGAATCAATAGATATATATTGTTACGGGTGTAATTCTTAACATTAACCCACTCACTATCTTCTCATCCTCATTTTTTTTTTTTTGATTTAGATCATTTCATTATCCAAATGGATCCTTACTGTGCTCCTTTATTTGTTGATCCAGAAACCCACACTCTAAAACATGCACAGCAGTTTATTTATTGGATTGGTAAATTGACCTAATGATGTCTGAGATATCAGTTACTGACTAAAGCAGATTTCTTTATACTTCTTCCCATAGTTCTAATGGACAGTCAAATATCCATGGCAGAGAATCCCTGGGACAAAGTAGCTGAACATGAGGCAGGGGATGGGAGGGTCAAAGAAGAAAAGGACTCTAAGTCACCACATATGCTTCAGTTGTAGAGAAATCCTTGGTTACTAATTATCTCTTTTTCCCATCTCCCATCAAGGTAGTACTTGGAACTTGGGTAGTACTGCTGTTAGCTCTTAAGGAGAATCTGCTTTCTGTGTCTCAAACAAATATTCATGAATATAATAGATACTTATAAGAACTTACACAGAGTTACCTGTACATATGATTATGTTTTCCAGAATCATGCCAACACATTTATGTTCTCCAGTTATCACAATTTTCCAGGCATTTACATTTACATTTCTGCACTTTATTATAGTAAAGAACCCTTGAACAATGCAAATTGGCTTTTTTATTATTTAGCTTTAAACAAGTGATTATACTTTTACCTTAAGCAAGTAATTTACAAGGCAAACAATTATCCTGCATGGGATATATACGAAAGGTTAATATACGAAAGTCAATCTCATTCCTACATGCCAGTAAGAAATAAGTGTAATTTGAAATTAAAAATACCTTACCATTTACCATAGTACTCAAAAAGGAAATACTTAGGTATAAATCTTAGTATATACATATACATATTTATATGTATATGTATATACTTACTACATATATATAATATATATGTTTGTAACCTAAATGAGGGGCAAACCACAAAACTCTATAGAAAATATCAAGAAACTACATAAAGAGGAAGACTCAATAATGTCAAGATGTCATTTTTCCCAACTTGATGTATAAATGCAATGCAATCTCAATCAATATCCCAGAAAGTTATTTTGTGGATATAGAAAAAATTGATTCTACAGTTTATGTGGAGAGGAAAATGACCCAGAACAATGGAGGAAGTCAGCACAATAATGAAGGAGAAGAACAGAGTTGGAGGACTGACATTACCCTTCTTCAAGACTCACTATAAAGCTACAGTGATGAAGAGTGTGGTATTAGCAAAAGAATATCAAATACATCAATGAAACAGAATAGAGAGGTCATAAATACACCCTCATAAATATAGCTAACTGATCTCTGACAAGGAGCAAAGGCGATAGAATGGAGCAAAGATAGCATTTTTACAAAAGTTTACAAAAGATAGTATTTTTAACAAATGGTTACAAATGTGAAACAACTGGACACCCAAGTGCAAATCTAGACACAGATATTACAATCTTCACAAAAATTAACTCAAAATGGATTGCAGACCTAAATGTAAAATGCAAAACTATAAAACTCTTAGAAGATAATATAAGAGAAAACCTAGGTGACATTGGGTATGCTGATGACTTTTAGATATCACATCAAAGGTATGGTCCATGAAAGACACCATTGATAAATTGGACTTCATTAAAATTAAAAATATCTGCTCAGTGCAAGACACTGTCAAAAGAATAGAAAAAAATACAAGCCACAGATTGGGAGAAAATATTTTCCAAAGTGATAAATTATAAATAACTGTTATCCAAAATATACAAAGAAATCTTAACAGTTATCAGTAAGAAAAGAAACAAATTCATTAAAAAATAGTGAAAGACTAAACAGACTCTTCACCAAAGAAGATATATTGATGGCAAATAAGTACAAGCAAAGATGCTCCATTTCTTATGTCACACACACAGGTTGAAAGAAAAAAAATGGGAAAAAATTATCCTTGCAAATAATAAACAAAAGAGAGCAGGGATATTATACAAATATGAGACAAATTAGACTTTAAATCAAAAATTGTCATAGGAGAGAGTCATTGTATAACAACAAAAGTTCATTTCAGCAAGATACAACAATTATAAACATATATACACCAAACATCAGAGTTCCTACATATATTAAGCAAAAATTGACTGAACTGAAGGAAGAAATAAAGAGCTCTACAATAATCATAGGAGACTTCAATACTCTACTTTCAACTACATATTAAACAACCAGATGGAAGTTCAATAAGAAAATATAGGACTTGAATAATATGATAGACCAATTGGACCTAACAGACATATTCAAAACACTCCATTCAACAATAGCACAATATACATTTTTCTCAAGAGTACATGGAACATTCTCTAGGATAGACCATATTTTATGGCACAAAACTAGTCTTAATATATGTAAAAAGATTGAAATAATACAAAGTATATTTTTCAATCACAATAGAATGAAACTAGAAATCAATAAAGAAGGGAAATTGGAAACTTACAAATATGTGGATATTAAATGACACACTCAAACAACCAATAGGTCAAGGAAGAAATCACAAGAACAATTAGAAAATATTAATAAAAATGAAATGAAAACTCAACATCCCAAACTTATGGGATGCATCAAACCAACGCTAAGAGGTAAATGTATAGCCATAAACCCTGACATTAAAAGAGTAAAACCTAAAATTACACCTTAAGGCACTATCAAAAGAAGAACAGACTAAACCTAAAGCTATCAGAAGGAAGGAAATTATAAAATTTAGAGCAGACAAGGAACAAAATAGAGAATAGAACAACGATAGAGAAAAATCAATGAAACTGAGTTGTAGTTCTTTGAAATGATGAAGAAAATTGATAAACTTAGCTACATTGATAAAGAAAACAAAGGGGACATAATTCAAATAACTAAAGTCAGAAATCAAAGAGGGGACACAATTGATTTTATAGAAATAAAAGCATAAAAAAATGGATAACACAAATTAAATAGAAACATTCCTAGAAATACAAAACTATAAAGACTGAATCATGAGGAATTAGACAGTATAAATTGACCTATAACTAGTAAGAAAATTGAATCAGTAATCAAAAACTTTCCAACAAAGAAAAGCCTTGGACAAAATGGCTTTGGTAGTGAATTCTACCAAATATTCAAAGAAGAATTAACACTAGCCCTCCTCAAACTCTTTCAAAAAAATTGGAGATGAGAGAACAAATCTAAACTCAACCCTTGAGGCCAGAATTATCCTGATATGAAAACCAGAATAGACACTACAAGAAAATAACTACAGACCAATATGCCTTATGAATATTGATGCAAAAATTCTCAGCAAAATACTAGCAAACCAAATTCAACAGCATGTAAAAAGATTATACACCAAGACCTAATGAGCCTTATTCCTGGAATGCAAGGATGGTTCAACCTTTGAAAAGCAATCAATGTAATACACCACATTAACAGAATGAAGGGATAAAAAACTCACACATGGTCATCTCAATAGATGCAGAAAAAACATTTTTACAATTCAACCCCCTTTCATGATAAACACACTCAACAAACTAGAAATCGAAGGAAACTACCTCAGTATAGTAAAGACCATAGCTGGGAAAACTCACAGATAACATCTTGCTCAAGGACAAAAAAAATGAATATTTTTCCTCTAAGATCAGAACAAAGACAAAGACCCCATTTTCACCACTTGTTTTTAACATAGTACTGGAAGTCCTAGCCAGATCAGTTAGACATGAAAAAGAAACAAAAGGAATCAAATTGGAAAGGAAGAAGTAAAAGTGTCTGTTCTTAGATGACATGATCTTATATGTAGAAAACCCTGAAGATTCTGCCAACAAAATAAGTTAGGTATAATAAACAAATTCAGTAAATATGCAAGATGCAAAATCAATACACAAAGATTAGTTGGACTTTTATACACTAACAATGACTGTTCCAAAAAGGAAATTAAGAAAACAATTCAATTTATAGGAAAAAAAAAAAAAAGGATCCAAGCCATGCGGTAGACAGTGATGTTAATTTGGAGATAGGATCAAAAAAAAATAAAATATTTAAGAATAAACCTAACCAATGAAGTTAAAGATTTGTATATTGAAATCTACAAAACTTCGCTGAAAGAAATTAAAGAAGACACCAATAAATGGAAAGGCATGCCATGTTCATAGATTGGAAGACGTGATATTATTAAGGTATCTATACTACTCTTCTCTGAGGAATATAAACAAATGGCCAATAAATACATTAAAAAGATGCGCAACATTCTAATCACTAGAGAATAGAAATCATCACAATGAGAGACCACTTCATGTCCATTACAATGGCTATTATTAAAGAAAAGGAAGGAAAATGAAAAAATAAATGGTGGCTAGGATGTAGAGAATTTGGAACCTTGGTAGACTGCTGATGCGAAAGTAAAGTAGTCCAGCTATTATGGAAATAATATAGCCATTCCTCAAAAATTAAACCTAGAATTACCATATACTTCAGCAATTCCACTTCTGGGTCTATACCCAAAAGAATTGAAAGTAGGGACAAGAATAGATATATGTACATCTATATTCATACCAATATTACTGACAAGAGCCAAAAGATGGAAGCAACCCAAGTGTCCATCCATACACGCATGGATAAACAAAATGTGATATATACATTCTGCAGAATGTTATTCTACCTTACAAAGGAAGGAATGCTGACACAAGCTACAACATGGATGAATCTTGAGAACATTATGCTAATAAAATAAGCCAATCACAAAAGGACAAATATTGTATGATTCCACATATTATAAAGAACTTAGACTAGTCAAATTCATATAAATGGTAAATAGAATGGAGGTTAATAAGGACTGTGGGGAGGGGACAATAGATAGAGTGTATCAGTTTAGGAAGATGAAAAAAATTCTCGAGATAGAGGGTGGTGATGATTGCACAACAATGTCAATATACTTAACGCCACTGAACTGTACTCCTAAAAGTGGTTAAAATGGTAAATTTTGTGCTATACATATATTATATTAATAAATTAAAAAATCTGAGAAGACTAGGAGTTTAACAAATTTAATTTATGTGGTTGGTATGGAGCACTCAGAATGAAGGGATATCATTCGCAGAAACATGGTGTTTGTGTGTGAAACAACGAGGAGATACAAAAAATCCAAGAAGTGTGGTAAAGTAGATGGTGGTCACAGTTTGGAGATAACATTCCACAAATGTTATGGAACAGAAAGTACTTTAAACTTCCTAAGACCTTTGGATGTGTATTTAGAAGCAGCCACAAACAAGGCAAGATGATTTCTTAAGAACAATAAGGATGATTTAATAACTTGGGAAATAAGGAACTTTCTTCTTCTACACAAAGATGGTAAAAATATTTAATAGTCTCTAGTCAAACAAGTTGCTGTCTCAAGAACTTTCTGGAGTACTTTTATTAGTAACTGTCCTTGGATCCATGAGGAAGAGTACCTTGATGTAGCAGTATTTTTTTAGCTTTGCACATGAGTGTGGGAAGGAGAAGCATGTGCATCAGAAATATCTTGTCCTGATTTTGGAGAATAATAATGTCTAAAAAGACCATAATGCAAAATTGCACTCATTCGAATGTACTGAGTACTTCTCGTGTGTATGTTTTGTGTATCTAGATTTGTATATTTTCCTACTAATGTCTATCTCTGCATTTTTGTGTGCTTCCTTTATGTCTGCTTTTCCTCCACTTCCTCCTTCCTGGACCAGAATTTCAGCCCTTTCCCAGGAGACTTTGAGATCATAGTCGTCCTAAATCTCATGGCCAGAGGGGGATTATGATTTGGGTTTATTTTCAGCGCTGTGCCTTAGGTGACCAAGGGCCAGAAGTTTCAAACTCTATTCTCAGGGGTGGGCATAGAAGAGACTGTCTAGTCCCCATTCCTGCTAGAGATAGGTTATATATTGACCAAGGAATCTAAGAGAACTTTAAACAGAATCTCTCTGTTCATAGGTAAGAGGGAAGGCTTGAAATGATTTTCGTAAGAGTGTATCATGCATCCCCCATGACTCTGATCTACAGACTACTGACCAAGAGTGAGGTCTTTGATGACAATTTCTGGTATATTCAGTACTCAGTAGTCAGGAAATGTGGAGACTGTTTTAATATTCAGTAATTCCTATTCTCTCTAATAACTGCAGAATAGTGAATACAATGGACTTTCATGGTGGTAGAATAAATTAAGTTAGGAAAGGACTTTCTTTGAAAGTAGGCTCAAAAAACAGACACCAAGAGAAGCAGCAAGAAACTAAGGGTACTGGAAGAGAGATTTCGGTATCTTCTACTGTCAGAGGAGTTCTGATTAGCCAGGTTGTCAGTATTCTTAAAGATCTTCAAGATATATTTATCACAATTTGGTGGCTATTACTTTCTCCAGATACCCTAAACTTACTGAGGGGCTGAACTTTTTTATCATTCTTTCCTTCATTCTCTTCTTTCTGTCTTCCACCCAACCTCCTATATTTCTTTCCTCTTTCTTTTCTTTCTGCATGCCTTATTGCTTCCTGAAAGTTTTCTTTTCTTTCCTTGTTTTGCCTGATTTTCTGTGTTAAAAATGAATTATCACAGGATGGGATAAGAGCCTCTGGATATTGCTCAGGGTTAGGTTAAAACCTTAATTATTCCTGACCTGGGAGAGCTAGGTCCATGACCAGTCCTTCCCTCAAACTTAATTATTTTAACTTCTCTGACCACTGTCTCTCCTGGATGTTTTCATATGTATATGAAAACAGGGTAAAACCTCAAGTTCTCTTTGTTGCCTAATGTTCCACTATAATCTAAGTAACAAAGGGGTTCACATTCCTCTAATAAGAAATGTTTTGGATCTAAACTTGTTCTCTATTTGTTGAATGCCTGTGCCTGTCTCAGTTTAAGATTTCTTTGATGCTGTTGATCTCCAAGTTTTTATTGAATGCTTCAGTGAGGAATACCTATTGGTTTTGGAGGTAACTTTTTCAATTTGAATTCATGTGAAAATTAGTACTAAATGAAACATACTGAAGGCAATTTGCATATATCATTACATGTCTATTGCTTTTATGTCTGTGTTTCTTTATGTCACTGTGGCTGTGTGTAGTTATCTACGTGTTTATCTGTCTTTGCCTTAATGATTTGTTGTGTTTGTCCTCAACATCCTCAATTTGGGAAGTCCTACATTTTATATTAATCTAGATACTAGTCTTTGCTCGTGAAAGAAAAGTACCCGAATATAGAGTATTTTGGTTCAGAACTGCAAAGGATATTATCTCTCAGCATTGACTATGCTATTAATCCTCATAACTGATCTGTCCCTTGGATTCAATTGTGTCCAGTGTAAGAAAACAGATAAGAAACAATATCACTGTCTTCTCTTGCACTGTAATAAAACAAAAACTAATAATTTGAAACTATTCTTGTGCTTGTTTTTTTCTTTCTAGGAATAGACCATATCTTCTCCTATTCCAACCAAATCTATAATGCCCTATCAAAATATAACCATGTTCCATCCACCCACGTTTCTTCTTTTAGGCATCCCAGGGCTTGAGACTGCCCATGCCTGGATTTCTTTGCCCTTCTGCTGTGTTTATTTAGTGGCTCTTATTGGCAAGATCACAATTTTGATAATCATCTGGACAGAGAGAACCCTCCGGGATCCAATGTTCTTCTCCCTGGCCATCATATCAGCCATAGATCTGGCCCTCTCCACATCATCAGTACCACGTATGTTGGGTATCTTCTGGTTTAATGCTCATGAAATTGGCTTTGGAGCCTGTGTGGCCCAGATATTCCGAATACACATGTTCACAGGAATGGAGTCTGCAGTCCTGCTAGCAATGGCCTTTGATCGATACGTAGCCATCTGTGCACCACTCCACTATACAACCATCCTGACTGTCTCAGTGCTGTCAGGAATTGGAGTGGGCATTGCATTGAGTGCGGTCATGCTGACACTGCCCATGATCTACCTAATCCACTGTCTGCCCTTTTGTGACGCCCACATTATTGCACACACCTACTGTGAGCACATGGGCATTGCCAAGTTGGCTTGTGCCAATGTTTGAATCAATGTCCTCTATGGCCTCTTTGTTGCTTCCTTCCTTGTCCTTGTCCTGGTACTGTTTGGAATCTCCTATGGCTACGTCCTTCACGTGGTATTCCACCTCAAATCCCAAGATGATCATCACAAGACATTGAGCACTTGTGGCTCCCATGCTGCAGTCATGTTTGTTTTCTATACACCCTCTCTCTTCTCCTTCATCACTCACCGATTTGGCCAAAAAATACCCCCTTGTGTCCACATTCTTGTTGCCAACATTTATGTTGTTCTTCCACCTGCCCTCAACTTTCCACCTTACCCTCTATGGGGTAAGGACCAAGCAAATCAGAGATTGTGTGATCCAAGTGTTTACTGATATGTAGGGAACACTATACTCATTGATTTTTAAGGATGAAGATCTGTATGTAATGACGATATTGACTCCACCTTCATATTAATACTTGGCAAGCAATTGTCAGTTTATTCATCCACATAAAAAATAGTAACTGAAGCCTCAAAATAACATTACATGGTCAGATAATCCAAGCTTTAGGAAATACTTCCCATTTTTAGTTTGCTGTTAGTTTCTCTTTAGTTTTGCTGTTGGGCTGCAGTGTCCGACTCTGGTAGTTCATTATATTTGAGGAAAAGAGAGATCAGGAGTTCTGCAGATGGGTCCCTGTAATTTAATGTCTGGGAGCTCCTCTGATTAAACTTGGTGTGCCTATAATATAATAGAAGTCTATGTGAAATTTCTACTGAAAGGTCTAAGCCTATGCCAATTCTCTATTGTAAATGTTCAGATAAATTTTGGAGTATATAACAGTCCTGTAATATTCTTTTCAAGGATCATTTCCTCATTTTCCTTCTTCAGAAATCTCAAGGAAACTTGGCCATCATTTGCCTCTATTTTACCTCTTGAAGATAATCTTAAGGAAATATCTCAAATAGATTGCAAAATGATCAACTCTTTCCCCTTCCCCCCCAAAATGATGATGATTTAAGAACTGAATGTTTATCCACACCCAGGTAAATGTAGAATTAAATGAGAGTATAATTTTTATTCCAAAGAAAGGAAAAGAAATTCAAATCTGGAATCACCAGCCGGAGTTATTTTAACTTTTTGCAGTCATTTGTACGGCCTCCACATGGGCCTTTTTCTTCACTCCTGGAGTCCATCAACACTCATTCAGGTGTGAACATAATGGGTTTCTAATAGAAGTGAATGCCATATCGTGATAGATATAGGACCTGGAAAATAATTTTTTGGGGTCAGCCTTGATTAGTGTTTTGCTAGAATTTTTGGCACAGTTTAGGATAAACATAATTCCTTTGTTTCCTAATGAAGATGGGTGAACAGGAACCAGTTTCTTTTTCTTTTTTGTGATGTTACAGTTTTGGTAATAATGTAAGTATGTGACATTGGATATCTTAAACTAATTGCCATGGAGCTGTCTCAATGTTCAGCTTGGTCTCCTACTTTATAGAATAATAATAAATTTTCAAGTTCCAGGTGGATGGAAACCACAAATATAATGTGATTTGCATCACTGTACAATGCACGTAGTTTATCAATTAATTAAAATAAAAAATAAGAATCAGTTATCTAATAATACTGTACTATACATAAATGTGGGGGGTCTTTGGTCATTTTATTAGAGATATTAAAGCTTTAATTGCTCCCAGGCCTTTCCAAATACCTTGACAAAGACGTTTAATGTATTTTTCAATGTTTTTAGAAAACTACATAATGAATATTCAGTTCTTTGTCATGTGAATTGCACTTTAAGTAAAATGAATTTATAATAATTTAAGAAAAATGATTCCATACTAATGTGTGAAGGTAAAGTAGATATAACAAGGAGGATTCTTTACATTATTAAGTGATATATTTCAATGTTTAAGTTTATCTTAACAGTTCAATAAAATAGAATTCTGCCAAAATATTCTCATGAATTAGAAGCATTTACACCTCCTTCCTGGTAGTGTTGCAAGTTTTGTGTCTAGCTAAATGCAAAGCTTTTTAAAAAGTAACACTTTAAGAAAAACTGAAACTCTTGTTCTAAAGAAGTGTATTGGCCTGTTGTGGAATTTATTTTCCCTTTCCAGCTCCCATTTTATTTTAATTTGCTTTCAAGACAGAGACAAAAATGAATCAGTAGAAAAGTATTGAAAATATACCGCAACTTTGCATTATAGACTCACCTAAGTGAATTCTATAAAGCCTTACCAGGGTTCACTTAGGAGGAGGAATGAAAGAGCCTAATATCTTCCAGGAGTAATTGTTTAGGAGAGAACACTGACATAAGGCAGTCTGAAACTTCTGATAACACAGAAAACAACATATAAAAGCAAAATATACAGAGCGCATGAATAAAACGAATCTTTCAAGAACACTGTTGCTGGGTAAAAACTATACAGAATAAGCCAACATACAGCACAAATGAATAAAATAATAATTAAAAAGTGTGCCTTTAAAAAATAGAGTAGTTTCAGCTAACTCTTCTGATCAAGTTCAAAAAAAGAAACTGAAATAATAGCTAGTATTATTTTTTGTCCAAATATCTCTTAAGGCATACATATAGTTATTAATTCAAATATATCAAATATTTCTACATGAATCTAACTACATAATACAGCTGAGTTATTAAAACCTTGGCTGTGGAGCCAGAACTAGGTTTTCCTCCCTGACCAATTGTAGTATCTCCACAATTAAAAATGTGGCCATGTTGTGCCTTTTCATTTTCTCAAGACTGCAAGGAAAAGTTGTTAAAAGCCCAAGGTTTTTAACATTCCCTTGAGGAAGTCACATAGTGTTATATAAGGATGTAGATGTCCAAGAACAAGAAAATTTTGAAGAGAACATCTAAACTCAGCAGCATTAAGGAACTTCCTGGGCCCACAATGACAGAGCCAGAGTCTCGTAGTGTCAAGAAGTGAAATTTTCCGTCTATTTTTTGAAAAACAATAACAACAAAAAAACACTCCATCAGCATATTCAGATACATGATTACTGTCACCTTGTTATTGATCAGAAACAATGGACCTAATTCATGGATACACAAACACTGAAAAATATAAAGGTAACTCTACATTTTAGAGTATGTTATATGTCCATATATGTCCTAATAATGGTGTATTTGGTGTTTTTTTAAGTATTAAATGCATTTAAAATAATGTAAGTGTATATGATATCACATTTATACCTTAGCTTTTTATATTTATTTGGACCAATGACCTTACCTCTGCAAGTCATATAAATTTCATTACTCTAATTTACTCAATCCTAGTATAATATTGTTCAAGTTTCTTTTGTTCGTGTTTACATCACTAGCAACTATAGTAATGCCTAATACATAATAAGCAATATTTGTTGAATGAAGAATGCTTCTTGAATGAACTGAATCACTATTTTTTGCACATAAAATAATTCTCTCTGGCACTGATGAATGAGGATAAATATGTTCACCAAAGATATAATCATTTAAAACACCGTATTTGATATACAAAATCACAAGAAAAAATATATTATCTCGTAAATGTCCATGTATGACAACTTTGTAACCTGGTAAAGATATGTACACTTTAATGTTCCATCATAAAGCCTCATATATAGGAAACAGTCTTCTGCTTTTCCCATACATTTTGGCCTGATTCACTAACGACTCATTAACTTTAATTTCTACCACACTTACTGGGTGGATCAGTTCTTTACTTCAAATCTTGCAGACATACAGTAGATCCTACAACTATAACGACTACTGCTACTATTAATAATTATCATTTTTGTTGTTATTACCATAATACAGTTTCTAAAAAGTTTCTTTAAAGGTAAATTCTTTCTTAATTTCTCTATATTTTTTCATATATAAATTTAAACACAAAAGGGCAAATACTGGGTAGTCAGGTGTCTCAACCTAAAATACTTAAAGAACTTAGTTTTGGGAACCAAAATAATTCACAGATTTATTGAAAATCCAGAATTTTTAAAAACCTGGAAAATAAAACTACGTCAGGTGCTTTTTAAGCACCCTCCAGAACCATTGGCCCTCATGTGTCTCTTGTTCCAACCGACTTGATGTAATAAATCCTTGGTGGGCTTTGTATGAATTCATTCAAGCACAAGTCACAGTGCTTCACCTTATGCCATGCTCCAAACCCCCTTCCCAGGGTCAAAACTATCAACACTATTAATCAGAAAACGTAATGGGCAATCCTTTTATGAATGACAGGTGGGACCCAGTGGGTAAATCATGTCGCCTTTCCTCTCCCGTAAACATCAATCATGAGACACAAGTTCTAAAGAATGGGCCATGAGATACAGTATGTAGTCACATTTAGCAGTAGCCAGATCCATAATCAAGGATCTCCTCCTTTTCTTGTCCCTCATTCATACTCTTTGAGATCAGTGTCTCCAGTATAGTAACAGCATTTAAGACCTTTGCCCAGGGCTTTGATTCTTAGGGAAGGGGCTATTATGGAAGGAAAGAATAAGCTGCAAGCCCAGTAACTGTTCCACCCCATCAAGATACTAAATCATGAGTAATAACACACCCCAGGAGAATTTAAATATTAGCACCACCATTAAAGCTTGATGATAAATCATAAAATTTTAAATAAATATGTCACCAAGAAGAGGAATGAGGGAATAACTTTGTCTTATTATTTGTCTTAGTCTTATTATTTCCTTTTCCCCAGTCAATTGCCCTGATCAAAGGCCATAGATCCTTTTGAGGAAAGCTGGGAGAAAGATTAAATGTGTACGTATTTGGCAGTGTAGTGGGTCCTTCCTCAAGGGGATCTTGCCTTCTCTTGACCCAAGGGGTTCTGAGTCTTTAAACAGCCTCAGATCTGAGAATTAACTGAGGAGCTATGACTCTCTGTTTTTAGGATTCAAGTTAGGCTTTTATTCACTTGATCTATTCATTTCTTTCAAAGCAGATATAGAAACTTGCAGGTCATTTATGCAGTACTTGAGCTGAGAATTAAAATTCCTGAGGTCATTCTTTTCCTTTCTTACTTTTTCCAGTGCTGTTAGGAGCCACCAATATCATTATACTTGTCAGTTTAACAAAAATGCTCTAATGTATCAAATACATGGTTTGCTGAGAACTTTTTCTCTTATAAATATTTGGTTAAGAGTATCCGATGGTGATATTTTGTGTATTTCTATTAGCACATCATGCCATGGACAATCAGCACTCTCTTTACTAGTGGATAGAGACACTAGTGCCTTTAAATCTAATCATATTAGATATCCAGTTCCAGAAAAATTGGAACCAATTTAGAAAAGTCATCTTTAAGATTCTTTTCCTCAAGACCCTACTCTCAGTATCCAAATCTGTATTAGTCAGATTTCTCCAGAGAAACAGAACCAATAGGGCATATATATATATATATCTCATTTTCCATGATTATTATATATATATATATATATATATATATATATATATATATATAATGTAGGATATGTACACACACACACACACACATTATCTACCTCTACCTCTCTCTCTCTCTCTCTATCTAAACAGAAGTTAAATCATGTGATTGTGGAGGCTGGCATGTCTGAAATCTGCAAGGCAGGCTAGCAGTCTGGAGACCCAGGGAGGAGTTGATCTTGCAGTCTCAAGTCCAAAAGCACCCTGCATGCAGAACCCCTTCTTCCTTGGAGGACCTCAGTCTTTTTCTATTAAGGCCTTCGATTGATTGGACGTGGCCCACCCACCTATGGAGGGTAATCCGCTTTACTCAATGTCTACTGATTTAAATGTTAATCATATCTGAAAAATGCCTTCACAGTGACATCTAGACAGATGACCAAACATCTGGGCCCATAGCCTAGCCAAGTTGATATATAATATTAACCATCACAAAGAATAAATACGACAAACATGGCTCCTATCTTCCTAGAGCATAATAATAGCAGAGAGAATGGGAGTGAAAGAATTAAAGTCTATACATATCTATGAGAAATGAATAAAAGGAATACAAAGCTGTTCTATAAATATTAATTTAGGAAAATAATTAATTATGAGAAAAGGAAAATGAGTAGAATACTTTGACCTAAAGACAGAACAGAAAAGATGATATCACCATTAACAAGGGGACTGATTCTGTCGCTAAAAAGACAATCAACATTTTATTAAATACCTGGGATAAATATGGATTTAAAAATTGAAGCATTTTTTGAACTTGTATTTCTTTCTAAAATCTTATTTTAAAATCTTTATTAAGATATAATTTACATACCATAACATTCATCTTTTTAGTGTTTTACCGTGGTTATTACTATATTTACAAAGTTTTGCAACTATCACCAAAATTTAATTTCAGAACATTTTCATCACCACAAAAGGAAACCTCATGCCCTTTAGCAGTCATTACTCATTTTCGATGATTATTATACTTCCATACATACCATCTCATCTCTCACTTGCAGTATATACCCTGGGTTCCTATAATATAGAGAAACTAAAGGCTACCAGATTGAACATTAATTAATCACCATGTTCACACATGGATTGTATCTTTAGCCATCGTTTCCTTCATTCCTCACTCCCTCTTATTATAATGGAAGAATTCATCTTCTCCTACTTAACATTAATCCCTCCAATGCTACTCTAATAAGTCCTTTGACAGCATATGCCATCTCTTTAAACAGTTGCATGTATAGCAACTGGATTCCATCTCCGACCACTCTAGTATTTCCTTCCATCTCTCTCTTGCCCATTTTTGTCTTATGCTTAAAACACAGTTTCCTCACTATTCCTTCCTAGCCTTCTTTTCTTATCACTCTAAACAACTTTCCTGGAAATCATACCAATTTCTACTCTTTAAATATAAATTATGCATTTAACTCAAGTCTACTTAAAACACTTGCCCTTATAATTCTCTTTAATATTCCTTATTGTTTACAGAACAAAGTTCAAGCTCCTTCAAATAATCAAGCATCTATTTACACCCCAGTTTCATCTCTCACCATTAACCTCAAACTTTCTTTCATAGTCACATTGCCATTATTTTTTAGTTCTTCTTTAACCAATCTGTTACATAGGCAGGCCCTTTATCTGAAGCATGCATTATCTTCTTATTCTTCACCTGGCTGCATTCTATTCACCATCCCAGTTTTATTATAGACATCATCTTTCAGGAAATCAATTATTGGCATCTCTCCCCAAATACTCAGCCTACCATATTGCCTTTATTCTCCCCAACAAAAGTTTTATCAAGTAATGATGTATGTGTATTTTTTTCCAAGTGTAATCTCCAAGAAAGCCAAATAGTGTATCATTGACTATATTATCAGAAGTCTCTAATATTATGGCTGCTATATGGTTAGATGGTCAGTATATAGGTGATGAATAAATTAATTAATCCTTTGTTTAAATAATGTCAATGGACTGTATTTTAAAGAAACGTGCATATCTGATTTGCCAAAGTTGTTATAGGTTTTTCTAATCAATTTGAATTTGAGTGTCTCCCTACAGATTGCTCCATTGCATGCAAAATTCAGAAATTTTATAAGATGGAGAAAGGCCATTTTAGTACTTCCCTTTGATATCACAGTCAAGATTTTGCATTCAAATCAGCGGATTTCTCAAAACTAGAGGAGATCATGCAGAAGACCAGCGGAGCTCTAGAAAGGAGTAATTATTTTAATTGAGATATAATTCATCACCACTATCTAATCTAAAACATTTTCAACAATCCTAAAACAAACCTCACACCAATTAGCATACATTGCCCATTTCTAATCCCTCTCCAGCCACTGGCAACCACTAATCTACTTTCTGTCATTTTGGATTTGCCTATTCTGAATATTCAATATAGATGGAAGCATGCAATACGTGGTCTTTTGTGTCTGGCTTTTTCACTTACCCTAATGTTTTCAAGGTTCATCTGTATTTTAACATGTATCGGTATTTCATTCCTTTATATTCCTTAATGGTATTTCATTGTATGGATATACCACATAAATTAATGGGCATTTAGGTTGTTTTTACCTTTGGTTATTATGAAAAATGATGTTATTATGGGTATTTGTGTACAAGTTTTGTGTGAACATACATGTTCAGTGCTCTCGTGTACATACCTAGGAGTGGAATTGCTACGTCATTTGGAGACTCTATATGCAATGTTTTGAGGAACTGCCAAATTGTTTCCCAAAAGTGCTATACCACCTACAACCCCATCAGTAATATATGATGTTTCTCATTTCTCCTCACTATAACCAGCACTTGGTATTGTCCCTGTTTTTTTTTGTTTGCTTGTTTCTACAAAAATGAGAATATTTATTTTCTCCAGAGAGTAAAAAAACATTTTTCTAACTTTTATAAAAGTTAAGTACCATTACATTTCATTTTCTTAAATAATAATGTTCTAAAAAATATATTAAATTGTATACAATGTGTCACACCTCATCTTATATTTCAAAATGAATGATATTTCTGTCTTATTCCCAAAGTTGCATATTAAAAGCATATTTAGAAACAAACCCTATAACAAAGTCAAGATCCCCACAGGAAGTGAGTCTGGATACGGGTAGGTCTTGAGATTGCCTGAACCCCCCAACAGTGGCACCCTGTGTGAGCTGGGAGAGGGCCCTCTAGTATGAGCTCCTGAAGACACATCCTTTCTGAAGCAGTAGAATTATCTCAGACTTTCCTTCACACCGTACTTCTGCCTTGTTGAGTATGTTGAACACAGCAAGACAGTAGCCTGTGCGATGGGCCTACCTGGGGTCTGCAGGCAGAGGGTGAGGACCTGCCACCCCTGAGTCATCTAGCCTGAGGGGAGGCAGTTGTGGCAAGAAGATTTGAAAAACACTCCATACCAGGGCAGCTAAACTGAGAGATCTGGTCAGGAAATAAACACTGACATCAGAGTAAACAAAAAGCAGACATCAAATACCAAACAGGAGATTTGAAACCAAAAAGGGTGTGTGTTGACTGGGCTATGGAGTGGTGAGCTGGCCTAACTCTGTGGGAGACCTGGGGTGGCTTCATCACACCAGGGAGATGGGATCTTGGAGGCTGTCACTTAAAAGTGCTGATGAAGATTAAGTGCTTGGCACCCAGATGCACGGGGGCTTGGTGATGGCCGGCAAGCCCTGCTGGTGTGGGGACAGCCTGGCTGGATCCTCAACCACGTCAGGATGACTCCTGCCTTGGGCTGACTGTGGGGCATGTGGGTGGGGCCATGCCCAGGCACACCCCAAGGGTTTGACCTGAGGGCCAAGACAGCTGTACTTGCTAGTGCTTTGAGCTTTGTGATTTTCTGGCAAATTGGAGTCTTGAGCCAGAGCCCACACTTCAGAAGTTACAGCAGCTGGTTACCTCACCCATGCCAGAAAGAGGCCTCAGCCCTGTTCTGACACGGGGAATACTGTGTATTTGTTTGATGTGATTTCAAATCCACTTGTTTATGACAAAGACAAAAAAAAAAAAAGTTGTTGTTTTGATATAAGAATGAAGTAAATTGTGTCAAGATGTCATCATCTCATCTGTTGTCATTGAGAAGAACTCAGTAGCCCAGTGGCTGAGGGGCCCCTCTGGAGGCTTATCAGTAAGAACATGCGAGAAGCAACTATGGCAAGATGGCAGTTAGGCTATAAATATTGAGAGTTTGTGAGAACCATTCAAGAGTTTTGTTCTGGGCAAGACACTCTTTGCTGACCTAAATAAGCTCTCTGAACACCTTGAGGCATTGGCATCTACCGATAAGGGTGATTCCCATATCAGTAGTGGCGAAAGCTGCGCAGGGGCCCCAAGAAGATTATCACTGTTCCCTAGCACTGTGCTCTAGCAAGGGATTTTTCACTTTCGTTTTGCACTGGCAGCTGGACTCAGCTCTCAGTTGGTCAAGCCACCTCTCCCGAGTGCCTCCTTGTATAAAAAGGGAGATTTCAATTAAATTTGGACTTTATTCCTTTCATCTCCCCTTGTCTGGGACAATAGTGTGATTAATCTATCACTGCGTTGGAGTATGTTATGTTATTTTTTGATTGACATGTTAAGAGACATTATCCTGTATGCTATTGGCTTGTGAAACTATTATGAATCCCACAGGGAACCCATGATAAATAAGCTATTGGCAAAGACAGTCGCAGTGTCTCAGCATAATTCTTGCCCCCTGAAATGAAACAAGGAAGATGGGAAAAGGCATTCTGAATTTTTCCCTACTCCTTCTCTGATCTGCAAGGAATTGGACACTCAGGGAAGACCACAGGGCACCAAGTGCTGTCCTGTCTGCCTTCTAGAGGGACCGAGGACACTGTGAAACATGGCTAAGAGATCAGGTTCACAGCTGGCCAAAGTGCGTTCACCATGGGAGGTAACAAGATTAACTGACTGAGGGCCTTCCATTCCCTCCCTTTGGACCACATAGGAGAAAGCGGAGCCTGGGTGCCAGCAGTGAACGGGGTGAGGATGGCACACAGGCACTGAGGCACCCACTTGCTGCCTCTTCCCCTTTCTCTGTCACCTTAGGGCAAAGGCTTTGGCATGATGCTTTCAGAGTGACAGTCCATGGTAGTCCCCAAACCCCCTCCCCTTCCTCTTTTGTAATCCTCTGCTGTGTGATCTGTAATTTACTTTTCTCAAAATCAACCCTTTCCATCATCAACTCCAAATTCCACTCTTCTAAAATAGTTTCTTAAAAGAGCAGCTGTTTCCTCTTTCAATGTTCCTGGAAGCACACCTTATCTCTTCCAGAAGAATTCATTTTTCAGATGTTTACTTAGCTACAGGGGACCTTCTGTGGGGTGGTGCTGACAGTTTCCAAGTAAGACCACGGCCAGACTGAGGCTGAGGCCTTGATAGAGGTTGGGCCTGGGACAATTCACAGCCCTCTCCTCGCATGCTGTCCTGAGGCCGGTTTGATTTTCCCGCAGCTGATACATGAATAAGTCAATCCTGGTGGCACTGGGCTATGCCAGGCCAGCAGGAAGGAGAGCACTGGGGTGTCCCCTCCACTTCCGGGGACTCTGAGAAAGGGCTGCTCCAGCTGCCAGCTCAGATAGCACACTGAATTGGGGCTGGGCCTCCATGACCCGAGGTGTGAGGTAGGCAGGGTGGGCCTGCAGGATGTGCTGATGGCCAGCAATCAGCATAAGCTTTAGGCAACTGAACAGCTGCCCTGGGCTGGGCAAACCCTTCCTGGGGCCAAATTCCACATTCCTTTTGTGAAGTGAGTGGATCTATTCACAGCACAGTTGTGACTGCACACACTTGACACTTGTGTTTGAGAGGAGATTCCACAAAAGCTAGGATTAGCATGGAAGGGAGATGGCACATGTCAGTATACTTCCAGTGGTCTTTGTATGGGACAGGCCTCTGTCTTCAGACCCAGGTGCTCCAGGGTAATCACTCTCTCCAAATCAAAAGATGAAAATAGCACTGAGCAGTCTGGACCTGTGGCAAGCCTTACAGGGTGCCTATGGCAGCGCCCCTGCCCTCCTGTTGACACACTGCCCTGTTTCTCTGTGCCTGTCAGCTCCTAGCATCTCCCCTGGACTCAGTTTGCTGAGTGTCACCTCTCTCTGCAGACACCTCCCAGCTGACTCTGTATGTGGCCCTCTGTCTTGCTGAAAGCAGACAGGCACAGACAGGTTGCCAGGGTGACAGAATCTCAGGAAGGACCTCAGCACACAGTGGCTTAGGGACTTGGGGAGGTAGGTAAAATGCTCCAAAGAGGGAACCTGGGAGGCCAGAGGCACAAGACCCAAGGCTTTGTGCTTTTAGGAGCATCATGCTCTTACAAAAGCCCAGGTCTGGCCTCAGAGGCACAGGCTACTCTTCTCAGAAGCTGTTGACAAAGCCTGTTTTCAAATGGCAGAGAACTTTAAATTGGAGATGGCACTTATAACCTGCAGCCACTGCAGCTGCAGCTCTCAATGTTAGGAGGCCTATCTTTGGAAGATCTCCAGTTCTCAAACCCTCCTTTCCATCTTTTTAATTATAGTCATCCTATAGGATGTTAACTGGTATCTCATTGTGGTTTTGATTTGCCTTTCTCTAATGACTAATGATGTTGATCATCTTTTCATGTGCTTATTGGCCATTCGTATATCTTCTTTGGACATATGCCTATTCACATTTTTGCCAATTTTAATGGGGGTATTTATCTTTTTATTACTAAGTCATAGGTGTTCTTTATATTCTGGATACTAGTCCTTTCTCAGATACATAATTTGCAAACATTTTCTTCCATTCTGGGAGTATTTTTTAGCTTCCTTGACACTATCCTTTGAGGTACAAAAGTTTTAATTTTTATGGACTCTAATTTATCTATTATTTTCTTTTCTTGCATGTGCTTTTAGTGTCATATCTAAGAAACCATTGCCAAATTAATGTCAATAAAATTTACACTTGTTTTCTTTTAAGAGTTTTGTAATTTTAGCTTCTTATATTTAAGTTTTAGATACATTTCCAGTTGATTTTTGTATATCGTATGAGGTAGCTCTCCAACTTTATTCTTTTGCCTGTGGATACCCAGTTGTCCCAGTATCAAGCACTATTCTTTTTCTCTTTGAAGTGTCTTGCCATCCTTGGCAAAAAATCAATTGACCGTAGACGTAAGGTTCATTTATAGACTTTCAATTAAATTTCATTGATTTATATGTCTATGCTTATGTCATCATCACTTTCTGTTGATTGCTATAGCTTGGTAGCAAGTTTTAAAATCAGGAAATGTAAGTCCTCCCATTTGGTTTTTCTTTTTCTTTTTTAAAGACTATATGTTTGAAGCAGTTTTATGTTCACGGTAAAATTTAGAGGAAGGTATAGAGATTTCCCATAGACTCCCTGTCCCAACACATACATACCCTCTCCCATTATCAACATCCCCCACAAGAGCGGTACATTTTTATGATTATGAATTTGTATTGACACATAATCACTCAAAATCTATAATTTACATTAGGGTTCATTCTTGGTGCTGTATATTTTATGCGTTTGGACAAATTTATAATGACATATATCTATCATTAGGATATCATACAGAGTAGTTTCACTGCAATAAAATCCTCTGTGTTCTGCCTATTCAGTTCTTCCCCCTACCTCAGCCTGACAATCACCTATCTTTTCACTTTCTCCGTAGGTTTGCCTTTTCCAGAATATCATATACAGTCATGCACCACTTAAAGATGTTTTGGTCAACAACAGACCACATATACAACAGTGGTCCCATAAGATTAGTACCATATAGCCTAGGTGAGTAATAGGCTATATACCATCTAGGTTTGGGTAAGTATACTCTATGATGTTCGCACAATGATGAAATTGCCTAATGACACAATTCTCAGAAGGTATCTCTGTCCTTAAGCAATGCATGACTGTAATTACAATCTTACAAAATGTAGCCTTTTCAGATTGGCTTTTTTTCACTTAGTAATATATACTTACGGTTCCTCCATGTCTTTTCATGGCTTCATATTTTTTTTTTTTCCCCAGCACTTAGCAATACTCCATTGTCTGAATGTACCACAGTTTATTTATCTATTCACACACTTTGGATTCTTCTAAGTTTTGGCAATTATGGATAAAGCTACCATAAATATCTGTATGCAAGTTTTTTGTGTGGACATAAAATCGCAGCTCTTTCGTGTAAATAACAAGTAGCATGATTGCTGTATCATTGTTTTTCTTTTTCAAAATTACTTTGGCTATTCTAGGTCCCTTGAATTTCCTAATAAATTTTAGGATCCACTTGTTATTTTGTGGGAAAAAAGGGAAGCTGAGATTTTGATAGAGGTTGAATTGAATCTGTACATCAATATTTGAATTATTTCCAACCAAATAATATTACTTTCTAATCCATGAAAAAGGGATATCTTTCTATTTATTTAGATCTTTTTACCCTTCTTTCAACAATGTGTTAAAATTTTGAGTGTAAAATTCTTGTACTTGTTTTGTTTTATTTCTTATGTATTTGATTTTTTGATGTTATTGTAAGTGAAATTGTTTTTCAAATTAATTTTTATATTGTTCATTGTTACTGTATGTGAATAAAATATTTACATATTGATTTTGTATCCTGTAACTTTAAAATATCATTTATTAGCTCTAACAATTTTTTGTGGGTCCCATAGGAGTTTCTACGTATAAGACTATGTCATCTGTGAATAGAAATAATTTTACTTCTTTCTTTCCAGCCTGGATGCTTACCTTTTGTAAATTTTTCTTGCTTAATTGCACTGGCTAAAATTACCAGTAAATTGTTAAATAGAAGTGGTGGGAGGGGACATCCTTATCTTGTTCCTAATCTGAGGGGGACATTTTTCAGTCTTTTATTGTTAAGTATTATGGTACATGTTAGGTTTTCCATATATGAGTTTTATCAGATTGAGGAAGTTCCCTTCTAATGTATTATATTGAGATTTTGGTTTGATTTTGTTTTTAATCACAAAACAAAATTGTGATTGTTGGATGTCATCAAAAGCATTTTGTTTTCCATGAGAATGCTTAAGATCTACTCTTGTGGAAAATTTCAAGTATACACCACAATACTATTAACTATAGTCACCATGCTATACATTAAATCCTCAGAACTTATTCAATTTATAACTAAAATTTTGTACTTCTTGCCCAATATCTCCCCATTTCCCCCACACTCCAGTCTCTGGCAAACACCATTGTACATTCTGTTTCTCAGTTCAACGTTTTTTTAAGATTCCACATATAAGTAATACCATACAATATTTGTCTTTTTCTTTCTAGCTTACTTCACGTAGCATAGTGCCCCCCAAACTCATCCATGTTGTTGTGAAAGGCAAAATTTCCTTTATTTTATAGCTGGATAACATTCCATTGTACATACATACCACAATTTTTTTATCCATTCATCTATCAATAGACACTTAGGTTGTTTCTATATGTTGGCTATTAGGAATAATGCTGCAATGAGCATGAGAGTGCAGATATCACTGATTTTGCTTCCTTTGTATTTATTCCCAGAAGTGAAACTGATGGATCATATGGTAGTTCTGGTTTTAAATTTTAGAGGAGCCTCCATATTGTTTTCCATAATGGCTGTACCAGTTTATATGCCCACCATCAAGGTATAAGAGTTCCATTTTCTCTACATCCTTGCCACCACTTGTTATTGTTATCACTTGCCTTTTTGATAACAGCCATGCTAACAAGTGTGAGGTGATAGCTTATTGTGGTTTTGATTTGCACTTCCCTGATGTTTAGTGAGGATGAGCACCTTTTCCTATATCTTTTCCCATGTCTATATAAATATAGGCCATTTATATATCTCGAAAAAATATCTATTCAGGTCCTTTGCCTATTTTTTAACTGTTTTATTTATTTTTTTGCAATTGAATTATATGAGTTCTTTACATATTTTAGATATTAACCACTTATAAGATATACAGTTTGCAAATATATTCTCTTATTCCATAGGTTGCCTTTTTTTGTTGTTGATTGTTTCTTTTTCTGTGCAGAACAAGTCCCTCTTGTTTATTTTTGCTTTTTTTTTTTCACCTTTGCTTTTGTTTCTTGTGCTTCCTGACTTCAAACTATATCACAGAACTATAGTAATCAAAATAGTATGGTACTGGAATAAAACCAGGCACATAGACCAATGAAACAGAAAAGAAATCCCAAAAATAAATCCATTCATTTACGGTCAATTATCCTTTCACAAGGGCTTTAAGAACACACAATGGGGAAAGGATAGTCTTTTCAATAAACAGTCCTGGGAAAACTGGATATCTGCATACAAAAGAATGAAATTGGACCCTGTCTTATACCACTGACAAAAATTAACTCAAAGTGTATTAAAGACTGAAATGTAAGGCCTGAAACTGTAAAACTCCTAGAGGAAAAGATAGAAAAAAAACTCTTTGACATTGGTCTTGGCAATGGTTTTTTGACTAAGACACCACAAGCACAGGTAACAAAAGCTAAAATAAATGAGTGAGACTACATCAAACTAAAAAACTTCTGCACAGCGTAGGAAGCAATCAATAAATTTAAAAGTCAACCTACAGAACGGGAGATATGTTTGCAAACTATATATTAAATGAAGGGTTAATATCCAAAGTATATAAAAAACTCCTACAACTCAATGGTAAAAAACCCCAAATAATCCAATTGAAAAATGGGCAAAGGACCTAAAGAGACATTTTTCCAAAGAAGACATACAAATGGCCAACAGAACATGAAAAAGTGCTTGACATCACTAATCATCAAGGAAATGCAAATCAAAACTACAATGAGATATCACCTCACACCCGTTAGCATGACTATTATCAAAAGGCAAGATATAGGGCTTAGCGGTTAAGTGTGTGCACTCCACTACTGGCAGCCCGGGTTCAGATCCCGGGCTGGCACAGACGCACCACTTCTCTGGCCATGCTGAGGCCACATCCCACACACAGCAACTAGAAGGATGTGCAACTATGACATACAACTATCTACTGGGACTTTGGGGAAAAAAAGGAGGAGGATTGGCAGTGGATGTCAACTCAGAGCCAGTCTTCCTCAGCAAAAAGAAAAAAAGGAGGATTAACATGGATGTTAGCTCAGGGCTGATCTTCCTCACAAAAAAAAAAAAAGGCAAGAGATAACAAATGTTGCTGAGGGTGTAGAGAAAAGGGAAACCATGTGCTGTCTTGGTGAACATGTAAATTGGCATAGCCACTATTGAAAATAGTATAAGGGTTGCTTAAAAAATTAAAAATAAGACTATCATATGATCCCAGCAATCCCACTCCTGGGTAGACATCCAAAGGAAACTAAAGCAGTATCTCAAAAAGATATCTGCACTCCCATGTTCAATGTAGCATTATTTACAATAGACCAGATATGGAAACAACCTAAGTGCTGCTCAATGGATGATTGGATAAAGAATATGCATATATATATATATATATATATATATATATATATATATATAATGGAATATTATATATCCAGTAAAAGGAAGGAAATATTGCCATTTGCGACAACATGAGTGAATTCGAAGGGAATAATGCTAAGTGAAGTAAGCCAGACAAAGAAAGGCAAATATTGCATGGTATCACTTATATTTAGAATCTAAAAAAAAAAAAAAAAATGCTCAGTTCATGGAAACAGAGAATAGAATAGTGGTTGCCAGTGGCTGGGAGGAGAAGAAAATGATAGGTATACGTCAACAGGTACAAACTTTAAATTAAAGATGAATAAGTTCTGAGGATCTAATGTACAACATGGTGGCTAGTTAATAATATGGTATTTATATGAGAAATTTCCTCTGAGTAGAACTTATGCATTCTCACCACACACACACACGTGCACACACACACACACACACACAAATTTTATGAAGAGATGGATGCATTGATTATTTTGATCTTGTTGATCGTTACACAATGTACATGTATATCAAATCATCACATCGTGCACTTTAAATGTATACAATTATATTTGTCAATTATTCGTAAGTATAGTTAGGAAAAAATTAAGTATGCAATTGAAAAGCTGACTATATTCACCCTCCATTAACAATCTTTAAAATGTTGTCTCTTGTATACAGAATAATGCTGAAACTCATCATTGTATGTACACACACATACATACATATAATAATTTCACACTCTGACACCAATCTTTATCTTTGAAAGCATCTCCCACAATATTCCATATTATATTTGAAGTGTAATAACATTTAAGTGTGTATATATGTCGAAAACTTGTTTCATGACTCTCTTCCTTTGCTAACTGCTATTTCTCTCCTTAAAATTCTTCATTACATTTTTCACTTAATTGGCTCTAAATTATCCTTTGTGACTCAACTTAAGAGAAATCTAAGAAAAAGAAAAACTTATCTTTGATAAAAATCAAGAAAAATGTCCTGGAGTGAAGAAAATGGAAAATGACTGGAATGAAGCATGAGTACCTTTCTGAGATATTAGAAGTTTTCAATATCTTATTTTGGATGACGGTAATGCAATAATACAACACATGTCAAATATCATCAGATTGAATATTTAAGATTCATTATCCTTTTGACAGATTGTTTTTGGTTTACTGCCAGCATGCAAAAGCTGCTATAAAAATTACTAAACAAGTCTTATTGTGGACCTATGTGTTTGTTTCTCTTGAGAAAATACTAAATAGCCATAAAGCAAATATGTATTTCTTTGCATGTAAACTTTCAGTAGAAAGAAAAAAAGATAAAATTATATTAATACAGTATGTGAAAAATAATAAATGATTATAAACTATTATCTGAAGAACTTAGCTATAAAATACAATGGGAAAGATCTCTGGACTATTTCTGGGCAAAAGAGAGATTACATTATTTTAATGATAACTAAACATTTGTATCTGCATGTAGGAGAAAAGAGACGGAATAAGTTAAATGTACCAGAAAGAGTAGACAATTGATGAGACTCTGAGGGAACTGAGTGAGATAGACTAAGAAAACAAATAACAAATAAATAAATAAATAGATTCCTGAGGAAACTGAGAGGAAAAAAGACATGGAAAAAATTGAAAACAACAACTGACACTACCATAAAGTACTTTCTTCTCCCCTCAGATAGATTGTTGTATGTATACTGAAGCTGGACGATGATTTTGAGACTAGACAGTAACTAATAGCTTAATTATACTGAAAAACTGAGCATAAACAGCTAGTGATGTTCTCACATGAACTGGAGAGTGAGTGTCAAGCAGCTGAGCCACATTCAGAGAAAAAAAAATCTATATGCAAATCATGCCTGCATTTTGGTGATTATCATCTAAAACTCTGTTATCTGGGAGCCTGCTAGAAGAAGGCAGTTAGCCAGCTTCATATTGCAATCAGTGAATTACTGATTTTCTATGGCAAATGGCAATATAGTGAACTACTAAAACTCTGAGGTTAGAAGAACAGCCCACATTTAAAATATCCCCAGATTGCTAGGAGGGAAAATATATTATGGATAATATTCTATGAAACTTATTATCTGGGAATTTGAGTAGACCACTAGTGACACTGAATAAGCATTGTCATTGAAGTTAATCTCAACTGCTATCAAGGGACAGAGGTGATGGTGGTGAATTATCTGATGTGTCCATTAACAAAGGAAACTTGGAAAATCTTGTACCTAAAAAACATGTATTGAAATTTCATTCAAAACTCAAAGTTACTGTAAAATTTTGGGAATCAGGACATTCTTTAAGTAAGTGATAGTAGTAGTAGCAGTATAATTGTATTTATAAGCAGAATAGCACCTACACTTCTACTTCAAATACAGGTCTTGCCAGATGATAAAGGGTAGAAAAATAATTATTCTTCATTTCAAAGTCTTAAGAAATCTCCTTCTCTCACATTCACTTGATCTCGCTCTTAATAAGCTCAGAATCAACTAAACGGCTCTAAATGTGACCGAAGACCAGATATTCCCCAGTTCTTATTACTGGAAGACTCTTTTTGTCTAGAAACCAGAACACTGTTTGACACCGTGTTCCAGGTCTGACACCAACTTGCCTCTGGGAAGGAAGTTTGAGATGAGAAGAGTAATGATGCTGTAGGGGCATCAGAAGGATAATGATGCTCTGTGATCAACCCAGACATTCAGGAATACCCAGCCACTCTTTCATTAATATGTTCTGGAAATTTTGGTGGAAACAAATTGATGCAACCCACCCATTCCCACGCCAGGCCAACCCTCGACTCATTGCAGGCAAGTTGTTGTCCCTACAAATTGGGAACTGGTAGCTGATAAGGGGTTGTGATGGCAGTTTCTTTTAGGAAAAATTGATAGAATAGGGTATCTAAGTCTTATTTTTCTCAGTAATTTCTTGGCCCACGTTTTTGCTGCTTAGAATTTTTTATCAAAAAAAGGAGAAGGGGCTAGATTAATGTAATTTAGAATTGAAAGATTTTCATAGGTAATTAGGTGATGTTTTATTGTATTTCTAAATCCCAAGTAATTAAAGACATAAGTAAGGTTGTTCCCAAGTTTTCTGGGTTTAAGTTGACAGGATCGTCATTAATTCTAATGTTCCCTGGTTTATTGAAAATGGAAAAAGATGATTAAGAGGTGATCTGCCATTGGTGTCTATGGAGATGTGGTGGTTGTTTGAGTAATGTAGAAAGTAGAAGATAAGAGAATCGTATGCCTTGAAAAGATCCGGGCAGCTCAGTCCTCTTTGTGTCGGGTTAAAGGATACCCCAACCTCCTTTTTACCCTCTGTCTTCTGTTGGAGATCACCCATTATCACCTTTTCTTCCTCTTTCACTCAGTAAGTAGGAATGAGACAATCTCTTATATAGTAGCACTTATATAATTTTTTAAAAACTAAGGGTAATCAAACTCATGCTCTGTTGTGTCTCAAGAAACTGGATTTAATTAAATTTAGATGCATGTATCTTCCCCATTTTAGTTCTATGTACTCAAATCCAGTAAAAGAGAAGTAATTATTACAAATTTTTTTTTTCTTAAATCATATGACCTTTTTCAACTGCAAAAAATCTGTCAACTAGTTAGGATATCACCTAATTATTTCAACTCTGATCATTTGATGACTGCTTGGAGGAATGGCTAATCTTATGTACAAGATGATAGAGGAAAGCTCTTAGGCTGTAGAAATTTCCTCTTCTCATGGAGTTCTCCTCATTTTTATTATCAAGAAATTTTCACTTCTCTGTGCTTTGTTTTATCTCTTCTCAATATTCCACAACCTGTTTATGCCTTGACAAAATAAACAGACTTTTTATAAGCTACTGTTGGAGATCAGGGTAGACCACCCCAAAATATCCCACAGTGGCATATTGATTTTTTTAAAAAGTTACTTGTTTGGACTTAGTAAAGTCCTGACCCTCCTCTCTCTAGTCTCCCTGAAAGCAGAAAATAAATCTCCCATGTGAAAGATGTTCTTCCTGCATCCTTCTCACCAGAGCTAAGGAATTCAGGGCTGAGAAGCCTATATAAACATACCTTGTTACTTTTACTAATTTACTGCCTCAAGCCTAAACTCTATTTAAATTCCTCACACATTACATACCCCAAACCTAAGTTTCTTTTTCCTGTCTATTTTCTTACAAATTTATTATTTCTCTGTGTAAAAAGATATATAAACTACTTGCTTTGTTTACTCAAGGAGCATCATTAATATGATGTCCCATGCACATGTATTAAATTGTTTTTTTTTCTCCTGTTAATCTGGCCTTGTGTCAATTTTATTATTAGTCCAGTCACAAGGGTAAATAGGCAAAGAGATTTCAGTGTCCCTCCATCGATTTTTTTTCTTTCATATAAGAATTATTATACAAAAAAATCCCTTTTATACTCCCATACAAGTACTTCATGTGCCCACAAAACAACTACTTATCTCATATTTTTCAAGAAATTGCCATCCAGAGAAAAACAGAAGTAGAGACTTCTACTGCTATTCATAAAAGATTTCTTTTTCCAGAGTGTACGGAGGTGACCAGATCTGAGGAAATTTCTTTGTGGGAGCGATTAGGATCAGTCTTTAGACATGGAGAGATTGGATCAAAATGTGAAATGGTTAAAATATTAGAGAGTGATTAAGGAAACTGAAACAAAAGGGAGGAAAAAAAAAAGAAGGTTCTGTTAAGTTGATTTGAATCCCCCCAAAAGGAATATGAGTCAAAATCTGGACAGACTGTGGAACTAGGGAGGTATTAAGAGCTGGGCATTGTATTCAAAGATGTTTCAGTATACAAACTACAGCTAATAATTCAGAGTGGAGTATAGAGTCATAATATGGAGTCAGAGTATAGTGTAAAGCTACTAAAAAGAAAAAGTCGAGAGCCCAATATAAAATTCTATGCAGAACTCAAGGAGTCCAGTGTTCCACTAATCTTTAATCTCTAGGATGAAAACATAATTATGCTACTCTAGCTTCACAGTTTGTGTAACCTAGCCAGATTCCACTGTTATTTTTTGATACACTGTCCTTAATTAAATTGTCCATTTTCTTTCTTTTAGTACCTCTGTATTATTTTTATTCTCCTTCTCTTTCTCCTTTTCCTTCTCCTTCTTTCTCCTAAGCCCCAGTAAAAAACAGCCTTTCTATTTCACAATCCCTATTCCACTTGACAAATCTACCCTAAAGATAAATGGGCCTTAATTCATTTAGAGAACAAACTTCACCTGGCTGTGTCTGAAAGAAGACTACCCTCTTCAAATCTCCAGTAAGGACCACGTAGTTCCCTAAAAAACAGTAGTTTATTCAATATTTTGATAAAGGTATCAGTTAATATAAGAAAGATAAACTCTCTTCTAACAAACCCCATTTGAAAACCAATGCCAATGACTAAGGAATAAATAACTGACTCTCCAGGACCAGGAGTAGTGTGGCTAATATTGAGAGCTCCCATAGGATTATATACTAATGCCACAGGGCAAGAGAAACAGGATTTCTTCTAGGACACCAAGGCTCCGAGGAGAATTTCCAACTGAAATTGGCTGACATTTAGAAGTAGCTATAAAAGGAATACCCAATGGTGGTTTATCAAACAAACTAGGCTACAGCTCATGAAAGATGCCCAAGATCAGTGCTCCTAGTTTCATAGATTCCATTTCCACAAGAGCTAAGTGTTAAGTCAGGAATCCTGAAACTGTTTCATTTTCCAGCTCTGGTAAAGATGTTGTAGGATTCTTTGCTGCCCCATCCAATGTGTATTGTAGAACCCCAGGACATTCTGGCTAAACTGCCATCCAAAGCACTGAACTTACTAGCTCATTGTGGTTGAATGACAGTGAGGGCTGAAGCCTTTTGAGTTCCCATCCAAGTTTTCTTTTGCAGATATTAGAATCAGTGGCGAGAAGACAGAATACTAATCTCTATGGCATCAATCAACATGTCATATTTGAACCCCAGAACCGTAATCTTGATTGGAATTCCTGGACTAGAGCATGTGCAGTTTTGGATTGGGTTTTCCTTCTTTGTAGTATGCCTGCTGGCTCTGATGGGGAATATCTTCTTGTTAATCATCATCCCTACAGAACACAGCCTGCACCAACCCATGTATATCTTCCTGGCTGCGTTGGCAGCCACTGACATAGGCCTCTGTGTAGCCATTGCTCCCAAGATGTTGGCCATCTTCTGGTTCAGATCTTACTCCATGGTCTTTGATACCTGCCTAGCTCAGCTGTTCTTCATTCATGCCTTGCAGTGCATGGAGTCTGGCATCCTGTTGGCCTTGGCCTTTGACCGCTATATTGCCATCTGTGATCCTTTGAGGCACAAATCCATCCTTACACTTTCCCTCCTATGTCGCATGATAGTGATGGTGGCAATCCGAGCTACAGTGCTGGTTGATCTGTTACCCATTGTGATCAAAAGACTGCACCTTTTCCATTCCATTGTAATTGCCCACTCTTACTGTGAGCACATGGCTGTGGTCAAGCTGGCTGCAGAAGACATCCAAGTCAATAAAACATGTGGTCTCCTTGTGGGTTTTACAATTCTGGGATTAGACATGATTTTTATCCTCATTTCCTATATCCTTATTTTCCAGGCTGTTTTTCGTCTACAGCAAAAGGAGGCACGGCTCAAAGCATTTAATACATGCACAGCTCACATTTTTGTTTTCCTTGAGTTTTATATTCTTGCCTTCTTCTCTTTCTTCAGCCACCGTTTTGGACATGTTGCCCCCTCTACCCACATCCTTCTGCCTACCATCTACCTCCTTCTGCCACCTGCACTCAACCCTATTGTCTATGGTGTAAAAAATAGGGTAATTCGTAAGTGTGTGGCACAGATTTTTCTTCTGAATCAGGGATCCCAGCAGTGATCTGTCAACTGTTGGTGGTCATGTAGAGAATACTTTTATTTCCTAGAGAAGGAGAAAGTTTGGACTCTGTGTGTTAATTGCTGAGGTTTCACATCATCATGCTTAATCTTAAAGTCATTTATTTCCAAGACTACAGCTAGGTTGACATAAAAAGTATTCAGGTTGACACTGATATTTGTTCTCTATCTGTAATGCGTTTGAGTTAATCTAAACTTTATCATTTCTTTCCCTGTATTTTCTTTGGATTTAATTTACAGTTCTTTTCACTTATTCATAAGGAAGCTTTGATAATTGGTGTTCCAACTTTCTCTTTTGGAATATATAAATTTTCAACTATGGACTTATTTTAACCATTGCTTTTGTTGCATACAACTCATTTTGAAACTCTATATTTTCATTCTTCTTCAATTAAAAATAAGACCAATATTCATTGTGATTTCTGTGTTAACCCATGAGATATTGAGGTATGTGCTGCTTGATTTCCAAATATTTAAGGAATCTTTGATAATGTTTTGTTATTGAATTCTCGTTTAATTTGCTTGTGTTCAGAGAATACACTCTTTTTGCAATATTAAATATTTGAAATGTGTTGAGACTTGCATTATGGCCCAGTTTAAGGTCTATTTTGTGTGTCCTTAAAATGAATGTACATTATGTAGTTTTCGTTTTGTTGCTTTTTATATATAAAAACAAATCAATGGTGTGTTTATACCATAAAAAGTAAGAAAAATAAGAACAAATTAAACATAAATAAATTGAAAGATGGAAGTGATAATGATAGAACAGGCATTAATGAAATATGAAGTAAATTATAAGGAAAAACTACAAAATCAGAGAAAGAGAGAACATAAACCACTGACACAAGGAAAACAAGTTTATTACTACATACTGTATACATTAAAACATCAATAATGAAATATTATGAATCAATTACTACCAATGAATTTAACAATATAAATAAAATATGCACACTGTTTGAAAGATATAATTACAAAAATTGGAAAAGAAGAAATATAAAACCGGAATATCCCTATAGGTATAAAGCAATTGAATCTTTTAAAATTTTTATTTTTGACAAATAAAAGTTGTATATATTTAAGGTGAACATCATGATATTTTGGCATATATATATGTATACACTGTGAAAAGATTTACCACAACCAAACAAATTAACATATCCATCCTTTCACAGTTACCTTTTTGTGTATGTAGTGAGAATAATTATCTACTCTCTCAGCAAATTTCAGGTATACTATATATTATTATTAACTATAATCACCATACTGTACATTAGGGCTCTAGAACTTATCCATCCTATAATTGAAAGTTTGTTTCCTTTGATCTATATATCCCTTTTCCCCCTACCCCCAGCCTCTGGTAACCACCATTCTATTCCCTGTTACTATGAGTTAGACCTTTTTTTCAGATTCAACATATAAGTGAGATCATGTGTATTTGTCTTTCTGTGTATCGATTATTTCACTTAGCATAATGTCCGCCAGGTTCATTCATGTTGTCACAAAAGGCAGGATTTCTCTCTTTTTTTAAGGCTGAATAACATATATATCTCCCATATATCACATTATGTTTATCCATTTATCTGTCAATGGACATTTAGGTTGTTTCCATATCTTGGCTACTGTGACTAATGCTGCAATGAACATAGGAGTACAGATATCACTTCACAATAATGATTTTACTTCTTTGGATATATACCCAGAAGTAGGATTGCTGGATCATTTGGTAGTTCTATTTTTAATTTTTTGAGAAACCTCCATACTGTTTTTATAGTGGCTATACTGATTTACATTCCCACCAGCAGTGTACAAGGGTTCCCTTTTTCTACATCCTCGCCAACACTTATCTTTTGACTTTTTGGTAATAACTATCCTGACAAGTATTTCACTGTAGTTTTGATTTGCATTTCCCTGAGAATTAGTGATGTTGAGCATCTTTTCATACTTGTTGGCTATTTGTATGTCTTCTTGGAAAAATATTTATTTAGTTCCTCTTCCCAATTCATTCTTTTGCATGTGGGTTTTGAGTTTTTCCAACACCATTTATTGAAAAGACTATGCTTTCCCTGTTGTATATTCTTGGCGCCTTTGCTGAAAACTAGTTGACTGCACATGTGTGGGTTTATTTCTTGTCCACTGGTCTATATGTCTGTTTTTACGTAAGTACTGGTTTCACTGGTCTATATGTCTGTTTTTATGTAAGTACCAAACTGTTGGATAACTACAGCTTTTTAATATAGTTTAAAATCAAGAAGTGTGATGCCTCCAGCTTTGTTCTTCTTTCTCAAAATTGCTTTAGCTGTTCAAGGTCTTTCATGGTTGCATACGAATTTTAGGATTGTTTCTTCTTCTATACTAAAATGTTCACATAATCCAATATACTTTCATTTGTGAATTATACCAAATATTTAAGCAATAGATAATACCAGTCTCAAAACAAACATTTTCAGGAAATACAGAAAAAAATAATAGCTCCCAGTTTATCTCTGTTTCCAAAAGTTGAAAATGATATTGCAAGATCCATACCTGTCATGAAAATAAACAAAAAAATCATTAACAAAATATTAGCAAATCAAATCAAAAAGCAAATGTCATGGTAATCAACAATCAAGTGACTCTATCTAGAAATAAATGATTGCTGTAGCATTTTACAATTTACAATGTTAGCCATATTAAAAAAAAAAAAGTAAGGAAAAGCATATAACTATCCCAGTGTATTAAAAAATATTGACAAACTCAAGATAGTTTCAATGAAATTCAGGACAGATTCCATGAAAAAATCATGGCTGATTTCACAGTTAATGGTGAAATAATGAGCATTTTTCCCTAAGTTCTGGAACGATTAAAGAATGCCTGCTTCCACCACTTGCATCACATGTTGTGTTTAACATCTTAGCTAGTAAAATAAAGCAAGAATATTAATGAAAATATATAAAATGGGAAAAATAAATAAAATTATTTCTAGCTGCAAATGACATTGTTCTCAAATTAGAAATGGCTAAGTATGGGGCCGGCTGGGTGATGCAAGCAGTTAAGCGTGCGCGCTCCGCTGCTGTGGCCCGGGGTTTGCTGGTTTGGGACGCCGGGCGGGCACCAACGCAGCGCTTGGCAAGCCATGCTGTGGCGGCGTCCCATATAAAGGTGGAGGAAGATGGGCACAGATGTTAGGCCAGGGCCAGTCTTCCTCAAGAAAAAAAGAGGAGGATTGGCAGATGTTATCACAGGGCTGATCTTCTCACCAAAAAAAAAAAAAAAAGAAAAGAAATTGCTAAGTAATTTATAAAAAAGTACTAGAACTAACAAGTGAATTTGGAGTGTACAAGATTTTTTTATATATACGTAATGTGTATACACTAAGAATGTATAAGTGGAAAATGAAATAAAAATTTCATTTATATTTACATCAAAAATCATTAGTTTGAAATATATTTAACAAATAAATTCAAGACCTATATAGAATACAATACAAAATATTTATGAAAGAAAGTAAAGAAATCTTAAATAAGTAAATAGATACAGTATCTTTCTGGACTGGAAAACTCAACATTAATTAAGATATTGATTCTCCCTAGGTTAATTTATTGATTCAATCCAATATAAAGCCTAATTCCAGGAGGATTATTCATATAAATTAACAAACTAATTCTACTGTTTATATAGAAATTCGTAATGCCTAGCATAATGAAAACAATATTGAAAAAGAAGAGCAAAGTAGAGTAATTTACTCTGCTAATTTCAGTGTTTATGATAAAGTTACAGTAAGGAACACCATGCAACATTACTGTGGAGACAGACAAATCAATGAGACTGAAGAGAGAGTCCAGACATATACTCATATGTATATGGTCAACAGATTTTTGCACAAGATGTCTAAGCTACTTAATGGGAATTAGAAAGTCTTTCCAAAATGGAGAGCTAGAATATGGGAAAATGAATTTTGACGTCTATCTCATATCACATACCAAAATTAACTTAAGGTGAATCATAGATCTAAGCATTAAAGAAAAACCTAAAAAACATGTAAAGGAGTATATAGGAGAATATCTTTAAAAACTTTGAGCTAGCAATAGCTTCTTTGAGCTGATAAAATCAAAATCACTAAACATTTGTTTTCTGGAGAAAACGCCTGGAACAATGACCCTTAATGCATTTGAATGAAGAGGACTATAATTGAAATATAAATACACGACTATAATGCTTAGCACCTGGCTTTTCTGTGTGGGATAACTTTATGATGGGTCAATATTTCTTTAGAGGACCCAGAAGCTATGCTCAAGGAATATGTGTAAGAAATATTGATTTATATGGTGGACGTAGAACTTTTAAACCAGAATGGTCTCATACTCAGTTGGAAACCAAATAGAATAACCTCTGTACCACTGTGCGGACTTTTGTAAACATGGTTGTGGAAGAGAAATGTCTGATGTACCCTTACTGATACACTGTGCTTCCTGTTCATGTATTTTGATATCTGAATCTTATCCAGGAAGGCCTTTTTGGGTTATGTGAATTTAAACGCTTATTTGAACCTAAAAAATAACTTTGATTAGAAATGCAATAACTTGTTCCAAACTTTTCCTTTCAATGTAACTTCCTTTTTACACAGTATGTTTTCAAAATCAGCTGGTTGTTCTTTTTTCTTTAAATTGAGGTGAAATTCACGCAACATAAAGTTAACCATTTTAAAGTGAACAATTTAGTGGCATTCACAGTGCTGTGTAACCACTACATCTATAGTTCCAAGACATTTTCATTATCCCGAAAAGAATCTCTATACACGTTCAGCAGTTGCTCCTCATTTCTTTCTTTTCTCCATTGCTGGTAACCAACAAATTGTGTTGTCTCTACGGATTTATCTCTTCTAGATTTTTCATATAAATAGAATCATACTATTTCTTATCTCCTGTGTCTAGTTTCTTTCACTTAGCATTATGTTTTTGAGGTTCATTCGTGTCGTAGTACTTTATTTTTATGACAGAATGATATACATAATACATATTAAAATATGTAATATTCAAATATAACATATAATATTTATGTATATAATATAGTATGTATATATTACAATCATACTACAGTTTATCTATTCATGTGTTGATGGATATTTGGGCTATTTCCACCTTTTGGCTACTGTAGACAGCATTGCTATGAACATGTGTATGTGTGTATTTGTTTGAGTATCTGTTTTCAATCCTTTGAGTATATGCCAAGGAGTAGAATAGCTGGATCCTATGCTAATTCTTGATTTACCTTTTTGAAGAACTGCCAAACTGTTTTTCACAGCACTAAACCATTTTACACTCCCACCAGCAACATACAGGGGTCCCAACATCTTCAAATCCTCACATTTTTTCTTTTCTCTTTTTTTATTACAGTGATTCTAGTATGTATAAAGTGGTATCTTCCAGTGTGTATTTGATTTACGTTTTCTAATGACTTATGATGAACATCTTTTCATATGCTTCCTGGCTGTTTGTATCTTTTCTTTGGAGTAATGTCTATTAGAGCCATTTGCCTATTTTTTAACTGGGTTGTTTGATTTTTTGTTGCTGACTGTAAGAGATTTTTATACAGTCTGGTAAAAGTAAAAGATCCTTACTTTCATCAGATATATGATTACCAAGTATTTTCTCCTGTTCTAAAGTTGTCTTTTCACTTCCTTTGTAGTTTTCAGTATACAATTCTTGTACCTCCTTGGTTAATTTCTTCCTTAGCATTGTATTCCTTTCGTATTATCGTGAGGGGAATTGCTTTCTTAATTTCCTTCTTGGATTGTTCATTGCTAGTGTGTAGGCACATTGATATTTGTATATTGATTTTGTATCCTGCAACTTTTCTAAATTTTCAAAATTAATTCTAGTAGTATTTTTTTATGGATTATTTAGGACTTTCTATATAGGATCATACCATCTCTTAATAAAGATAGTTCTAATTCTTCCTTTCCACTTAAGATATGTTTTGTTTCTTTTTCTTGCTAATAGTTGTGGCTAAACTTCCAGTACAATGTTGAATAGCAGTGGTAAAAGTGAGCATCCTTTTTTTGACCTGATCTTAGGAAAAATGTTTTCAGTCTTTCACGATTGTGGATAAAATTAGCCACTGGTTTTTCATAAATGCTCTTTACCATGTTGAGAAATTTTCCCTCTACTCCTAGTTTTCTGAGTGTTTTTATCATGAGAGTGTTACATTTTTCAAATATTTTTCTGTACCAACTGAGATGACCATGGGTTTTTTCCGTCTTTGTTCTATTAATGTGGTGTATTACATTGATTTTGTTCTACTGAGCCACACTTGCATTCCTGGGGTAAATCCCACTTGGTCATGGTGTATAATCTTTTAATATGCTGATGGATTTGGTTAGTTAGTATTTTGTTGAGAAATTTTACGTCTATATTCATAAAGGATATTGGTCTAGAATTTTATTCTTGTGATACCTTTATCTGGCTTTGGTATTCTAATGCTGGCCACATAGAATGAGAATGACATATAGATCTCTGAATGAGAGAACTAATCTCCTAAGCTTTGCAGTCTGGCTTTGATATGGGTCACTTCTTCAATGCTAAGCCATGCCATGCACAACTCTGCCTTAGCTTTCACGGAGCCCACAGATCCACCAGTAATGTAAGCCTGGGCTCTCTCGTGTCTTTTCTGAGCAAGTATCCAGTCCTGGACATATATATTACATACTGTCTTCCATGATATATGCAGTGCTCCTTCTGAGCCTATATCCCCCAAGAAATGTCTTCCTCTACCTTCTCCTTTTGGGGCTTTGGAACTGTCTGCTGCTTGTCCCAACTCTTATCCCTTGCCTAGTAAGGCAGTGTTTGTATTTAAATCTTTTTGACAGGTCCCACTTCCTCCCAGAAAGTTGCTCAAGCCCAAAGGATTGGGAGCAAAGGTGATGCTCTGTGCTGGTTTCTCAGGGAACCAACAGACAGGTCAAAATGCACAACTATGGCATTTTTAGATCAAGGTCCATATTTGTCTCCTGGAACCTGTAAGCCACACCAGAAATGTTGGCCACCAATGCCATAGCCACTGCTACACTGAGGAAGATCAGCCCTGAGCTAACATTCATGCCAATCCTCCTATTTTTGCTGAGGAAGACCGGCCCTGAACTAACATCTATTGCCAATCCTCCTCCTTTTTTTCCCCTTTTTCTCCCCAAAGCCCCAATAGATAGTTGTGTGTTATAGTTGCACATCCTGCTAGTTGCTGTATGTAGGACGCCGCCTCAGCATGGCCCGACAAGCTGTGGGTCGGTCCATGCCCGGGATCCGAACCAGGGCTGCCAGTAGCGGAGCACACGTGCTTAACCTCTAAACCACCGGGCCAGCCCCAGCCCCTCGTAATTTTTGCCACATAGTGCAGGTATAATAGTAGCTATTTGTGGTTTAGTTGGCATTTTCCTGACAACTAATTAGATTGAATCAAACTTTTATATATTTATAGCACATTTGGATATTCTTTTTTAATTAATTAAAGACTTTTGGCCATTCTCTACTTGATTACCTCTATTGTTTTTTAATTAATATTTGTAAGATTTTTATATATTTTACAAGTAATCCTTTTCTATGTTATATATATTAAAATTATTTTCTGCTTCTTTGTTAGGATACTGTCGATATACTTTTGAAAAGCAGACGTCCTTATTTCAATGTAATCCAAATTACTAAACATTTAAATAAGCACTAGTGCTTTCCAAGCCTATTTAAGAAATCTTCTCTGTTTCGTGTTTATGAATATAGTCACCTTATATATTGTTTTTCTTTCATATGTAGAGGTAAAATCCATTTAGAATTGCTTTTTAGTTAAGGTGAATTAGGGTGTACTGCAGATTTTTTAAACTTTATTATAAAAATGGCACACAATTAACTGTACATATTTAAAATACACTATCTGATGAGTCTATACATATGCATGTGTCCATGAAACCATTAGCACAATCAATCTGTCACTCCCCAAAGTTTCCTTATGTGCATTTGTAATACATCCCTCCATCTACCCTAGTCTCCGGGCAACCACTTATCTACTTGCTATTGCTAAAGATCAGTTTGCATTTCCTCGAATTTATGGAAATGCAATGTACAATACATGATTACATTTTTTGTTCTAGTTTCTTTCATTTACCATAATTATTTTGAGATTCATTCATCAATAGTGCTCTCCTGTTTGTTGCTAAATAGTATTCCACTGTATGGATTTGCTACAATTTGTTTATCCATTCATTTGATCATGGATTTGAGTTCTTTACAATCTGTGGCTGTGACAACTAAAGCTGCTATGAACAAACAGTTACAAGTCTTTGGGTGGACCTATGCTTTCGTTTTTGGGGGGCAAATATGTAAGTGTAA
Source organism: Ceratotherium simum simum (assembly GCF_057802395.1). Classification (NCBI taxonomy): domain Eukaryota; kingdom Metazoa; phylum Chordata; class Mammalia; order Perissodactyla; family Rhinocerotidae; genus Ceratotherium; species Ceratotherium simum. The sequence goes on along the minus strand of NC_141906.1, from coordinate 26,565,937 downwards.
AATGTCTGGGACAGAGGATAGACATATGTTTATGTTAGAAATTTCCAAACTGTTTTCCAAAAATTGTAACATTTTACATGACCCCAACATTTTATGAGAATTTCAGAACTTGCCAATATTTGATGAGTTTTTGTTTTTGATTTTAACTGTTTGGATGGTGCTGTAGTGGTATATTTTTGTAGTTTTAATTTGCATTTCCCGCATGACTAACAGTGTTGAATACTTTTTCTTGTGATTATTGGTATCTTTATATCTTGGTTTGAGAAACATCTGTTCAAGTCTTTTGCCTATTTCTTCATTGGGTGGCTTATCTTCTGACTGCTAAATTTTCTTGTATATATATATATTTGGGACGCAAGTTGTCTTTCTCATATATGTACGGTAAACATTTTCTAACTGTTTATGGATTGCCTTTTTATTTTCTTAATGGTATCTTTCAAAGGACAAAAGTTATATTTTTAATGAAGTGGAATTTTATCAATTCTTCCTTTCCATTTGTCTCTTTTTTTAATATCTTTGTCCAAGTTCAGAAAGATTTTTTCCTATGTTTTTACCTAGAAGTTTTATAATATTATGTTTTCAATTTAGGTCAATGAAACATTCTGAGTATATTTTTTGTGTAATATAACCTTGATAGTCATTTTCACTTTTCATACAGACACACAGTTGATAGATCATTATTTGTTGAGGAAATATTAATATATCTATTGCATTGCCTTGGCACCTTCGTTGAAAATCTTTTGTCTATATGTGGGTGGATCAATACCTAACTAGCCAGCCTGGTGGTCTGGTGGTTAAGATTTGGCACTCTCATCGTCACGGCCCGGGTTTGTTTCTGGTCAGGGAACCACACCACCCGTCTGTCAGTTGTTATACTGTAGTAGCTGTGTGTTGCTGTGATGTTGAAAGCTAGTGCACTGGTATTTCACACACCAGCATGGTGGAAGAAGAACCTGGCCACCCACTTCCAAATAACAGTGGAGCATTGTCTGATACGGCACCAGGAAGGGGAGAGGATGGCACAAAAAGACTGGTCAGGGTTCTGCTCTGTTGTACACAGCATTGCTAGGAATCAACGCAAGGGCACCACCAACAACAATGCTTAATTACCGTAATCACCACAGCTCTACAGTAAATCCTCTAAAATGGGTTTGTCAGGCCTTCCACTCTGTCCTTTCATTTAAAAAATATTTTTGTTGGGTCTTTTGCATTTCCACGTAAATTTTTGGAAGCAGCTTGTCACTATCTTCAAAAAGCCTGCTAGGATTTTCATTGAGACTGTGTTTAATTTATATAGTAATTAAGGGAGAATTCTTATCTTAACAACATTGAATCTCATAAACATGGACATTGTGTATCTCTCTTTTTAGGTCTTCTTTAGTTTCTCTTCATAGTTTTCAAATTTTCATTTTAGAAATCTTGAAACGTTTTCTTTTTTTTTTCGGTGAGGAAGATTAGCCCTGAGCTAACATCCATTACCAATCCTCCTATTTTGCTAGAGGAAGAGCATCCCTGAGCTAAAATCTGTGCCAATCTTCCTCTGTCTTATATGTGGGATGCCAACACAGCATGGCCTGATGAGTGGTGTCTATGTCCACGCCCAGGATCTGAACCCACAAAGCCCGGGCTGCAGAAGTGGGCCTACAAACTTAACCACTATGTCACAGGGCCAGCCCTGAAAGTATTTTTTTTTAATTATTCCTAATTATTTTGTGTTTTGTTACTAGTATAAATCTAATTTAAAATTTTATTTTTAAGCATTTGCTGCTACTCTATAATAAGTCAATTTATTTTTGTACTAGCGTTTTATCCTGTGAATTGCTAAATTCATTTAATAGTTCTAGTAAGTGATTTGTAGTTTCCCCTGAGTTTTCCTACATAAACAATCAGATCATGAACAAACAAGATAGTTTTATTTCTTCTCTTCTCATCTTTATATCTTTTATTTATTTTTCTTTCCATGTTGCTATGGTTTGGACTTCCCTACAATGTTGAGTAGAAGTATTAACATAGGGCATCTTTGTGTTACTTTCAATCTAATAGAAAAATTTCAGCTTAACATTATTAAGTATGAAGGTAACTGTAGGGTTTTTATGAATAAATTTCATCAGTTGAAATAAGTTGCCTATTATTCCTAGTTTTCTGATGGATTTTATTTTACATGGATGTTAAATATTTTCGTACCCTTTCTCCGCAATTATTGAAATGATCACATGACTTCTGTGCTTTATTTTGTTTACATGGTTAGTTTCATTGATTGACTTTCTTTTTGTTGTTTACCTAATGTTTAGTTGACATGTATAATTATAACAACAAACATAGCACGCTTAGATTTAGATTTAGAGGCAAACAGCGGACTGCTGAGAAGCTCAAAATGCAGCTGGTGCTGAAAGAAGAGAGGAGGCTGCGAGGACAGCAGCTCACTTCCCTGGGGCATCAGTTGCTGTGTCTGGCAGGTGGAGGAGTGGCAGCAAGCTCCATAGGTGGGTCCAGACGTCAGTTAAGAGCTTCTGTTGCCTTCTTCTTGTTTTACAGATGATGGAACTGAGGCTCAGAAGTGTTCAAGTAATCATCCGGGAGCACAAGTTGCCCAGGTTTGAGTCCTGGCTAGGAAGGGGCAGAGCTGTTTCATTCCAAAAGTTGGCTCTTGACCACCACATGCTGCTCTCATGACTTCACAGCCTTTTGTAATTTATATTTTACCTCTGGCCTTTGTTTTCTCTCAGGTAGTCAGCGGAATGTCTACACCAGCTAGCACATGATTCAAACACCAGGGAAAGGCAATTAACTATTGGTATTTATTTGATCCTGCCAGGACTTCAGAGGCTTGTGTTCTTACTTATATCCAAATCTGCCTTCACTATCTCTAGAGATGGTTTTTCAGAGCACAACACTATCCCTCCTGTCCTCTCTGCTGAACAAACCCTGCCAGTCTACTGTAATAACCTTCATATGAGTGTGAGAACCCGGTCCAGCTGATTTCCGGCAAGTTCCCAGTCAGCACCTAGATCTATTTGGCATTTTGGTTGCCTTTTGGTATCCTTTCTAGGACAAATTTTTTCCATGCTACAGATCCAGGAACATGTAAACTTTTTAAGATATAAAGAAGGCCTGTCCCAAAAGTGAGGGTACGTACACAGTCACTGAGGGTCTGTTCCACTCCCAGGTTTCAAGTCCCCTTCAACTGGGGGCTCAAGCTAATTAGATAGAGTCCAGTGTAGCAGGTAACCACCTGTAGCAACTAGGAGGTTGAGATATGTGTCACATTGACATATGCCCTGTCTATGAGGCAATGAACATTTCTAAATGAGAGACTTACTCCAAGAGGGTTGAAATGGGAGCTTGCAGGAATTGCCTTAGTTAAAGATGGACAAACAAACATCATATTCCAGGAATCAGACAGATCTGAGTTTCTGCAATGCCCTTCCATCAACTTCCTGCCTACTCCTGGGGTGTCATTTCCTCTTCTTTAAAATGGGGCTCGCAGTACCACCTGATAGACCTGTTGTGAGGAATGGGTGAGAAAACGCTCACCAAGTACTCACCGAGCATGTAGTACAGATCCTGGCTGCAAATGCGTTTCCCATATTCAGGGCCAGGTGTGAATACCCCTGGAATTAAGATCTAGAAAAACATGACTACAGGATCAAATGCTGAGAGGCAGAAATGAATGGAGCAGGAGGCCAGAATTGCTGCAGAGCTGGTTCCTCTAGCCTGAACAAGGCCTAAGTCTGGGGAGAACTGTGTGTAGGGAAGCGTGCTACGTGGGACAACAGAATCCTCTGGTGGTCTTTTACTTATTTAATCGTTTAGTTTTGTTGAGTCATAATTCAGATACTATAAAATATGTCATTTTTAAGTGTGCATAGTAGTTGTTAGTGTACTCTAGAGACTGTACAACCATCACCACTATGAAATTCCAGAATATTTTCATCATCCTAAAAAGAAACTCATCCTCATTAACAGTCACTCCCCATTACCTCCATCACTTTACCCTAGTCTTGGCAACCACTAATCCACTTTGTGTCTCTATGGATTTGCCTTTCTACAGGATTTATGTAAATAAAACAAGCAGTCTGTGGCCTTTTGCATCTGACTTCTTTTGCTTAATGTAATATTTTCAAGGTTCATCCCTGTACCAGGTATAAGCACTGCATTCCTTTGTATGACTGAGTAATAGTCCATTGCATGGATATTTTTGTTTATCTATTCATCAGTTGAGGGTCATTTGGATTATTTCTAATTTTCGGCTATCCTTAGCCATCATTAAAAAAGCATCACTAAAGGGCCCACCTGAGGTTATTTGCCATCAGTTTAAAAGAAGTCCAGTCAGCATTCTTATGTATTTTTCTTCAGTCATATTGTTTGCAGGGGAGAATATGGATACAAAGTGGATATTTTGATTCAGTCAGGTATCAGATGAAATATGACAAGAGAGGGGCAAAGGAGTTGGGTATACAGAAGGCAATCACAGTAAGATGGGATATGAATTATAAAAGGAATGAAAGACAGTGGAAGTAGGGTAAGATCAACTAATTGTATGTACCTCATCGTGTTAAAGTATTGTTGAAATCAGAATGAGAGACAGTAATCTGGTAAAAACATAAGAAAACACATTGGAACTAATAATCACCAGCTATAGAACCTCTATTACCTCTGGAAGGATGGTGGGAAATGCTGTTGAGGTTGGGTAGAAGTGTGATTCAATTATATTGATACTTCTCTCAGTAAACAACTGATGTGTAATATGGATTTTCAGTTATTATGCTTAATTTCTTCTTTGTGTATCTTTTATTATGTGATACTTTTGGCAAAAAAGAAATATGAATGTATTCTTCATGTAGTACTTAGCAAACGAGTTAATTTAACGTAGTATATGCAGTGCTTTATACTCAGAATAAAAATATCTCCTAATATGTCGTGATTTCCTTAATAAATATTTATTAATATGATTCTATGTTTTGATACCTGTGATTGGAATTTGGACAAGGCAATGACCATAAAGATATAGCCCTGTTTCTTACATTCAAAAGTACATTCCATGCATAAGCATCATATTTGTGGAATTTTTTTTAACTTAAATTAAAAGAACAGTATGTCCAACATTCATATGTATTACGTTAATTACGGTATTTCTCCTTGACAAAATATTATGACACTGATAAAGATATTTTGGATATTTTTCATAAACTGTTAAAATGACTATAATATTAAATATAAGCAATATAGCTAATATAACTATTAAAAAAATAACCAATGAAAACTACTAAAGAGCAGAGTGCCAAAAGATTAATAATATCTGACTTTGGGTAAGATTATGGGTATATTTGTCCCTCTTTTCTACATTAATTAATTTTCATAGAATAAGAAAGTAAAAGCTGAAATGTGCATGTATTTTAAATTAAACTATATATTAAAGATATTTGAGAGTATAGAAGTTCCTATGATCAAGAGGTTGTTGAAAAAGTCTATCATCTCCTTCTCTAGAAAGAACTATCTTTCTTCATCCCTTGTCTTTGTAGACAGGAAATATATCATCTGTGCATTGTCGATTTTTCCCCTTTTTCTTAGCCTTCCTACTTAAAGAGCTTACTCTACAATAAGCTCCATCCTCCCTACCACTTCCAAATACACTCTCCCTAGGATCGCTGAACTACATTTGGAAATCCTTTGAATATCCATGGGACGGTCAAGAGTAAATAAGTATAGTAAGAAGACGCTATTATCTGTTTTGTTTCCAATTTTCTTTCCTGAAAAAACAAGGGATAAAGCTGGCCAATTTGCTCAGAAAAGGAACGGAGTTCAATGCTATGCGCTCCCCACTTTGAGTTACATTTCTCTGTCATTCATGTGAGAACAAGAGGAATCCCAATCTCTGATGCTGTGAGAGACACGATTGCACTGCTGCCTGAGAAGATGCTTCAACACTGCCGTCTGCTGGCGGAACTAGATATATCAGGTCCCCTGGGAATTAAGAGGGTAGTCCTAAGAAGTGGTAGCTGCTCCTTGGGCCCTAAACCTCCTTTTTTGCCCTAGGGAATAAAAAAAATCTCTCAGGATTTATAAGAGGCTGATGAAGTTTGGTCAGTAGGGAAAATTATGTTAGAAAACACAAATCTTCCACAGCTGGGACCAGAAAACAGCAACCTTCTCCTGTGCCAGTCACTTCCCACAGCTGTTTCTGCATACTGAGTAAGTGTGTACTTAGAAATGTGAACCAGGTCAAATTGAGATTAAATTATATATCTCGAAGTACAAACAGAAGTACAACAAATGCATGTAGACTCCAGGAACAAAATTCACAATAACAAAAGTAAAGAATGTAAATATATTTTTCATAGCGTCTGACTTGGAAGTTTTAGGAACTACAATTCAAGAAAAGTCATGACAAACTGGAGACCTGCTTTGGAAGACTGAGAGGTTAAGGGCAGTTAGCAGCATGCTGGTGGAGAAGCTGGGTAGACCTGAAGATGTTTCACTTGAAGGAGAGAGGATCATGAGAGATTCGAATCTTTGTGCTGTTCTTTCTGAAAATATACAGTTCAAAAGCGGGGACAGTGGTTACAGGGCATGTGTTGCTTCAGTATAAGGAGGTATTTCTGAGAGTGAGAGTTGTACAGTAATTAGACAGACAGGCGTGGAAAGTCATCAACATACATATAATCAGCTGCCAGGAACCTATACTAAAGAATCCTATTTTGGGGGTGTGATTTGTAGAATAATCTCCAAAACATTCCAAATTTAAAATTTTTGAGCAGAAACTAAGATTGTTGGGGACCAGGGAAGAACACAGAGTAATATTTGGAAGTGATGACTTGATTCATGGAGAAATGTTTTGGAATGCTTAGGACAACAACTGGTTGTTGTTGGTAGATCAGCTTGATTAAGACTTAATCACTTAGGCAACCTCTCTGCTGTCACTTTAAAAAACTATTCATTGAAGTACACTCTTATTGGCCCTAAAACTGAACTTCAGTGACTGGAAAGTGTGAAGTGATCCCAGGAACAATCTGTGTGTTGCAATGAGAATTTTGTTTTGGAGCCTTCTCTTTCTGTCTCTGCTGCCCCCCAAGACACTTCCACCTGAATGTACCTATGTGTTGTATCAATTATTCTCCACAGACTGTCTTGGACGATTCTCAAAGAGACCTATTCTCTCATATTTGTCTTGTGTCAGCTTTTGTGAAAGATAAAAATTAGAACTTTCTACTTCCCTTCAGCAGTAAGTAGCGCTGATTTCTATATAAGGAGTATGTCTGCCAACACTGCCTGCCTATGGAGACCTAGGTTCCCAGCCTCATTCACTAAACCTTACCTCTTCCCACTTGAGCATCTTCCTCAGTGCTCTCCTGGTGAAACACCCAAGGTCTTTCTCCTCCTACACCAGGTATGCTTTAATCTTTTTAGTTTTTATTATCTAATAATTTCACACTGTCCTTACTCTCTGATGAGTGGAAAGAGACTGTCTGAGTAGTGGGTGCTTATCTAACTGGAGAATTTGTATATAAGACTTGTTTCCTGAATCAGAATTGCCATGGTAATATACAAAACTATGCAACTGCTGTTGTCTGTCTGGATGAAGTCTGGGTCCTAAAGCAATGTCATATTGGAAAATTCCTTGGTGAGAAGGAAGTTCAAGGTGAGGGGAGGTCATTTTATTAGTGGAGTCATAACCCTAGAAAGGGGCCTTCTACTGACATTTTATCAAAGAAGTGTTGGTGTGTTTTGGAGAAATATCCAGCCCTGCTAAAGTTAATGGAAGGTAAAGACAAAAGAGAAAGTGGGGAGGAGAGAAAAATGAGTACAGTAGATTTTGGTGTTTCTGTGTCTAAAGTATCATTCCAATGACTTGTCTCTTTTTTTTTTTTTTTTTTTTTTCTGATTTCCTTGACTAGATTTGAAGAAGAAAGAAAAGAGGGAGTGGGCGAGGAAGGAGAACACCACTAAGCAGCCTGATCATGTGGACCCCTTCACAGGCATGGTGTCCAGTTGCTCCCTTTGCACACTGTGGATATCACTGAGGGTGGGTGGATGATTTTGCTAAAGTGTATACTGTTGAACCTTTCTGTGGGTCTCCATATTGTCATTTTCTCCTTCATTTAAAAAAATGATAAGTAAGCTGATGAAGTTGATTCCCCTATTTCTGTCATTCAATAATTGTGCGACTGAATGAGAATAGGGTATATTAGAGCACAGAAGATCAAAATCTTGCAGACTTGCTTGCTTGCTAAGAAGGCCCCTGAACTGCCATGTTTATTACAAGTGGCATTGTGTTCATGCCCTCTGTGCTGATCTTTATTGGGATCCCTGGCCTGGAAACTGTACAGTGTTGGATTGGGATTCCATTCTGTGCTATGTACATCATTGCTTTGATAGGAAATTCCTATCTCTTTGATAGGAAATTTTGATCATCATCAAATCTGAACCCAGTCTCCATGAGCCTATGTATATCTTCCTGGCCATGTTGGGAGCCACAGACATTGTACTTAGCACCAGCATTGTCCCCCAGATGCTTGGAATATTTTGGCTACACTTGCCAGAGATCTATTTTGATGTTTGCCACTTTCAGATGTGGCTTATCCACACATTTCAGGGTATTGAATCAGGAGTCCTGCTGGCCATGGCTCTGGACCGCTGTATAGCAATCTGTTATCCTCTGAGGCATGCTACCATATTCACTCGACAACTATTCACTCATGTTGGAGTTGGGGTGACATTGTGGCCTGCCATTCTGGTAATTCCCTGTCTATTGCTCATTAAGTTCCATCTGAAACTTTACCGAACAAGGTTAATATCCTACACTTACTGTGAACACAAGGCCCTTGTGAAGCTTGCCACCGAAGATGTTTACATCAATAAATTCTATGGTCTCCTTGGAGATTTCATTGTTGGTGGCCTTGACTTCATTTTGATCACCCTCTCCTATATACAAATATTTATTACTGTCTTTCACCTGCCCCAGAAAGAGGCACGTCTTAAGGCATTTAATACTTGTATTCCCCACATATGTGTCTTCTTCCAATTCTATCTCCTTGCTTTTTTCTCCATTTTTACTCACAGATCCGGATCTTATATCCCATCATATATACATATCGCTTTGTCCAACCTTTATCTACTGGTTCCACCTTTCCTCAACCCCTTTGTCTATGGGGTAATGACCAAGCACATCCGAGATAAGGTAGTAAAAATGTTCTATTCCAAAGACCAGGCTTGACATTTGATGGAAATACCTCCCTCTATGGATTTAATGGCTCATCTATTGAGCATATGTGTTCTGAATGTTCCATCAATGGTTTGGAGTATCATCATGCTTGATGAATAACTTAATAAACATATAAATGATTGCATTAAAAAAATTCCACAGGTTATTGACCTTAAGTCAGAAGGCTGTTAGAAGAAATTAAGAAAAATAGAAGAGCAAATAAGGTACTGAAAGACTAAATGCTTAGCTATAGGAAGAGTCAGAACACATGACTCTCGTCATCACCTCAGGCCAGGTCTGGGTGGAATTGACAAATGTAGAGATCTTTCTGCAGATCATAGTAAAATATAATACTTACATTGATTCCTTTGTACTCAGAGCACCAAGATCAACCTCCTTTATGTATTATACAAGTCCCTCTACATTGTTTCTCCAATTATTCTAAAATCTTCTTTAATGATTACTTTGTCTCATTAAAATGAACCCCCTGAATATGCCTTCTTGTTAAATATAATCTGAACTTTATCTGAAATGAATGTCTATAAATATCCCCTTCATCTTTGTTTTTTTTTTGAGGAAGATCAGCCCCGAGCTAACATCCATGCTAATCCTCCTCTTTTTGCTGAGGAAGACCAGCTCTGTGCTAACATCTATTGCCAATCCTCCTCCTTTTTTTTCCCCAAAACCCTAGTAGATAGTTGTATGCCATAGTTGCACAGCCCTCTACTTGCTGTATGTGGGACGTGGCCTCAGCATGGTTGGAGAAGCGGTGCGTCAGTGCGTGCCCAGAATCTGAACCCGGGCCACCAGTAGCAGAGTGCGCCCACTTAACCGCTAAGCCATGGGGCCGGCCCTATCCCCTTCTTCTTGAAGCCTGTCCCTATTAAGTAATTCATGCTATAATCAAATTGGTGAGTCCCATGACATAAAATATGTTTGCTCCAAAAATCTAGGACTAGGTTGTAAAATACTATGCTTAATTTTTTATGTTCTTAAGTGTTCTTTTAGTTTCTTCATTTGTATACAAAGCAATTTGAGAAAAGCTCTGTTTTTTTTTTTTTTTTTAATGAATGTGAAGGCACGTTTTAGACTTATTGTAGGCAATATTTTTTCTAAAGGTTTGTTCAATCATTTTCTTGATTTAACAAACAATAATGCTTTGACGTTGGAGGGATGGAGATCTAAGAAACTTGGACAGGAATTCTGGAGGCTAGAATCCTCAATGTATTGGTTTCCCAAGGTTTTTAATTTTTTTTTAACATAAAACAAAATTCATTTTGTCTTGCATTAAGATGCATGTATACCAACAATAATATTTCATAGAGTAACTTCATTTTGCAAGCCCATTATAAATGAGGGAAAATATTCAAATTTTTGCCAAGAATGTTTGATAGCAAAACCAGATTCCAATATAGTAGGAAAATAATCATTGAAGATGTTAGTTATGTGCATGAGTTCTGCAGTTAAAATGAGCTTGGCTCAAAATTTTATTTTTCCACATCCTAACTATATGCATTGGAAAACAATTTATTTTCACAAATTTAGCTGCCTAATGTCTAGATATGGAAGAATAACTTATATCTCATTGGGAACTATAGATAGTGATTCTCATAGTGTACATGATATAATGGATATGTTTAAGTAATGCCCTTCACATGGGGCTTGGTAACTGGTAAGGACTCAATAGAGATTATTATGGTCATCATCGTCATCATCATCATCATCATCATCATCATCATCATGAAAACCCTCATCACTGCTGTTGTACTTGAGTAGAAATATTGTGCCACTATGATTTAAATAGTTTATTAATGTCACCCTAAAATGCAATTTAAAAATATAAATTTAAGGTTTTTTTCATGTCCCAGTCTATGATCACTTTTTGTTGACCTGTACTTGTTGAATGAAGTATTATTTATATATCTGTATCTGTATATAGATACATATATATTTGTTTGTGTAGAGTCAAGTTTGTTCATTTTATTTGATTTTATCATTTATAACCTTACATTTGCTTGATTGTCTTTTCAGCTTTTGATAGAAGTGTGTTAATACGTCCCACCTTGAATGTGGATCAGTCTGTTTCTTCTGTTAGAGCTGCTGATTCTTTGATTTGTGTATTTTTAAGCAATGAGAGTTAGACACTTCCATTTATTGACCACACCAAGATTTCAAGTTAATACGTCTTCCTAGTTGCTTGAACTTTTTATCATGGTGAAATATTTCTCTTTCTCTAGTGGCGCATGCTGCCTTATAGTCTCAGTTTTGTTATTTTCTAGTAATCTTTCTACTGGCTCACTAATCCTGTCTTCTCTATAATTCTGTTTTCCTGAATTATTAGGTTTAGTTATTGTAGTTTTATAATGTCCACCTGATTCATTCTATCTCTCTCTCTCTACTTTTATTTTAATTTTTAGCATATTCTATTTCTCTGGTGAAATCTCTTTCATTTTTCTATATTTATGTATGTATGTATTTAATTCCCATCTGTTCCTTTATTTCTTGAATATGTTAAACTTCATTACTTGAAAATCTTTGACTGCTGATTATAATAAATACAAGAAATATAGGTGGGTCTGTTTCTGTTGATTGTTTTTCTCCTCATTTTTGAACTCATGTTCCTGTCTCTTGCCATGCCTAGTAATTTCTGATTGAGTGTCAGACACTCTGTATAAAATATTATGAAGCCCAGAGGAAGTTATATTTTCCTCCAGTGATAGTTCACCTCTTGCTCTGTGATAAGCCCTGTCAGGATTTATCAACTTAATCTAATCAAGGATTTAGCTGAGTTGGCGTTTATTCTACCACTTTATTGGCCAGTGGCAGTCTTGCATCTAAGGCTTTGCCTGCTAGGGTTTTCAACTGTGAGCTAGGTGTACAGTTCACACCCTGGACTCTGAGCCTTGCCTGTCAAGGAAGGCAAGACAGCCAAAAACTCCTTCTTTATTTTTGAATTGCTTACTTTTTTGGCTTCCCTTTCCATGCAGTTTCAGAGTTTAGCAGATGTGTAAAAACTAGCCCATTGTCAGCCTTAGGTCTGGGTTCCTCCTCTCTCACCTGGAGTGAGATCCTTATATTGCCTACTTTGTTCTTTCACACCCTGCCAGAATTCCACGTCTCTGTTTTTCTGACCCTCAGAATTAGTTTCCCACCAGGAAAATTTTTCTTCTTGGCCTCTTGCCTCATCCCCAGAAGTAGCAGATGGCTCTCGGCAAATGTGGCTTCAGAGAGTCAGCTTTGTCTCTCCTCTGAAATCCTCCTTTCTGTCTTATTGCTTCAGAATGTCTTTGATGCTTTTAACTTCTTTTTTTATGGTCTTTATTTACTTGTTCATTGGGTGAACTCTTGTATCTAGTTTCTCCTTTCTGTTCCTCTTGACTGAATTATAATTAAATTTTATACATGAAACACTTTTTATTTACCTTATTTTTGCCTTTTTAATACATTTCTTGTTATGTTTAGATAACTGCCCATCACAAATTTTATATATGGCCTCTAATATATATGAAATTGTGATGCCTATGTTTATGAAAAATCAATTAACAAGTTAAAATTATGCTATATCCCATGAAAAGTTTATACAATGCTCTCCTTTGAATAAGTAGAAATTTATTTAAATTGAAACAATGCCATTTATTGTATAAAACCCAAACAATTTAAAATACTTCTTCTTCTGTTCTCTCTCCGTGCTCCCTCATTAGAGTTTAACTGATATGTGTGATATTCAGGTTTTTTTATATCTGAATATATGTAGAATTATTTTAAATAAAAATGAGATCGTATCATGAATATCGTTCTATAGCAGTTTTTCAGCTACTGATAAAATAATACAGACAGCTCTCTAAATTACAACTTTTGGACTTTTTTCATTTTTAAAATGCCCATGACATTGAATATTATAGAATTAACATAATTCAATTAATTTTTTCTCTAAATAGACATTTGTTCGGACATATCAATGATGTAATAAACATTTGTGTGTGTGTGTGTATATATATATCTTTTATAGCTGTGCTGTATATGCGTATACGTATATTTATATATATATACATTCCATTTTCATTATTTGCTACAGTTGTGTTCTGTGAAGTCACTGCAAACACTGTATTAGTAAATTCTGAACCATTTATCCTCTGGAGAAATACAGCATTAAGTTTCTTTGAGCCTCTGGTCACATTTTCATCAGTCAATTAATACATAACATTTGTGTGTGTGTGTTTCTGTTTAAAGACACATTTTGATATATATTAAACACCTTTAATTTATATTTCTTACAAATAGTGAATTACATGCAGTGTTTCATTATAATAAAACACTAGCTGAGAGGAGTTTAACATTTTCCTGACCCTGAGTCATGTGTCTGTAAATTTCTTCGAATTTCACCCTCACAGCAGTGCTGTCCACTACACTTTATTTAATCGATCATCATCTCATGTATCCACAAATTTTGCCACTTTTCCATTGCTTCATCACACACTGTAGATGTTACTTTAGCACTTATTGGGGCAGCCTCATACCCGGGTTGGGAAATTTCCTCTTCCTTTTTCTAGATGCACAGTAGTTTTGATTTCTTAACACTGAACTCACAGACAACAATGCTGTAACTCTAGACTAAAGGAAGCTTATCTAACACATGTATTTTCTCCATAAGGCACATCACAACCTTGTGTTTAGGAACACTAGACAGCACTCCAACATTATGCTTGGTGGCCATTTTAAACAGTGAAATCACCAACAAAAAGCACAAAAGTGAGAAAAACATAGCATTAAATAGATGGCAAAAGAGGATACTCACTTATAGTGTAAGAGCTGAAACAAGAAAGCAGAATGTCACCTTGTCCAACCTCAGCTGAGAGCATGTGTGTTGTGCAACTCAAATTTTTTGCTGCTCTGTGCATGTCACTAAGGATAGTGAAAGTATCATGGGTATTGATTTGGGGTTTCCAAAAACATTTTAACAAGTAGGTGAATTCACGAATACGGAATCTGAGAATAATGAGGATCAACTATATATACATATAAATGTATACATAAATACAAATACACATATATAGATATATATCCAAACATATACACATAATGAATTAAAGCTAATTTCTAGTTATAAGTTTTCACTTGAGTTATAACTTAATGAAAATAAGGTATGAATGTGTAAACACAGCATTTTGTCTCCGACTTTCATAAATCACTTTTCTTCAAAATCTTTCCTTTTTGCTATCCTTCACTTGGTTTCTTTTCAATCCAACGTGTCTTCTAGTCAGTTTTTAGAATAAAGAAATTGAGCGGACACCTTATAATATGAGATTTTATAGAAGCTTGACTATTAGAAAATTTCTTCTTTTCTTAGAAATATTTATGGAAGATAAAAAACTCAACTTACACAAAATTTAAAGTTCCCAGAATCCATTTTACTGTTGTGTAAAATGGAGACAATAATATCCCTTGGCTAACTCAGAGAGTTATTCATACTTCTAAATCTGACTTATAATACCCATAAAGCATTTTGTTTAACGAAAACCTTAATGTATATAGGGACTATTTCTATTATCATCATTAATCAAGATCACAGTTGAATGTGAAGGTTGCTTCCTGCCCCTATTTCTCAAATTCCCCAAGCAAAGAGGAGGAATACATTATGTAATTCTTCACTGTAACTAGAACAGGTTAATTACCAATGATTTGCAAATAGGATCTTTAGGAAATGGGCTACAAGGAGAAGAATGGGACTGACAGGGGAGAAAGGCATCCTGAAATAAAGAAATGCCATTACAGGGAGCTCTAAAGGCAGGAAACAATCAAGGGAATGTTATCTGACAGGGCGGAGCTGTTTAGGCAGTCTGAGCTGTAGGGATGTGCATGGAGGGCGAATGGTGACAGTTCTGAAAGGCAAGAATCACAAATATAAACTCAGAGTCTTTGAATTCAAAAGAAAAACCAATCATAGTTTTCTAATTACAAAGCATTAAAAGACAAACTAAAAGATAACAACTCAAACTTTAATTCCCGAAATTGAATATTTTTATATTCTTTAGAATATTGTTGATGAAACTTTATATGCTTGAAGGTGAATGTGTGACAATTTGCTTCCTCTAGTCTAAGTAACTTACAACAGTAAGGCTATACTGATAACTCTGCTTGTCCAGCCACGGCTAGTACATAACCATGAGTAAATGACAATATTCAAAGAAAGAAAAAAAATCTTAAGACTGATACCACGGTTTATCTTAACTTTTTTTTTAACTGGGAGAGAAGTCAATATTATTTTAAAAAGCAAGAACCAAAAGAATTTACACCTGCATTTGATGATTGAGTTGAATTCCCTAATTTTATCTATGAGGAGGATAAGACTTAGAAATGGAACATGTGCTCAAAAGTTTCTCAAAACCACAATTTTATTACTAGTTTAACTACTAATGTGTCACTTAATATCTTTGTGTCTCAACATCCTCTTAAAAATGAAGGGACTGATGAAACCGTCTTAAAATTCCACGTATGCTGATACCAAGATGAGAGTCAATTGACAAGTCTCATGAGCATCCTAAATTATTCTGTATTCATTACAATGTACAAATGTATGTATTTGGGGTGTGGGGTAGGATATGAAGAGATGTGATAGCTGATTCAGTGTCATTGTTCACCAAAGCTTTTGCGTTAAGCTATGTAATCTAATCTACCAATATCATACGTTCTATTAGATGAAACAGGATCAGGTCTCCAGACAGTTTTGTTCAATTATAGGTAGAAAAGATATGAATGATCTCAAGAGAGTCAACTTGTGACACATGATAGTAATATGTAAAAGCTGCTTGTCTCATACATAGCAAATGCACACATGTAACAGTGACATGCAAAAATGAAATCACACTCAACTAGAATTCAAACAGTATGGATGGTACTAAAAATTTAGTAATTATCCAGGCAAATGCTCATTGGCACACTATGGAATGTAATTCACTTTAGTTAGCATGCTTAATTTTAACATAAGGAAATAAGATCAGTAATGCTTTCTCTGCCTATTTTTCTGGCTTTGGAAAACTAAATTAGGAAATGACTATAAATATGCCTTTAACCTCTTAAGTATCATATATCCATTTATTATTACTGCTACAAATCATTACTAGTCATTCCTCTCGCAAATACTACCCTCCCTTCCCTAAAACATATTAAACTTCTAATACTCAGTTTTGTTTGGTGAACCATCTCTGGATCCTGCTACGGATTTGTTGGGTCTTGACGCTGTAGATGATGGGGTTCATCAAAGGTGGGAAAAGAATATAGATGTTGCCCATGAGGACATGGACCACAGGAGACAGGTGCTTCCCAAAGCGATGCACCATAGTCAGTCCAATGATTGGGATATAGAAAACCAAGACTGCGCAGATGTGGGAGACACAAGTCTGCAAGGCCTTGAGTCTCTCCTCCCGGGATGCAATAGTCAAGACTGAGTGCAAGATCAAGATGTAGGAGATGAGAATCAGCACTGAATCCAACAACAGTGTGCAGATCACTAGGGCTAAGGCATAGAAGCTGTTGAAGCGGATGTCAGAGCAGGCTAGGCGGAGTAGATCCTGATGCAGGCAGAAAGAGTGGGAGAGAATGTGGGGACGGCAGTAATGGAAGAACTTTAGGCGGACAATGGGAGCAGTAATGAACAGGAAACTCCTCCCTAAAATGGCCATACCAATGCTGATGATTCTGGTATTGATGAGAATGGATGTATATCTCAGAGAATAGCAAATTGCAGTAAAGCGATCAAAGGCCATGGCAAGAAGGACTCCAGACTCCATGCACGATAGACCATGAACAAAGAAGGTTTGAGCAATGCAGGCATCCAGACTAATCTCCTGGCTGAGCCCGCACAGGAGTCCCAGCACCGTGTGCACTGTGGACAGCCCCATGCACAGGTCAGTGAGGGCCAGCATGGCCAGGAAGTAGAACATGGGCTCAGAGTGGATCACATGGAGCACTAGGCAGTTCCCTGAGAGGATCATAGTGTAGATACAAGAGAAGGGGATGGAGAGCCAGGGGTATTCCCATTCCAGGCCAGGGAAACCTGTAAGGAGAAAAATGTAGTTACTGATTTTGGAATCAGGTAGAACAGACATGGATCTATAAAGACAGAAACCTCTAAAGGAAAAATGTATGTAACAGTTGATTAAGATTCATATGTATTTTCTACTGACAATGTAAAGTCAGAAATAACAGATATAAGAACAATTAGATTAGTACAATAGCTCCTTAGATGTAAGACCAGTGTTTGTATTTTTTCAGAAGCTGAATTTGCTCTAAAATAGCGACTAAATTAATTTTACATGTAAATTAACTACATATGAAACCTCCTTGTTATTAGATCATTGGCTTCATCAAGAGAATCAGTTCCACGTCCACAATGTCACCATCACTTTCCACCTCAGTGCTTCATATTACAGATAGCTCAGAAAAATGGTTTTGGGCATATGAAGGTATAATAATGAAGTTTAAGGATACAAACTATAAAAAGAAAACACATTCAGGTTGTTCACATTTAAAGGCTGGTGAAATAACTTGAAAATCACTGTTGTAGGGTACAAGATTAACCTCTGCCTATTACATAAGATACTAAATCATTTATAGAAGTTATTTATCAGTCACATTGTCCATTCTAACATCTATATTTCAGGGACTTGAAGCACAATTGTCACTCACAGCAGACATATTCTTGCCAATCATGAAAATGGATCTGGCTCTTCTTTCTTTTGTGACAACGGCATTGAAATTCTAGGAGAAGCAAGATTTATGCAGGTGCAAGAAGTATAGGAGTCATTGGGGTAAATCCTGGATCCTGGGAGATGCTCAGAGTAAGTGATGCAATATATAGGGCCTCTGCTCCTTTGGGAGAATGAGGGAAAACCCATGGGCAATGTCTGGATAGCAGACTTGCCACTCCACCAAGTTTTGAATATTCTCAGAAGTGCAAGTTTATAAAAATAATTTTTTCATTCTGGAAGTTTTCGAAATGAGCATTGAACAGAGAGATCTGGAAACCTCAGACTGGTCTTTACATTTTATTTGAATGGCAGCAGATATATCTTATGTAAAACAGGATACTGTTACTAACATAAGGTTTCATTTTATTTTCCTTCATTTAGCTATAAGTTATCCTTCTCTTTTTTGAACTCATGGATTAAGTATTCAAAAGATTTTATGTGTTGGCAAATATAAGCATTGTTTATAAGTCATATATTTTTGTGATAAAGTTGACAACATTATTATTGCTGAGCATTTTTAGCATTTAGTGTGTGCTAGGAATCTTAGCATTATATAATTCTCATAATTAGAGTATTTTTGTTATCTAAGTTAATTGCTAGAATTATTTGAGGATCATATCTTTTATTTTAATAGGTAGTGGAGCATAGAGATAAATAATGTGCTTATAAAGTCTGATCTTCTGAATTGGAAACCCTTTTCCAACACTTCTGAGTTCTGTGTCTTTGGGCAAGACAATGTATCAGTTTTCTCTTCCAAAATGGGGAGAATAATACTACCTATTTCATAAGATTGTCCTGACAATTACATTAGATGAATATGTAAAGCATTTAGAATAGTGAAAGACACAGAGAAAACACTTCATAAAAGTAAATTGCTAGCATTTCCATTTTAGAGATGAAGAAACTGAGATTAGAATTGCACTATTTAATAAGGTATCCATGAACCACGAGGGCCTATTGAGTACTTGAACTGTTGCAAGTCTAAGTTGAGCTGTTATATAAGTGTAAGTACATACTGGATTAAAGACTTAGTGTGGAAAAAATGATTTAAAATAGCTCTTCAATAAAGTTTATATTGACCACATGTTGACATAATATTTTAGACATAGTAGATTAAATACAATATTAAAATTAGTTTCACCTGATTTTTTTTTATTAGAACATTGAAAACTACATTGTGTCTCACATTGTATTTCTATGGGATAACACGATTTACAGATATGTATCTGGAAAGTTTCCCAAGACTGTACAGCTAAAATAGATTTAATATTGTTCCAAACATTTTTATGTGTCCTTTGTCCCTAACTGCACATTCTCTCTACCTTAGAAATAGAGAAAGGAAGGAAATAACAAAGATCGGAGCAGAAATAAATAAAATAGAGATGAGAAAAACAATAGAAAAGATCAATGAAACTAAGAGTTGTTTTTATAAAAAAGATAAACAAAATTGACAAAACTTTAGCTAGACAAACTAAGAAAAAAGAGAGAGGACATAAATAAATAAAATCAGAAAGGAAAGAGGAGACATTACAACTGATACCATAGAAATACAAAGAATCATGAGAGACTACTATGAACAATTATAGACCAACAAACTGGATAACCTAGAAAATGAATAAACTCATAGAAATATACAGCCTACCAAAACTGACTCATGAAAAACAGAAAATCTGAATAGACCAATAATGAGTAAGGGGATTGAATCAATAATTCAAAACCTCCCAACACAGAAAATCTCAGAACCAGTTGATTTGACTGGTGAATTGTAACAAACATTTACTAAAGAAGATTTAACATCAATCTTCAAACTCTTCAAAACAACTGAAGTACTAGGAATACTCTCAAACTCGATTTACAAGGCCAGCCTTACCCTGATATCAAAGCCAGATAACAACACTAAAAGAAAAAAAAATTACAGACCAATATTCCTGATGAATATAAATGTAAAACTTCTCAACAAAATATTAGCATACTTAATTAAACAGCCCATTAAATGATCAAATGGGATTTATCCCTGGGAAGCAAGAATGGCTCATCATATGCAAATCAATCAATGTGACACACCACATTAATAAAATAAAAGATAAAAATCATATGATCATTTCAGTAGATGCAGAAAAAGCATCTGACAAAATACAATATATTTTCATGATTAAAAAAACCCTCAAGAAATTGAGTATTGAAGGAACATAGCTCAACACAATAAAAGCTATATCTGATGAAGTGACAGCCAACATGATACTGAAAGGTGAGAGGTTGAAAGCTTTTCTTTCAACATCAGAAACAAAACAAGTGTGCCCACTCTCATCATGCCTATTCACATAGCACTGGAAATCCTAGCCAGAGCAATCAGGCAAGAAAAAGGAAAAAAAGCATCCAAATAGGAAAGGAAGAAGTAAAATTGTCTTTGTTTTCATATTATATCATTTTATGTATAGAGAACCCTAAAGACTCCACCAAAAAACTGCTAGAACTAATCAACAAATTCAATAGATTGCAGGATACAAAGTCAACATATGAAAACAGCTGCATTTCTAAACACTAACAAAAAAACATCTGAAAAACAAATAAATAAAACAATCCCATTCACAACAGCATCAAAAACAATAAAATACTGAGGAATAAATTTAATCAAGGATGTGAAAGCTTTGTAAACTGAAAACTGTCAGACTCTGATGAAAGCAATTGAAGAAGACACACATAAATGGAAAAATATCTTATATTCAAGGATCAGAAAAATTAACATTGTTATAGTGTCTATATTACTCAAAGACATCTATAGATTCAATGCAATCCCTATCTAAATTCCAAAAATATTTTTTACAGAAATAGAGAAAACAATCCTAAAATTTGTAAGGAGCCCCAGAATACCGCAAAAAGCCAAAACAATCCTGAGAAAGAAATACAAAGCCAGAGGCAGCACACTTCTTTTGATTTTAAACTATATTACAAAGCTATAGTAACCAACAATTGTGGTACTGGCATAAAAATAAACATATAAACAAATGGAACAAAATACAGAGTCCAGAAATAAATCTTCACGTATATGATCAACTAATATTTGCCAAGGGGACCAAGAACACTCAATTGGGAACGATAGTCTCTTCAATAAAATGTGTGGGGAAAACTGTATAACCACATTCAGAAGAATGAAATTGGACCCCTATCTTAGCTCCCTCACAAAAATGAACTTGAAGTGGGTTAAAAATTTAAACATGAGACCTGAAACCATAAAATCCTAGAAGAAAACATAGGAAAAAAGCTCTTTGACATTGGTCTTGGTAACGACTTTTCTGGATATGACACCAAAAGCACAAGCAACAAAAGCAAAAATATATAAATGGGACTACCTCAACCTAAAAAGCTTCTGCAAAGCTGGAAAAAAACAACCAACAAAAGGAAAAGGCAACCTACAGAACGAGAAAAAATATTTGCAAATCATGTATCTGATAAGGGGTTAATATCCAAGACATATAAAGAAATGGTACAACTTAATAGCAAAAAAAAAAAAAAAAAAATCCTTGATTAAAATGAGGAAAGGAACTGAATAGATATTTTTCCAAAGAAGACAAACAAATGGCCAACATGGACATGAAAAAGTGCTTGACCTTATTAATATCAGGGAAACGCAAATCAAAACCACAATAAGATATCACCTCACTCACACCTGTCAGAATGGCTATCATCAAAAAGATAAGTGATAACAAGAGTTGACAAGGACATAGAGAAAAGGGAACACTTGTGCACTGTTGATGGGAATATAAATTGGTACAACCACTATGGAAAACAACATTGAGGTTGCCCAAAAAGCAAAAATAGAACAACCATATGATCCATCAATTCCACTTCTGGGTATATGTATAAAGGAAATGAAAACAGGATCTTAAAGAGATATCTGCACTCCCATATTCATTGCAGTTTTATTGACAATAGCCAAGATAAAGAAAGAAACTAAGTGTTAGTCAAGGGATGAATGGAGAAAGAAGATATGGTGTATATATATATGTATATATATATATATACACACAATGTGTGTGTGTATATATGTATATATACATATATATACATATATACACACAATGTGTGTGTGTATATATGTATATATACATATATATACATATATACACACACAATGAAATATTATTCATCTATGAGAAAGAAAGAAATCCTTCCATTGGTAACATTGTGGACAAACCTTGAAGATGTTAACGCTAAGTGAAATGTCAGACAGAGAAAGAAAAATACTGTATGATATCACTTTCCGGTTGGAATCTGAAGAAGCCAAACTCATAGAAACAGAGGGAAGAGTGTTGGTTCCCAGGGAATAGAGGGTGAAGGAAATGGTCAAAGGGTACAGTTATAAGATTAACAAGTTTTGGGGATCTAATGTACAGCATGTTGATTATAGCTAATAGCTAACACTGTATTTTATACTTGAAAGTTGCTAAGAGACTAGATCTTGAATGTTCTCACCACAAGAAAGAAATGATAATTATGTGACAGGATAGAGATGTTAGCTAATGATATGGTGGTAATCATTCTGAAATATATGAATGTATCAAATCAACATGTTGTATAC
Source organism: Ceratotherium simum simum (assembly GCF_057802395.1). Taxonomy (NCBI): domain Eukaryota; kingdom Metazoa; phylum Chordata; class Mammalia; order Perissodactyla; family Rhinocerotidae; genus Ceratotherium; species Ceratotherium simum. The sequence goes on along the minus strand of NC_141906.1, from coordinate 26,543,409 downwards.
ATTAAACTTAGAACAATGTTATATGTTAATTATATCTCAATAAATTTGAGGGAAAATAAACAATAAAGTTTGTGATTGGTGAAAAGTAGTTGCTCGCAAACAGTGAGGTCACTGGAGCAACAGAAGGAACAGAGTGTCTCCTCTGGTAGTTGATTATAGTTGAATGGCCTGATTTGTTAAGAAAATGAATATGATAGAGTGAATATCTTGAACACACCAATGATCTTGAAAACAAATAGAGCTAACAAATAAGAAATTTTTTAATCTCATTTTAAAGTGTAGAGAGAACTTCTGAAACCTTTAAATCTCATGCCATAGAAGCATCAAGCACAGAAAGTTGATAACTATACTGGTTACAGTGATCAATCCTAATGATCACCGGAAAATAGTGATGCTATTACACGAGGTGGGAAGGTGCATGCCTGAAACCCAGACATTTTCTAGGATGACTCTCAGAATTTGCATGTCTGGGAGTAAATTGTTAATGGAAAGCAACCCCAACCCAATATTGACAGGATGTTATTCACACAGTCCTGAAAATAATGCTAGCTCATCTCTTCAGAAAATAACAACCAACCTAAACACTTGCTAAGGGGAAAAGGAATTTGAATGAGTAGTTGAAGAAAGAAATTAAAATAATAATTAGAGCCATGGGAGCCCTTGCAAAAACAGGAGTGGTAGTAGTTTTACATTTTAAATTAACTTTTAATTGAATAATAGATATAGATTTACATAATAGTTGTAAAGATAGTACAGACAACTCCCATAAACCTCATCCAGTTTCCCCTATTATTCAAATTTCTTATTAATATAGCATATTTCACACAATCAATGAAACAACAGTGATTCATTATTATTAACCAAAGTCTATGCTTTATTTAGATTTAGTTAGACTTTACCTAATGTCCTTTTGCTGTTCCAGGATCCCATTCAGGATGCTACATTACATTTAGTCGTCATGTCTCCTTAGGGTCCTTGTGTCTGTGACATTTTCTCAGACCTGACTTGTTTTTGATGACTTTGATAGTTTTGAGGAATAATGGTGAGGTATTTTGCAGAATATCCCTCAATTTTGGTTTGTCTCCTGTATTTCTTATGATTAGTCTATTGTTGAGGGTTTCTGCAAGGACGACCCAGATGTGCATTGCCATTCTAATCATATCATATCAATGCTACATACCATCAGCGTGACTTAATACTGTTCATGTTAATCTTGATTGACTGGCAAACGTATTGTTTTTTAGATTTCTGTATTATAATATTATTATTTTTATAATCCTCCTTTCCATACTGTAGTCTCTGAAAGAAAATCACTGATTCAATCATTTTTATATTATTGTGGACCCACGTATATTTACTTATATTTTTAGTTATAACATAATACTGTTACCACCCAAGGGTAGGGAGGTTGTCTGTCCACCACAAGACATGGCAATAGTCAAGAGGCGAGGAGGTAAGAGAGAAAGGACTTTTTACTACAGCTTGCTAGCAAAGGGGAAGATGGCCCACTAATGTCCAAAAGAACCATTTTACAGAATAAAGACTACAGGCCAGTTATATAGGGGGCTGTTCTCTGAGCGGGGGAGGCAACTGGTCTCTGGGTGGGGGCATCCATCTGATCTCTGGGTGGGGGCACTCATCTGGTCTCAGTTCATGATAGTCTTTTGTTTTACTGCATATGCATCAGAAACCAGAGCAACGCCCTATGCCCTGATCTTTCAGTCGTTATTGATGATGGCTATCTGTATAGATTATCTGCCTGGGGGTCATCACATTCCTAAGAAACTCAAAAGGACAAAGTTATCAATTTATACCAACTGGGAGGGGCCATAAAATCCGCAGAGCAAGTCTGGGTTAGTTAATCAGAGGTCATTCAAAGTTATAATAGGGTTTCTTTTCTACAATGTGGCTTCCCTTATGTCAACCTTGTGTTGAGCCAGTATCCGTACTACTTTATTTTATTGTTTGTGTTGTTACGTACGGCCATTGACATCTCTTTTAGCTGCCTTCCATGTCCCTTTGTTATACTTCCATCATTGTGTGTTTGTTTGTTTGTTTGTTTTAGCACTTGTTACTTTCCAGCAGTAAAAATGCTCTAAGTTCATCTTGATCATTTCTTGTCCTAGAATCCAAGTCCTAAAACTAAACATTTCTCCAAAAAGACCCTGTTCATCTTATTGGAGAATGTTATTAGAAACCAAGGTCGGGGGGCTAGGTAGGCTTGTTGTTACTGAGGTATTTTTGCTTCTAGGCCCTCTCGGATGACAGAGCAAGAAAATATATGTATATATCCTAAACAGTGTACATAGAAATATCCATAAATATTTCCATATATATCTATCTTCCTTATATTAAGCTACACATGAGTTCATACTTAAAGTCTATGAAACTAATCCGTTACCACATGGATCATTCAGTCTTCAACTTTGCTTGTCTATAACCTTGGACTACAACAGTGAGAAATCTGGTTCCCACTATACATGAACCATTTACTTAATTGTTCAATTCCAGCATCAATGTATAAGGTTTTGAAATTGTTAACGCTTACTCTCATTGGAAACAGGTATACAGTGCTTTTCTGTAGGTCTTTTGCCTTAAGTCTTGGACTCCCCTCATTTCCAAAGTTACTTCAGTCAGCACGTTTTCCCTCACCCACTTCAGTGAGGTGGTTTCATATATTTGTATTACAGTTAGATTTTTTGTCATAGTCTGCGTTCCTTCCTGAGGTCCTTCAACTTTTTAAATAATAGTTAAATTTTGCGTACATTAAAGTTTACTCTTTCTGTTGGGCTTTCGTAAATACTCTTCCTAAAAAGAATATTTGTATTTCAGCTTTTTCATCTGTAATCCACTATTATACTGGAACCCTGTTTGGGTGATGGTAGGGTGTGGGGAAGGAAAGCATTCTATAATCCTCCATTTAAATCTCAATCTTTTCATGGCTCTTTGGTTCAGGGCTTTACTTTCACAAGTGTTTCTCCAGTTGTATAGCTTTTCCCTGAGCTCAGTGTTCCCAGTCTCTTTTCCTGGAGCCCTGACACCTGTTGACTAGGGTTTTATTTTTTTCCCTTTTATGTGACATAGAAAGGCTGGAGATGGCTAGAGTTGGAAGGATTCCCTTCTCCCATTTGGGATGAGGCTCTGACATAATCTTTTATAGGAAGAGTAGGCCTTTGTTATGGAAAAGACTCTGAACACTGATTATTCTTCCCCTCCTCCTTGTAGAGCCAACAGTAAGACCTTTCTCAGATCTTCCCTAAGAGAACCCAATAGGTTTCCTGGAAATATACCCCACAAAAACTGTGCCCCCCCCCCAAGATGTGGCCCCCAGGAGTCTCCCTTAGCTACCAACAATTCTTCAAACTTACCATTTAATTGTTTCTTCTTGTTTATGGTTCCAGAATCTCTTGCTCCAGACAAGCAGATATCAGCTATGTCTCTTTCAGTGTGCCTGTCTCCAAAGATTTTTAGACTGTAGTTTTCCTTGTGACCTCAGTTCTCTGAGAGGCCTAAGTAAAGTTGTTGATTTTTGGTTTGTCCAACCGTTTCTTGTAAGAACAGGAGTGAGTGACTTTCATGTGTTTGTATAATGGAGATGAAACTGGAACTTGATAGTAGTTGTTGATACACAGTATTTGTATATACAAACCAACTATTTTTCTTCTCTCATCTTCCATCTACTGTTCTAAGAGGCAAGTTATGATAATAGTAGTTAACCTAATATCACAGTATTTAAGTTACTGAACATCAAAAAAGAAGTTGTGGGAGATCAAGATTTGGCCACCCTGAAATATATCTCTTTACCTTGACTGTTTTCTCTGAAGGACATTTGACCTCCCCCACTAACTGCCTAAAGAATTTGACATGGTGGCTCCTTCCTGGAACAGATCTTCTATCATGATATCTATAAAGATAATGTAGGATAGAGGTTACAATAGCAAAGGCACCAAGCCTCTTTTATCAAAAAACTCTGTCTTTCCCTGACCACCTTATCTATAGATGACCCCGAAAAGAATTGTCCTCCTGCCCTCTGAAGTCCCAGGCCACTACCCAGCCCCAACACGCTCCTCGCCTTTAGCTGCAATACTTAAGCAAGCAGCTTAGACAGAGGGACGAGTTGCTCATTTCTGAGTTTCTCCCATGTATACATGTTATTAAACTTGGTATTATTTTCTCCTGCTAACCTGTCTTGTTGATTATTTGGCCAGCCATAAGAACCTTAAGGAAAAGGGTAGAGGGAGATTCTCTTTCTTCCCCCCGACAAAGTGTAATAAGCTGAAAGAGAAATGAATAAAGATAAAAAGTCTTTGTGTTTCCCTTTTGTTGAAAGAATGAGCATTTTTCAGTTCAAACCATGCAGTACAGTGGATATTTCCATAAAATAAGCATAATGTAGGTGGTAATTTCATTCATAAATTAGAGCTAAAATGTGTGGGTGGACTGAGCTAAATTGTTATTTTTTCTTACAATTTAGACATTTTTAAACAGTTTATTTTAAAATAATTTTAAATTTACAAGAAAAATTCCAAAAATAGTAGGGTTCTCTAATACATTTCACCCAGGTTTCTCTGACGTAAAATGTTACATAACCACGTTACATTTATCAAAATTAACATTGGTACAGTATTAGTGACAGAACTACAGACTCTATTTCGAGTTCCCTAGTTTTTCCACTAGCATCCGTTTTCTGATTCAAGAGTCAATCCAGAATACCGCATTTCATTTGGTGATCATATCTCCTTTATCTCCTCTAATCTGTGACATAATCCTTTCTTTTTCCTCGTCTTTCTTTGCCTTTACATTTTTGAACTCTACTGGTAAGCTATCTTGTAGACTGTCTCTCTGCAGTCTGTCCGTCTGTCTTTTGTTTGTCTAATGTTTTTTCATGATCAGAATTTCTGTTTTCATGATTAGATTCATGATTACACTGAGGTTATCTATTTGGGGTAAAAAATGCCAAAGAGGAAACATGCCCTTCTTATAACATCAAATCATAGGGTACATGATATCAACATGACTAAATTAGGATAATGTTAACATTAATCACTTTGTAAGGTGATGTTTTTCAGGTTTCACTGCTATAAAGTCTTATTTTCCATTTCTACAGTTTTAATTATTAATTTTTCACTCTGCTTTACTGTCTGATTCTAACTACTCCTCAGCATTGCGGAGGAAAAAAGAAAAACAAAACTCAGAAAGAAATTTCTCAGATTCCTCTCACCTGTTTAGTTCCCAGTTAAAGTCACCCCATGAGAAGAATTTGTAGGAGATTTGGACAAGAGGTCACAGAGGCCAGATGTGTTGAATTCACAGATTTCTTTGTGATTGCTATCGTCTCAGTTCTCTCCATGAACTTAAAATTTGCAGTAATGAGGCTAGATATGATATTTTTTCTGAGTTTTCTGTGACTTCTCATTTTGTATTCATAGTGGCCAGAAACATTAGCTCTCAGAATTCTCTCTAAATTGTAGCTTATTCACACATTCATCTAAACTGCAATTCCCTCATTAAATCTCTTTTTTTGTAACACTTTTAGTACTTCTGTTTTTCTAAATGATCCCAGAATGAAAAAATAGCTGAAAAGATAGAGAAATTTGCCATAAAACTTTAATAATATGAAAGCTATCTTTATATATACATTAAAACTAATTTTAGGGGCTGGTCCCATGGGTTAGCAGTTAAGTGCATGCACTCCACTGCTGGTGGCCTGGGTTCAGATCCCAGGTGCACATTGACGCACCACTTGTCAGGCCATGCTGTGGAGGCGTCCCACATAAAGTGGAGGAAGATCAGCACAGATGTTAGCTCAGGGCCAGTCTTCCTCAGCAAAAAGAGGAGGATTGGCATGGATGTCAGCTCAGGGCTGATCTTCCTCACACACACACAAAAAACAAATTTTTATATATGAAACTGTTAAAATTAAAAATTGAGAAATGAAATATACGATATCTAAAATAAAGAACACAAAGTAGCTATCAATGTTTACCAGCAAAGTAAACACAACAAAAGATTGGACAAAGAACTGGGAAAGAGATGATAGAAAATATCCAAACTGAAGCAAGGTAAAATAGGAATGAAAAATCCACAGAGGAACATGGAAGACATGTAGAACAACATAAAGAACGTTAAAATGCATGTAACTGAATTTCCCAAAGAACGGAAGAAGAGTGAACAGCAGCTCTATTTGAAAAAAAATCCAGTCATTTTAATTGTTTTCTGAAATTGAAGACAAACCTCAACCACAAATTCAGGAAACTGCAAATCCCAAAAGGGATAAACACAAAGCAAAACAGACTTTGGTTCATCATAATAACATTGTTGAAAACCAAATATGACTGTCCTTAAGGAGCTTTAATTGTTAGAATTTTTCATTGTTATCTCTATGTATCCAAAATTCTTCAAATTTTTTCCAATTGGTTTTTCTGTATAACTCCTAGATTTCTTCAGCTCTAAATTCTCTTTCCTAATTTTTTCTTCAGTGATATCTAATTTTTTTACTTATTCTTTTTGTCTTTATTTTCAAAATGTACATTTTTATTCATTGGAGTTCTATATGGATGTTAAAAAAATCTGTGTTTACTATTTCTTTTCTCTTTCTTTGTTAATATTTATCACTGTTAATACCTAGGGCTCTAAGCCAGATTGTTAAAGTTCAAATACCAGCTCTTCTATTTACTGTATGACTGGTATTTGGCAAAATAGTCTTCAGGTGTCATATTTTCCCTATACATAAAATGAGATAACAGTACATATCAGATAGGGTTAGAGAAAGAAATAAATGAACATATGTAGAAATGTGCCTAATGCATATTCTGTACTATTCTTTTCTTTCTTTCTTTTTTTTTTTTTGTGAAGAAGATCGGCCCTGAGCTACCACCTGCCAAGCCTCCTCTTTTTGCTGAGGAAGACTGGCCCTGGGCTAACATCCATGCCCATCTTCCTCCACTTTATATGGGACGCCGCCACAACATGGCCCAACAAGCGGTGCCTCAGTGTGCACCCGGGATCCGAACTGGTGAACCCTGGGCCACCGCAGCAGAGCGCGTGGACTTAACTGCTTGTGCCACTGGGCCGGCCCCAATATTCTGTACTATTTAGTATCATCTAATATACTTTTAAACGGTTCTTTCATTTTTTACATACAAACATTGTTTATATTTATATATATGTGTATATACACACACACACACACATATATATGTATCAACATTGCTCTGCATCTGATAATTCAAATGTATCCCAAGTGCATTTCTGCTGGATGTAGTTTTTCCTACTTGTCACACCTACTACCTCTTTGTATATTTTTTTGCGAATTTAAACTTTGGACTTCTTAAATTTCTTATTTTATGGAAATTTTTAAGCTCTGAAATTAAAATTAAAGGGAGTTTCTCAAGAGAAGATCTAAGTGCTCAGGGACTTGATCAGTTTGTAATTACTTTACCTTTTTTTTTCAGACAGTAACACACTACAAATATGTGTTTGTAAATTTTCAGTAGTAATATTTGTACTGTTTTCTCTTCACCCAGTACTATGGCAGAAGAAAAGGAATTTTAGTTGTAATCTGCTGTAGGAGGGAGAGGAGCAGGTTCTTTTCTAGTTCACTGTCACAATGTGAGATTAGCTCTTTGGAGAGCCATATTTGTTTCAGGGATGACTCCTTCTTTGGCCGTGGCCAACATGAGTTGATATATTCTACCCATTTACTTGTAGTCTTCTTTAATTTCTCTTAATAATATTGTGCAGTTTTCAGTGTAGATATCTATCATTCACTAAGTGAATTTCTAGATCTTTGCTTGTTAGTTTGTTTTTTATAAGACATTGATTTGTAAAGGATATTCCTAACTGAAAACATAAAATAAAATAAAATGGACTAGATAAATATGAAGGTGAATAGTTGAGATTATTTTCTGATCTTGTTACTGTGAACATTTTTTTTCCATTGAGAATGAATTAATCGGGGAAAAAATTAATTTAAAGAAAATTTACAGGGTAGCAAAAAGGAAAGCACATATACCTTGCTTCAGATAAAACTGAGTATGAATTAGAGACCTGTTCTATAAAATTATATGATTTTAACCTCAGTTATATTTTCAGAGTATAGGTCTCTTCTAGAAAACAAGGCTGATAATAATTAACTTACATGTAATTGTGAATCTCTGACCACACACATATGAACTGCCTGCCTCATAAAGTTCCTCCGAACTATTAGAATTTATTAATACTTATAAATTATTAAATTATTAATATTCTATTATTCAATTCCGTAGTTCAATATATTTAGTTTAGCAGAAATGGCCCTAGCATACATTTAAATCTCAAATATAATTATAATCTTCATTTTCTCTTATCCCACTTATTAGAAAATCTCAAATAATATTAGCTATTATAACTACACAATGTCATCTCTTTTGTTATCATTAAGGGTTCAAAACATTTTACAAAATATTATTTCCACATTCTGATATAGAAAGAAGATATAGAAAGAAATTAAATTAAAAACATAGGGATAGTGGCTGATATGGAAATAGTGAATAATTTTAAATATTAAATCCTAAAATGTAATAAAAATTTCATTTACTTATACACAAACTCACATGTGCATATACAAAATGCATCATTTGTGTACCATTATCCTTTAGTGTCAGATAATATGAGATCTCAGATTATATGATGTTCAGTATAATTGTGTTAAAAATGTGAAAGGAGTTGAAATGGAGATAAAGCTGAGAATAGTTAGGAAAGGAGATAGGGAGTCCATTTAAAGGGAATGTTCAAAGCCTTCCCAAAGTTTCCTCTAACCCAGGTCATCTGTTTCCTGTGTTTGACCTGAGCAAGTTACTTAACTTTTCTGTGCTTCAGATTTCTCATCTGAGTGTTGGGATAAAAATGATCCTTCACAATTTTCATAATAAAATTAGTTTATGTATTTAAGTGCTTGGAATTTTTCCTAGTAAATAAAAAAAAATCAATAATGTGTATTTTTGTTATTAGAAACACTACTAGTTTTAAAGATCTATTGCTGTCTTTTTACTCATTTATAACTAAAATAAGTTTATAATTGGATTGATTATGGTATTTACTAATCTGTATTGGTCATTAAACATTGGGATAACCTTTTATTAAATATAAAATGTTATATAATGCAAACTTAGTAGACAGTGGAATTTATAATTTAATAAAGTATAAATGCTATTTTCTTGTGATTATTACTATTATCCTTATATTCTGAAAAGAGCATTGTCTAGCAAAAGTTCTAAACCTTGTTGACAGCAGAATTTGGAATCTGATATTTGGTACAAATTTTATTACCCTTTAATGATAATAAAAGTGATAACATTATAGAATGATACTTGTTAATGTTTAATTTAGTGTTTTAATGAGCATATAATAAGGGAACTGGGAGACTATAATTAGATTTGAGCTATGAATGTGCAAGGGTAATTTTTTTCTGAACAAGATTATATTTATTGCCTTTGATGGTGTGGATAAGTCTAGATAAAAATCAAGATTTTTCTAGATTTCTAGAAAAACGATTATTCTAACCTTTTTCATGGTTGGAAAAATATCAGTTCTGGTAGGTAGAATAAGACATACAAATCTAGCAAAAATTCTCTGCAGAAAGTGTATAGTTAACCTGTTTATGGCATTCTTTAGTGGTTCTTGAACAACACTCTGATATTCACAACTGTCATATCTATCATCCAAGTGATAGAATGTGTTTGATGTGCAGGAAAGGAAAACATAACTTCCAAATTAATATTGGAAAAATCAAGGGACAGTTTACTTCAGTTCATATGTGAGGATTAATGTGTGCTGAGGGAGTCCCAGTGAAGATGAAACTGAAGACAGAGCTGAGTAGGTAAGAGAATGAGCATTGGAGTCCAGCTGCGTGGGTTCAGATCTTCACCATTTACTGGCTATATGATGTTAGCAAGTTACTTAACCTCTCTTGAACTCAATTCACTCCTCTGAAAAGCAGGGCTCATAATAACACCTATTGCTTGGAGTTGGTGTAAGGCTTAAGTTACCTAATATTTTTTAAATGCCTAGAACAGTGATTGAGCAGTCCAAAACATCAAACTGACTATGTGTTTGCTAAATAAAACAATTGCACTGCCCACGGATAATCCCAGATTGCAGCCAGATAATAGTTTTTTCATCATTCTTTTAAAAATATGAACAGAATATCCCTAGTGACATGAGGTCAATTTATACCCTTGAACCTGCTTCCTGGTATTATAAATGACAGCCCTCTAGCTCCCTCTTAAGGCAAGAACTTAAAAAGATACAATTTACTTTCTTGGGAGCAGAGAAACAAATATATCTGAGTTTTCACAATTGAGTTGAGACTTGAGCAGGGATGGCTGGATTGAAGAGACAGACTGAATCACAGGATGTATGAAAAGGTTCTCTGAAGGTGAAGGGTAACTACTTTTCATATTGACATTGAAAGATTAATATACATTTTGGGAATCAAATCCTATCATGGTCTCTAATAGCTTGAGAAAAAACTAAATCTATTTAGATCACTTTTACCTTTCTCTACCTTCAATGTTCACAAGGTAGAAATAGAACAAGGTTTTAAGTGTGGAAATGTACTTGGATAATGGATGTGAACAACAGTAAATATTGATTTTGATCTAATCTAAAGGATTCTGTGTTACGTGATATGCCACAAAAGTGGTCCTGTATGAGAAACCAAGTTGTGTGAAAGTTATCTACTGAGAAATGGACATAGTTTCTGACTCATAGAGAGAGCACCTCAAATTATCCATGCCTGCTTTTCCTGCTTATGACATCAATTCCTCAACTTTTCTCCTAACAGGCTTCCCTGGCCTGGAACGGGAATACCCCTTGCTCTCCATCCCTTCTCTTGTATCTACACTATGGTCCTCTCAGGAACTGTATGGTGCTCCATGTGATCTGGACTGAGTCAAGCCTGCACCAGCCCATGTTCTATTTTCTGGTCTTGCTAATCCTCACTGACCTGTGCATGGGGCTGTCCACAGTGTACACGGTGCTGGGGATCCTGTGGGGCTCAGCCAGGAAGTCAGCCTGCATATCTGCATTGCTCAAAGTTACTTTATCTATGGAATTTCTTTCACAGAGTCTGGAGTCCTTCTTGCCATGGCCTTTGATCGTTTTATAGTAATTTGCAATCCTCTGAGATATATATCCATACTAACCAATGTCAGAATCATCAAAATTGGGCTGGGGATTTTAGTCAGGAGTTTTATGTTCATCATTGCTCCCATAATCCGCCTCAAGTTTTTCCACTACTGCCATTCCCATGTCCTCTCCCACTCTTTCTGCCTGCACCAGGACCTGCTGAGACTAGCATGTTCTGACAACCGTTTCAACAGCTTCTATGCCCTGGCTCTGGTGATTTGTACCCTTTTGTTTGATTCCATCTTAATTCTTGTATCCTACGCTCTGATCCTGCATTCTGTCTTGGCTATTGCATCCCGGGAGGAGAGGCTCAAGTCTTTGCAGACATGTGTTTGCCACATCTGTGCTCTACTGGTTTTCTATATTCCCATTATTGGTCTCACCATAGTGCACTGCTTTGGAAAGCATCTCTCACCTTTGGTTCATGTCCTTATGGGCAATATCTATATTCTCTTTCCACCCCTGATGAATCCAATCATCTACAGTATAAAGACCCAGCAGATCCGGGCAGGATTCAGGAGTGGTTCTCCATGAAGAGGAAGTGAAACTCTTTAAATTAAATAGGCATAAGTGGTGTAGATGCAGAAAACTTTAGGCAAGGAGAGAGAAGGAATACATTTATCTAAGGAAGTTAAAAATAAGGCAATTGAACATTAAGACTTTTTATGATCTGCCATTAGTTAACAGCTTTATAAGTATCAAGAATGGTCATAAAATCCGTGTTTTTCAATTCAAGTATAATGTTGGAAGTTAATGATAATAGAATCATTCAGCACATGTCCTTATCATTTCTGTCTAGGAAAAGATAATATGCACAATTGTCCAGAAAAATTTAACTTGCAAGAAATATCTACAGAAGAGTCCTCCAAATGCACAGTTTATATCAATCAATGGAGTGAGTTTTATCACCATTTGGTATGGTTAACTTGATCAACATAGAAGTTACAATTGGTCTCTAACCTTAAATGATGTTTTCAGACTGGTTAGTAGTTTGCTGTTGAGCCATTCCAAAGTATCATCGCCCTTCTCTTTTAACTAATCTATCAAATGACAACTCTGTTTCTTGCTTTTCAGAAGAACTTCTATCACTATCTCTTACATATCTATAAATTACTACCAACCTTACAATTTTAATTCCTGACTTACAATAATTGATGTCCTTTACTGTTCAGAATAAATGCTCCACTAATCTGCTTTATTGGGTCTTCTCTTATCTTTTCTAGACTTAATAAATATCAGCAAGGCAAGACTTTTTTGTGGAGTCAATTCATACTGATGGATAAAACACGTATTACTTAATAATTAATGTGAGGTCAGATTACTACCCATTTGGGAAAATAATAAAACCTACTCTGTACTGCAAACCCTGTAGAATTGTCATTCATGAGGATCTTCAAAGGGAGAAGAAATTGTTATCTTTTTATCTCTAGCAACAAATCATCTTCATCATTCTTAATCTCATCATCGAATTAGGAAAAAATACAAACATGTGTGCTACTAGATAAAGCTAATCTTGACTACTTTGTGGAACACTGCCCATGTGAATTACTGAGAGCAAACTTAGCAAAGATTTCATCTCGTTAAAGGATTTCTCCAAATATTCCAATTCAAAGTTATCTTCCCTCTTCCATATGGGAGATTCTGAACCATTAATCTCATGACTCAGTCTTTTTAGCTAGTATTCCCAAGAAGCAGTGCTGTTTGGACATAAATGTAAAATATATTAAGATATATGGATATATATGAGGCAAGCTGACTGGTAGCAAATATATAAATATTTAAATTTATAGCTCTTAAATTCCAATCTTAATCAGAAAATGTATAAAATAGAGATAGAAGATGTGGTGAAGAACTATATCTAGGAAAAATGTGGGTTTGTTATTAGATTCCTTTGGAGTCCTTACTTATATTTTGAAATTAAAGAATCGAAAAATCACAAATGATGTAGTGAAGTGATAATGAAAATAACTTTCAGTCTTCAAGGGTAATATGACATCCAGTTCACAACACCATATTGGCCCTTTTTCCAACTTCCCATTAAAATGCTTTTAAACGTATATCAAAGGTAAGAGATTACAACAACTTTAAAATAAGAAAATATAGGTAATTGATTTAAAACTTGGAAATTATTTCCATAATGTAAATGAAGATACGTTGTAAATGAAGCTGACTTAAAACACACAGTTAATGATTAATGCCTCTTTACTTTGTGAACTGAATAAAATCACTAACCTGAATCTAATGAGGGAAGAGATTTTTGTTCCATCCAACTTATAATCAAAGCAATGGAGCTTGAAACAGCAGTGATTGCATATAAGAATATATTTTTCATAGATTGTTGTCATAATTCCCTTTAATGTATAGAAAAAGTCAAGAATTGCCACTGTCGTATGATAATTTAATATTATTTCTCTATTTATTAGTCAATGAAATGAGTTAAAAATTAAGATGTTCATATGTGATGGAAGAAGGTAATGTTCTTGTTTACTTCAAACTTACTATAAATGTAAAACTCAAGAATTTTTCTCTAAGTTTGTTAAAATTAGAAGCATTCAGCAAGTAGCACATTCTAAAAATGTCTTTATTTACACTTAAGAATACCATTAGAAAATAAAATAGAATGATAGATCCTATTCGCAAATGCAGCACTCGTAGATATAAAAGTGCATAAACACACATAGAAATCATTAACACTCTGATAGGCAGCTGTGAGAGCGTTTTCTTGAGGAAATAGAAACACATTCTTCATCCTATTCAACTATATCTGTCCTCCTAAAACAATCCTACATTTTCATTGTGACTAAACAAAGGACAACACCTTTAACTTAAAAAAATTTTTAAAGCATCTTATGGAAGATTAAAAGTCAGAGAAATAGGAAAATTAAAAAAAAACATTTCAAGTAATGCTTGGGAGTAGTTTTAAAATAAATAAAATATATTATAAAGCAATAATATTTCATACAATAGAATATATGCACGAAGACTATCCACACATCTTATTAAAACAGAATATTAGGTACAAAAGTAACATTAGATACATAGGAAAAATAAAGAGTAAATTTAAGGAACGTTTAATGACATACAAATCATTTGAAAAATACAGGTTATTTAATAGCCACTTGGGAAATTTGAAGCTAAATCTATACCTAATTTTTTAACCCAAATATAAATATTACAATATTCCAAAATAATTTATAGCTAGATCAATATTATATGCATAAAAATGAAACTATAAAATTAAGAAAAACTGTTCTTTACAAATATTTTGAGTAAATTATACCTTCCAAATGAGAGGAAATGAGAGTTCATAACCTAAGAATCAAAACACTGACATACATACATGCATGAATATAAAGACCCATAAAAATAATGAGAAATATCAAGCTCAAAATATTTGCCATTCAAAACAAGAATTAGTTTACTTAGGCAAAAGCATTCTCACAAATTAATATGACAAAAGACAAAATAAAGCAATAGAAATAAGATATAAAATTTAAATTGTCAGTACTTAGAAAATAAATTGAAATGGTCAATAAATATTAAAGGATGTTTAATATAATTTAAAAATGAAATAACCACAAAATTTAAAAATAACATGCTAAATACAATTTCATATTTGGAATACAATTGGAAAAATAAAAATATGATTGTCACGATAAAGTGTTGCTGAGAGTATAAAGTAATAAGGAGACTTTAATATATGCTTTTAATATGGATGTAAGTTAGAAAAATATTTTTGTAGGTAAACACATTAATACTATCCAAATATTAAATCATCACACATGTTAACACTAAAATTTCTTATTAAGGTTACATGGGGAATTGTTGAAATGTCTACTATTCTATAACTTCCATACCTTTGGGTGTTGTTAGCTAATATTTATTAATTTTATAACAATAACATTGCTAAGATGTAACCTTTATTTTAAAAATTGTGTCAAAAAAGACATTTAACATTATTTCCCCAAATTTTTACAAAAGATGTTTAAATTAGATAACCTCTAAAATTCACTTTTTTGTTGTTCTGAATTTATTCTCAATTTCCCTGATAACAAATTGTAACAACAAAAAGAAGGCAGAATATGGCTTTAGTGAGTTACAAAACACTTCTAAACCTCACTAAATCTTGGCTGAATTAATTTTAAGATTACTCGTTCTCAGCAGAATTCTTCAAGAAAGCAAGCTGAACTTGAGGTTCAGAAAACAATTTGTGGAGAGATGTTTTTCTCTCTGAGCTTTAAGAAAGTCAAAGGAATAGCTTTGAAATTTGAGACAAGATTTTCTGTCATGGTAAACATCACAGAATATTTAGATATGGTTAGCAAGTATCGCTTTTGATGTAAACTTTAATCTCTGTTTTCATTTCAGTTCACAAGCTGGTTGTGTCTAAATGTCAGTCAAGAAAAATACTAGCGAGCCAGCCCTGATGGCCTAGTGGTTCAAGTTTGAAGCTCACAGCTTCGGCGGCCCAGGTCCACTTCCTGGTCAAGGAACCACATCACCTGTCTGTCAGTTACCACGCTGTGGCTGCAGCTCACATAGAAGAACTAGAACATCTTACAACTAGGATATACAACCATTCACTGGAGCTTTGGGGAGTTAAAAAATAAAAAGAAGATTGGCAACAGATAGCTCAGGGCGAAACTCTTCCCGCAAAATAAAAAAGAAAGAAAGAAAGAAAAATACTAGCTCTCTGTGGCTCACAACATAAGCTGGTAGAATTATATGGTGACTTATATGAAACCAAACTCAGATTTAATTATAATCAAGACCAATTTATTTCAATCAAAGTCATAATTGTCCTAAAATATCTTAATTCCTGTCGTTCCCTAACAACTCCATATCACTTATTCAAAATGATGTTAGTGCCATGGACATAAAGGTAGGCTGTTAACGTTTATTTTAAAGTCAAATTGTTAGCAGGGCCCAGAGACCCATAACTTTCATTTCAGGGAACATTCACATTGTTCCCAGGAGGAATAACTACAGCTGGATAGGTGGATAAGGCAATGTGGAACTGAATGTTGTGGAGAATATGAAAGAAAATTACTTCTAAGCACTTCCAAAGTCATTTGAAGTTAATAGCATTACCTTACAAATAGAAAAGAGCAAGACAGTGAAAGAAAGTGTAAGTTGTGAATTTTTAAGGAAGACTCAAAATCAATAACAAAAATAATCAATGAGTTAAATCATCTACTTTACATGAGAAAAAAATCACAAATGACTTAAAGGTGACTGTATAGCATATAAAAGGATGCTCAAATGCATTAGTAATAAGAGAAATGCAATATCTGAAATATATGAATATTTAAAGTACCATTTAATTATGATATTAGACCATAAAATATCAGAGGCTTAAAATCCAGAGATACAAAAAGTATGATAACTTATGAACTGCTGATAATAGAGAGGAAAATATACCTGAGCCTGTGAGTACATGAGCACATGTGACTATGGTGAGAAGAATCACTGCAAGTAACTAGACATATGAAAATTGTGTCACAGTAAGATGGCACAGGGGCAAAGGAATAACAAAATGGAGATCTGGAAATAGGCTGAATTTTCAGATCTTGGTGACCTTATTGTTTTATGAGCCCCATATTAATTTCTCAGACTATTTCTACACTAAACTTATTCTTGTTCTTTCTTCTTTCTTCTTCTTCTTTTTTTGTGAGGAAGATCAGCCCTGAGCTAACATCCCATGCCAATCCTCCTCATTTTGCTGAGGAAGACTGGCCCTGAGCTAACGTCTATTGCACGTCTTGGTGCTTCTTAGCAGCATTCTCTACAGGGCTGAACATTTGATTAACAGTCTAAGTAACACCTGGACGTTATAGGTCTGTCTCTAGAGACTGCATTCTCCAAGATAGAAACAGATGAGTCTCTATCCACAAACCAGCTCTGGGGGAGTCACAATGTTATATGTCTGCCCTAAGTGTTAATATGTCTGTACATAGTTCTGGCCTAGTTTTTTTCCCTCCATGTTTATATGTCTCCTATGTGTATAATCTGGTGACTTCTGGGCTCTTCCAAAAACCTGATGAGACTCCCTTGAGCATCCATCCATATCCCATTACAAGGCAAACCTATATAGTTACCAAGTTGTCCACAGAGGCTCCAATGCCCCTAAAACCATCACCATTGTATATTTTAACCATTCCCAGTTAGTGGCCTCTGTCTGGACACTGCAAATGGAAGATAATCATTCTGAGGATTTACAGAGGGCAACAATTCATGTTATCACATGGAGGTATTATTTCAGAGTGAAGCAAGTGGAAGTCGAGTGGGGAATGGGAAGATTTCTAGACAGAGAAATAAAGAAGAGACATAAGTAGGGTTTGAGTGATATGGATTTGGTACTAGAGAATTGGGAAGAGAATATTCCCTTACAGGTTAAAAAGCACTGATTCAGTATCTTTCTTTTGATGCAATAATCTAAGAAATTTCTATTACAGCATGTGCTCTCTGGTTATATAACTCATAGTCACAATGCTGGAAGGAATATATTCCTAAAAAAGCAACTGAAGAAAAAACCAAGAGTAGGGAAGTGATTATGTGGAGATACTGGCCACCTCTCTCTCTGGGAGGGTCAGGGGAAGCTTGAGGAGGCAGGATAAAAAATCTGTGAAATACTTTGAGACTGTAGGGGAAATGTAAATTCACTTAGAATTTATTAAGTGCTTACTGGGTTTCAGTATCTTCTTTTTTATGACACTCACAGCCTCATGAAGGAGATGAACATGAAAATGAGTAGACAAACAATTCAGTAACAGAGATAATCTTAGTTTCTAGGCAATCATTGACCTACTTTATAAAAGCAGTTTTGGTTATCTGTAGGTGTAATAAATTAATGTCAAGAAATAGGAAGTTTTCAATTTTCTTTCAGGAAATACGTGAGATATGGGCTGAGATAAGTGGGGACCAACAAAACATTAGTGAGTTTGTTTTAAAGTCGGTGCAATTAACTAAGAGAAAGATGCAGTGGTGAGGGAGAGGTTTAAATTTAAGAGGACACAGATTATTGATATTGTGAATCTGTCTGAAAGCAGATGACTGGTTTAGAGCATACATGGTGGATAATGAACTATGGAGAAGGGGAAGGATTCCTTCTCTTCTGTCTTTGGATGGAGGTGGTAAAGATGAGTACACATTTAAGAATAGGATTTTTTAGGGAATTTATAATTCCTAAAGATTTTCCCTATTAAGCAGCAATATCTAATCTTATATAAAGACAAGGTAGTAAGTGTAGTTTAATTGAATCTATTAATAGCTTACATTTGTCGAGCGTTCACTATGTCCCAACTACTTTTCTAAATGCAAACTCTTATTTATATTTATATGTTCTTATTTACATGAATATTCTTGTTTAACTTTTATAGAAATTATTTGAATGAGAACTCATTATTGTTATTTCCATGATAGTTATAAAGAAACAAAGGTGCTAAGAGGTTACATGATTTCTAGGAGGTAGGAATCAAATACCCATTAAGTAGCATAGCTTGGATTTCTACCTAGGGAATGCTATTCTTTGAGTATTGCTTCTTATAATAACAGCTAACACTTATTAGGTGCTTACTACGTGCCAGGTGGCTAACTAAACACTTCATGTATATTGGGTTATATAATCCTCAGAACAACACAATAAAGTAAAATATATTTTTATGACCCACATTTTAGAGTTAGGAAAACTTGGATATAATTTAAGTGATACTAATCTCCAGTAGTGTTCAACAGCCCAGATGCAGAAGCAAAATAGTTGAATACAATGTTAATGAGTTGCAAAATAGATAAG